>NC_141148.1:117407621-118036683 GCF_053477565.2 Lygodium microphyllum | reverse complement strand
CATAAGGAACTTGAGCTCTTAAGGAACACAAAGTTGACCAACCTGAGCTGCAACACACCTCTAGTCATTTGACAACTTTATTCTCTGTTCTTTAATGACCAGTCAGAACTATCTACTGGTATGTGGAGAAGGCGCACATTGTGAGGTACATGTAAAATAGAGTTTTTTTTGGGGCATGCTCTTTGAAGAAGCCGGCTCTTTATTTGCAGTTGGTTGTTTAGGATATCACAGTTTCAAGATGAGGCTATGAAGCTTGCATATGGCTAATGTTTACTCTCAGTTTTCAATTTGACTCTTTGACAACTTTATTTATGTCGTAAATCTTTTGATTGTGGAATTGTAGTATGAGCTTGTCTATAAGATGACGTGCTGTGGCAAAGTCTTAATTGTTAATATGATGTTTACAGGGTTTTCAACAAAGTTTTGGATTGGAGATATGGCTGCAACATTTTACCTATGGAATCCTTTTGCAATTGTTAGTTGTGTGGGTGGATGCACCTCATCTATAGAAAATGCTACTATTCTATTGGCTCTTTATGGAGCCGTGTCAGGTGAGATCCCCACTTTAAGTATGGGTCCTTTGTGTTAGGTAGATAAATTCCAGAGAAGGTACTATGTTTGATTACAGGGAACGTGCCACTGGCGAGCTTTGGATGGGTTATGGCAACACACTTTTCTCTTTACCCCGTGATTCTTCTAATCCCTGTGAGAAACCACATTTTTATTGTGATCTTATTTATTTAAGTAGTATCTGCATTAAGTCATTAGTCAACCCTCTGTGCAATTTATGATTGAGCTGTTCGATTTTGAATTTTATCACTTTTTTCTATGCCTGGCCTTTTGCAGATAGTGTACACTATGACTTTTGGTGTCGACCATCCACCAAAGAAGTTGTTTAAAATCGTTAGTTTCCTCAAGGCATCTCAGACTGAAGCAGAAGACATCCAAGCACTCAAAATAGAGAGAAATGAGAAGGCACAAATATCTGAACAAGGAGTTTTACTGGAGGATTATCCCTATAATTTCAAGGCTAAAGCTCTTAAAGACTTGATTGTTTGGTCATTTTTATGGTGGGCATACATCTTAGCCCTGTGCACAATTTCAGTGGGAAGAACGAGTGGACTCAAGGAGATATTTGCTGAGTAAGTGTTTTTTGTTTTTTTTTTTTGGGGGGGGGGGGGGGGGGGTTTCCAATCTTTTGGTTGTGAAATGCTTCTACTGAATGTTCAGTCTCTGGTCAATATCTGCAACTCCTAGTGGTTCTATGTCGTTTGCAACCTATTGGTTTTGATTTGATGCCATTGCTGGCCAGAGGCTTAGTGCACAACACACAAGGTAATGCCCTTGTTAAATACTGGTATACATGTTTGCAGGACTTACGGCTTTATTTTGACTGTGGAAGACCTTTCACCAAACCTGGGCGTGTTTTGGTGAGTCCTGGCCAGGTTCTCTACTACTCTAGTACTGAATGCTTTCTTCCTGGGCCTAGATTGTCCAACTGAATAGGTTACTTTTTATTGCAGGTATTTTTTCACCGAAGTTTTTGATTTCTTCAGACCATTTTTTCTATTGGTCTTTCATGCTAATGTGCTGTTCATGATTTTACCCCTCACCATTCGGTTACATCATCGGCCCATCTTCCTTGCCTTCATTTTCTTGGCCATCTCTGCAATGCTCAAATCATATCCTTCAGTAAGCATCCAAAATATTGCAGCTTTGTGTTCTCATGCATTGCCTGTGCTTTATGTCATGTTTTGTGGTGATGTGTGCTGTATGTAACAGGTTGGTGATGCTGCCTTATATTTGGGTTTAATGCCACTTTTTTTGAATGAGCTTTCAGGTGATGGCCGTTCTTTGATTTTTTTCACTGGAAATTTTTAGCCTTGTCTGAATGTTTATATTCCATGTTTGCTTTTTCAGGAATGCGATTTACATTCTTCTTATTGAATGGTTATATCGGTGTGGCGCTTTTGAGTCCTGTGATGTACAACTTGTGGATATGGAGGGTATGATCTACTTTTACAAGAGTGATGCATTGCAGATGTACCTAATTCTTTCTTTTGGATTTTTGGTCAATGTTATATATTTTGGGTTCTTTATCATCAAACCTTTGTATACATGTCTATGATGCGGTCTTAGAATTTATCCAATTCATATTTAACCTGCAAAATGTAGTCCTATTCAGAAGCGGTACCTGTTTAAACACTCTCCACTGTTTCCCATGGGGGGAAAGCTAGCAGTTGATGCTTGTCTATTGTATCTTATATGAGTATAAAGCCTTCCCCAGCTTTGCCATTAACATGGCGGACCTTTGGTCCCCTAAATAGGCGGATTACACATGTAGCTTTTAGATAACTAAAGTTCAGGCTATAAAGCCTTGAATGACAGGCAGGCATGACAAGGCTAATCCCAATTAGTGCCACCATCAAATTGCTTATAAAAGCAGCACGTTAATTCTGCTTTGCCAGCATCAGCCTGGCACTGTTGTCGGCCACATAAGCTCTGTATGACCAGCTGTCGCTTATCTGACCTAAATCGGTAAGCTTGTTGTTGCAAAAAAGAGGATAGGGCTGCTGACCATTTTTAGCCTTCCCTCTCTAATGGTGTCTCCAAGAAATAGTTATTGAATAACTCATGAAGGCAAACCTAAGTAGGACAATAACTTGAATGTGTAGTAGGAGCTAGTGATAGGCACACCAATTGATGCAGATGGCAGTGAGGAGATAGAAAGACAAAAAACGTAGCCTTGCAGGAGAGAGAGAGACTAAAAACGCAGGCAGGACAGTCTGCAGGAGAGAGAGACTAAAAACGCAAGCAAGACAACCTGTAGGAGAGAGAAAACTGCCAGTCGACAGCCTGCAAGAAGCAAACGCAGGGCTATGATGATGTGGCAGGCTGTACGACAGCAGGTTTGCACGGGAACAGCAGTTGCCTGGCTGGAATCAGCTCCAAACTGCGTGAAGAGGGCCGGAAATCAGGTGCCAACTGATGAAGACAGCAATGGACAGCTTCGGCTGAGATGTCCTCCGCGAACAAGGTGTGGGCAGCAAGCTAAAACACCTGTAATCTGCAAAAACGAGATTATTGAGTTTGAATGGAGGGCAACATACATATTTATAGAAAGTTTGGGCCCTCCCAAGTGGGTTTGTGCTTATGGGACACAGAAACTCTCTAGGATCGCGTTTTTTAAAGATTTACTAGGTTTCTTCATTAATTAATCAAGTTTTGGGCTGTGTAAGTAAAGCTAATACATTTTTAGCTTAACGCCTGTTGTGTAGGCAAGGGGGGGATGTCATTACGAGGCATGGGATGTGAGTATTAGAGTCCCTTCTTACATATGTCTACAAGCCACTTGAACCACCCCTCCTCGATGTTGGAGGGTGCTAAATGACCTTGCCCCTGCTACCACCTACTCAAACTCCTCGCCCATAAGCACATTGATTGTGAGTTTTACAAGTATCTGATCCTATAATGTCTCTATAGAGCTTTGCAAAACTCATCTTCTCGTCCATCTCCTAATGTACACTCGGAATGTCGCTTGTGAACTTGAATGTATCAACATTCTCCTACACAATGCACATAAGATTCTAAATGCTAAAGTCTAAATTGTAAAGTATAAACTTCAAAGTTTAAACAGTAAATTTTAAATTTTATGGTTAAGTATTTACTTGCTTTGGACTACCCATGCTCATCATAGGCCTTATCATGCGTAAGTTAGTGTGGCAATAAACTAGTTGCTCTAACTATCAGGTGCAAAGTCGATTGTGAATCTTCATGTGAATGAGAGAATATGCACTCCAGTTTCTCTTACATGCACTTGAAGAGCAATCCTGAGCAAGGACTCTTATGGCTAAGAGCTGAGGGGTCTCCAATGCGTATCCAATTTTTTCCCACCAAAATAAAGGCTTCACCAGTAACTCTCTTCTCCAACAAGTGGAAGAAGCTAAAGCCACATGTCCTCTCTGATCCGCATAGTATCCTAGCTCCTCCAGCACTGCATTGTGGTCATCCATAGGGACTACATGAGTCAAATAAGCAAGGTGGTCCGAACCAAGCTCTTTATTATCCATGACTGTTGAGGACTTGTAGGCCAAATGTGCCAATGCGGCAAAACCATGTATGGGCTTATGCATCCATGCTCATCTCCTCTTGCTATCTCTAGAACATGTGCACATTGTGTCTCTGATCATCGTGCAGGTACGTGTCTCCACTAATGCCGCTCTAAAGAAGTGAATAAGAAGGCCCATGGTGGACCCCTTGCAATCACTCATATGTAACACCTTATAAAAGGGAGTCACGATAATGACGTCACAGATTTTTTGCCAAAACTGCTCACTAAGGCACAAGCGTTGCATGGCTTTGGTCTCCTTTGTCTCATGCTCATCTCACTCATTCCATAGAGTGGACACCACTGTCTAGTGCAAGGCTTGGCACAACCGCACCTCATAAATGCGCTCGAGCAACAACCATATGTAAGTAGGCTTTTTCAACTCGAGTGTGCTATATTCACGATACATCACAAGCACCTTTACCTTTACTTGAAGAAGGTGTCAACTGATGTAGCTTTGCAGACCATCCACTTTGCCCACTTGAGCTTCCCAATGTTCTCCATGAGCAAGTCCAAACAATGACTTGCACATGGAGTCTACACAATCGTGGGGAACTCGGCCTTAAATAAATGGCCCATGTGTTGACAATTTGATGCATTGTTGGTAACAACTTGCACCACATTTGAGGGGCCCACCTACAACCACAAATTATAACTAACAATACTTAGAGGTTAGAGAGCAAAAGAGAGAGTTGAGCCTTGCAAGTTTCATCTTTGGAAGTCTTTTTGAAAGGTAGAGCTCGAGTGGAAGTACACAAGCGGAAGCAAGAGCTATGCGGATGGAGCAAGAGCGCGAGACTCCATATGTGGGAACATCAATAGTCACAATGTGTGACCAATCTTCCCTTATTCAAATGTCACTGAAATAATAAAGAATGAAGTGACAATGATAGGCGTCTGCCACTTGCAATGTGCAAGTGTGTGGGTACTATCAATATAACGAATACACGAGCGGTTAGGCACAGGCACCTTTACTCCCAATAACCTCACTTAAAAGAGAATGTATCCCTCGTAAGGAGAGAACAAGAAAAAAGTGACAACAGACAATTGTACATAAAGTACAATAGGATGAGGCAAGACATTATCTCATCCAATGCGCATCAGCTTCCTAAGAAAGGCAAAACACTCTGTTGAGAGACTCTTAGTGAGTAGATCTACAGGATTTTGGTCAGTTGAGATCTTGATAAGCTTAATAGACTTGTCCTAAACAACCTCTTGGATAGAATGCAATGTAAAGATCTCATCGGTAATACCAAGGTTTGCCACCAGACGGCCTAACCAAAGAGCCTCCTTACAAGCCCTAGTGGTTGCAACATACTCTGCCTTTGTAGTAGATGGGGCTGTGTTTTTTTGCACCTTGGATATTTAAGAAATAGCACCTCTAGCAAAGGTGAAGATATAGCCAGAGGTGGGCTTCCTACTATTTGCATGTCTTACATAATTAGAGTTAGTGTATCTCACAGCTCTTGTATCTTGGCCACCATAATATATGCATATATCTGCAGTACCCTTAAGGTACCTCATGATACCATCCTTCGCGGATCCCAATGCTACTTGTCAAGTGTAGCCATGTAGTGTGCCACAACTCCCACTACAAATGCTATGTCAGGACAAGTGGCTATCATGGCATACATCAAACTGCCCAATGTATTAGGAATATTGGCTATCTTGGCTTCTGTATATGAAACTGCTCAAGGATTTTCTAGTTGTACTCCTTTTACAATAAGTAAAGGAGCTTCTTAGAGTGATTAAGCGTTATGTTTATCCCAACTTCCAAGATTATGTGAGGCCCGCCGTCTCATGTCATTCATCTCAAAGCTCTTCTGAAGTTGACCTTTGAAGGCATCCAACGCATCAAACCACTCCCTACAATTAGCATATCATCCACATAAAGTACCAAAATCATAAGGTTGCCATCATGGGCATTTGTTATGTATAAACACGGATCCATATCACTACTTGTATATCCTTGTGAATGCATTAAAGTATCAAACTTGTGGTACCATTTCCTAGGTGCTTGCTTAAGGCCATAAAGTTTCTTTTTAAACTTGCACATTAGGTGTTCTGTGTCTTTTTTCTCAAAGCCCTCAAGTTACTATATATAAATCTCATTATGCAACTCTGCATGTAAGAAAGTCATTTCTGACATCCATCTAATAGAGGTCCAAATCAAGTTGCGCAACCAAAGCCAAACCAAAGCCAAAACTAGGTATAGGGTAGTCATCTTTACGACAGGAGAAAAGACTTCATCGAAGTCAACACCATGCTCTTGATTAAAACCCTTAGCAACCAATCTTGCCTTATAGGTTGGCTTGGGGCATCCAAGGGTACTCTTTATATATTTACTTTCATGGCAAAGCATGTTTTCCACTAGGTAAAGGAATCAACTCTCGAGTCAGTAGCTACTTTCCAACTTGAAAAAACCCGCACAATAGCCATGCAACAACGACAGATCCTTGACCTCAAGTAGGAATTAAAAGCTAAGGAAGACATGGAAGAAAGCTACAAGTAGCGGCTCGAGGATGAGAATCAAGAATTGGTGCAGATGCAGCGGGAATATAAGCTCCTCCTGATGCAACATGGAGAATTGGAGGCGAAAACTGCCAACATCGGGCAAATGATGGAGGAATTAAATGGCAAAGAGGAGGAGAGAAAGCGAGAGAGGGAGCAGCAGCAAAAGGAGATCGAGTCTATGACCGATCAACTACACTTGGGAAGGAAAGAGCACGCAACTATGAGTAGAGAACTCAAAGCCCAGGAGCAGAAGCTCATAATCCTGGCACAGAAACAGGAGGAAAGCATGGAAGGAATGAACAAAAGAGTAGAGAAATGGCCAGCACAGAACGAGAAACGGGTGTGACATGCTTTGACGAGTCGAGAGTGCAGCAAACTACCAATGCCCGATGCCGAAATCTGATGAATAAGCTGAGGCAGCAACAATGGCAATACTGGATACCAAACATAGCAGTTTTGGGGCAGGAGAGGGATGTAGAGACCAAACACAGCAATGTTGAGATGGCCGACAGAAAAATGCTGATGCCAGGCCGCTAGGTGGCAGTAGGAGAGCTGGCTATGCAATAGAGCTATTGCTGTAGGCTGGAGATGCAAACACAGCAGGAGAAGGTGAACAGATGCCAAAGCAATAGTGGCACAGCTTGGCCGGAGGTTGGCGATGAAGGTGGAGAGATGAGGTAGGGACTAGGGTGGCAGCATGTGATGATGGCGATGAGAAGAAGATGATAGCAATGAGTGTTGGAAAGCTGGGATTGAATGTGGAATGATATGGATAATTGTGGCAATGCCCATGATTCCCTTTTATAGATATTAGAACTTTTTGAGCCAATTATCCTGGGAAAGAGCTACAAATTTGTTTATTATACTCTAATATAATAGAAGAGTTTAGTTTGGGGGCTGTATGAGAGCCAAAGGAATTTAGCTGAAAACGATGAGTCTATCTTGTAGCCTAATTCTGAGTAGCTTAACATGGTCTACAAATGTTTCTATGTGGAGGAATCAGTGTCCCCTAGATGCAAAATGCTTCCATCAATTGGGTCTTGTATCATGTCTTCTTATCAACTTTAATGTATGCTTTTGAAGTTTTGATTGGTAGTCCAAGGCATTGATCCATTATATGTTTATTATACTTCAATTTAATAGAGGAATTCAGTCTGGGGCCTGTACTAGAACCAAAGAAATTTAGCTGAAAAGGTTGAGTTTATCTTGTAGGCTAATTCTAAGTAGCTTAATGTGATTGACACATGTTTCTTTATCAAGGAATCACTTTGCCCTAGATGCAAAATGCTTCCATGGATTTTTGGGTCTTGTAACATGTCTTCTTATCGACTTTAATGTAAGCTTTTGAAGATCTGACTGATAATCCAAGTCATTGATCCATTATATCTGTTGATCAGGATCTAATAAGGTTTCTTTATCATCCAATAATTTTGTCTATTGGTTTGTTAAAACTTGTTGGAACATTGGTCCTTGTAAAAGAGACCACTAAATAGTTGTAAAGGACAAACGGTTTTGAAATTTGGCTTGTTAATATACTCATGTTCAACCTTGATGTATTCTTATCGACTTTCAACCTCAAATTTGCTTTGCAGTGACTTTAGTGTGTTGATTGAGATTGTCATAAACTCAAAACCAAGCTCTGCAGTGATATTTTACACAGGAATCGCTTCAAGAAATTTCCTCAGGGAGAACAGAAGAGCCTAGTATGAATTATGGCAGTATAGGCTAATGTTGAAGAAAACAAATAGTAAAATATCAATGAATACAAACTATAGAAGGGTTCATGTGCTAGCCTGTTTAGGCTACAACTGCTCCCGCCAAGCATCATTGGTCTAACGAAAATCAACGATGCTTCTTAATTGGATGTTGTGGGCTGTTATGGTTTCTTGTTAATGCGCACACAATACATCCATGGGGCTCTGTTATCATGAATAAAGCATCTTTATAGCTTGCATCCTATTTCAATACATGGCTTTAATTTTCATTTAAGAACAGGAGAATCCACAATTGCTTGGATCATAAAATTCATGTGATCTATTTGAGTTCTCATTTTACTTCTCTCTTTTTTGGGCAGGGAACTGGAAATGCGAATTTTTACTTTGCCATGGCTCTTGCATATGCATGCATTCAGGTCAGTGACAGACTATTTAATGAAATTTACATCTTGAATGCATTAGATCAGTATGGTCCTTTGGTGTCTGAACTCAAATATTGTGATAGTTGCATTCGCTCTTTTGGAGTCTAAATCAAAGTTAAGGGAAGATTTTGAAGGTTAAATCAGTTGTGGCTTGTTGTATGCTTGCTGTAAGTTATAGCATTGGTTTGTCCCTCTAGGGCTTTTTGTGAGATGCTACTAGTAGAATTCCATTTATCTGGTAAAAAGTCCATAATATTAGTGACCTACTAGCGGAGATTGTTTCTTCACTTCCGCTTCATCCTTGAGGAGCCATCTGTGTGCTTATTGCGAGACGTATCTAGTTTCTGTGCAGGATTGGGACATCCATGGCTCCACACTTCTTCTTGTCATTGTTGTCTGTTGGTACTCACAACATTTATTGAGTGTCGAGGGGGTAGTAAAAGTATGTATGTTACTGTAAAATGTGTTTAAGGGTTTCCTGGGAAGGTGTCGTGGTGAATTCTCTCAGCTTTTGTATATGTCGACTCTCTCAAGTCTGCTTCATTTGTAGCCCTTACAAAGGCACTCCATTTGGCATCCACATTCACATCAATTCATGGCATTGTTGTTTGCTTTTGGTTGATACTATGCCCTTGGTACCTACTTGTGAGGTGGATCGCTTTGGAATAACTTACATGTAATCATATTCATCATTAAGTTACTTTCGCTTGTCCTCGTTGCTCTTGTTTATGTTGCCATTGTCAACTTGGTGCATGATCTTGCGACGTTGTGAACACACACATTCTCTCTCTCTCCAAGTTCTCCAGAACAGCACGCACTTAATCAAGATGGTGTATGAATGGGCTTTCTTTGTATCCAATTCATCTTGTTGAGCTGCATCTTTTTCTGCTCAATTGATGATTCCTGCTTGTGGCCATGACCACAAGATATAGGATTGCTTTAGCTTTGTCAACAAGGCTGGAAACTTCTCCCTAGTGCCCACCAAACAATGGGTTATATTCCTGTAACAATAGAGCATATGATTGCACATATCCAAAGGAAAAGGACTTGCACATGGAATGTGATGTACCTAAGTTGGATGTACATATGTACTTGTTGTTGACCTCAAGATGCTTATTATCTGCAATATGCACTATCAAAATGTTGTGAAGCATTTGCATCTGCATCTACATTCATGGAATGCTTGTCGGCTGTCCACTGTCCCTTAGGGTCCTGATATGTATAAGAGGGAATATCTCCTATCCAGTTTCTTGAAATAGGCTGCCTTGCAGTCTTTGTTGGAAACAGTTGAAACTGTGCATCATCTTTCTTTTTATCGTTTTTGTATGGTGGGCTTTGGCACTTTTCTTTACTTTTCCACTGAATAAACATCCCCAACCTGCTTTGACGTTTTTCAACTATGGTATCGGTTCTGGCTTCTCAACATGTATTCTGTTTAAAACTAATGATCTAGGAAGAGGCTGATGTCCTTAAATTCTCTATTAATACAGCATACACCATAGGATAACTGTGCTTGTTCTTGAAATAGAAGTTAATAATTGGCAATTCATGGCCTTGTAAGTCTTTTTAATGGCCTTGGAATTAGAAACAGGTTCCTAGTTAATGACTCTGGGAAAAGTGAAAAAGTAAGTTTGGCAAACTTGGAATGGTTGAGATAACTGATATTGGATGATCAGGAACACTCCAGGAAGATTGATAAATGAGATGCTTAGATGTTGGATGATTATGGCAGATTTTTGCAGATGAGTTTCCATGATTAGTAGAGTTGATATATGCATGGCGTTCACCATCAATAGGGGCTGATAGCATGTTACTTCTTCATTGGCTTGACGATGCATGTGCCACTCATATACTCTGACATTTGAATCATGAGATCCCCTTTAACCACTTGGCTATAAGTGTTTGAAGAGACACCTGCATGCACCTTCTCTATCTCGGAAAGTTCCTGAGCCACCACTATATTGTTTTATGTTTATGCAGTTGATATTGATAGTGGAGAGCGTCAGCACAATTTTGATATACGATAGAAACCTTGTCAAACTGAAGCGGTCAGAGTTAAAAGACATTGGTGAAAAAAGATAAGGTGTTCTAAATTAAGCAGCCATTTTTGCTGCTTGCAAGACTGTCTTTCCAGCTTTCTGTACCATTTCTTCCAAACTGCCATGGAGTGTGCAAATACATTATGCTTCTGAACAATCTGCAAACAAGGATAGGTTGGGAAGGTAATAATTTGGGATAGATGCTGAAGTAATCTTTGCTTCAAAGCTCTGTTGCTCTTTTACATGACACATCTCAAACTTGAACAAGTTGTTTATGCTGACTACTCATTTACGTGTCTTTTCAGAATGGAAACTGGACAAAATTGAGGTGGATTCTTGATTCACAAGCTTGGGAAATACTGGGGTCATTGAAGTCATTTGGAGTCTTTCCTACAATGTCAACTGGACATGTAGTTTTTATCTCAGTTCTAGTCGTTCCCCTCTCTGCGGTTGAACAGAAGGTTGTATGGACAATCTATCTTATTTCTGTGTATTAAAAACATCGTTTGGCAATATGGTCACCTAATTCACTTCTAAAAAACTCACTTTTTCATGTTACGATGAGACCTCTCTCATGTTGGAATTAAGCATGGTGGCATCCATCTGTTGGCTTGCATAGCAGCCTAGAAGAACCATAAGATCAGGGAAGAGGGATTCTGATCAAAGGAGAGACAAAAGAAAGATTAAAATCTTCCTAGTTTCTTGGCTATTGAGGAGACATGAGATTGGGTAAGAGTTCCTTTGGGATGTGCTTTGTGTATATACTAATACCGGCCTTAGTAGCATCTTGTGGGTTGAATTCCTTTGAGATATTGAGGAGCATGCCCTTGCTAGCCAAATATTTTTGTTCTCTGGAGGTCAAAGGGTTTCTCTTTATGGGCCAAGTGGAGTGCCTCTTACATAAGCTGTTAGCTAAGTCGCAAGGTAACATCTCACGAGTCCTAGGGTGGGTTTTTTTACAGAGGTTTATATGAGTTCCCACTAGTCCTAGGGTTGGTGTAGGTTTGCTTGAATTAGGTGACCGTCTTGGAATATTGGCGGAATCGCTATCAACTTTTCAAGCTTAATATTTTCATAATGAATTTGCATGTGGGTGGTAGTTGAATAGGTATTCTCATTGTTGTGCTAGATATACTTGAGGGTGTTTGCAATACGCTTTGGTTTGTTGTTGATTCATTGATTGAGTTCATTGGAAATGGTGAATGGCTTGTTTTACAGAATAAAGGGTCCTTGCAATAGTTTCTTATTAGCATGTTTTACATCTTCAAATCCGTTACCATAGTTGAATATGCATCTCACTTAATAGGTCAGTAAACTAAGTAGTGCTTTAAGTGCATTGTTTTATAGGTAATTGTGACCCCTTTATCATTGAGAGCAATTTAGGACATAGTGATGCCCAATTTTAATTATGACAATCCAGAGATTGACATTGTGAGCTAGATTCACGATTAAGCAAGATTGCAAGAGGAGGCCAAAATGGAACTTTTAGAAAATTTTCAGTATTGCCACTAATGCTAAGGAGGCCACCTCATGTTTCCTAAATATGCATTGGCATTGATGACATGCTAGATTGGTTTACAACGTTTTGGATTTCATTCTGGCTTGAAATTTTGTTGGGAATCAATGGTGGGGTGGGTGGGGGAACCCTCTTCCCTTTTTTTTCCTTTTGGCGTTTCATGTATAGCTTTAGGCTACTTTTATAATAGGGAAGACTAGAGTGTTTCAAATAGCATCTTCCCAATAGACAAAATTTGAGGGAGCCACTTTGTAGGATGGGAGTACATGGGAGCTGGGTGGAGAGTAAAGAAGGATATCCAAAACAACCATCATAGATAGGAAAAAGAGTTAGCTTGTCCAAACCTAACTTTGCATGGGACCCAATGCCATGATTGTAATAGTAGTGCTCTCTCTTGCTACTTTTATGATAGGAAGGGGTAGATGGATTTAGATAGCATCTCCCCAATGGACAATATTTGAGAGTGCCACTTTGTAAGATGGAGTACATGTGAGATATCTAAAATTATTGACATAGATAGGAAAAAGAGCAAGCTTGTCCAAGGCTAGTTTTGCATAGGGCCTAGTGCCATGGTATGTAATAGCAGTGTACTCCCTTGCTAGCTCACTTCCTCTCATCAGTTCTCAAATACTATCTTGATTTCTCTAATGAGAAGAACGAGAGTATTTTACAAACATATCAATTTAAGGAATTTCAAACAATTTGGCATAATATGAAGGGCAAATACACTAAGACCAATGGGACGAGAGGGTTGACATTTAGTGCTTACGTTAATTCATTTGTTCCAAAACTCACGAGTATATTTTTGACGTTTTGAAGGGTTTAAGCATGTTTTCAAAAAAGCAAGTATATAATAAGAAAGTTCTTTTGGTTAAATTGTTCATCATTAGTTTAGTTTGCATAATAGGCATGCTAAATGGTGATAATCTTGCGTTGTGGTGGTACTAACAATGGTTTTGAGATCCTGATGTGATAAGCTCACTATATATCTCTTCAAGATTTGGTAACATTGAATTTGTGAGGAGCATATTGTACATGTTGACTACAAGGTCCAAATAATTTTGGCCTTGATATGGCATGAATCACCTATTTTGGTCCATCTTTATTGTGGTACACCTCTTTGTTGCCCAAAAAGTGTTGAAACGTTTGAAATCTATCCCTACCAACTCATTCCTTTGTAGGATGATAAACATTAACTCTAATTGTTTTGGTATAAGTGATGTTAATTCTCATAAGAGCTTGCTTTGCAAGAATTTGGTACATTTCAGAATAATGATGGTCAGAGAGAGAAATTAGATATTTTGATTATGCCAATAGGATTGGGGGTCCAAAGCAAGTTAGTTTCGCTTTGTAACTTCTAGTTCAATTTGGCATGTTGCATGTCCAATCAAGTAGGGCCATTAGTTCTTGGTTATGATTACTAATCATTTTGATATGAGTATCATTGTGAATGAAGGGTATCTTGGCTCTTAAAAGGGAGACCTAGATTTGTTTTCTCCTAGTATAATTGCCATAGTTTAGCTTGTGCATATCTTGGCTTTTTATATTTTTGAAATATAAAAAAGCATAGAATTGGCCTACTCATTGAGACCCTTCAATTGATACCCCTATGGCACCTGTTTGAAGTTTATTTGCATTCTTACACATTCTTTGGTGCCATATGTCTTTGATTCAACACACTTTATGTTGAGTTAGTTCCAAGTGCCAAGATCTTGACTTGAGATATAGCATTGTAAACTTACTTGGTTAAGATGTTTCCTAAATTTTAGGTAAAAGCTTTGTCATGTTTATTTTAGTGTAAACCTTGTGAAAATTTCCAAACTAGATTATTATCTAGTGTATAAAAAGTATGGTTTCTTACCACATGTATATGGCTTCTTTATAGTATCACTAAATCTTTGTAGCTCTCAGTGTAAGGTTGACCTATTTCTTGTATGTTTTGGCTTCAACCAATATTTGTTGCCCTTGTAGGTTTTCTTTTTGTATGCTCATTCTAGGTAAAAAAAACACTACTATAGATGCCTTTTGCTTCAGCTTCTATTGCATTCTTGGCACTTGAGACTTAGCCTTTGCCTATGGTTTTCTCTCTTTGATTGCTACTTGTGTAGAAAGAGGCATAGATTGCAATTTGGTACCTAGAACTTTCCTCACACTAATGATTCCAAAGGACGTCCTTAAGGACCCAAATGTTCTTAATTTGCCTTGTGCTACTATTTTTTTCCTTTGTATGATCTACTACTTCAAACTGATGAGGGGTTGTGCCTTATATTGGATATTTGGAGAATGGTTTTTTAGGTGTTGGGTTCCTTGGATAAACTTATTTAAAGAGTTTTTATCATTGCATGCCTTTTTCATAAAAATTTTGGGTATTTATAATGTATCAAGGTGTTGGTTGGTGCTATGGCGGCCACTTAGTGTTAGTAGGGTGGGGTATTAACAGTGAGTACATTGACTTCATCACATATACACATCCAATCCATGTTTTGAACTTGTCCTCACCTAGTTAAGAAGGTGTCTTTCACCTACTAGAGAATAGAGTTCTTAAGAAGGGTTATATTTGATTCAAGTCCAACTAAGATGTCTTTTATCTCTTAGAGAATAGAGTTTCTAAGAAGGTTCTTGTTAAGGCTACAAGGGCTAATCCATAGGGATTGCTTCATTGGTCTTGCATTTATCTTCATGTGGGAAAGACACGCATCTTTAGTTGAATGAACTTGAAATTTATTTAAAGGGTATGAAACTATTTCTCTTCATTGTGTTGATAATTAGGGTGGTTAATTGCTTGCAATGAGATAAGGTTTGTGGGAAAAACACGCATCTTTTAGTTGAATGAACTTGAAACTTATTTAAAGGGTATGAAACCACTTCTTTTCATTGTGTTGATAATAAGGGTGGTTGATTGCTCACAATGGCATAAGGTGTAGCTTGGAAGATAGCCTTTGCAAAGGTATACATTGAAAAATGTGTATAAGGATGTTTAGGTTAGCATAAACTCTTGTGTATAGTGTCCAAGCTTTGATTGAGTGAGGGCTAGAAATGAGAGTACAAAAGGCGATTGAGTAATCAAGATGACTAAAATAAAGATTTATCTAGAGGGAATGGAGGAAGAGGATTTGGAGGATACCTGTGATTATAAGCTCTTTGACTTCCTCCATGCAACTGGAAATTCATCTAGATTTTTTTACATTAGAGATATACTCAATGCTCCCTTACATTTGCAAGAGCTCTAAAAGGATCTTGACGACAAACTGAAGGAATATGGAAAGTTTTATAATAGACATGTGGAAGGCCTGGTATATAGCTATAATGCATTATCTATCTACAAGAGAGATTAGGGCTGCTCTATCAAAGTCTAAGAAAAGAAAGATTAAGCAACAAGTACTACGCTTTTCAATTATAGCAAGCGTCTTGTATTAAAAAGGTGTGGATGATATTTATCATCGATGTGTAGTATCTGATGAGGTACCATTTATTTTTAAGGAATGCCATGATTCAGCATGTGGGGGACATTTTGTTGGATGTCTTACTATCCAAAAAGCTCTGTGTGTTAGATATTGATGGCCATCGATTTTTCAGGATGCTTTCAATTATGTTAAGCGCTCTAATGTTTGTCAAAGACACAATGTCAAGGAGAATCGTAAGTGGCAGTCTTCATACAAAAGGAGAGAGAGAGAGAGAGAGAGAGAGAGAGAGAGAGAGAGAGAGAGAGAGAGAGAGAGTTCAAACAATATAAGGATTAATTGTGGTTGTGGTCAATGCAAATCGATCTACCTTTCCTCACACAACAAGCAACACATGTATTGAGCTTGACTCTCAACACCTTCCCTCAAGTTCAAGTAAGATACTTCAATTGATTGTTTGTTGATTGCACACTACTAATGTTGTCACAATACAACTTAACTAGCTTATTTGCATTGAATCCCTAGTCTTGTAAGAGCCTCTAGAGCCAAGTAAACTCACATGTAACCATTGTTGCTCCTCTATATTCTATCTCCATATCAAACAATGTTATTGTGGGTTGCTTCTTGTCAATCCAAGTCAACATCACACTATGAGGGCTAAATGCATAATCACTAGTGGATCTTTTATCATATGCACATCTTGCTCAGTTTTCCTTTGTGTTCACCACCAACTCTACAATCTTTCCATACATATAAAATAGTCTAGACTTGTGTCAACTTGACATACCGCATGTGTTGTGCTTCCTTGGCATTTGCATAAAGTTACTAATGAGCACCATAGCTTAACTCAAATTGGGACATTTAATCAAGTAAATCTCCTAACCATTTGTTGATACATAGTGATATATTTTATATTTCAACTTTAATATCTACTTTAAGCTTAAATTTTTTACCCGAGGAAATGTCCATTGGCTTTCATCCTTTCATGCCAAACCTAGCCAACATATCAAAGGCATATTGCCTTTGCATAAGCCAAATATCGTCAAGCATCCTCTTTACCTCTATACCAAGAGAGTGTTTCAAATCCCACAAGTCCTTTGCATCAAGGTCCTTTGCAAATTGCTTTATACTTCACCAATCTCATAATCATTTCCAATGTGTATCAAATCATCTACCACAAACAACAATCACCACATAATCGATAGATGTCCCCTATGTGAAAAAAGACTGCTTATACTTCCCAAATGCAAATCCAAGTTCGTGCAAGTATGTGCTTATCCTCTCATTCCAAGCTCTAGGTGCTTGTGTCAACCCCTAAAAAGATTTTTTGAACTTCAAAAGTTGGCTGATTAGAAGAACCATATGCATTTTTCACATCCATTTGCTGCACTTTCTTTTGCTTACCATAACACATAATTGGATGGACCACACCTGCATATAATGCATATCACCTCAAGTGTAGACATATCCATGTGCTCTCAGAGTCATCTCATCAAATCACTCACCATATGATTGCAGGTCATGTCATTCGATATTCTTGAGTTAATATACCAAATGTCATCTCTGTCGGCCTCTTGGCATATCATGGTGTCTTACAATATTCCTTTGGTTCGATGGGTCATAGCAAACAATCTATGTAGGTATCGCTCATTTACATCTTGTAGAAGTGTAGCGTCCTTCTTGTTTTGCTTTTGTCGCAATTGGATGGTCTTGAGTCGATATACCAAATGCCATCTTCGTCGGCCTCTTTTGTTTTGCTTTTGCCTTTATCTTGCATCTTAAGGCATTCCTTTGCAATATGGCTAAATCCTTCACCATAATAGTAGTTATTATCCTTTTTTGAGTGATTAACCTTTTGTTGAGGTTGGTAAGCACCTCTAGCTATTAATCCTAATCTCCCTTAAAATGGAAAGCTCATCTATCCCTTTAACTTTGCACAATTTGGTTCTCCAATTCTACTTTTGACCTTAAGATGCATTCCTATTATCCCCTCTACCATGCAATGAGCTCCTACCTCTACCTCATTGACCAGAGTAAAGTACATCTATATTCTTTGCACCACTTGAATCAATGGTGAATCCAAGTTTGACCTCTTCACGCATTAGAAGTGTTGCCAACTAATTGGACACAACAAACATATTCGACTCCCATAGATATACCTATCAAAGGCCTTGTACTTAGGACCAAGACTATTAGGGCAATTCATGATTTATATTATGTGGCATCAAAGTATATAGGGTAACTTTTATGCTCTTCCTATTGAGTTCTTGACTCTTAATTTGTTTTATAGTTGGGTTTATTTTCGATAGGTTAGGTTCTACCTCATCACTTGTAGCCAATTGCTAATATCCTTACCAATGAGGAAGTTCTCCATCATAAGCATTCAATTGCAAATTTATTATTATCCAACTTATTACCAACAATTGGGATTGATAGATCATCATATTTTCCCATACAAGAGCCCCCCTCCCCCCAGCCCTCAATAGCATGCAAGTAGGCAAGAAGCAAGAGCAAGAGAAATCTTGAGCATAAGTTTGTACACACTAGAATGAGCTTCCTTTCTCTTTTTCTAGCTTTTCTACATGAACCAATTTTTAGGATTTCCTCGTAGTTGGGAACCCTATCCTCTTTTGAGGGTTTTGGGTTGGCCCTTTTTGCAAATAATCCTTGCCTTTAGAAAACCTTTTAATTTAGTCATGAATGGATATACCTATTCTTGCATGGAAGTGAGCCTAGGTCATCTCACAAAATTAATTACATATTGCTAATTTAGTGCATTTTTTCTATACATGAAAGTTTCACTAACTTGGAAGAAGATTGGAAGTGGGGGTGTTTAAGGGTGCTTTTTTCTAGTAGGATTGTCACTACCCCCTCTTAGATGAGTGCTAGTCCCTTAGTACTGAAGTGGATGTGAATTAATGGTGAGGGATGGATATAGGCAATAATAATTTGTAAGAGTGATGGTAGTCATTGTATGGAGAGTGAAAGGTTTTCATTAGGGCTAAAGGGCTAGATTTGACAATGTAGATAGGAAATAAGAGGGTAACATATGAGGCCACTAATGTGGATGATCCTTTATGGAGGTCTATGTGACAGTACCTACAACTATGTACATTCCTTGGGGGTGTGACTAACTGGTGTAGTTAAGTGTTTTTGTTTAGGTCCAATTGAGAGATAGGTCAAAAACCTTAGGCAAGCCCAAAGTGTTGTTCCACACTTGATGACCCAATTTGTGCACGATTATCTATGTAGGATTGCACTTAGGATGATAGGTTATTTGAGCATGCTCAGTGGGTCCTACCCTTAATATGCCCTAAAATGGCATAGTGAGAGGAATGGGCTAAGGGTTTAAGGATCCCTATGTGTAGTGAATGTATATGCACTTGTTTTTTTTTTACTTTTTAGAACTATGGCTCAAGAAGAGGTTGTAACATCCTCATTAGGCATCCTAAACTCAACAAGTACTCTTTCACAAACTCCCTTAGCTTGATAGATGACATGGGAAAAAAGGGTATGCATATTTGGCAAATTGATTGTCCGCCATGTCTTCAAGGAGTGCCATGTAGTAGGACATCAAGAGCAGCACCAAGATGTAGCCACACCATGGCAACGGTCTATCCCAACATTCACATCAAAGAAGAAGGGTGATAACCCATCTTCATATGGTGTAGGTGCTTGTTGAAAAAGCTTTATGAGCAATTGCATATGATGTTGAAGAATGATGGGTTAGGGTAGTTGCTAAATTTCTTCACAAAACTATTAAATGAGAAAACTAAAACCCAAGTTGGGATAGGTAGACTTTATAAGTGTCAGCTTCCTGTACATTGGAAAACTTGAAGAAGTTATACCTTCTGTGCTCTTATTCATTGTAGTTGTTGTCATGCCTTCTCGGATATGATAGCATAATTGGTTGGCCCATTCACTAGGAGGCAAGTGATAAAAGGAAAAATTAGGCTTGCTCATCTGATGACTCAAGGATGGGGCACTTTCACTCCATTGGCTTGGCATAGCTTTTTTGGGCTCCTTTTAAAGGCAACTGCTCCAACTGCCTTTTAAAGCTTACATGCATTGTAGAAGGCTTCCTCATCTTGTTGACTAAGCCACTTCTTGGCAATGCTCTCTCTTATTTAGGTGGGTGCTCTTACTTTCTCTTGAGGTAGGGATATAATGAATTTGGCCTCTTTACAAACCTTAAAATCAAAGGTTATTGTGATATCTACCATTTTCTTTTATTGGTATTGGTTCAAGTTCTCCTTTGGCCTATCTTCTTGTTCTTCTAGCATTGGCTTCTTTAAGGGGGGATCTATTACTTTTTTGGATCGGACCCTTATCTTCACCATTCTCTCATAAGCCACTAGCTTTTAGGGGTGACTTCCATGGCCTGCTATGAGTCTAGATTTTCTTCAGTCGTTCCTTTCGGAGGCATATCAAAATTTGGATGCTTTTCTATGTTAGTTGGGGGCATCACAACAAACAAAGGTTCTAGGAAAACTTCTACTACTAGTGGTGGTGATTAGTGGTCAAAGAAGAAGCATGTATCTAAAGGCCTATCTATCTTAAGTCTTGCTCATCATAGCTTGAATAGCAAAGATGGTCATGTAACCTATCTTTGGTAGCCTCCAATGTAAATAGTGGCAAGGCCCAACGAAGCCTTCAGCTTCTCCACTTGATGTGTTTGGGTTCTTAAGGTAGTCATTACCCCCTTGTGGTACACTTCCTATTGGAGTGACATGACACATTTGCCTACTTCTAATAACTATTCCCTATGTTAGCTCTCATGGAAAAGAGTGTTGGATCTAGGTCTGTAGCCATGTGTTGAAGTTTGTTCGTGCAGACTAGTGAAGGCAACTTGTAGTTGAGCATAGCTTGCTTGTTGGGAAATAAGCATTAGCCAAAGTATATATGTATGTATGAGAATAAGAAAATATAAAAAGTGTGTAAATTGACTAAAATAAAAAGTCAACATGAGAACATGAGAAATAGTATCCAGTTTTGTATCTCAATGAGCGCATATGAAACGAAGAAAGGTAATGGAAGATAATGGAAGTAGAAGAAGGCTATTGAGCCACAAATGTTGCTCCTCTATCTTCCATTGTGCATAACCTATTGAGACCTCAATCATCTTTATTTGGTATTAGAGCAAGAGTATGGATTTGGAGTGAGAAGTGCATCAAATTGAGGTGTACATCGAATCTATTGCTTGTTGTCTGTCTCTAATCCTTCACTAATCAACTCGGATGCAAGTAAAATAGGTACTTTAAGGAAAGGAGTTATTGAAGCTTGATTTGGGGGACTTTGTTGCTTGATTTGGAAAGCTTTTGGGAAGCCATTGGAGGCTACAAACCATTGGGGAAAAATGAACTAAAAAATAAGCATTTTAGCCCCCTCTCCCCCACTTGAAACAAGGAAAAGTGGAGACAATAATAGTGAAACAATCCTATCCTCTCTCCACTTTTGCAATCTTGTTTTGTCTTTTATATATTATCCCCAAAGGATTTGTTCAAATTTCTTCTCTGTCCTCATTGAATAACCCTTTTTCAACCAAATGTTATATTTAGAAAGAAGTTAGTTATTACAGAGTGTGGCACTTGGTTTTCAATAAAAAATGATTAGTAGACATGGAATATTTCTTTTTTAATTAAAAATTAAAAATTAAAATTTGAGAATTTCTTTTAAGATTTTTTAGAGATATTTAATGTTTTGGATTTTGTTAAAAAACAAGCTTGGTATTCAATTTTCCCATGATTTGGAAATGTTTTGGAGGTAAAATTGAACTTTCTAAAATCTAAAAACTCTTAGACATCTCCTCTCTGGGCTATTCTGCTCCATTTAACTACTTTCTCATAGCTCTACTATGACCTCTTGTATGTGTCTATGCAATCTATCTTGACATAGTGAACTACCTTGACCTCTCTTGCTCACTGTCAATCATTAATACCCAATGTATGCAATCTATTTGTGTCTATACACTTTGCATTCACACTCAACTATTCCATTTCCATTGACATCACTATGTGTCTATTCATCCTACCTTCACACACTAAGCTACCTAGTTTTCTTTGACATCTCCAAGTGTCTATCTATGCCTCTCTAGTCTATCTTCTCAAACATCTAACTCTCTATTTCCATTAATATCTCTATGTGTCTATTTGTGTCTCTCCAATCAACCTCTCTAGAATCATGACCCTAATACCTTAACATCTTAGTGCATCTATCTATGCCTCTTCAGTCTACATCCATAGACATCAAATCCTATATTTTCAGTAACATCTCTATGTATCTATGTAGAGTACCTTGACACAGTCAACATGAATTGAAATATATTTTGTAATCAATTCATATATCTATAACTTGATCACAATTCAATAAGCATAGTGAATACATGTAAAAAGGAGTTCTGTATTGAGATAGAGCTTGAATATGTCCCATTGTTCAAAAGGACACAGCATACTAGTGTTAATCCTTAAGTTCTACAAAGATATAGGCAAATGGGATTGAAGCATGTGGACTTGTGGGTTGATGGGGGAATCTACCCAATTGATCCCCTTACCAATAAACCTCTAGTTTACTCAAGAATCACAAGCTTGCTTAAATATGTGTATCAGGGTGAAAATAGATTGTTTGGTTATACTAGGTGGCTCAATGAACAGGTGTTAAAGTATTCACAACCTGCCAAGCAACTATAATAATTGTCATGATATCATCACTACATATCAACTTCAAATATTATAACTAATAGGACAAGTGAAGCAAAAAATAAATTTATAACGTAGAAAAGTAATCAAATTATCAGAATGCATGATACTATTCATGACATTGGCATCTTGTACGAGGAGACAAAGCTATAATTGGACAACTTAAAAGAAGATCAACAACAAGTTGACACAAAAGTGAAAATTAAAAAATAAGCAATTTTATGAGTTAATTGAGAATAAAAGCTAGTGGAAGTGATGTAAAGCATGTAAGGTCACTCATAATGAAAACCTAGGTAAGGGTGAGCTCGGATCGTCGATTCAAAGATTGATGAAGGCAAGTACATTACAAGATGCTTTGAACAACCCAAAGTTCAAGGCAGTGAATGAGATTGAATCCACGCTAAAAGATGTCTTAAACAAGTTTTCAGTTGTGGATGCACAATCTACTTTTGATAAGGCAAACATTAGCATAAGAACTTACTAAAAAATATTTAAGGGTATGAAGGATGGGTTTGATCATGTGCTAAAGAGAAAAATTTGAGGTGCTATAGTTCTTCGTCATGCGCACAAGCATTCCAGACATCATTGAGTGTGCCAAGAACACGGCGAGATACTCTTAGTTGAAGGGTAAGGTGAATACCTAGATAAATGGCCTCTTGTAGGAGACATGAAAACTTTAAAATGTGTGTGCAGAGTCTCCAATGGTGCAAATGCAAAATATCAATGCCTATTTTTCTTGGCAAAGAAGATGGAAGGAAAGGACAATAAGAAGAACTAGCAAAGAGTGACAAGTATTGCACTGACATGTGATAAAGAAGATCCACATGGAACCCCATTTTCAACATTCCATTGGATTATATTCACATTTGTTCATCACATCCTTTTGTTGTAGGATTATAGAGAAACTTATGTACGAATATATTTGCTTTGCTTATAGAATGCAGCTAGAAAAAGAAGCCATTCCAATGAATGTGGAACGAGTGCTATCAAAGATTGGGCTACACAAGCATCAAGTAATGATTGAAAAGAATGAGAAGAGATGAAGAAAATTTGGTAACTTGCCAAAAGAGCCTTGCTTTGGAGGATCCAATGCTAGGAAGTTTCTTTCAGCACCTATCAATAAAAAATACATCTAATAGTTCGTAGGCCACAAGATGACAATGAGAGAAAGAAATCGTATGCTATGGTTCCCAATTGAAGTAATGGAGGAAAAAGGTTGGAAAATTCCAAGGTTTAGATCAATCTCAATAAATTGGCTCCTTTACTTCAAAAGATGATGTTTGATAATGGAGATAATTAGTAATTTTGTACATATCTTCTATGAAAACATGGTGCAAGTGCGGGGTAAAAGTTACATCACATGGTGCAAGAGTGGGGTAAAAGTTCCATCACACATAACATGGTATGTACAAAGTCTAGATCTTAGAAGTATATGAATTGAATAAGTTATTTGAGATTTTTTAAGTCATGTGTGATGTATGCCTTTGTAGCATAACCTCAAGGCACATGGGTGCTATAGTTTGTAGAAAAGGAAAGCATCCAAGTTTGGTACACAAGGGATGGAAAATTCACATTCGATAGTGCGCAGTGGATACCAAAAAAAAACTTATCATAGTGAAGGGGTTAATGGAAAAAATCCAATTATCAAATTCTATCCTCATAGTATAGGAACATAGTGGCAGATGAAGCTTAACTCTCGCTAAGATAGTAAGATAAAGAGCTAAGATAGTAAGATAAAGAATGCGATTTAGTATTTAAGAGAAAAGGAGAGTGTGTGTGTCTATATGAATGAGCCTTAAAGTTTAAGTACTATATATTAGGGTTTCACTCTCTCTATCTTATTCACTAAGTTTCCAAATCTCTTGCTATGTAGAAGAGATGGCAAGGCCTAAGGTAGCCATGAAGAATATTCCTCTCAAACCCCCATATCATGTTCAACTCAATGGAGCATCTACTAGCTCATATGCACTCTTTGACAATGGTGCCTCACAACCTACCAATGAACAACCCCCTTCTCAACCTAATGTAGCCTCCTCAAGCTACCCTAAGAGGCGTCTTTCTAAACATCCCCACAAGGAACACAAGTAGCGGTAAGGTACAATGGCCTTGAGAGAAATTAGGAAGTATCAACGTTCTTTTGATCTCATCGTTCCAACGAGACCTATTCATGAGATTGTGCAAGACCTCTAATGAATAGAAAGAATGAGGCAGTTTTTAGCATAGGGTCAGGAAAGAGACAGTGTATAAGGTATAACCGGGAATATGAATCCACTATAACAATGGTTGAGAGCCAACTCACACACTCCACATGCTTCCTCTCTACACACCAAGAATATGCAAGTACAAGTGTGATAATGGATTGTGGCTACACTCCCTCCTTTTATGGACAAAAATAAAGGAGTTGTCCTACCACAAAATAGGTTGGCCAACTACCAACTATTTAAATAATTTGATAGAACTATTGAGATCGTAGTTGATAGTATGATGAGAAGAGGAATCTTGAACTTATGTGTAGTAAAAAGTCGCATCTTTAATATTCTCTGAATTATCCTATATACATGAGATCTTCTCAATCCTGAAGTGGATATGATGTACAATGTCAATGATGCTTTTATCTATTGCTAGGTTAATCTTTTTTTATATTCTATCATATTAAAAATAAACAATGAATAATGAACATTAAAAAATGGAGGACGTTTATCAATAGAATGATTGTTCGAGTTAATATTTATGGCTACTACTAGAAATCAATATGCTTCCTTTCTTCTAATTATAATATGTTACCCTTGCCTTAACTAGCAATGCTTGATAAAAATATACTTCTTGAGGATGGATATGATAGTTCCATTTAAATAGTAAGATTAATGTTGCATGCTTTTACAGTTTCTAATGGGATATTGGTTGACACTATAGCAGAGTATAATCTACTATTGGTGCACAGATCGGACACCGTATGCGCATGTAGTGAGCGTCAAAAGGTCCCCAAGAACAAAGGAACTCTACTTTTTACACAAAAACCAATGAAGAAAGCTTGCACAACATGAACAAGAGACCAATTGGGTGCAATCTCCCCCCATGCCTTGTGTGAGTGCTCCACAAAGCATGTATTTTAAATATTATTCATCTTCAAGCTCAAGAAATAGCCCAATTTACAAAATAGCACGCTTTAGCTTTTGTGTTTGCTTTTGTGCCACTAAAGAATTAAAGCTATTGGGCGCCCAAGAAGTCAAGTGGTACCCAAATACAATGTCCAATACAAATATTTAAATCGTGCACCCATGCGCATACAAAAATAATAAATAAATATCAAGCACTTTAATAAATAAGTGCGATAAAATATAGGCGACATGCCTAAGATACGCACCCATAAAAAATTGATGATAATTTGAATGCACGCTATCCTCCAATGCTTCCCACTACTACCGCTGCTTGCTCTACACATCAACTGAAGCATTCACAATTGTTAGAAAAATAATACAATTAAACCGACAAAAGTGAATACCTAGCAGTCTTCAGCTACAAAAATAAATTGGTTAGAAATCAATCCTAACCTTAATTTATTACGAGTGCACACTCAAAACTCATAAACGTTTATTAATTTAAATATGTATTTTGCGGAATCACCTGCTATGGAATCACCCACTTACACATTAAATTAACAAAACGCCCGAAAATGATAGGCGTCCCTATCGACTTCTCGCACAAAGAATCCTCTTTGTGTATGAGCCCCGGTAATAAAATTTTACGGAATCCACCGCAAAACCTCACGGAATCCACCGTGGAATATGCCTCCTGGCATCAACTATGTGAGAATGAACAAAAGAGAAGAGGAGAGAGCGATATGTCAAGTGATTGCAAAGAAAGAGATGATCTAATTAGAAAATTTACAATAGAGTATAATCTATTGTGAGAAGCAAAAAATCCAAGAGCAAGAGGAGAGAACAATGATTGAAATAACTATGAATGAAAAAACAAATGTGACTTGGATGGAAAAATGTGATTGCATAATTTTTAACTGTTCAAAAAGAAAGAATAATGGCTGAAAAGTGACCTCTGACATGAGTTAAGGACCTTACATATTTAATGACTGGCCTCTTAAATGAACTATATATACTCTCATTAATTAAATTTGAATGAAAATTTGGAGAAATTAGCAAGATGGAACTAAATAGGAGAAAGAGGAGAGATGGAGAGTTGAAGAAGAAGCAACTAGGAAGGTCTTAGAAGTAGAAGCTAGAAAGGAGAGAGAAGAGGAGGGAGAAAGAGCAACAACTAGAACCCTCTTACCAAAAAGGATAAGAAATAGAAGAAGTACACAACTATCAATGGTGAAAACATTAAGAGATCAAAGGATGAGTATGGAAGACTCAAGATGCCTCAACCTACCCAAGTACAAGGAAGAGAGAGACGGGTAGATCCTAAAGAAGTGGATATCAGAGGTGTATATACATTTGAAGTATGCTAGAGTGATTGATGAGAGAGAAGGAGAAGTCGAAATTATCTACCTAGAGGAGGATGTAGCTAATTGGCACATGTTAGAGAAAGAACATAGCTAGTCCATCTTCTCTGGGAGGAATTGTAGGAAGAGCTAAATGACTATTTCATCTTGAATAAAAAGAGATTCAAAGTTGGGGATGAATGGAGGAACCTCAAGCAAGCAAAAGGGAAGATGAAGGAGTATGTCCACAAATACTATATTGATGCTATAAATTTTGGAGCACAAGGAAGATGGTGTCCACAAATACTATATTGATGCTATAAATTTTGGACATGGATGCAAACAAGAAGTTACATGGATTTCTATTTGGCATGCAATACTGAGCTAGAAGGGTGTTTATAGGTAGGATTGCATATTGTTCAACACCCTCCCAAAAGATGGCAACTTTGAGAGCACCATGGAGGAGGTGGGGAGCTAGGCATAGGATTTTGTGTATTAACCTGTGTAGACTAGGTCTCATCATGTCCATCAATCCAAGTCTTGAAAGTTGTCCAAATGGTGAGATTGTTCTTGAAGAGCATACCCGATGGTATTGAGACACTCATAGAGGGTAAGGCAGCTACAAGCCTTGAGTCTACTTCCTAATATTATAACTTCCTTGGCGGACCTGACTTGTGCTCCTAATTCAATAGAGGGTCTTCCAAAAGTGTTAGGACCAATCATCGAGGCCAAAGGGAGTATGCTATCTATTCCATGTGGTTGCAAATTATCATTGGCTTCTTCAGCCATAATTTTAGCTTGAGGAGCTTTCACCCAATTCTACACCTTGTTAATCAACTCACATTGATGTTTGGGGTCAAGTTATTTACCTACTTTGGCTGAGGCAGCGAGTTTAGTATTGACTTTAGTTGTAGCTTGCTCAACAATGGAAACAATGGTAGGAATTGAGGTTGCTCCT
Organism: Lygodium microphyllum; assembly: GCF_053477565.2. NCBI lineage: Eukaryota > Viridiplantae > Streptophyta > Polypodiopsida > Schizaeales > Lygodiaceae > Lygodium > Lygodium microphyllum. Next base: position 118,008,877 of record NC_141148.1, on the reverse strand, counting down.
TCACTCCTGAGCTTGAGAGCAACACGCTTAGCTTTCTTCTTAACATTTTTCTTTCCAATGAGAGAGCCAATTGCTAAGGATGGGCTAGGGAGACTGACATCATGCTGCTTAGCTTGAACTCTAGTGATGGCAATAATCAAAATGGGGATTAGATCCTCATCTTCTAGCATTTCAACCACAAAGAGTCTCAATGGTACAAGGGAACTATAGCTTTGCTAGAGCTAGCTTTCCTCTTTGGGCAATCAAGATACATGTGAGTGATCCCACATTGAGTACATTGTTGGTCAACTTTGTTCTCCTTTGGTTATTCTTGTTTTTTTTAGGGCATCAAGTGGAGATGTAATAGGGTTGGGGTCACAAGTCCAACAGGAAAGAGTCTCTCAAGGTGACATCATTCCATGCCTTCTGCCTCTACCTAACATCATGATCAAAATAGATCTATAGTCTATGAGCATCATATGTCCTTCCTCGTCATAAGAGACATATGGGTTGGTATAATCATCTTCCTCAGTAGGTTCTTCATCTAATTTGGGGGAACAAGAAGAGCCATCTATTGTGGACTTGGATATGGAAGCTCTTGATTTGCATACAGTGTGGCATAAGGGAGTCACTAGGAACTCTACATGTGGATGCCTCATGACCAAACTACCCACAATTGGTGTGCCTTGCTCTATCTAGAGCATTTAGGTGGAAAGTGATCACCATCACAATGTATGCATTGCACATTCTTTCTTTAGTGTACAGTCAAATTTGTTTAAATGAATTAATTATTTTCAAGATCTTTATTTGTTATTTCATCACATCAATCATGAATTTTGAATTTGGTTGTTTCCTATCTTAGGTTTTCCTCTATTAGATTATGATTAAGATTATAGGCATTTTCCTTTCTTATCTCAAGTTATCTCCTTTTGTAGATCTTCTATTCTGATTGCTTCATATCTAAAACTCCATTGAGACTTGTATGGTCAAGCACAAAGTTGCTAGCTAGTGCCTCATAGATACTTTTTATGGATGCGCTTCATTGAAAGCCTTCATGACTACTTTGGTAGTTGGCTTTTTTAGTATCCAAATTAGTTTGTATAGACCTCTTAGTCTAGATACATAATCTTTCATGCTCTCTTCATCTTGTTGCTCTGTGCTCACAATCCAGACAATGAGATTGTCCCCGTAGCCTACTTCTATGTATCTCTTAATGAAGAGAGTCATAAGCACTACTTACGAAGGAAGCCTTCTCAATTGCATCAAGGCCAATAAACCAAGTACGGCCCTTCTTGCCCATGTAGAGCCCAAAGGATTGAGCCTACTGTGCTTAGCATCTCTTATAAGGTTATTGGCCTCACGAACTTGCTCAAAATTCTCTATGAAGTTGCATGGGTCATGTCTAGTGCAATAATTGCCAATTTGCTTAGCCACTAGGGGTATTTTGGCTTGGTCTCATTGGGTAGGTGTATTTTCCATCCATTCAACAATGTTTGGGCCATATGAGCTCCTACCATGAGTAGATTCATGTGATCAAAGAGCCTATGATGAATGAGGTTTGTCAGGGTATCAATATCAATGGATGATCCTAACATTTCTATGTTCAATAGCATGCTCTTGATCCCATCCAATTTAGATTTCATGGTTAGATGTTCATGCTTTTTGTTCATTGTATGTTTGAGAATCTTGCTGCAAGTAGTGGTCCCCTAATCTTTAAGGGACATGAGTTTTGCTTCTAGGTCCACATGTGAGAGCCGAGCATGATCAAGGCATGAAGCTTATTGGTCCAAGGACTCTTGGACATATCTCAAAAGAGATTCTAGAAATGTGGCCATTGTACTAGATTAGGGATGCAAAGTTTCTTGATTGACTACATCAATTACTTAATCAATGGGATCATTGAGAGGTGCGGTCTCAAGGATTGAACTTTGAGAAGACGCAAGATTGGTAGGCATGGGTTCGGGGATATGCCTTTGCTCCTTAGGGGGAGAGGGGATTGCCTTGTCGTTGCACAAGTGCATACAATGAAATCAACTTTGACCTTGTAGCCTAGACCTTGGAGTATTATGTCTTTCTATGGTTTGGTTCATATGATGAGACAAGGTGTTTCTAGGTTTACTTGACACAACCTTCTTGATTGATTCTTAAGGCACTTAAGATGTTGCTTCCAATTATGGAGTTTAAACATACAAGTTCTCAAGAAACTTTAACATAATTTTATTTCCAACACACAAGAGTGAGTTTTGTAAAATCATGCTTTCTCCCTTTGAAAGTCAAGGTGCACTTGTGCAAGCCATTCCAAAAAGTATCCATCATGCTCTTAATAGTTGGATTGCACTCTTTGACTCTTCTTGCTAAGTCAAGGTCTTGTGTAGCCTTGTGTGAACTATTAAGAGGTAATGTGGCAAGACAAGCCTTATACATCAAGGACAAACCACATGCAATGCACGGACAAGTCTCCTAGAAATAATTAGAGGCAATGAAGATTGTGCAAGGGTAGTTAAAACAAGACATAGATACAATTATATGCAATGAGGGGCAATGGATGTCGAGCAAGGGTAGACAAGGATGTGTATGAAGGTGGGTGTGGGTGGGAGTTGCGTTGGTGTGGGAGAGGAATCTGTAGAGAGAGAGAGAGAGAGAGAGAGAGAGAGAGAGAGAGAGTAGTGTGGAGGTGAAGTGCTAGTGTGGAAGTGAATTCCTTAGTGAAAGTGAACTTGTGGTGGAAGTGAATTCCTTGGTAGAAGTGATCTTGTGGTGGAAGTGAACTCCTTGGTGCAAGTGATCTTGTTGGGCATGTGTGAACTTGGTGGAAGTGAGCTACATGGTGGAAGTGATCTTCTAAGGTCCTAATAGGGAGGGATCTTACGTTTAGTGTGAAAGTGGTCTTAAGTTTAATCGAGCACCTAGTGTGGGGGTGAAATCATGGATCCTAGGTCTAGTGTGAGAGTAGGTATAGTGTAAAGTAGTAAGTAAGATGTGTGTGAGTGGGGACGGTTGTATTAGGGAGTGTGTGGGGTATAGATGTGTGTTAGGTAGGATGGTTAGGTTAGAGTATGTGTGAGGGGATGTCTTTGTGGGAAATTAGATGTTTGTGTGAATTCTAGGTTTGTTTTTGGGGTGTAGGTGTTTGTGTGGGAAAGAGATGTGTGGGGTGCGTAAGTGTAAATTTGTGCATATGGTGACTTTAGTTTAAGTATTTGAGTATGTTTACTATTTGTGAAAGTGAGTGGGGTAAGTGTTTCCTATGTGTACTAATGTGTTAGTTTGTGTGAATTGCATGTTTGTGTGTGAGTTGTGTATTTATATGTAGTATTTAGTGTGGGATCCATAAATTGTGTGCAAGAAAGTGTGAATGAGGTTTAATGTGGGTGTGAATGTGAAGTGAGGTGTGCGTCAGTGTATATGTGTGTGAACACAAATAAAGAGGTACATGTAGATGGTTACATGGTGTGACATGCATTAAGGGGGTTTATTGTGGGAGTAGGGGAATGTGCTTGGTGGGGTTTGATAGTGGATTTTGTGTGTGTTAGTCTGTGGTTGCAGTATGTAGGAGTGTGTGTGAGTCCTATTATGTGTATATGGGGTGTGAGGGTATTCAAATGCATGTGTGTTAGCATTGTTGAGATTTATGCAATCACAATCCTAAGGTTGCCTCTTTGTATGGAGCAGTAGGGCAAGGGGCATGCAACAGCTTAGGAGAAGTTGCATTTATCCCATTGGCACAGTGAGAAAAATGGTACCATCCTGCAAGCAACTATAAAGCAATGTACTTGATAATAATTTGAAGAGAATGCTATTGTAGTTTGTACTTTCAGTCTTGTCTCTCTCTACTCAAGATTGTGATTATGAGTCCAAGCTAATCTATCTTGGAACCCAATTCACTTGAGTAACAGTTAGTGTGTCTAGTCTTGGTCATCATGCATCTTGTCATTGACTTCCATCCTCCAAAGTTAAACCTTGTGTTTCTCAACATGGTATCAAAGCCATGGTGAGCTTGGTTTAGCTCAATACAGTATTCCTTTAGCTCCCCACAACCTTTGGTTAGCTCAACTTCAACAGATGACCTCATCTCTCACTCCAATTTCACTTTACCTCTCTTTTGTCTACCATAGCCAATAGTACCTACCTATAGTATTGGAGCTCCTCAACCAAACAAGCTATATCTCACTGAGATTCCTTCTAAGGTTCTTCTACTCTAGGAGCTTCTCCGCGTAACATCATAGTAGAGCATTGGCCTCTTTCCATGCCTAGCATTACATGGTATTCAGCTCACAACCCAAACCTATGTTGTTACCTATTGTACTATTGGCACTATTATCACGCTCCACAATGACGATGATTTGCTTGGGGCTTTTGAAGACATGACCTAGCTACTCCCCATTCAAATCTTATCCAAATGGTTCACTGTGGTGGTTGCACAAAGTAAAAAACCGGGCCCCTATCCTGAAACCCTAACTGGCAGCCATAGCCACTTTCATTGAAGCTCATAAAACTCTAGATTTTCTCACTCCTCTCACCACTCTGATCCACTGTATCATTGAAGTTCCAACAAGATTGTCACATCAAATCAGCAAGGGGGGGGAAGATTTGACCATCAAAATTCAACATTAAGCTCAACAAGCATAGCATTTTTTAATACTCATTAGTGCTTCTTGACACTTGTGTCTCTTGACACATCCAAGTAATGCAATTTTCTCGTTTTATTTGAGATTTTTAGTGCTAATTTATTGTTGCTCCTGCCATCTAGGTACGGGAAAAGATTCACTGTCATGCTACTTCAAAGGAACGGGCTTCCACACTTATTGGCAAACAAGGATCAAGTTGATCCTAACAAAGAAGGGCCTTTGGTCAATAACCAGTGGTCAAGAGAAGAAATTCAAAGATGTTGCTCTTGCAAAAGTATGGCAAAATAATGATGACAAAGCCCAAGCCATCATCAAGATTGAGCTTGATAACAGTTACATCCACCATGTAGACACATGTGATACATCTCATGCCACTTGAAAACAGTTGGACACACTATTTGATGCCCAATCTAAATCCTCAAAATATGGATTTTTGATTGAGTTTCTTAGGTTGGATATGAAGGCTAATACGTCCCTTGCTACTCACTTTAATTATATTGGAAAGGCTGATAACTCAACTTGCAGGGATTAACTTAAAAATGGAAAAAGACATATGCATTGGAGTCTTGCTCAAGAGTCTTCCTCCAAAATTTTGTGATGAGACACCACACTAATTAATATGCCAAATCCAAAGCTGATAGACATCAAAGCATCACTCCTTGAAGATGAGAAAAATCTCAAAGGAAAAGAAGAAGCAAGCACTTCAAAGAAAGAAAAGGTTCTCTATGTCTATAACAAGTACAAAGGGAAGAAAGAGATTGTCTATGATTTCTACAAAAGAATGGGACACATTGAAAATTTTTGTTATGCCAGGAAAATATAAAAAAAGGCCTACCTAGCAACTTCTAAAGAAGAAGAAGACCATGAAGAAGAAGAAGAAGAAGAAGAAGACAATCAAGAGCAGAAGGACAAGCCCCCAAGGAATTCACTATATGTATACCCTCTATATCACGTGTGTTCAAGACCTATTTATAAATATCTTTATTTGTGAATTGTCCCTTCATCAAATATAACCATTTTCTATTGAATCTGTAAGTAACCCCTTTATACAAGACCCTTCTATATGTAAAAAATGTGTACAAATGGTATTTTAAAAATCCCTTATGTTGAATCCACATGATACATACATATATTTATGACTAATCTCCCTAGGAACAAGCCTCATCAGTTCCTTTATTCCCACTATTCAAACTAACTTTGTTAAGCCTTGTATGTACTTACATTAATGCTCCAACCATAAGCTTTGTAGCCCTCATGTAACCTGTGCACTATAGCCTCTAAACGCTTAGTGAGGCCTTGTGATAGCCTCTAGCTTTATATGGTTGGTTTTTTCCATATCTACACTTAGGAAGGTTCTACTCATGACAGCCTTTGTATACTCTATGCTTTTTATGGTTGTGATTGAGGAGGGTTGTTGAGACTTATGCAATCGCAATCCTAAGACAACCTCCCTGTATGGAGTAGTAGGGCAAGGGACATGCAACATCTTAGGAGAAGTTGCCTTTATCCCATAGGCACAATGAGAAAAGTCGTACCATCTTGCAATTATAAAGCAATGTACTTGATAATCATTTGAAGAGAATGTCGTTGTACTTTATACTTTCAATCTTGTCTCTCTCTACTCAAGATTGTGTTTATGAATCCAAGCTAATCTATCTTGGAACCTAATTCACTTGAGTAATAGTCAACGTGTCTAGTCTCGGTCATCATGCATCATATAATTGACTATCATTCTCCATAGCTAAACCTTGCCCAAGGATCTATATTTCTCAACAAGCATGTGTGTGTGTGTGTGTGTGTCCCCAAGAAGGAGGAAAAAAAATAAAGAAAGAAAGAAGAAAAAATAGAAAAAGAATGACTTACCTAATAATTAGATGCAGCCCATCGTCGTCCTTGCACACTCATTAGCTCTCTATGACACTACCACTTAGCTGGAAAACACATCCACCACTAGTTGGGCCTACCAAGCTACTAGGATGTGAAGTTGAAGGTGATGTGGGGGGAAGTTGAAGGCACTACCAAAAGTGGAAAACAAGGAGCCAGACAACTAGATGAGCGACACAAGGCAACCTCTCCCTACTTTAATATGGGGACACAAACCTTGCCATCACTATTGGAGACAAAGCTTAATAGAATTAGTGCTAATTGATCACTTGGCATTGATAGAGAAGAAAGAAACCCATCTTGATGCTTGGTGAGAGGCTTGATGATGATCTTGCAATAGGCTTTGATAATCCCCTACTTGACTATAATTCAAGGAAAGAAAAGCATAGTGTCACAAAATGAAGCATGCAATCAAAGCATTCTTGTGGTTCCTATTATCAACACCCTTAAATGCATAATTTTTCCACCAACCCCACCTACATACTCTTTCTCTTCACAATTATCATTCACAACAAGTATGACATATTAACAAGTCTCAACGATACCAATATGTCCAAGTCAAAAGATTTTAGAGTTCTACATTTTTCTGTTGTTTTTCTATCCGTGCACACACAACCCAACAAGCATCATGTATCTTCAATCCACAATAAGGTCACATGGTTTATTTAAGCAAAAAAAGCTTGAGTTTTGAGTTTTGTATTTTTTTCATTTTTGAGCTTTTGTGTTGTTTTTTTGAGTTTGAGTTACATAGCAATTCCAATCTTTCCAATCTCAATCCAACAAATCAGTTCCTCTCGATTTGATCTTCCTAAACTAGGTGGATGTGTTTTGAAGTATGCAAGTCATAAGTGTGGATGATCGATACCTCGTCAATCCATTGAAATGGAAAAGCCTTCTATTTTGCAACACTGTAGGAGTGTGAGAACCTTGGTGGTTGTACCATTCATTGTCTCAGCAGCAATGGAACGAAAATGTTGAGCTAATTGCATAACAATTGGAACATTGGACGGACTGCTATTCTTTCAAAGGATGAAACTCACTTCAATGATAATCTCTCACCTTGTCTCTCAACACTTATCTCTAACTAACCATGCATTCTCCTCTCCATCCCAAGAAAGAAATAACACATGACTAGCTTTGAGTTGTTGTGAACTCACGTATCTTACCTTCCCACATTGTAGTCCGAAAGCTTGAAGGCCTGAACATGGTTCCACAATCCAAACAACACAATCTAATGTGGTCGCTTCTTCACATCCATCACTAAGCAAACCAAAGATGAGAGAAAAAGATGGAAAATAAGAAGGAGAGAAAGAATATGGAGAAAAGCTTCACCTTGCCACATTCCTCACTCAATCTCAAAACCTCATATACAACTCCAAACTCAACCCTCTTACCATGAATGGGAAGAAGAAGAAGAAAAGCAAGAAGAAGATGTGGAGCCTCACTTTCCCTCAGTCCCTTTCTCAACACACTTATCACTCTCACTCTCTCTCCCTCACTCTCTCTCCCTCACTCTCAACAATGGAGGCAAGTTGATAGAATAAAAGAAGAGAATAGAAAGTTTGAGTAGTTGCACTTTTAGAGCTTCCACATCATAGATGCACTAAAAGAATAAATACAACTGAGACCTCCCACCCTTATATAGACACAAATTAGGGTTAGGTCACTTCTCTAGTGTGGTGCCCTGTTTGCATTTTAGAGTTTTCATCCGACTTTGCATTTAGGGTTTCCACAACTGTGAATTAGGGTTTGTGCCCCCCTCTTAGGCATCCTACCCACTTTGTGGGCTTTAAGCCAAGTCCTTCCTTGAAGCATGCTTACACATTAGCCTAAATAGACCTAGCTTACACTAATACAATTGCAAATACATGTATGCAACCCACACAACAATTGTAGGTGTGACAAATACAATGCACGAGATAAATATAATGTGCAAGGGTATTATGAGCCTGGCTCTCAAAAAATAATACAATCATCATAGTTTAATATTCATGAACTACATAATAATACAAGTGTCCAAAAAATAATACATTGAAGCTATGAAAATAATATCTTTTAACAAAATAGTCTATGTAGTTGCACTTTGACCTTTCAAAAATGTCATTGACTTTAGCCTTCTCCAAATACTGTTAACACAACATTAACACTCTAGCAAAAATGATGTTTTCACATGGAATCTTTCATGCAAAATCACCAAAAGATACATTATATTTGTCATCATTCAATTGTCCAACTGAGATAAGCCTTTTAGTCAAAGCCAAGGGATGACATAGATCATGCATACAAATGGAGCATGATTACCAAATTGTAATCTCACATGACCTATGCCAACAATGTCACATACATGATTATCACCTAGTCTAACTAAACTTGTAACAGTGTGGTAAGTGTAAAACCAATGACAATGTAAGGTAACATGGAAGGAAGCCCCCAAATCAAAAAGACAACACCAAGAAAAAAAAGAGTGAACATCAACAACTGAGTAGCATCAAGTGAAGAAGTAGCAAGGACATAATAATCTAAATTGTACTCCAAGACATTTATCTCCTCAATATTAAGAGTAGACTTAACAATGTTGTGATCATATCGAGACCTAAAATAGGCGTGACACTAACTCTAGGGCTCTAGTCGAGCCTCCTATGCTCACCAAATCACCCTCATGACCTCGCAACTAGGAGCATTTGAAGGCTATACACTACTCTAAATAAAGCACACAATTGTATCGATTTGTAGTTCGATAGTTTTCCCTTTTCAACTCCAACAAGGGGAGTATCCAAACATATAGGTGATCAACACCTCAATTCACATACACAAAGAGCTCCCCCCTTGCAAAGTGTTGTGGCTCCTACGGCTCTCCTACGCCCCGAGGATTGGCCCCAGGATGTGTTGTCTTACACATAAAACACAAACGTAACAGAGTCCTCTCATAATATAAACATAAAGGAACTAAACAAGCTCTAAACATGCACTTTAACATATAAATAAAGGCAAACTAAGGCAACCCTCTTTCTTTACCTTCATTACACAATCATAAATTTTTTTCTAATATTCTATAATTTTTAATGTGCAAAAAAATTCTTAATTTTTTCCTTTATTTGACTATTTTTCATGAAATTTTTCATTTATTTCAGCATAAATCATTGATTTTTCTAATCTATATATCTTATGTGAAGTGTAATCCATGAAATACTCATTTTCATGCCATATAAACATCATTTGATCCCCAAAACCCAAGAACAATGCCATTTTTCATTAAATCTCATGTTTCGAGTTTTGTTGTTTTGTTGTTTTATTGTTTTTAATGTATGGAAAGAAAAGTGACTGATTTTTTGAAATTGCAGATATCAACAAACATATTTCAACCATTTCTAATCATCTATTCATCATATGCACTAATGATTCATCATAAAAAATTAAATAAAAGTCACTTACTCAAAAATTCACATATGCACGTCTCGTACACTACAAGATATAGGCCTTATACCGACGTTAAAAGCGATGAAAATGTAAATGAAGAAATTTGCCTCCGTCGTTGCAAAAAGTGTCATTATTGGCGACGCCATAAAACAGTCGATATTAGCGTCATTATTTGCGTTGGTATCAGCGTCGTTATTTGTGATGCTCATACCGATGCAAATAACAACACTCTGCAACGCTAATAACGACGCCAATAACGACGCGTGTAGGTAATTTTGCGATGCTAATAGCGACAGTAATAGGGAAAAAAATTTGTGGCAGGATATAGCACTATGTGCTTTATTTGGGCCATACAAAATAGTTTTTGCATTGTGTACAATGCTTGTGTAAATAAAGACAAAGTGTACTTAAATCATAACACTGATACATGAAATAAATACATGATCACATAATGAAAGCAACTGGTACAATCATGGCAAGATATCACTACTACATAGAAAATGTCTACATAGATCAGGCAACCAAAAAGAAAGGGTGTGTGAGCTCCAGGGATCCAAGGGCGAGCTATATATCCTCGCCATCCGAAAGCTCGTCCCGCTGCAAAGGAGCATCAAACAGACTCTGCAAAAAAAGAAACAACTGCACATCAGTCCACCATACAATAATGCATTCTAATTAAACATGGTAACTACGGACAAGAAAGATGAGTGACTTACAAGGCTGCCGCATCTATACAATCGGTCTATCAATGCAGTGAGACCGTGCCTCTCTGTATATCGAGTCTCAAGGCCAGTTAGATCATGATTTGTAATGGAGTGCTGTAAAGAAAACAAAATACTAACTATTGGAAACATGATTGTCAGTACAAAGGATATTGCAAAAAAATAAGCAAGCAAAACAAAAGAAAAACTTACAAAGTCCTCCAGATATGTCCTGTGGCCGCCACTCCTAAGATGATGGACCACTCCGGCCTCTAGTCATGCCCTCGCTACCTCGCGCTGTTGACTCCAATGTCCTGGAGAATCTATAGCCTCCTCCCTCAGTCGGCGCCACAGTCGTCCACGTCTAGCCACTTGGGCTTTGCAGCCCCACTCTTGAGTGCCTTGCATACGTCCGATCGTCTGTGTGACATATATGCATGCATGCACTCCATCATCCAGCCCGTAGAAAATCTATCTGATGTGGCTGGAACCGGAAACTCCTCATGCAAGGATGTTAGTATGTAGTCCTTGCTCCCCTCCGGTATGTTTTTCCAATGATCTAAGACGTGTCGAAAAACTTATTGACACAACTTTCTCATGCAAGCCATCACCCTCCTCCCCTCATCATTCATGAAGATGGCTCCTGACCTATCATCAACAAGATAGGCATATCCCTCTGGGGTATGCCTAAGATGGGTCCTCTCCCACCTATGACCACACTCCTGGGCATATCCAAGAGACCCCTGTACATCTGGTGTACCGACCGGGGTAGTATCTATCGATGTAGCACCCATAGGGGTGCCACCTGCAGACGGTTGAGCAAAAGCCGGAGTAACTGGAGTAGACATCCCCACAAGTGAGACAAATCTTGGAGATAATGCAACTCCAGCAGAACGACGAGACGGAGACACTGCATCCGTGCCTTCACAGCAACCACTTGAGCCACACTTCCTAGAACTGCCACAAGAGCGAGGAGTAGCACATGTATCCCGTGTCGATCGTGGGCTCACTACCTCTATATCTCTACAGCATCCCCCTGACACTGAAGCACTCCCTCCCTCTAGCCCAAGTCTGGAGCATCGACATCGTTTGCTCGAAGCTGAAGCATCTGATCGCGCCGAAGTAGATCTAATAGAGTGGCATGACGATGTCCGAGACAACTCTTGGTCCACCATGTCTCTGAATCTCGCCATCTAATCTGGAGACATGTGCGTGAAGATATCCTGTAACTCCTCATCACTCATCCCTCGACTCATCCTGATGATCTAAGTATCCAAAAAGGTCACCTGCACAGACAAAAAATGATGTTGGTATAATCAATTTAAATCATACAAAGCACTGTAATATAAATCCTTAAAAAATGATCTCACTTAAAATGCATATTTTATGTACCCTTATAAGCAATTAGTCAATGAATTGAGTAAGTGGATGCTCCAAGTATGAAGTATCCTATGGTCCCATGTCAATCTCCTAACACAACTCCGCATACACTGGAAGGTTGATAGACATGTCACCACAAAAGGATGAGTCCACCTCGTTCTCAAAGAATTCTTGGACTCCTGTATTTCCATCATTATTACCCGATGATGCCGCCTCTACATGCTCCAAGCTTTTGGTGGCCTCCACCCCTTGCAATATCGACCCCTCTATTTGCATATTGTCCTCATCTATGCTCGAAATATCACTTTGATCATATACTCTCGCACTTCAGGGAGCTGAAGGTATAACATACCACCATCGAGGTTGTCAAGGGTTTTTACATGTTCACAAACATGTACAAGAGAGATTAAACTATTGTGACATGTATCATGTCGTAATACAATTAACAAACAAATGAGTTCATGCACCTATTCACAATGGGTCGACAACACAAAGGTGTCACGTAAATCCGTCCATTTTTTTCGAAATCTACTTCGAGAAATCCAGATGGACCTTGTCGAACTGTTGCTCCAACTCCTTCAAGTACCACTTTGAACCACTGCACATCGAATAGTATCATGGAGAAGCTACGGTAATCCACCGTAACAATACTTTGCAAGTTTCCAAAATACTTCATCTCATCTATAACCGTGTTTGGATCTATTACTCGTCGTCAGCTCTCTTGCCTCGAACCTTGCCATGATACCACAGTCTGTTGTGGAGCGCATTTTGTCAATACGCTCCATGCGAAAATGCCGTCCGCACAACCATGCTGCACTAAATATTTTTGTACTATACATTGAAACACTCAAATTAGTTGTCGCATATAAAATATAGATATGACAAATCCTAAACACATCATCACCTTTAGACTACATTCCCTCGATAATTCCCACTCCTCGATTGAGACCTCCACCCCTTCGCGAGACGCTACGGTCAAAGCTCCATGCAACCATCGCATTGACATGAACTGCAGCATCTCCTCCATGCCCTCGAGATATCAAATCGGTCGATGGGACATACTACGTCGAAATTCAGATCACGCTTCCTCTCGATCTTGCCTAGCTTACTGGTACTTGTCGAGCCACGTCTCCATAAAGGCATGGTGCAACATATAAAAGCGATTCACCTTCTCCTCCATTGCAACATCCATTCTTTTTTCTATCCCATTTCCAACCACCACATCTCCAGTCAGTCTATCATTGTCCTTCAGCAACCATAGCATTTTGTTGTTTGGATCCACCGTTGGTAGCCATTGTGAAATATGCACTAGCACCTCAGACACCAACCAACCTTCAGCCATGCTACCTTCTGGCTGAGCTCGTTGTCGCACAAAGCCTTTCAGGGTTTTCATGAAGCGCTCCAAGAAGAGCATCCATTGCATATGGACAGGTCCAGCAATCTCCACTTCATTTACAAGATGCACAAGAAGGTGGATTTGTATCGTGAGCATGCTGGTAGGCAAGTATTTTTCAAAGAGACAGACCGTCTCCATTGCTCCCCACCTCGCGGATTCAATAGAGGACGTCTTAATCTCCTTCTGTGAGATCCATTGCACTAAAATTGACAACCTGTAAATGGCCCCGCGTATTTCTAGAGTAAGGCATCCTGCGATCGCGATCGGTAGTACAAACTGCCATAGATGAGAAAGCATTATGAATAATGGCTACACTCCAAATAGCAAAATGCACATGCCAATTACAATCCATTCATAGTACAAACCTGACATATCTTATGCCAGTCATGGGATTTCAGCCATGATAATTGGCCGTCTTTAGAAAATTCAGACATGAGAGAACGCATCATACCCGTCGGAGTGCGGATAGACTTGACTATTTGCTTCACAATGCGCTCTTCTTTAGTGGACAAAACCCAAGGAGCGCGAGGTAGCTGCACGCGACCATCAATACTCGACTGCGGCCAAAGCGCCTCCATCTTGCCTACCTCCTTCAAATCCATTCGTGCCCCTATAGTGTCTCTCTTTCCTGTGATGTGGTCCCATAGCAAGCTGCCTACATTCTTGAAAATATGCATGGGATCCAACAAGTGGTTGATCTGTAAGTGGGTCCAACATGGCAACTTGTAGAAAACTGAGAACTGTCGCATTTCATTTGGATGTGACTTCATGTGGACCATTTTCAGCTCGTACCAGCTTGCGGCATTCATATGTGTTGGATGTCATCCAAGAAAACCTTCCCTGAGTTCATGACCCTCTGGCAAGAAAGCGGCGTGTCCTTGATATACTATCTTCTTCATGGTTCGTGACCTTCGAGAGTCTAATTGTGGCCTGTACAATGGACATGCATGATAACCTGAGGTAACCAGACCTGTTCCAACACCTCTATCCAATGAATACAAACTTGAACGAGCTATGATAGATATTACCAACGAGAACGGAAGCCTATTTACCTAAGCACTCTCCGAATCCCGAAAAGTCATGCATCATCCATATGAGAATGGCTCGAATATTGGTGGATCGTTGACCATTGCGCTTGCTCATATCTTGCACTGTGACCCCCTTCTCCCACAAAATCTTAAGCTTATCGACTAATGGACGAAAATACACGTCCATATTTTTGACTTTGTAGCGGCCAGGGACGAGTAAGCTAAGGATGAGATGTCCTTTCTTTGTAGAAAGCCATGGAGGGATATTGTAGTTGACAAGGACTATAGGCCACACACTGTAAGAAGTTGAGCGCAGACCGAATGGGTTCATGCCATCCATTGCAAGATCGAGCCAAAGATTCCTTGGCTCTCGGTCAAAGCCTGGGAAGGTAGAGTCAATGTGGCTCCATGCGCGTGAATTTGCTGATATTTATTGAACTCCATGTGTGGACCTATTCTGCGCATGCCATGTTTTCAAGCTCACCATGCTGAACGTACGAAACATGTGGTTTATGCGGGGGATAAGTGAAAAGTGTTTAAGAACTTTTTGAGGGATGGTTTGCCCTTGCAAGTCATGTCGATACCTATGAGCACCACACTTTGGACATGTCTCCATAGTCTCGTATTCTCCTCAAAACAGTATGCAATCGTTGATACATGCATGAATGTTGTTATAATCCATGCCAAGCTTTCGTAAAACATGTCGTGCATCATCACAAGACTCAGGCATGGTATTTGCAGGTGGTAATATATGATATTTCAATAACTTGAAAAAAATCATAAAACACCTTGAAAAAGCACAAATGTTTTTAATGATAGTGCCAAAAAGAAATCAACTTAGCGTACGTACAAGATACCTAAACAATTCGATCACACTTACATCGCTCCACCCATATTTTGCTTGCGCACTTAGGAGTGCAAGCAGTGTCTTCAGGTGAGATACTCAACACCCATGATATAATGGTATGGATGCTTCCTCTCTAAGCGGATCAGAAGTCTCCACATCCATGGGAATCAATGCATCAATCATTGCCTCCATCTCAGGCTCCAAGATTGTAGGTAGGTCTGGAAGGCTACCAGTCTCCTCTGGTATTGACGGTATAGATTGGGTAGTACCTTCCAAGTGGTGGATTGGCTCAGGCACTCCATCCATCGCACGCCCACGAACTCTTCTAATTGGCCAAAAAGGGTACACTCCTCCTTGGGACGAGACGTCACCTCCCAGGATAGAAAATTTGCCAGCCACACCCAATCTTCTTGTATATGGTATTCAATTAGCTTGCGAGTACAATGCATGATTGATATTAACTTTTCTTACCATTTGTTAAAAATCCAAGATCGCCTGATCAATGATCTCAGATTGAAACTCGCCGAAGCGTCGTACGTGTTCTATAGACCATCAACGTTTTCGTCTAATTGCCAGCTTGCATTGAGAGCAAGGACATGGGACACGCTGATTAAGATACACCTCGCGATCTTGAACAACAAGACCTTCATCGTTTTCCATTTTGTCTACGTTACGATAAACAATTTATTTTTGTTATCATTCTTTTTTCCTTTTTTAAATTGTTTGAGAAGGGATTTCTTCTCTTGTAACTCAACAAAAATTAACGTATGTAAAGTCTCAACCCACCCACCCACAAATTAACGTATATATGTCGGAGTGTTTCCCGTCTCATGGTGTTGCACCGGACCTCGCCACCACTCTCTCTTTGTTTTTTATCCATTTATTATCTCCTCTCCTTTCATCTCTCTCTCTCTTTTTCTCTTTCTTTATTGTGTTGTATGTTTATTCCCTCTCTCTCGTTCCTTCTTCTTTTTTCTCTTCCTCCCCCTCTCTCATTTTCTTTAATGATCACGACCATGACCACGACCACGACCATGATTACGACTACGACCACGACCATAACTACGACCACAACCATGACTACAACTACAACTACGACCACGACCATGACCATGACTACAACTACGACTATGACCAGGACCGTGACCACGACCATGACCACGACTACAACTATGACTATGACTACGAGTACGACTACAACAATGATGACCACGATCACGACTACCACTACCACTACCACTACCACTACCACTACCACTACCACTATAATAAACAAGAAAAGAAGAAAAAATAACGACCACTACCACAACCATCACTACCACTATCACTATCACTACCACTACCACTATCACTATAATAAACAAGAAAAGAAGAAAAAAAAACTACTACTACTACAATAAACAAGAAAAAAAGAAAAAACTACTACTACTACAACAACAAAAAACAAGAAAACTAAACAACAATAAACAAGACAAAAAAACTACTACTACTACTACAAACAAGAAAACAACAACCTTCCCTCCTTCTCTCTCTCCATGTCACTCTCTTTCCCTATTATGTTTAATGTTTTCTCCCTCTCTCTTGTTCTTTCTTTCCTTTTCTCTCTTCCTCTCCCTCTCTCATTTCCTCTCCCTCCTTCTCTTTCTCTCTTTCTCTATTATGCTTAATATTTTTTCTCTTATCTCCTCTCCCTCTCTCATTTTCTTTTCTCTCTTCCTCTCCCTCTCTCATTTACTCTCCCTCCCTCACCCTCTACCTCTCTTTCTCTCTGTCCCTATTATGTTTAATGTTTTTCTCTCTTCCTCTCCCTCCCTCACCCTCTCCCTCTCTTTCTCTCTTTCTCTCTTTCCTCTCCCTCCCTCTCCCTCTCTTTCTCCCTTTTCCTATTATGTTTAATGTCTTTTCTCTCTTCCTCTCCCTCTCTCATTTCCTCTCCCTCCCCCTCTCTTTCTCTCTCCCTCCCTCTCCCTCCCTTTCTCTCTTTCCCTATTATGTTTAATGTTTCCCTCTCTCCCTCTCCCTCTCCCTCTCCCTCTCCCTCTCCCTCTCTCATTTCCTCTCCCTCCCTCTCCCTCTCCCTCTCTTTCTCTCTCGTTTCCTCTCCCTCTCTCAATACACACAAATTATACCAAAAACAAGTAAAAGAGAGAGAGAGAAAACACAAAAGCAAAGCAAGAATGGACAATGCACTCATCGTAAAGGCTCGAAGAAGGGTTTTGCAGCTCCTCTTCGCCCTCCCCGTACACCTCCTCTTATTCGCGAACGGCGGCGGCGATGGCGGTGAGAAGCCTTCTTTCTCCCTCTTTCTCTCTTTCTCTCCCTCTCCCTCTCAAATGCAAGATGTTCGCTCTCCCTTTCTCTCTCTCTTTCGTGAATGCACGCAAAATAACACGCTCGGGTTTCAGCCTGCATTTTTTTGTCTAAGTACTGTCGCTTTTTGCGTCGCTATTAGCGTCACATTTGCGACACTAATAGCAGCACCGCTATTTCACGTCGCAAATCGCCATCGCTATACCCTCATATCCTTGTAGTGGTATTTCAAGAAAATGGAGCTGCTGATGCTATTTTCCAACCACTAACACATCCAAATCACCTTATCTATGTGACATTACGCTTCCAAAACATCATTCATCCTTGATTCATCAAATAAACCCTCTCTCTCACTCATACACAGCTATATAAACAAGGAACAAATAGGAGAGAGAAAGATTGAAAATAGATATTTTCATTTATTACATCATTTCACACAAGGATTGAGGTAAAAAACAGCAAGAAATTGATGGATCTATTGCCCAGGAGAAGGAAGATTATCGTTATAACCAAGAAAAATTATTTTTTTAAAGGGAGGAAGGGCATCAAAAAAAATGTGCCCCCTTTCCTCTCATGATTTTTTCATGAAGTTTCTTTTTAATTATGGTTAAAACATTAACCATTAACTTATCTAGTTTAAGCTTACATTTTTAAACTTGACTACAAATGGTTTCAACCTAGAGGGAGGGGCAAACAGCCTTGGAATTGCAATCCGACTAAACAAGTGACTTTCTACATTAAAATCTATCACCATGGCCTTTGTCACCTACTTTCCAGCTTCCGGATCCACCAATACAAGTTGCTTCATAATGCCAAACCTTGCGGCCATTAAATGGAGGGCCAACAAACTCTAATTGATGAACATACACTTACTTTGGATTCTTGGCATCGAAATGCATCTAGAGAAACTCCATCTCCTTGATTCGTAATCGTTTCATTTTGCACCAAAAATGCCTCTTTTATGGGTCTCGAGCTACTTTTGCACTTGAAGTTCAACTTTAAAATCCGCTCTCAAATCATCAAAAGACTCGATATTTTCTTGTACTTTCCCTTTTCCTTTTTTGCACCTATTATTGTGTCTCTTATGGTAGTACGGTCTTAGGTGACCCTACTACTGCCTACAATAATGACAAGTGAGAGAGGACTTAGAATCACTGGACTTACTATGTGATTACCCACAAGACTTAGATTTGTCCCAATTGGGCTATGAGTCTCTACTACAATAATCATTCCTTTTACCATCATGTCTACCTCTAACTATAAGTGCACGAGAAGTACGGGTTGCATCAATGTTCTTCCTATTCACTTCTTTTGTAAGCAAAGCTCCCTTTACACCAAAGCATTTAAACCTATCTTCGAAGGATTTGGCATGCATAGTATGGAATGTATCCCAAGTTTTAGGTAGTATAATAAGCAAGAACATAGAATTTATGTTATCCTCAAACTTAATGGCTTGTGAGATAAGTTGACTGATAATCGAGTGGAGCTCATTCAAATGATTGGACGTAGGAGTTCCATACATGCGAAGGTTTACATGCTTCTTTAACCAATACAATTGAGATACATGACTTTTCTTGTCTTAAAGATCACATATCTTTTGCCATAAATCATAAGCAACATCTTTTGTCTCAATAACATTGAAATAAGCCTGCTTAGACGATGACAAGATAATAGCGGACTTGGATAGCTCATCCAAATCAGCCCATGACTCTACATCAAACTCCTTGGGATTTATGCCTTTGCATTTCAATGGTCATATTTGCTTCTTTTGCACCAATACTGCCCACAAATCTTACTCTTCTACTTATTGAAGGTGGTTTCATCCAACTCGCCTATATTAAAGATAACACTATCCTTAGTGGTAGATGCCATCTAGGCATTTCTATTGAGGTTCAATATTATCCCTGATCAATTGCTCACCTTGGGGGCAGCTATTATCTCCTCTCATTTATCTACATTAGTTTTTACTAAGCATCCTCCAAAGTATAATATGGTGGCCTAAGCTCTCAAGGTTCACGTTTCTACTCTTGATCTTGATTTTGATGATCTCATGTCCCTTTTGCTTGATGAGGAGTTTTTGCAACAGGGACAATGAAATATTTTGACATATGGTGATGATATTGAGAGAGCATTGGCAATATCTTCAAAGACTAAGAAGGAGCAGGCTAACTGTTATTCTTGTGGGAAGTGGAACTATCTCTCTAAAAATTGTCCAAAGACGACTACCAAATCCAAAGAGAAGGGCAAGAAGATGGACACTTCATCTTCAAACTCTGAGCCTAAGTCACCAAAGGCCTGTCTAGCCAAGGTGACCCATGAAAAGTGATCTTCTAGTGATGTTGCATGATCTCACATGCTCCTAGTAAAGGGCATGTTGATGCTCTTTCATTGTTGGTAGATTTAGTGTGTGTCATTGAGTTCACATATTCTTGCGATCCAAACTTTGGACTAGTGTATGGAGTGCCAAGTTCATGATGGGATATATGACATGATGTGTTCATGTGGACTAGTGTGTCGAGCACCATGTGGTCTCATACGAGGGGACCCAAAGGGCATGTATATGCCTCTACTGGAGGAATGTTGGTGCCACAACAAGTCGTCCATGGATGTTGTGTGAGTAAAAGAGGTACAAGGTGGCTGGCTTAACTATTTTGCTTTCACAGAGGGATTATGGCATTTGGACTTCTTGTTCAAAGTGCTTTCTTACGAAGGTGGATCTAGCAAAGTGAACACTTATAGAGTATCCATGGGGCATCCCAAGTGTTCTTGTTCATTATGTTCACCTATGCTTTGAGAGTGTTAAAAGTGGTCATATCACAAGTTCACGTGTGTCTATGGCCTAATTTATGGACTCTCTTTATTCTTTATTTGGTAATTGACCAATCTATTTTGTAGTATAGTAGGACAACTCCTTTATTTTTATCTATAAAAGGAGAGAGTGTGGTGACATTCTGTTATCACACTTGTACTTGTAGATTCTTGGTATGGAGAGAGGGAGCTTGTAGAGTGTGTGAGCTAGCGCTCAATCATTATACTCTTATCATAGTGGATTCTTACATCTTGTGTATTATCTCTTTCTTCAACCTTGTGCCTTTCATTATTCTACTGCAAATTTCACCTTTCTGACAACAATATCATCTTTGTTTTTCTATCCTAACCAAACTCTTAAGATCTCTCCCCTTTTGCAAAAAGAAATAGAAAGAACTTACTCTATTTCCTCCCCTGGGGACTGTTGATTATAATGCACACTGAAAATGTATAGATTGGGGACATATAGATATTATTTTGGTGGTATGGGGCGCTCTCTCTAGTTATAGAAATTTGGCTGTCACTACACTATTGATGCCTTGCCTTATCTTTATATATCTTTCTTCGCCGCCTTTGCCCCCAATGTCCCTCTACCGTCACCGCCTTTGCAATCGAGACGACGCCCTCCTGCCTCAAATTCCGCTGAGGACGTGCTGCTTAGCTCCTCCATTAGCGCTGCATTTTTTTTTCTTACTATGATATGACGATGGAGCTCCCTTTAAACACGCTGATATCTCCCATCAATCACTGCTCCCGATCTGCAAAGCCGGTTGCGAGCTGCTACGATGCTCCTCTACCACACCTATTGCTCACGCAGAGAGAAATGTCCTGCTGACGCACAAAGAGAGAGAGAGAGAGAGACGCCTAATCGTATGTCCGTTGCACTGCTACGATGCTGTCCACTATCTCTGCCAGTCGCACATCTTCTTCCCGTTGACGGGAGCATATATATATATATATATATATATATATATATAGAGAGAGAGAGAGAGAGAGAGAGAGAGAGAGAGAGAGACGCCTCACTGTAAGTCCGCCTGCTTGGAGAGAGAGAGAGAGAGAGAGAGATGCGTGAAGGAGAGAGGCAGAAGGAGGCTCCGCCCACCCGTCTGAGCTGCTCTAGAGTGCTCCTCCTCGCGTGTCCCGCTTTTGGCGCTGGTGCAGGTGGCCAGCATTGAACTTCCCTTGCGCTGGCTCACCCTCTGGATTTCCACGCGCTTGCTGAGGCTGGTTTCACACCACCAAATAAGGAACGTCCAATTTGTAAGCTTTAACCATTCAAAACACTTATTTAAGGGTTGGGTGTTCTCAGTCTTTTACACACCGGAGACGACATGATTTGTTATTTACTTGTTAAATAAGTGAATTTCTTACCTATTTTCAGACGAGGAGTCTCCCCCATCCACTTTGTAAAGTGACGGATAAAGATACATTTTTTGCATTTGCAATCAATCAAAAATAATATTTTTTTTAATTTTTTTACAAACTGTATCCATTTGGTGTGTAAAGGTATGACATCCATGTCTGTGTCCAATTTCAAAAACTACATGCCCACATTTTGGGCGGGAAAAACATTTTTTATGATTTTTTTATATTATTTTACCTTTCGTTCTTCTAAGATTTTTTAACTCTAGGACTATGCTCACAATTGTGTTTGATAATGTGGTAATGCTATGATAAATTTTTTTAATGAGCTCTTACACTTGTCAAAAAAATTTCAAACTTTTTGCATACATATCACATGCTTTGAAAAAAAATAGTAATGTTTAAATATCTTTTTCAACTCATTACTTATGTTAAATGTTTTTAAGCTAGAAAATAAACCTAAAAATATCAACAAATCTTTTTTATACTTTTTAAGATTATTTTATAGCTTAAAATATTTTTAAACTAAAAAATGAGCTAAAAATTATCTAAAATTTTTATCATAAATTTTTCAAAGCATGTGGTATTTATGAAAATTTATCATAATTTTTTTAGAGCAAGTGGTATTTATGAAAACATTAATTTTTTTCCATAAGTTTAGAAGCTTCTAAAAAATAAACATTTCCATGTTACTCATGAGTACACCACAAGGTCTAAAGCTGAGAATAAAAGTATAGATGATAAGGAAGAGATCTACAAAAAAAAGTTTGAGGCACTTGCTCTACTTGTGAATGTGTCCTACCCTTCTACAAATCTCTTATATTTTGATGACTTCTTTATTGGTGTTTAAAAACAAAACCAAAGATCATAAACTTTTTCAACTCGTATGATAGCCCAACAAAATATTATATATTTTGTCTTTATATTGAAATGTAAATATAGCTTATGAGTACCATTTGTTGTGTATTTTATTTTCTTATTGTTCCTTGAATATTATTTTGCTTTTCAAAGAACGTTAGATCCTCATTTATATTGGTATTTTTCCTTGAGAAGTCACTTGAGTATATGAACTCTTTGATTGGAAAACATGGCCATGCTAAACTATATTGTGTACATCCCTTTTTTGCACTTTTTATCTTGTAAATAAGTTTTTATTTACTGCTTTTGCAAATAACTGAGAAATCCATCCCAAAGGTAGATTATTATTTTGTATCTTTATGCATATGTACTAACATCGTCTTGTAACTCGTGATGTAATAAAATAAAGTGGATATATAAATCAAACATAGTTATATAAAGTTTTTGCCAAATATTTCTTCACAATAAGTACTAACTAAGCACTCTATGCCTAGACTCTCACAATACTTCGCACCAGTTTTAGTAAAAGTTACAATTTACTTTGTAAGGCATCCTCTATGCAGCAAGAGGGTTCACACAAAATTATGATATTTGGATTCTCTCCTTCACACACACACACACACACACTCTCTCTCTCTCTCTCTCTCTCTCTCTCTCTCTCTCTCTCTCTCTCTCTCTCTCTCTCTCTCTCTCTCTCTCTCTCTCTCTCTCTCAAACATTTTAAATTTCTTTATGAATACAATGTATACATAAATACATATATCAATAATAAATGACACACAACCATTCCTCGATCGTACCTACCCATTACTGCCCACCAAGTGATATGTAGGCATTCCTTTGCCGTTAAATTTTTTTATGAATACAATGTATACATAAATACATATATCAATAATGACACACAACCATTCCTCGATCGTACCTACCCATTACTGTCCACCAAGTGATATGTAGGCATTCCTTTGCCGTGAGAGAGAGAGAGAGAGAGAGAGAGAGAGAGAGAGAGAGAGAGAGAGAGAGAGAGACTCCAACCATAGCCAATGTCAATGAGGTTTCATTTCTTGACTCCTAACTTTGTCCAACCAAAAAAGAGAACATTCAAGACGTTCTCTTTTAGAGGGGTAGACTTGCTCTTGGATATGTCATCTGATGAGCTAGTTGAGCTCTTTCATGCACATGCTCGCAAAAGGTTCCAAAAGAGCTTGAAGTGAAAGTCGATGGCCCTTATTAAGAATCTTCACAAGGTGTAATATGAGGCACCCATGCTAGGGAGAAGCCAAAACCTGTCAGTATACATTTGAGGAACATGATTCCAAAACCTATCAGTATACATTTGAGGAACATGATTATTGTACCTGAGATGATGAAGAGTATTATTGGTGTGTACAATGGAAAGACCTTCAACCAGATTGAGTTCAAGCCTAAAACGATTAGCCACTATTTGGGACAATTTTCTCTTAGTTACAAGCATGTGAAGCATGGAAGACTTGGTATTGGTGCCACTTGTTCCTCAAGGTTTATTCCACTCAAGTAGATTGGAGTTGTTGGGTTTTACTATTCTCTAAAACATAGATACATCGAATCCTTTTTTTATTTGAAGAATTACGATTAATATGACATTTTATGCAAGCGGAGAGAGAGAGAGGGAATGAAGTGAGCCAGACCTATATACAAAGTCTCCAGTGTCACCTATAGCAAAGGTGAATCCATAGGGAGAGTAATGAACAAGAGGGGCAAAATCCATAGGAATAGCAATGGTAAGGGAAGAGAGAGAGAGAGAAGAGAGGAAGAAGAGGAAGAAGAGGAAGAAGCAACAATAGTGGCACCAACTTCCAAATTTTGTGAACACTCTCTCTGCCAAGGCTTTCTTTTAGTTAGAAACTTTTCTTAATGTTTTCTTTCTTTCTCACACATACAATGCACTCAAAAAGTTTCTCTATTTATTAATTTTTAAAAATAAAAAATAGAGAAAGCCTCCTTAGGCTCAGAGAGACTTTGGGTGTTTCAATAGGAGGTTCGAGAACCTTTTGGTTGGTTCATCCCCAAGGGAAACCTTTTAATAATATATAGAATATATGAGCAATTTCAAATTCTCAATAGTTTATATATTCCTAGTTTAAAAATGCTATAGTGAGAGTTATACAACTTATACATGGCAAATACATTAGTCAATTATGCAAGGCAAATAACATTCAACTCTTTTTCCAATGATCTACACCATTATGTTTGAACATGTATCCAGAAGTTGTGTTGTCTAGTCAAAAACCTACATATTTACACTAGAGCATTTGTTGTATCATTTTGTATATTTTTCCCGATGTTTCACCCCAATTGTAAATTATCATTTAGTACTCATACACATATATACTAATATGACTAATATAATGCAATGAAATCCTTTTGAAAATATAATTTGAATACTTTGTTATTTGTGAAATCATATTGAAAGTGAAATTTTCTAGTAAAACATTTTTCTACAACAATGCCAATGAGCAAGAGTAAATTTTAAATTGTATCCATTCTTTGTTTAAAAATTACAATAAGACATATATATAAATTAAATAAGATAATGCATTTAGCTCTTATTCCAATAGTATACTAATAAACTTAAACTTATATTTTTATTCTATTTTATTGTGTCGGACATGCACAACCAAGTTGTGTAAGCACCATCACAAGAATTATATCAAGAATTGTTAAGACTTCAAGGTGCCTCGAACATCTTCTAATGCCTAAGAAAGTGTCACTGAAACTCTCCATATGCTACTACTCAAAACTTGTTGATGGAGACATAATTGCAAACAATAATCCACTTTTAATTACTTGCATTGATAGAACAAAAAATATATTTATTACTTGTATCCAAACTTACTGTGAGTTTGTATAGAAAAATGCTTAATTAGAGGCAAGTACATTTTCCTAGCCATATAAACATGCTAAAGTTGAGCAAATTACCTTGAGATTTCCAATGATATTTTACATCCTCTTATTTCTGTTTTATCACCTTGTGGGTGCCCTTCTAGGGTGGCAACGTGATAATCTAATCATTTACAATAAAGATTTTGAGCTCCCAAGTTGCACTTGCACTTCCATTATAGACAATGTAAGAGTTCATGTATAAGAACACCTTCTAGTGGATGCTATGGAAAAAAGAATAAAAGCATGCATTGTGTAAAACTCAAAGAGGTCAAAAAGAAGAATTGAGAGCTTAGATGAAAGGACACTAGAAAAAAGTCATGTAATCAAATCTCTCAATTTTTAAAGCGTCCATACTAACTCCAAGTCCCACCTTTATCATATCTTTTAACAGCTTTTGTTAGTGAATAAGACTATTAGAACTACCAAAACATGTTAAGCCTTCGAATATTTTGGTTAGAAAAGAGAAAGACAAAATGGACTCCACTATCTCCAAAGTAGAGGAGACGTGTATGGCAAATTGTCTTTGCCTCTTTTTTAAATCCACAAATTAACAAAAGTGCACTTTTTTTAATGTTTATGATCCTAATGCACTACAACTAGTAATGTTATTGGGAATGCCATGTTGCATTTGCATGCCCCCACTTGTAACCCATTTGGTACTATTTTCTCACTCTATTGCTAGGGCATCAACTATCAATATTCTAACCATCCTATTCACTATTCTTACTGCCATCACACCTCTCTCTCTCTCTCTCTCTCTCTCTCTCTCTCTCTCTCTCTCTCTCTCTCTCTCTTTGTGCATTTACATATATCCCTCTTAAAACCCAAAGTAACAAATGGCCACCTCCTAGGCAAATCTCTCTCTCTCTCTCTCTCTCTCTCTCTGCATTACACATATCCCTCTTACAACTTAAAAGTCATAAACGGCCGCTTCTTAGACTAAACACACCTAAGGATTGGTCAGAGATATAGCTGGTGATTTTGGGTTGCCATCTTTGAGAATTGTTTTAACTGTTTGACTTGACATTGTTTGATCGATCTACTATTGGCCTTGTTACTTGGGCCTCAGCTCTTTCATAGTATTATGTTTGTTCTTCAACCTTCAAACATTTGACTTAAGTCTCTACACATTGGACTTTTTTAGTAGGCACTTATTATACAAAGGTGACAGCTCTTAATATATGATGCATCATCCATTTTGTTTTCAATAGCACTATGATGTATAGAGGTTGCACACTTGTTAAGTTTATTTCAGAATGACCAAAAGATCCTAAACTTACATATTATTAAATGTCATGATAAGTTTATTTCAGAATGATCAAAATATCCTAAACTTACCTATTACTAAATGTCATGTGTCACGTTCCCCATTCCAAGTTGCTGTAACACAACTACAAGCACGCATGTATATGCGTGTCACAAGTGTTGGAACCTCGATAGATATTTTCCAAGGTGAATTGGTGCTTTTGGACAAAGAATATTCCAACTAACCAAGCCGCAGAAATGTCACAAACATTCAAATAAATATTCCAATTGATAAAGGCACAACGATGACACAAACATCCAAACACAGACCTCAAAGGGATATAGCACA
Source organism: Lygodium microphyllum (assembly GCF_053477565.2). Taxonomy (NCBI): domain Eukaryota; kingdom Viridiplantae; phylum Streptophyta; class Polypodiopsida; order Schizaeales; family Lygodiaceae; genus Lygodium; species Lygodium microphyllum. Next base: position 117,981,766 of record NC_141148.1, on the reverse strand, counting down.
TTTTAAAGAGATACTTTCACCTCCCCGCTTGACATTGAATTCCTCTTAATATAGAATTTGGATCTGGAGTTTTCACTAAGTAAATGAAATACAAACCAACACAGGACCCCTCTAGCAGAATTGAACCTAATACTACCAACAACTCCCATCTGAATCCACCACTCAATATGTTACCAAGAACCAAGGAGACATTTCTTCTCATTAGAAAAGTATAAACCATGACTCAGTATTTAAAAAGAATGATAAAAGAACGTTGAAACCACATATGGATAAAGCCTAATATGCCTTCAAATAACATAAGCCCTCACCCTTAGCCTGCACAATGCACATAGGTATGAAATATGTTTCAGGCTGGTTTGGCTGTCTAACGCTAAAACAAGAGCTGCAATTTGGCAGTTACCCTCCAGTACTTTGACATAAAATTTTAACCAGTACCCGCAACTACAATAATGGGCAGACCAGTTGGAAGGCAGGGAGAGAGAGTTCAGCACAATCATGTCTTTCAATGGGCGATCAGACAGCTCTACAGTGGCTTTCTTTTGGGTGCAAAGGTTAGGTATCAAACAACCAAAAGTACATATCTTCCTCTAGACATTGACAATGAAGTTGGACAATGAAGGTGAGATAAAAACTTCTACCTTAGTCAAAAATTTCCATTTCATACATTAAAAACTACAAGCCCTAGGAGAATGCTAAAAGGCTAGGTAAATAAAAAGGCATGACAGAAGTTAAAAGCGCGTATACTTAACATTTGGAACAACTTTTCCAAGCGTAAAAATATCAATATGATAAAATCTGTGCTACGGCACTTAAGGATGCAATCTCCAGACCCTCAGTTACACATGGTTCAGCCACACAAGCCAATTTTGTGCTAAAAGCCTGAGAAACTTTGTCTACTGCCACCTTCCAGATGTGTTGTAAGTAAGCAAACTCTCTGCGGGCTGCTCAATATCTGTCTTCAAGTATTTCTAAGATACAGAAGGCTGTTTAAGTTGTGTATCAATCTTTCTTTGTTTCATAAAAACGGTGTATCAACTGTACTCCTGGCAATGCACTCCTGGCAAGAACTTACATCAGGAAAGAGACAATATATGCTGCTGTTCCATATGGTCTCGGGGCATTAATTTGTGATATCCTTTAGAACTTCTGACAACTACTTTAAAATCAAGGTGTAGGGCGTGAAATTACTTGTGTTAAAATAAGTCAACCAACAAGCAAAAGAACCACTAAGCAGTTTGACACGGGCCTTTTAAATGAACTTTGTAATCATGCCAGGTGCAGATAATACAAAGTTACCTGTCATACAAAGAAAGGCTGATACACATGAAACTCAACAACCTAAACACATTTCTAGTCAACTTCCAGGCAAACATCAACAAGAGCCAAGTACCAGATGGAAGGTGTGAATTTGCCTGTGGTAAAAGAGTTTGATCCTAGAATAGGAAACCTGGGATGGAAGGCATTAAATCGCCCGTGGTAAAGAGTTAACCATCAATTAGCCTAAGAAATCAGCCAGCAGTCTTGTGCAGGCCCGGCCCTTTAATGATATGCAAGTTTATCCAGAGCTGCAGCTAACACACTTTCTAGAACAAAGAAAGGCCCATACACATGAAAACCTGACAGACTTGCCATCACAGGTTGGCATTTTCCCATTTCCATGTACACTGAGGCCCATCAACAAGCAAGAGCTTGTCAAAAGTAAAAGCTTACAATCTCCCAGTAGGGCACAGGATTTCATGCCTTTCCATTTTCCCATAGGATATCCTTAATAACAGCATATCTCAAAACTGACTCAGACAAAAGAAAATCCAGCAAGCACAACATACAGTTTCTATAGCCCCTTTAAAGCTTGTAAGTTCTTTCCCAGAGCTGCAGTTGCGCCACAGCTTGCCATCTTCCAACATTTAAACACCTCATGGCCAGCCACCAGCAATATCTGAAAGGAGGCATGAAAGGTGCCTATACACGATTGTTCAAGCTCCAGAGCTTATAACTTCTGGGCAGAGCTGCAGCTGATACACTGATCCCAACTAAAAGGAGGGCTGATTCCGCATGCACATTAAACAGCGTTGCAATACAGCTTGCCATTTTTCTTCATCCAGTGAACACTTCAGACTTTGAGACCTGGTAACTGATACTAGTATGTCAGAACTAAACTTGCCATTTTCCTATAGCGTGCCAAACTAAGAAAATACCTAGAAGACAGCTGTCATAAATGAAATGCATGCACCCTCCTGGATATCCATCATGCAGTTGAAACTGCTGCTACAAAACAAAGCCCGGAACGCATGAAATCAGCAGCTTTGACAGTACAACTTGGAGTTCTCCTATTATTCTGAATGTCCCTAGCCAACCCAAAAATTGAACATTCCTAACAGCAAAAACAAAGGACATCTGCAATTAGATCAACATCAATCCCACTCAGTATGTACTACAGATAAATCAAATGTCTCTACACTACATTGAAACACTACAATTAACGGAATTCGCAAAACAATTCCAATTCTAACTTCTTGAGGCACATGGACAGTGAACTCTCGAGAATGAGATCATAAACACAACCTTTATTTAAGCACAGACACCAATGTACCCATTGTACACAGTATGAGTCGAAACGACAAGCTGCTAAAACCATATACTGCCAAACCAATCAAACATTCACAAGTCCAGGAATCACAGGAACACTCGTATTATATGTTGGTATCAACCATGACAAATGAATCACAGAAGATAATCAATAGAAAACAACACTGCCAGATCATTCAAACACCTAACTCGGAAATTTGTGATCTCATTGGCACCATTTTCTATTGAAGTCAGAGAGATAAACCATATATCATATTAGCCAAATGTAAAGGACCATAACAAGACATAGCTGGATAATGTGCCCTGCTTTGATAGTGGCAAACAGTAACAGTCCTTGCATAAGTACTAATACGCCTTACATAGCTTACCACATCATAAAGCACGTAGTGGCACCAGATACTTTGACTCTGCAAGACATTAATGCAGTACAAATTTCCCTTGAGCAAACAGAACCCTGTACAACGCTGCAAACACCCAAGAACACTGAAGGCCCTTCCATAGCCCCGTTGTTGAGGTCTACTGCCAGTTCACTTCAGTAACTCTTAAAAGACATGTGCTCATTTTTTGAAACTCCCTCGCACTCCAGGCTTTCCTTTGCTATCTGAAGCAGTAGATGCATGGAGATTAATCAGCTTATCCTCTTCAAATGGCAGCTTAGGATGCCGCGCATCATGATGTATTTGCATACTCTTCGCATCAGGAGCTGTTGCCCTACAGACAGGACAGGCCAGTTTCGCATGCCCTCCTTTGTCTGCTCCAGTGCGATCTTCTAAGCCAGCCTTCCCACCGCCCCTATTGGTAGTTGCTGCATCTACTTTGGCAGCAATTTCTTTGGCAGTGTGCTTTTTAGGCTTCGCCTTGCCTGTCATGATGAAATCTCCAGCTAAAAGAAAGTAAAAAACAGGAAATTAGCGACAAAATTATCTAATCCGTGATTCCGTAATGCTTGAAGTTCAAGGACTAAGAGCGATCCTTTATTACGCCATGAGATAAAAACAGCAAATCACAAGAAAGAAAGCCCTCATACGCCGTGTGGCACGCAAACCGAGCCAATACCAGACACAGCTTTCCCATCTATGTGCAAAATGAAACCGGAGCCGGCCCGAGACGATCAATGCAAGCGGACTCTGGCGTATAGAAACGGGAACAGCAAGGAAGAGAGCACAAACACATTGAAATAATAAAGAACCAGATGACAGACACACGCAAGATGGACAAAAGGAGTCAAAAACAGAAAATGGGGACGACGAGCCCGAAATGGCGAGAGAGGCATGCGGAAACAGACAGGGAAGGGCGGTGGGGTACCTGCGGGGAGACGGGAGAACGCCTGCGGGTTAGGGTTTTGGCGATGGAGGTAGAAGAAGGAAGGCAGGAAAGACGGTAGAAGCCTGGTGGTGCCCTTTCACATGGAACAGGCAGTCCTTTAGGGCCTATTCCCACCGGCTTTTAAAATTCTAGATATTCCCTCTCATGGAGAAACCGTTTCAGAAGAAGAATTAGACAATTCCCCACTCTAATTCCCACATTGTGAATCGCGAGCTTCTGCAATGCGGCCAACCGCCCCCTGCCTCCAAACTGCACATCTCACTACGTTGCGGTGAACACTACATGGGAAAACAAGGGAAAAGAGCCCCTACATTACAAAACTTCTTATGTTTATCCTCTTTTTCTCTAAATATAGAGGGTGATAACTTTTCCCCCCACATACAAATTGCAGTTTCATACATGCATAAGCAAAAATTCTCCATCTCAAAGAAATGGTCTTCCGTCTTCAATGCGACCTTTCCCCCTTCAATCATATGCAAGTTCTCGATGCGTGCCAAGCTCATGAATGTCCTAGAAGACATGACTGATGGCATGAACATCAAGCTATCACACGAGTTGGGTGCCCAGCTAAGTTGTTGGACATGCTTTAGTCATTTTCTTGTGGGTTCATCATGTGCAAGGGTCTTGAAAGCTGATAACACCATGATGTCAATTCATCACTCATGTTCCAATAGTCATCAATGGTTGTGTTGCCAAGACTAACATATGGAGCAAGGTATCCATGGTTTCGTACTCAAGATAACCAATGATGTTGGAATTGGCATCAAATATATTCGCATTGAATGATGGAGCAATAGGTGAGAGCATAAGCAAAAGCAAGAAGATACAAGAGCTGTGGAGTTCAAGCAAGAGGGAGTAAGATGGTGTGTGGAAACTCTAACAATCACAATGTGTGACCTAGTTTCCCCTATTCTATTACTTACAATATACATATGTACGAGCAATACAAGTAAACATAGGTGAGTAGGTACATGTGACCTTTAAACCCCACCCACCTTCCACTTAAAGGAGAATGTACCTGATTGTGAAGAATACAAGAAAAGAGTAATAAAGTACAATGCGTACATAGAAGCTCATCTTGTTCCCATCATCTTCCTAAGGAAAGCATAACCTTCCATTGGGAGACTTGTAATGAGCTGATCTATAGGATTCTCATTAGTCAAGATATTAATAAGCTCAATCTACTTACCCTCAACTATCTCTTTAATAAATTGGTAATAAACCTCAATATGCTTGGTGGTCGTATGAAAGACCAAATTATATGCTAACTGGATGGCACTCCTAGAGTCTGAATGCAATGTAGGAGTCAACAAGTCATACCAAGGGCTGCAACCCAATAGCCTAACCATAGAGCTTCCTTGTAACCCTTAGTGGCTACAATGTAATCAACCTCGATAGTAGACAAGGCCATGCATTTCTACACCCTGGGCATCTAAGAAACAACACTTCTAACAAAGCTAAAGACATAGCTAGAGGTGGACTTCCTACTATATGCATATCCTATATAATCAAAGTATGTGTAGCCCATGACTACAGTATCATAGCCACCATAACAAATGCACGTATCAACAATGCCCCTTAAGGTATCTCAAGATACCTTTCACGGTATCCCAATGTCATCAACCAGGTGTCGCCATAACAAGCCACAACTCCCACTCCAAATACTATGTCAAGCATAGTGGCTATCATAGCCTACATCAAGCCGCCCACCCAAATGCATATGGGATCTTGGCCATCTCAACCCTCTCATCATGTAACTTGGGACAATGTGCCTAACTAACCTTCACATGAGAAGGTAATGGGTAGCCAATAGGCTTACCATCCTACATATGAAATTGCTCAAGGACTTTCTGAATGTACTCCTTTTATGACAAGTAGAGAAGTGCCTTAGAGCGATTGTGTGTAATGTGTACACCAAGCATGTGAGAGGCATGTCCCATATAGCACCAAAATGATAAGACTACAATCATGGCCTTCTTTGTATAAAGACACGTACCCATATTACTATCGTAATAACCCTATGAATGCATAAAGTCGTCAAGATTATGATACCATCATGGCCTTCTCTGTATAAAGACATGTATCCATATTACTACGGTAATAACCCTATGAATGCATAAAGTCAAGCTTATGATACCACTTCCTTATTCGAATTTGTTGTTTCCACACGATCGTAAGCTCAAGGACATAGCTATGGCACACGATCGCTTAAAGTGTGTTGGGGTAAAAGGCCCTTGGGCCTGGCCGTGTACACTGGCTGCCCATATTCTTTATTCATATATATGAGATAGTGCAATAAGGCTACCATATCATTCTTGACAGCACCTACATTGTGTGTGCTCTTCTCTTCCACATCTTCCTCTTCTCCTTCTCCATTGCCATTGCATCCCCTTCAACTGGTATCAGAGCTTGATTGTGGAGCTTGGCCCGGCATTACTTCAGCCTGGATTGAAGATCTAGAGCTCAAAGCTTCAAGGCCAGCCATGGCTTCTCCCCCCTGAGGTAAGATTTCATCTCCTGCCTCTCCCCGGTCCTCATAGGCTCTTTGTAGGTGTTCCTTGGCTTCATTGGGTACCTTGTATGTCCCCATTTGCCCCCTTATCCTCAGCATAGCCACTAGGCCCCATAGTAGCAGCTCACGTTTTTTTGCACCTGTTTCAAAATCTGGCTCAAAAATCCCATTTTTTCTCATATCTCGGGCATCTGGAACTCGATTTAGGCAAGGTAAGAGTCTAACTTGGGGTTTTGGTATGCTCTGGATGCAATGATGATGTCAGATCTGCCAAATTTTAATCACAAATTTTTTTGCAACAGATCTGAGTTGATTTACAGTAAGAAAATGTCATGCTCTTAGCTTATGTGATGCTCCTGAGGCTTGGTATTTGATGCCCGGATGCTTTGGGGATGTTTGCCTAATGTTTTGAGATACTTTGGGACTTGATTTGAGCTTCCATAGCTCGATTTATGCAGGGATTTATTGATGTATATTGTTTGGGCAACAAGGTTTTATCATGGACGGTTTATGAATAATGCTCTTTGTTGACGTTCAGGTGTCCTGTTGGATGTATTGATGCTTGGTCATCATGGTTTATGCCCGGATATGCTATTTGAGAGCTATTGAGCCTTGATTTGAATGCGAATACTTCGTTGTTGGTTGGGATTTATGCTATCTTGGTTGACATGTTATTTTACCTCCAATTTGGTTATGCCGATAGTCTACAGGTGTCCCGACTACTCGGGATGATATGCTGTTGTATTTGGATAATGCCACTTTGATGTTTATGCTCCCGAATGCTTCTTGAGCAAAGAGTAGAGCTCAATTCTTGGTTCACTGTCATTTTCTTTACAATTAGTATTTCACTTAACAAAGTTTATGCCCCGTGCTACCCATTATGGGACCGATGTCTGATGTGGATGCTTTTGGGTTTGTCGACTGCAGTATGGTAGATGTTTGGGCTTGAATCAACTTGCATTTGAGAATTTCGTGGAGAAATTTGCATTTGGTCTGCTTATCAATTATGCAGCTTGGATGCTATTTGGCCCTTAATGCCCCGATTATGGATCTTGAATTTACTTGGATGCAGATACATGTTTGAGCAGTGCTTGCTCCATTGTCTTGGCAGTTGGTTATTGAGCTTTCATTGCTCATTGATGCTTGGTTCTTTGTGGGTTACTCCTTGATTAGTGGACTTCTTAACAATGCTTGGGCTACAGTTATGGCTTTCTTGCTCCCTTGTTATCTAGCTTCTATGCTAGTTGGAGCTCTTGTTGCCCGTCCATGTTAGAGAGCAGATGCTATATATGCTTACCTGTCTATGCACATGGTCTACTATTGTATACCTTACAGAGCCACTAGTATGGATGATGTTGTATAGGTATTTGGGCTTCTCCTGGAGCTTGATCATTGCAGGATCTTATGCCACTTACCGGTCTTGCATTGACTTGGATGCTACTATGTGGTATGATGTACTATAGAGTCAAGTTTGTCACTATGGTTATGGGTTGATTTTATGGCGGAAATCCATATGCTCTTATGACAAATGTCTTATACTTTACCATATTGTGGTTGGTTATGCCATGCAGTTGGCTACGACTCTTCTTCATGTGGGAGCTTTTGCATCCTTGGTTGATGCCTTTATGTCCTCCCATCCATTGAGATTTCATGAGCCTTTGTAGCATGCTTCTACCACACTGATGTACTTGCATATGATTGTCTTCATGAGCAAGTTCCCTCTATTGGAACAGCCCTCAACTCCTTGAGCTCCGTGGATACTATGGATAGCCCTATTCATGATGACTTGGATTCCTTGTCGTCTTCTACAGGCTCTTCAGTTACAGATGTTGTTGCTTCCATTGTGAAAAGATTGGGCATGTTAAAAGAAAATGTTTTAGACAGATTAGAGAGCAGCAGAGACAGAGACGGACTCGACATGAGCAGAGAGTTAGTGATGGAGCAGGTGTTACCACTCTTTCTAGTGGTGAGGTACATGCAGTTACCCATGGTGATGCAATTGAGCATGTCCTCTTGTCATCTTGTTTTCCTACAACTTACTTGCTTAGTGATCAGGCCTGTGCCTTTGATTGGCTTTTGGACTCTATGGCATCTTGTCATGTTACCCCTCATAGAGCATGGTTCTCTTCTTATAGGGAGGTTGACGGATGTATTGATTTGGGCCTTGAGCAGACTTATGATATTGTTGGTACAGAGGACATACACTTAGCTTTTCCTAATGGGACTTCTCTTGTGCTTCATGATGTATTACATGTTCCTATGCTTAGTAAGAGCTTGATGTCTATCTGTCAGTTGCATGATGCAAGTTACTCTCTTTCTCTTTAGGATAGGTCATGGAAGATCTGTTGTGGTTGCTTGGTTTTGGCTAGAGGTTCTAGAGTTGGTTCTCATTACCCAGTGCATGTCTCTCATGTGGGAGATTCTTTGGTTGCACTTATTCGGATACCACATGCATTGTTATGGCATTATCTCCTAGGCCATATGCACCACAAAGAGATGGAGATCTTATCTCGTTCAGACTCCATGCTGCCTCCTTTGTCACATGCAGATCTTGATGCTTGCCTTGTTTGTACTTATGGTCCTTGTAGAGCCCCTTTGGCTCATGGCAATCGTAAGAGGCATGATCCTCTAGATCTTGTTCATTGTGCAATTTATGGACCTATGCCTACCTAGTCACTTGGTGGAGCTTCGCATTTTATGACCTTCATGGATCATGCTACTCATTGTGTTTGGGCTTTTCCCTTGTTACGAATTGAGGATGCCGCAGTTATGCTTGAGAGGTTTATGGATTCTGTTGGTTGTAGGCCGAGGTGCTTGTAGATGGATTATGAGAGTCATGCTATCTCTCCCAGCTCTCAGTCCTATTGTCAGCAGTCTGGCATTGATTTCCTATGCCCATTGTATTACGAGGTTGCTCATGGCATGTGCCTGACTTTACAGGCAAAGGTTGCTTCTATGCTTACCACAAATGGGTTATCTTATGGCTTTTGGGCTGAGGCTCTTATGATGGCAGTCTACTTGCTTAATAGGACGTTGTGTCTGACTTTGGATGGTATTACACCACACGAGGCATGGAGTGGCATGAGACTCTTCTATGATTACTTGAGGATGTTTGGTTGCCAGGCATTTGTGTGTATTCCAGATATGCTTATATCCACAGATGTATCCTCCTTGGTTATGGAGATGGTGACTTTTAGGCTTACAAGCTTATAGGTTATGGGATTTGGATGCCCAGCAGGTTATACGCAGCCATCATGCTATCTTTTATGAGACACAAACATTTCTCAAGCCTCTTAATGCACATTCAGTGCGCTTTATGGTTGATGCTACAATTGTATGTTAGTCTTCCGCTTCACTGAGGCCGCATGCTATCTTGAGACCTCGTCTTCGTATATGTGCTCTCAGCTGTCTCCTATGCGCCATGTTGATGTTATGTGCTACTTTGATTCTTGTGGATTACAGCTTTTCACTCATGAGTTGTGCTTGATTCATGAGAAGCATTCTTGGATTGCTCCGCTGTATGGAGCTGCGAGATAGCTTATCTCTTGGATGTCATGGACTCGGGGATGCTTGACTCTTCTTTCACTGAGGTTCCCACTTATTGCACAACTCGCTTTCCGATTGGGCGTTGGGTGAGATGTCATGATTCCTCACCTTGTCTCTTTTCCTTTTTTCTTTGTTTTTTCACTCGTTGGCCTATTGGCCTTTTAGTGGGAGGTTGTTGGGGTAAAAGGCCCTTGGGCCTGCCTATGTACACTGACCGCCCATATTCTTTATTCATATATATGAGATAGTGTAATAAGGCTATCATATCATTCTTGATAGCACCTACATTTTGTGTGCTCTTCTCTCCTACATCTTCCTCTTCTCCTTCTCCACTACCATTGCATCCCCTTCAAAGTGCTTATGGTTGTGTATGCGAGAAAATGTGTGTGTGGAGATAAAGAAGAGAGAATAAGAAAGACACGCTAGTTATAAAGCAGAATTGTATTCGTATTCATAGAAAAAAGATTTATTTGTTACAATGACAATGAGCTTCTGATATAAGTTGAGGCGAGTGCCTTACTTACATCATTAGTGTTGTTATGGTCCAACTACTTTTCTCAAACGGGTCTAAATACATCTCCCCCTCTTTCCACTAACTAGAGGAGGACTCACATGAGCCTATTAAAGAAGATTATTTCCAACACCCTCCCTGGCTTGGGTAACAATTAAGAGATGGGTAAGATCAAATAGGATAGATGTGGGCTAGGTGGTACTCACTTTGATAAGGCAAAAAAACATCTGGAACTTCAAAGTAGGAAGTCTGGGATTACAAATGTCAAATTCCTTCTAGTACCCATGAAGACCAGGATTACTAAGCAAGACTTCAGGAACTTGAAACAAAAAGTCTAAGAATACTAGAAAAACTACTTTTGGAACTTTAAAGAAACTCCATGATTACAAGGCAAAATACTTCCAAATCTCAAAAAAAGTAAGTCTAAGATTATAAGACTAGTGAGGAGATATCAAAACAACACCTAGCCTTTACAAAATAATTGTCTTCAAATTCTCCGACTAGTTTGTCGATGAAGAGCTTCTTTGTTGGACACCTTTGTTAATGACCTTATGCACAAACTTGTTCTACATAGTTGCTCTTGACGGCCAAAAATAGTGTCCTCATAAGAGACACATGATGTCATTGTCGAGCACCTTTGTGGATGAAAATCCTTTGCTTACAACATATGAACTTGATCTTGTCTTGGTCTCATGCATTTGAAGTCAAAGCTTTGTCTCCATGCTATCTTGCAAAATGTCATGTTGGCTTCTTGTTTGATCCTTAGGGTGTACATATATTCTCCTACACAAATCAATAGTAGCTCCAAAGCATCCTTGAGAAAATGCTAGTCCAAATGTGAATATCAACATAGAGACTTAATAAGCATATGAACTAGAGATTTGGGCCTTAGTATGATTGGGGCCACTAAGGGTATTAAGGTTTTACACCTTAATAAAAGCTATAAGCTTAAAAGCGCGTACTTAGTCTCACTTGCCACCCATTGATCATGCTATGCTAGATGTTGTTGATTGCATGCATGATGTAGGGCTATCGATGATTGTGCTAAGAATGCACATATGATGCAATTGACATGTTATGATGACTGGTTGGTGTTGTGTGCACTGATGCCGAGAAGTGAAGCTACTATAATAATGTTGAATTTGTCACCGTTGATTGCAAAGCTAGAGCCAGATGTCGTTGTTTGTGAAGCTTGCAGTCAAACTTGATGGTGGACAAGTAGAACTACAAGTGAAGTTAGGGTCGTGATTCTTGTTGGATGTGGATGTGCCATGAGAGATAGAGTTCGTTGAACAAGGAGTTTAATTTTGCTAAGCTAGAGCTTGATGTTCTTGACATCACTAATGAGTAGACATAAAGAGCTATATTGTTTATTGTGCTATTCCATCTCCTTTAATTACTACATTAGAAGTGCCACATTGATTGGCATCTTTGTCAATAATGACCAGTTGAACTTGAAAGGTGAGAAGGATCGAAGCTTGCTTGGAATAGCTATGGCGGGAGAGCAAGAGCAAGAAAGAGAGAGACACAAAATGGGAACTCCAACAATCACAATGTGTGACCGGGCCTTCCTTGATTCAAACTATCACTAAAAGAATAAAGAATAAAGTGACGGTGATGGGCGCTCGCCACCTGTAGTGTGCAATGGTGGGTACTGTCAATGTAGTAATACATGGGCGGAAAGGTGAGAAGGATCAAAGCTTCCTTGGAAATGAGCTATGGCAGAGAGCAAGAGCAAGAAGAGAGAGAGACATAAATGGGAACTCCAACGACCACAATGTGTGGCCGGGCCTTCCTTTATTCAAACTGTCACTAAAAGAATAAAAAATAAGTGACTGTGATGGGTGCCTTGCCACCTGCAGTGTGCAGTGGCGGGTATTGTCAATGTAGTAATACATGGGCGGCTAGGCAGAGGCGCTTTTACCCCCAACAACCTCCCACTTAAAGGCAAATCTGTCCCAATGAGAGAGAAAAAGAAAAGATAGTACAACATGTACACATGTACAATAGGATGAGGAAAAATATGTCATCTCATCCAATGCCTATCGATCTCCTGAGGAAGGCAAAACGCTTGGTAGTGAGGCTTTTCGTGAGCAAGTTTGCAGGATTCTGCTCAGTCAGAATCTTGACAAGGTCGACAGACTTGTCCTCAACGACCTCGCGAATGAAGTGATACCTCACCTCAATATGTTTCATCTTCGCATGGAAGACCGGATTCTTGGCCAACTGAATGGCACTCATTGAATCCGAATGCAGTGTAGGCATAGCATCTGTCATACCAAGGTCTGCAATCAAATGGCCAAACCAGATAGCCTCCTTGCAAGCCTCTACGACTGCAATATACTCGACCTCTGTAGTAAAAAGGGCCGTACACTTCTGTGCCCTGGACATCCAAGAGATAGGTCTCCAGCATAGGTGAACACATAGCCAGAAGTGGATTTCCTACTATTTGCATGTCCTACATAATCAGAGTCAGTATACCCCATGACTCTTGTATCCTGGATACCATAACAAAGACACATATCTGTTGTGCCCTTCATGTACCTCATGATACTCTTCATGGCATTCCAATGTTTCTTGCCAGCTGTGGCCATATAATGTGCCACAACCCCAATTGCAAAAGCTATATCTCGACGGTGGCTATCATGGCATACATAAGACTGCCCAAACGGCTGATGCATAGGGAATCTTGGCCATCTCGGCCCTCTCCTCATCTGTCTAGGAACAATCGGCCTGTGAAACCTTCACATGAGAAGGTAATGGACAGCCAATAGGCTTAAAATCCTACATGCGGAAGTGCTCAAGGACTTTGTCAATGTACTCCCTCTATGACTGAAAGAGTAGTCCCTGAGATCGATCGCGCGTAATGCGCATACCAAGTATATGAGAGGCATGTCCCAGATCTTTCATCTCAAAGCTTTTCTTGAGTTGAGCCTTAAGAGCATCTATCTCCTCATGAGTTGTCCCTGCTAAAAGCATGTCCTCCACATAGAGTACCAAAATTAGTAAAGAACCGTCATGGGCTTTCTTGGTGTACAAGCATGGATCCATAGACTCTGTTTTAGCTTGCATACTAGGTGTTCCGTACCAGGGTCTGCAAAGCCCTTAGGCTGCTCCATGTAAATCTCATCATGCAAGTCCCCATGTAAAAAAGCCGTCTTGATATCCATCTGGTACAAGTCCAAGTCAAGCTGTGCAACCAAGGCTAAGACTAAGCGTAGGGTAGTCATCTTGACCACAGGAGAAAAAACTTCATCAAAGTCAACACCATGCTCTTGCTTAAAACTCTTAGCAACCAATTGAGCCTTGTATGTTGGATTGGGGTGTCCAGGGGTACTTTTCAGCTTGTATACCCACTTGCATGGCAAAGCCTTCTTACCTTGAGGCAAGGAAATCAAATTCCAAGTTTTATTCTTATGCAATGAGTCAAGCTCAGACTGCATAGCCCTCTCCCAAGAGTGATACTCACCCCTGCGCGTAGCCTCATCATAAGTGAGAGGCTAGCCTGCATCTGTAACCAGTACATAATCCATAGAGGGCGCAAAACGATTAGGAGGTTGTCTATCTTTAGTAGAATGCCTCAATCCAGGCTCTGCTGCCTGATCAACATCCTGTCTAACATCAGCATGTCTAGCATTCGGGCCATGAGCATCAGGTGATGTTGCGTGCTGTCTAGTTGGGCATGGAGCGGGGCGTGGAGCGGGCTGAATGGGAGCAGGTGACTCCTCTTGAAAGATAACTCTGCGTAACTCTCACTGTCTCAGGCTGCATATGCATTTTGTCCTCATGAAAGATAACATCATGGTTGCAGATCACTTTCCGCGCCTGCGGATTCCATAGATGGCAATCCATCTCTCCTACATCTCCATAGCCAATGAAAATGCATTTGACACTTTTAGGATCTAGCTTATTGCATTTGTCCTTAGGCACATGGTAGAATGCCTCACATCCAAAGACACGCAAATGATCATAAGAGGGGGGCTTGCCTGCCCATACCTCCTCTGCAACCTGAAAGTCAATGCCACTGCTAGGCGACCTGCTAATGAGATGCACTGCAGTAGTAATTGCCTCAGCCCAAAAGTGTTGCGGTAAGCCAGCCTGGCTAAGCATGCTACAGACTCTTTCCTGAATGGTCCTATTCAAGCGTTCAGCCATACCATTCTGGGGTGGGATGTAAGGGGCGGTCAACTGATGCTTAATACCCCGCTCATCACAAAACTACTCAAAAGCACGTGATACATACTCCCCCCATTATCTGACCTTAGGCATTTGAGCCTTTTCCCAGACTGGTTCTCTGCTAATGCAAGCCAACGCTGAAATGTGTTTAAGACATTGGATTTTCTCTTTATGGGATAAGCCCAAACCTTACGTGAGTAATCATCTATGAAAGTAACAAAGTACTTTGCCCCACCAAGTGACTGACATGGCATGGACCCACATACATTTGAGTGCACAAGAGCCAAGGGCTCACCCATGCATTTCTTACTAGACTTTTTATGCGTATTTCTAGTCTGCATGCCATACAAACAATGATCACAAGAATCAAAATGCAAAGAGTGAAAAGGCAGAAGATACTGCAAAGCACGGAGCATTTTCATTTCTTTAAGAGACATATGCCCCAACGAGCATGCCAAAGGGATACATGGGGAATAGAACCCATAGACAAAACATGATCCAATGTAGCTCCTGATACAAGTAAGGGATAGAGGCTGCCAGACTTGGCATCTCTTGCAAGTACAAGCCTGCCATGAGTAATCTTCCATGCAGAGTCTCCAAAAGACATAAAATATCCTGCATCATCAAGCTATCCAACTAACATAAGGCTGCGAGTCAACACATGTACATGGTGTATATCATGCAAAACAAAAGAATTGCCAAAAGGAAACTGCAACCTAACATCTCCAATGCCCACAATGTCAAGAGACCTGTCATCACCAAGACGTGCAGAACCAGACATGGTACGATAGGTATGAAACCAATCTTGACAGGGTGTCATATGAAAGGACTCACCCGAATCCAAGAGCCAGCACTGCACATACATAGAATGTATCTCAGAAGTCTGTAAGGCATCGCATGAAGAAGCTGCAAGTATGTAATCGTCATCTGAATTAGTGGCCTGCATGACATTAACCTCTTCTATCTTCACACTGGACTTTGCAGGTACAATACTGCGCTCCGAAGACTTGTCCTACACTTTATCTTTTCCCTTTTCCTTGAGCTTATCATCGCGCATTTTATGGCATTGCGGCCTATTATGTCCTGCTTTCTCTCAATAATGATAGGTAAGATCAGACTTCTGTCCAGGGGACTTATTGTAACCACGGGGCTTGGACCTGGACTTCTGAGAGTCCCTGCTCTTATGATCATTATCATGACTACCATTTCTGCCACCTCTAACGGTCAATGCGTGCATGTGAAGAGCGGGAAGCATTATTGTTTCTCCTGTTGATTTCCTCAGTCAATAAAGCACTCTCAATATCTTTGATTTTCAGCCCATCAAGCTTGTTCGTGCATATGGTAGTACGAAAGACATCCCATGATTCAAGCAAGGTACCAAGTAGAAACAACGGGTGCAAGTTGTCTTTGAACTCAATACCCTGTGACAACAGACTTTTCATGATAGCATGAAACTGACTAAAATGAGATGAGAGGGAGGTCCCCTCCTTCATAGGAAGGTCCATTAACTACTTCAAGCAATACATCTGTGACATAGGACTCTACTACGCATAGAGCTCCTGAATCTTCTCCCATAAATCCCATGCACTCTGATTCTCATCTTCAACAACATTATGATGGACCTCTTCTGAGAGTGACAAAATAATGGTAGACTTGCATAGCTCATCAACTTCCATCCAAATATCATCATCCATATCCTCAGGTTTGACACCCTTCAAATGCAAGGGTTTAATATGCAACTTCTGCACCAAAACCTGCCATATTTGGGACTTCCAATACCCATAGTTTGTACCATCTAACTTGGCAATGTTAAAGAGAGCTATGTCTTTCAAATGACCAGCCATACTGTCCCAAATCAAAGCAAAAAAGTAAAATTGCAGGTTGTTGTAATTAGCAGAAAATGCATTAAAACCACTGCTAAAACTGGCTGAAATGGTGGATTTCACCAAGAGAAGTACCTGTCCACTAAATATGACCAAGATAACATCAAATAGGAAGCATTACCCTAATAGAAGTGCTCAAAATCTACAGATTTTTAGCTTGCTGTAATAAATGACAACATTATGTAAAACTATCCCAAAATGAAGCAATCACTGATATATATGTCACTGCAATTGCCAGGTAACAAGATACATCCAACAGTGAGTTTCCAGGGAAAAGAAGGTACCAAGAACTGTCAAACCAATAACCTGTCAGGCAAGAGTCATCTCATAGGTCCAGAAGTCATGCATGTAATTGGTCTCGGGGTAAGAGAAGAGACCAAGCATAAGCACAACTGATAGAGCAAGAAGTTCAATACATAATCATCCAAGATGCATACAAAACTGATAAATCTATGGCAGAGATAGGTGCATGTCTCAATAGTCGTATCAAATCAGCCCACTACAGACAAACTGCAGACATAAAGCTCTCAAGAGAGTAAATGCATGTAACTGTCCCACAAGCTCAAGCTCATCTGTAAATAAGACTATGTGTACATCCAAATATACCAAGAGGCTCCCACTGGAAGTGAAGTCAGATGCAAAGAGAGCAAGAAACACTCTAATACATCAAATACATAGCATCAGACATGCCAAATCCTAGTAGGGTACATCCAGAGCATAAATCCCAAGCTATCTTAGACATGTAAAGCATAAGCTTGAAAGCATTCAAAGAGCATGTAACTGACAACCAAATGTAATGCCCAGTAGATCCAAAATGCTCAAATACATCTGAAGATGAAGCTCCAAGTAACTATCAAGCATGGGCTAACCAAGTGGCATCCATATTTGTCCAAAGCATATATGCAAGAGGCCTAAATATCAAGCAGTGACAATAGGCATAGACTGGTCCAAAGCATGCCAACTGAAGCCAAATGCCAGTGAAAAACAACTAATTCGGAGCTTAACACAAGCTCAAAAGCATTCTGGAACCAAAGACAAGCTCGATGTCATTCCCCGAGGGTCAATACTTCATTGCATATCCCAAAGACGTAGCTCAATACCAATAGGAATAACCTAACATGAGATAATAGGCCTCAGCCCACTGTGGTACAACAGTGATTTACTGTTCAAAATTGAGTATTTTCAGCAAGAAAATCAGTCCAAAATGATGGCATAACATGTGTCTTGCATCCCCCAAACAGTCGGGCATCAATAGGTACCAAACCGATTAAGTAGAAGTGCCCAAACAGGCGTAGCATTAGATGCCAATGTTACTTTTGCATAACATGACTGTGGGATTGCTGTAAAAAGTCCTGGGAATGTACAGATCAGACCCAAAACTGATGCCAATGATTAAGAAGGCTTCAACGGAAGCTAGAGACCATTGCCAAGTGCATTGCCAAGCCCGAAGAAGCATGACATAGCCATCAATGAGGAGTAGGTGAGCTACTGTAGTGTGCTGTCCAGAACAACAAAAAAAATGGCGCAAATTTGCTAATCCTTTCTTTTTCTCCTGTGCATCCACGTGGCCTCAATGGTAGTGGTTGGAGGCTCCGAGGGATGCCCAGGGAGGCCTACAACAAGCCTCAAGTGCCCAAATGCAAGAGGGAGCAAGATCCAGGCTCCAAGGGTTTGAGCTATGACTGCCTTGTTTGACTGCAACCTGAGAACTGAAAAAAAACACTAAAAGAACTCTTCAATACCTCTGTAGCAATGCCCTGAGGGTGCCTCAATAGGCCGGGAAGGTGCTCGGGAAGCCGGGGAGCGACGGGAGCTCGGGAATGTCGGCTATGGTTGCCGGGAAGGAGACCCAATGCTGTGGGTATTTGAATGGAAGCTAAGAATGCCATGAACCAAGCTCGGGAAGTTGGAAAGCCTCGCTCTGATACTAGTTGAAAGGTGAGAAGGATCGAAGCTTGCTTGGAAATGAGCTATGGCGGAGAGCAAGAGCAAGAAGAGAGAGAGATACAAATGGGAACTCCAACTACCACAATGTGTGGCCGGGCCTTCATTTATTCAAACTGTCACTAAAAGAATAAAGAATAAGTGATTGTGACGAGCGCCCGCCACCTGCAGTGTGTAGTGGCGGGTATTGTCAGTATCGTAATACATGGGCGGCTAGGCGGAGACGCCTTTACCCCCAACAACCTCTCACTTAAAGGCAAATTTACCCCAGTGAGGAGTGAAAAGAAAAAAGAAAAGACAGTACAATGTACACATGTACAACAGGATGAGGAAAAACGTCATCTCATCCAATGCCCATCAATCTCTTGAGAAAGGCAAAGTGCTCAGTAGTGAGGCTTTTCGTGAGCAGATCTGCAGGATTTTTGTCAATGGAGATTTTGACAAGGTTAATAGACTTGTCCTCCATGACCCCACGTATGAAGTGATATCTCATCTCAATGTGTTTCGTCTTCGCATGGAAGACCGGATTCTTGGATGGTTGAATAGCACTCATAGAATCCGAATGTAGCGTAGATATAGCATCAATCCCAAGGTCATGACGTAAATGGTCTAGCCATATGGCCTCCTTGCAGGCCTCAGTGTGGGTGGGTGGCTGCAACATACTCAGCCTTAGTGGTAGATAGAGATGTACACTTCTGAACCCTGGACATCCAAGAGATAACACCTCCAACATAGGTGAATACATAACCAGAAGTGGACTTCCTACTATCTGCATGTCCTGCATAATCGGAGTCTATGTATCCCACGACTTCTGTATCCTGGCTGCCATAGCATATGCATATATCTGCAGTGCCCTTTAGGTACCTCATGATATCCTTCACGGCATCCCAATGCTTATTGCCATGTGTAGCCATATAGCGTGCCACAACACCAACTGCAAAGGCAATATCTGAACGAGTGGCTATCATGGCATACATAAGACTGTCCACTACGGATGCATAGGGAATCTTGGCCATCTCGTCCCTCTGCTCATCTGTCAGTAGACAATCGACCTGTGATACCTTCACATAAGAAGGCAATGGACATCCAATAGGCTTCAAGTCCTGCATGCGGAAGCATTCAAGGACTTTATGAATGTATTCCCTCTGTGATAAGTATAGTAGTCCCTGATGCTTGTCGCGCTTAATACACATACCAAGAATATGAGAGGCCTATCCCAAATCCTTCATCTCAAAGCTTTTCTTCAGCTGAGATTTAAGAGCATCCAACTCATCATGAGCTTTCCTTGCTATTAGCATATCATTCACATAAAGTACCAAAATAAGCAATGAGCCATCACAGGTTTTCTTCGTGTAAAGACACGGATCCATAGCACTCCTACTATAGCCCTATGACTGCATAAAGGCATCAAACTTATAATACCACTCCCTAGGTACCTACTTCAAGCCATACAATCTCTTTTTCAACTTGCACGGCAAAGCCTTCTTGCCCTTAGGCAATGTAGCCAAATCCCAACTCATATTCTTATGCAACGAGTCCATCTCAGACTGCATAGTTCTCTCCCAAGAGTGACTGTCACCCCTACGCATAGCCTCATCATAGGTGAGAGGCTCTCCTGCATCTGTAACCAAGACATAATACATTGAGGGCTCAAATCTATCAAGCGGACGTCTATCTCTAGTAGACCGTCTCACTGTAGGCTCTATTGCATGTCCAACATCTTGTCCAACACCTTGGTCATGTGTACCAACTATTGCTGCAGGCTGTCCAACTGGCTGTGCAGAAGCACATGTCCTCTTGGAATATAACCCTGCATATCTCTACCACCTTCTTAGGCTTTCTATGCATCTTGTCTTCATGGAAGACTACATCATCACTGTGGATGACTTTCCATGCCTGCAGATCCCAAAGGCAGTAACCCATCTCACCTGCATCACCATAGCCAAGGAAAATGCATTTGACACTCTTAGGATCCAGCTTACTATGCTTGTCCTTGGGCACAAGGCAGAATGCCTCACATCCAAAGACATGTAGATGCGCATAAGATGGAGGTTTCCTAGTCCATACCTCCTCTGCAACCTAGAAATCCAAACCATTGGAAGGTGATCTATTTATGATATGCACAACTGTACTGACTATCTCAATCCAAAAGCTCTTTGGTAGGCATGCATGGCTAAGCATACTTTGTACACACTCCTGAATAGTTCTATTCATCCGCTCAGCCAAACCATTCTAGGGTGGGGTATAGGGGGCAGTCAACTAACGCTTAATACCCCTCTCGTCACACAATTGCTCAAAGTCACATGACACATATTCTCCCCCATTGTTAATCCTAATGCATTTAAGCATATGCCCAGTCTGGTTCTCAACCAATGCAAGCCATCTCTAGAACACAGTTAAGACATTTGACTTAAGCTTAATGGAATAAGCCCAGACTTTATGCAAAAAATTGTCAATAAACGTCACAAAATACTTTGCACCACCCATAGACTGACAGGGCATGGGTCCACAGATATCTAAATGTACTAATGCCAGGGGCTCACTCATGTGTATCCTATTAGACTTCTTATGCATATTCCTAGTCTGCCTGCCATAAAGACAATGCTCCATGAATCAAAACATGTTTAGTCAAGGGACAGTAAGTATTGCAAACTAGAAAGCATTTTCATTCCCTTCAAGGACATATGGCCCAAATGGACATGCCAAAGAGATACATGTGGGATGGAACCTACTAACAAAACATGGTCAACAGAGGACCCATCAACTAAAAGAGGATAGAGACTGCAAGCCTTGGCACCTCTAGCAAGCACAAGTTTGCCACGTGTGATTTTCCAAGCAGAATCTCCAAATGAAACATGAAACCCAACATCATCAAGTTGCCCTATAGACATAAGACGGCATGTTAAGCACAAGTACTTGACATATATCCTGTAACAGAAAAGTATTGCCAGTAGAGAACTGTAGTCGTATATCCCCAATGCCAACAATAGTAAGCGACCTATCATCACCCAAACGGACAAAACCAGAGACAATGTGGTAGGAGTGGAGCCACTCGTGGCATGGTATAACGTAAAATTATGCACCGAAATCCAAAATCTAGCACTGCGCATACATAGAGTGAACCTCAGTCAACTGTGTAGCATCACAAAAACTAGCTACAAGTATGTACTCCCCATTTGTTGGGGGTAAAGGTGCCTCTGCCTAGCCACCCGTGTATTAATACATTGATAGTACCTACCACTGCACACTACTGCAAGTGGCGGGTGCCCGTCACCATCACTTTATTCTTTATTCTTTTAGTGATAGTTTGAATAAAGGAAGACTTGGTCACACATTGTGATTGTTGGAACTCCCATTTGTGTCTCTCTCTCTCTTCTTGCTCTTGCTCTCCATCCATAGCTCACTTCCAAGCAAGCTTCGATCCTTCTCACCTTTCAACTGGTATCAGAGCTTTGGATTAGAGCTTGATCATGGAGCTTGGCCTGGAAGTACTTCAGCCCGGATTGAAGACCTAGATCTTGGAGCTTCAATGCCAACCATGGCTTTTTTCCTCCAAGGTAAGATTTCATCTCCCGCCTCTCCTCGGCCCTCATAGGCTCTTGCAGGTGTTCCTTGGCTTTATTGGGCACCTTGTATGCCCCCCATTTTTCCCCTTATCCTCAACATAACCAGCAGGCCCCACAGATAGCTCACGTTTTTTTTTTTTGCGCCTATTTTAAAATCTGGCTCAAAAATCCCATTTTTTCTCATATCTCGGGCATCCAGAACCCGATTTAGGCAAGGTAAGAGTCTAACTTGGGATTTTGGCACGCTTCGGACATGATGGGGATGTCAAATCTGCCAAATTTTGATCATGGCATTTTTTGCAATAGATCTGAGTTGATTTACAACAAGTTTAAGTCATGCTCTTAGCTTATGTGATGCTCCCGAGGCTTGATATTTGATGCCCAGATACTTTGGGGATGTTTGCCAATGTTTTGAGATGCTTTGGGGCTTGGTTTAAGCTTCCATAGCTCAATTTATACAGGGATTTATTGCTATACATTGTTTGGACAGCAAGGTTTTATCAAGGACGGCTTATGCATAATGCTCTTTGTTAACCTTCAGGTGTCCTGTTGGATATATTGATGCTTGGTCATCATGGTTTATGCCCAGATATGCTATTTGAGAGCTATTGAGCTTTGATTTAGATGCGGACACTTCATTGTTGGTTGGGATTTATGCTACCTTGGTTGTTATTTTACCTCTAGTTTGGATATGCCTATTGGTTTCGGGCTATGTCTTTGGGATATGAAATGAAGTATCGACCTTTCGGATACAACATCGAGCTTGTCTTTGGTTTCGAATCTTCATTTGAGCTTGATCTCAGCTTTGAAATGCATTTGATGCTCCGTCTTGGATGTACATATGGCATGTATGTTACCTATGTCTGACTGGTCTTGACATGCTTGGCATATGCCACTACTATATGCTACTTACATTGTTTGGAGCCGATTGCTACTAGTGCCTTGTCTTGGCTTGCATCTGGCTTCTAGGAACTTGGAATATTTCTTGGCTTGCCAGAGTCGTATTTGGGATACAGTTGATGTCTATGGATGCTCTAATTGGAGGCTACAAAGCCTATATGCTCATGATGTCTTATTGATGTCTGGTCTTGAATCTTTCGTCATTGGTGCTCTCATATGCCCTTTTCAAGCTTCTTTGCTTGATCCATACAGCTTTTGTGCTAGTGGGAGCATCGTTGGATGTTTGACAGACATTGCTGAAAATTAAGTTCAGTTTATGGGCTGTGGCCCTTAGTTCATTTCAGCAGAAAAAGAATTTTAGCAGGTGTGGATTAATTTATTGTATCATTTTTAGCCCAAAAAACCCTATTTTTCTTCATTTTTATGGTTTTTCGTGTCTCGGTTTTCTATTTTCTGCTATCCCGCACATGTTTTTCTGATTTTTAAATGATGAACAGCCAGAAAACAACTCAAAGCATGACATACTCAAAACTCAATCCATATGAACACATTTTTTATCAACCAAATTTGCATCAAAAGGCCATTTTCTTTGTAAAAATAATTATTACCGTGTCTTGCGGGTTTTCCCATTAAATTTGGCACGTCCCACGATTGATTTCCAGCCATGAATTCTACTTGGAATCAGCAATCTACAATGATTTGGCATTGCCCTTCAGTCTCGTCAAGAATCGGCATCCATTCGGCCATCCATTTCCATTCTACTCTCCCACGCACGAACGGGGGTTAAGAGGAGAGAGAGGGAGGAGAGAGAAAGACTGATTTTCTCTCTCTTTCTACAGTCCACCATTGCGGGAGCGGAGACCGGCGATGTAGAGCGTAGCCTTGATTCAGAAGCCCGGCCTGATCATCTTCATGGCTTATGTTTGAAGCCTCATCATGATTGGGGGGGGGGGGCGCGATTTTTTCGACGGCTGAAAAAACAGCCGCCGCCCCCCTCCTACATCACGATTTTTGGAGGGGGGGGGGGGGGGGGGTGCCAAAGGTCACCTCCCCTCCCTTACACCTCTTGGGATTTCCCAATTTGGGCCCCCCTTTGGGTACCCCGGCCGGTTTCGGGCCACCTTCCGCGTACGGACTCCGATCGTTAGTCTGAAAATTTCTATGAACTCGTCTCGACATCCCGCACTGACCGGCAGCTCCACTGACTGGCACAGGCGCACGAAAAAATTATGAAAATTCTCGGAGTGTCGTACGGGTGCCCGTCAAGCACTTGACGCTTAAAATCGTCCTAGGTCGAGCTGCCGCCTTCGTGGTTGAGCATTTTCCCCCGCATTTCCATATTTTTCTCCTATTTTTAGGCACGTTCCGGGGCCTAAAATCCATCCTTCAATTGTGTTCGCCAGGTTGGCATAGAACAACTCCAATGGAAAAGCTAGATGCATCTATATGCACATGGAACGTTCTGGTCCAATTTGGGGCTCGTAAGATGGGTGCGGTGGTAAGAGCCTTTTTCAATTCTTCGTAAACATGTTGGCATTCTTTGGTCCACTCGAATACAATTAGCAGCTTATACAATGGTCTTGCAATTAGTGCATAATTCAGTACAAAGCGTCGATAGTACCCTGTGTGACCTAAGAAGCATTGAACACCCTTATAATTGTTGGGTGGTAGCAAGTCCACAATAGCCTTGATCTTCTAGAAATCAGTGGTGGCGATGCCATTCTTGGATAGCATGTGCCCTAGAATGCATCCGTGTTTCACCCAAAATTGGCACTTTAGGGGATTTAACAAGAGATTATAAAGTCAACACCGCTCAAAGACTGCCTGTAGCTTCTCTAAGTGTTCTGCCCAGCTAGAGTGTATGCATAGATTGTCCATAAACACCTCTAGCTGGCGTTTGAGCATGCCTTTGAAGATCATGCACATCAGGCATTGGAAGGTTGAGGGCGCGTTCATTAGCCCAAAGGGCATAACGATGTAGGCAAATATCCCCCACTGTGTCACGAAAGCAGTCTTGTGCCTGACGTCGGGATGTACTTGCACTTGATTGTAGCATGAGAAGCTGTCCAGGAAATTGTAGGCTTCTTTATGTGCCACCCTCTCAAGCATATGCTCGGTGTATGGCAATGGGTAGTTATCTCTTTTCATAGCAGCATTGACTTTCTTGAAGTTGACGCACACTTGGACCTTTTCATTTTTCTTCATAATGATCACTATTGGTGATACCCAGTCCGTGTGCTCTATTTCGTAGATGAATCCTACTCTCATGAGTTTATCAATCTCCTCTTTTACTGCATGGGCATGCTTTGGATTCATGGGGTAAGGGCGTTGTTTTACAGGGACAACGACAGGGACCATAGGGATGTTGTGGGTCACAACCATGGGGTCAACTCCCTTAAGTTCATCCAGAGACCAGGCAAACATGTCCACGCACTCTTGTAGAAGAGCAACAAGGCTAGCCTCCTCATCGTTGGTCAGGTCATCTACTATGAATATAGGTCGAGGCTTCTCATTTTCCCCTTCCAGATTGACTTCCTTGACCTTGGCGGGTCCTTCAATAGGCTTGCTAGTCTGGCCCTGCCTCTTTGCTCCTAGCAAAACCACCACTCTATCACCCTTCTTGAACTTAGTGAAGCGCTTGGGTAGGTCCTGCAGTTTCTTCTGTCGTTTTGCGTCTGACTCTTTTGTTTGTTTGTTTCTTTCCTCCTTTAGCCAATTGCGTCTTAGGTAGACCAGCAAGTCCCCCTTAGTGCATTTGGTTTTTGATGGCATGGGTATTTTAGAGTCACTCTCCGTACTGACTTCAGACTCCAAGTTGAACTCACAGCCCTCACAGGAGGAAGGAGTCTCCCTGAGTGGTTGTAGTTCAGTAGGTGCATCTGTCCTAAACACAGGTACTACTGGTGGTTGGGCAATTCCAGCTTGCTCATAATCCACTTCCCCTATGCATTCCAACCAAGAGTGATCACAATCAAATCTCATAATTCCTCTCTTGATCTCATATGCATTCCTTTCTCGGGGCCTGGATTTTGCTCTCATCTACTCTATCACCCTTCCATCAGTATCGTACTCCACAATATCCATTTCCTCCTCCCTCTTCTCATTGATGGAGGAACAATCCTCATATTCATTGTTAGAATCGTCACTCCCTGACTACTCGTCATCTCCTGGATCGTCCTTTCTAGCCTCTTTCTCATCGGTGACTAGAGCCCAATTGTATAGCAAGTTCAGGTCGTGAACTTTGGTCCACTTCCACTTGTGCTCACCCAGGAGGTTTCTAAGGGGCAAGAGATTAGCAGAAGGATTACCCTCCAATCTGCCTGTTAAATACTCTAGGGTTTCCTGGAGTTATAATTTATTATTTGGGACATGGAAAGTGATAGGTTTGGGTTGACCACATGCACTCCTTGCCATACAGAGTGGTACTGAGTGTTCCTCATCTGGCATGCACATGGCTTGTGCGGCTTGCTTATACTCCTCCTCATAGTCTGAGAATGGGAGATCAATGGTTGCAAGGACTTGCATCCAATCTTGCTCATCCTCAGCGCACGTAATATACTTGGTCAGAGGCCCATACAATGTGATTAGTTGTGTGTCACCCCTCAATGTGGATGAGATGGCATCTAGATCAACAGATGTTGTCTTCCAAGTATCCATCTCCACCCTTACTGCTTCCTTCTGATTCTCTAAGAAGATTAGACCATTGCCCCAGTCCTCGATGACTCATGCATTCCTCATCCAGGGTCAGCCTAGTAGGATGTCGTAGTCCAGTCCCTTCATAACAATGAAGTGTACATAGAACTGGACACCTGCAATCTTCACTGGCCAATTCTTTAAAACTCTGAATGTCCTTACTTTCATTCCATTTGCTAGTGTGACATTGAACCTAGCAGTCTCAACGGGAGGGTTTCCCCAGGCCTGCAAGACTGTGTGGCTCAAGACACTAACCCTGCGCATGTGTCTACGATTCCTTTCCGCGTCATGTCTCCTAAGGCTAGGATAGATAGCACACCGTGCATCTCGGTGCCCTCCCAAAAATAATTTACATGCAAAGATCTAGGCACTGAGTGTAGCGTCAAGCTCAGTATCTGTGTGACTACATCATGCTCATGCAGGTCAGTAGCAATCTGCTTAGTTGGTTTCTCTACCCAGTGCTTTAGTTCCAGCCAAAGCATTGGATGCTGCCTAAGCAGGTCTCCTAGGCTCAAGGTTACTGGGGTGGTTACTAATGTCATGAGGATGTTACTTGTCATTTGTCTCTCCTCCATTCCCATACCTCTAGGCCATTAGCCTTGGGTGTTTTGCTAGCTCGTGGCTCCTTTGGGTGGTGCTACCCGTGGCATAGGCGCATCTCTTGATCTTGGTCAAGAGGGTGAGACTGGGGTGCTCACACTAGAGAAGTCCTCAGTTCCATCTTCTATGATAGCCTTAGCATCCTTCAAGTTCTCTTGGGCTTCCTTTACCCACTCCTTGACCTTTTCAATCACTTCCAATTGGCACTTTGGGTGGGGTACTCCCCTACTTTAGCACTCCCCTTCTCTGCTATTTTTAGAGCGGTGGTTTCAGCTTCAGTATCAGTTACCTTCATGCCACTCACTAGCGTCGTCTCTGCATCAGTTTTGAGAGTGATCTTAGCATCGATTTTCTTCTTTCTCCGCCTTCGACTCTTCTTCCCTATTGAGGCAACGTCTAGGTTGCTAGGCCTAGGCAGTGATATGCCTGCCTGCCGCATTTGTGTATGTGTCATGACATGCAGCTAGATGGGTGTATCCTCAATGTCGAATGTCTCAACACCAAACAGCCCCAAAGATACTGATGGCACATTGCTTGAGCTCAAGGACAGCTTTTGTTTAGGGCATTCCTTGAAGACATGGGTGATGCCGCACTCGGCACATCTGAGATCAGCTCTCTCCCTATTAGCCTGCTCTTTTTCTGGGCATCGTGTCGATATGTGACCAGGGTGACCACAAGTCTAGCACATGACTGGGTCTTGGATTGGCCCTAAAAAACCTCTGTCCCTTCCCGTTCCTAACACCATCACTGACACTGGTCGATAGTCCATGAGGACCGGATTTCCCTCTTCATCATACAAGATGTAAGGGTTCACATATGACTCCTCGTCATTGGGCTCTTCCACATAGTGGATGGGAGCGTCACTCAGTGGATGTGTCGTGAAGGTCCAGAAAATCTAGGTATGCCAGTGGGATTGATCTCTAATCTAGGAATGGCCGGTTTTGCATCATTAGGGGCTGGAAGGGCCAATAGGACTCCTCTTCAGAATAAGTTAGGCAGCCTATTCCCATAGTATGGTGAGTTGTACTATTGTGCATAGGGAAACGTTCTTGGAAATCGACAATGCATTGCGTTGTGGCCAAACCTTCCGCAATTTGCACAAGGCTTGGATCTTGGAACTTGGCACTCGGCAAGGATGTGGTTGCCTCCACAGTGCACACATTGGACGGGTCTCTTTTCCAACTCTTGCAATCATGCTAGCTCCATCCTGACTTCTGCTAGCTCTTGGTCTTCTACTTTGCTCTTGTCCTTATCCTACATGTCAAGAGCTGATCTCTCACTATAGGTTGTGGCTTTCTCTCTGGTTCTTTGGCTAGAGCCATCTCGATTCGAGCTTCTAGCGCTTCTCTCCCTAAGTTGTTCATCTACCCTTATTGCCTCATCGAAAACCCTAGTGAGCACATCTCCCTGCAAGCTCGAGTTGCTTGCCAGTGCCATGTAAAGTTCCTTGCTGCGGATTCCATTTATAAAAACGGTAGAGACCGCTCTCTTGTTTGGTCATTTGTTGGTAGGAATTCTCTTAAACAGGCTACGTACATGAGTGACGTAGTCTCTAATGTCCTCTTTGTCCTTCTGACTGACATTCATCAGTCGGACTATGAGGTTGTCCGAATACCCTGTCTCTGAAAATCTCTTGATGAAGAGATCCTTCAGGAAATTGAAGTCTGTTTGCTCTGCTGCATCTAGGCTGGTGTACCATGTCCTTCCCTTATCACCCAAGCAAAGCTCGAAAGCCTGCGAGCATTGGGCGAGGTCTATGAGACCCTTGTCTTCACAAACCTGCTCGAACTACTCCACGAAGCTATAGGGGTCATTGCTGGGCTGGTACTTGTCCAACTGCTTGGCCACTGCAGGGATCTTGTTGTGGCTCCTCACCCCCTGTGTGACTCCTAAGCCTGTGAGCAAAGAGGTGGCTAGCGCAGTTGCACTCTGTTCTGCAGAGCTGTGTTGTCTATGAGCCGCTTGGTGATAAGCTTGCTCAGCGTCAGGTCTGCCTCTAGCTCCCTCTCCCTCTCTATGTTCGGCCCTATCATGGACTTACCAACTAAGGCTAGAATGAGTCGTGTCTCATGCACCTCTAAGTCTTGTCGCAATCTCCATAATTGGCAAGACTTCCTCTCTTCCTAGCTGCCTTCCTCTCTTCCTCACACTGTGATGCTCTGCAGTGCTTTCCTAGTTGCCTTCCTCTCTTCCTTAAAGCTCATAACTACTTCCTCGATCGGTTTGCTGTGGATCACGGTCCTTGTTAGCCGGTTGTATTGGTTGACCATACACTGCAATTCGATTGGGAACTCGCCCAGTCTAGCTGGTCATCCTCTTGGTCTGCGTCTGCTCTTGACATTTCTGCAGCCTCTCGCTCCACTAGGTTGTCGATCAGTCCAATTAGCTCGAGTAGCGACTTGCCCTCAATCCTGTCGTCTTCGAACTCTTTGAGGTCTTCAGGTTCCTATTAACTAGGATCTGTGTCACCTAGCTACATCTCAGGGTCTGCTCCTACTAGTGGGTTCTTTGAATTATTATGATTCTATGTGAATTTCTCGTTATTAAAAGCAGCTGTCAATTATATTCACACTTGTGCTTAGTGCTTTCTAGTGCACAGTGCCAAATCAAGCTTTCTCCCTTTTAGTGCACTTTAAACGATGAAATCAGTGTGGGGTGTGAATGCAAAATGAACAATGAAGTTCCCGCTTTTTTCCCTTTTGTTTGTAGCCTAATATGGCTCTAAGTGCATTTCCTGGCTGTCCTCTCATATTGTCTAGGGTCTATGGTGCACACTCTACACTTCATTAAGGCCAGATTGGAATCTGAGGGTTAGTTTCAGCTCTAAGCCTCGTCTGTTTTATGGCCTGCTACTAGAGGTTGACTCTAGGCTGCCCAAGTGTGGCTTCTCCAATTTTTGGCTTCTGAGAGCCGGGTCAAGTACTCAAGGATGTTTGGGGATGTGTTTGGAGTGGCCTTGGCTTGAGGAGGTGACTCACTTACTAGTTAAAATGTTCTGCCCTGGTGGTTCGAGTCTAGGAGTCAGACCATCCGAGGTCCGATTGGAATTAGTCTGACTGGTAGAGTCAGACTGTCTGATTGGATTGGGTGGTCCTAGTCTAAAAATGGGTCTTATTGCTATGTGGTAGGGTCCGACTGGCAGAGTCAGATGGTTAGATCGTGTAGTTGGTCCGATCGAACCGGGTGGTCTGACTCTAAGGTGGTGCATCCGAGTTGGACGATTCGTAGATGGTCCGACTCAAAGAGTCGAACAATCCGAGTGTCTGATTCTGGGACTTGGACACCTACAACCTAGTGTAACTACATTTGCCGCGGTGCAGTTGTGAGGGTGTGAATGGTGAATGCCACACATGGGGGTCCTGGTACAAGCTCCAACTTTCCAGATCAAATAAGCACAACTTAGAGAAGGTCAAGGAATACCTGGAATGGCTGGGCGACATCAAAATACCGGATGGAATCCCTTTTGTACCTACACTCACAGTCTCTCTCTCAAGCTCTCTCTCTCAATGTTTGACTGCAAAATGAGGCTTCCCCTGACCTTTTGAGCCTCTTATTGCCTTGCTCAAGTCTCCTTCAACCTTATGGTTGCCCCTCTTGCACCCATCTACTCAAGATTTAGATTTTATGCCCCTTTCTCCCAGTTTTTAGCCTGTTTTCAACAGCAGAAAACCCTTTTATTTTCCCTATTTCCCTGGTCCTAATCCTATCCTAATGCAACAAAAATAAAAAATAGTGGTTGAGGTTGATTTACCTACTTGCCTACTCAACAACAAACCAAAATACTTACTTGTTTTGAAGATTAAACCACCTAAATCTCCTATCTATCCCAAGCACTGGTTCGGGCTGAAAACCCTATTTTTATGCTCGATTCGAAGTGCGCGGCACTCAAGGCTCCATTACGTTGGTCCTGGCAACGGAATCAAAATGAAGGGAGCTTCAAGCTCAACCCCGGAGACCTACAGAGCACTTATTGGTCAAGCATTTCAAGCCGAGCGGCCATGGCTACCTCTCACATAGCCGACGCACCCTCCCTACCTATGGGGTGTAGTGAGCTTACCTTGATGCCCGATCGAGTACCCTCCTCTCTCGTGCACGCCGGTAGCTCCACGATCCTTGAGGCAACCTCAAACAACCTCAATCCCTCTCCAACAAGCTCCATCCTCCATAGCCACACGAGACAAGAGAAGAGTAGAGAAGAGAAGAAGATGAAGAGAGGAGATGGGGAGCTTCTTCTCCTCGATCCCTCACTCTCACACACTCACTCTCTCACTCCCTCACACTCACTCACTCCCTCTCTCAAGCACAAGCAAGAAGGCAAGAAGAAGAGAAGAAGATGAAGAAGCTTTTTGCCACACACAAGAATGAGCTTCTCATTCACTTTTCAAGTTTATATACATGCCCTACTTCCCACGGGTGGTCATCCTCAATTTTTACATGGCCGGCCATGGCGTAGGCCATTTTTCTCCATTCTTTTGCTTCCTAGCTAGTCGTATCGTCCTTCTAAGTTCATAATTTGCACAGGAGGGAGCCTGGTGCTCTTTTACAAGGATTTGAGAGCGCCTTTGCATTTAAAGGTGCGCTTTCTTGCTTTTAACTCCTCAAGACTTCGGCAGCGGCTGCAACTTGGACTTTTGGCAGTTGTTTCCATGCTTTTGGATTTTTTTCAGACTTATTATTCTTCTAGGTGCCTTCTCCATGCCTGCCCTATGCATTTTTCTGCTTCTCAGATTTTTCTATTTTCTCACTTTTTTATGTTGTTGGTATTGCAGTAAACACAAGTTGTATTTTGATTAGTTTGGGAGACAGGTTGAGCTGAGAGTAATGTCCTGGACTTGAGGACCCACTGTGTATAGACTGTGGTGCAGATATTATATGATTGCATGTGCATACTTAGATATTACGTAGTTAGAAGAATGCTAGTCTGATTCCTTGTAGCAATGTGTGGATGAAGCAAGGGTTCAATGAGGTGGAGAAAATTGTCGATTTGAAGGCTTCTTGAGATATCATTTGTGATATTGTCAACATGATGTAGCATAATTGAGCTCATTGATGCCTTAGCTTTTGGTAGCTGGTGGCTACTTGTATTGTTCGAAGAGTACGATGTACTTTCCATTTTCTTTCGTGCCTTGCTCATCACTATTAATTGTGATGGTACTAAGGTGGAGTGTGAAAAAGAATTGTGCAACTAGTTCAAGGTGATAGGTCTACCATAGGCGAGACAAGATCCCTAGGTATGTCCTACCCTTGATGTGCCCTAAACAATTGTGGGGGATGTGTAAAGGGCTAGGGGACTAGGGACGGAGCTAGCCGACCAAGGTCACTGACGTACCTAAATTGAGGACCTCTAGGTGCTGTGATGTGATCGTGGGTGCCTTCCTTTTTTTTTCTTCTCTTTTATTTTCTCTTTTTTTGTGTGGATAAAATGAATACAACCATTGCAATATGTTGAGGCAATCAGCCTTTCATTTGGATTGGGAAATGTCGAGATCCAAAGGCAGTGAAAAATGGATATTACAAAGATGATTGTGTTACTAGACTCAATGCTAGAGGAATAATTGTTGAGATGGAGAGATACACTTGAGATTTTGCAAACCTCTTTGTAACATGTGACACATCAATACAATTGAGGTAGCACCTGCAATGAGTTGGATGTAGAGTTTGTGAAGAAAGAGAGAGTAGCCAATGACTATGCTTTGAGCCATGCTCAAATGCAATGTGTACTACACATTCTGTAGGGGTGAATTTCTCTTCCAATAGAGCGGGGATTTTGTCATGGCTCTTTGTTCTTGGTATTTTTGTCACTTTTTTTGTAATGGATCTTTGTGGGGTTGGTGGTCTTGTGGAGACTTGGACATTGAACGCTTTTTGTTCAAAGACCTGTGTTGTCCTGTATCCACTTGGCAACTCATGATAGTACATGCAAGTCATATGCTTCAACCATAATGAACATGTGCATCTCAAAAAGACATCACTTATCTGAATCCCATAGTGTTTACTTCGATGCATATCACCTGTGCTTGATTACCATTGCTTGTGTGTGTACTGGCTTTGCTTTTCTGATATTATCTATACATAGTCACATAACACATTGTTTATTTATGTACACGTTTATGAGTCCATGTCACTTCATGAGGATAAAAACCAATTGTAGAACTCAGGATTGTACTGGAATGTGGCGCACGCATCTAGTAATCGTGGCAACCTACTCAATAACAACATATATTTTGCAACATAAGTAGCGTGGTACCTTGTTCGAGTCTACTCGCAACATGTAGCTCCTCCTCAGTGAGAATTTTATCAATCAAAGAGTTCTCTTGGCTAGTTCCAACTAAGTCTATACCCCGAATGTAGTCAGTACTCGAAAGGAAGTTGGTGCCATATAGGTCGGGTCTCTTTCAGACCGCCATTTGGCTAATTGCTCCTCTGAGAGACTGTCATAATCTGGGCTCCAACTTTGGCCATTGTAGCACGGTTTTCAAACCAACGTTTTTAAAATTGGTTTCAACCCTTTGATTGTTGCTTTAGTTGCTCTATCTCTAAGAGATTTGGTTGGCAAAGCGCTTCATTGAATTTCATAGTTAAGAGTAGTTCGTTGGTCTCCTCGTCAGAGATGAGTTGCATGCGTTCATGTAGGAGCTTATCATAGTGCTCCTTAATATATTCTTGCTCTTCCCAAGATAGTGGATATGAAAAATATTCCTCAAGCTGCTCTGAGGGAATGTGCCCATGTCCGGAAGGACATAAGCATGTGCGAATGATTTGAGTTTAGCCTCCAACTTGGTCAAGCACTCTGTGACACTTCTATGTTCAGTCAAGATTGTGGGAGAGAAGGAAGGAGTCTCACTGGAAGCTTTCTTGCTTGCACAATGGGGGAAGACACACAAGGGTGGAGGCTGAAAACAGTTTTCCTCTTCTTAGTTGTGTAAGCCAAAAGAACTCTATTACAAAGAAATAGAAGAACCCTGTATATATGGGTCTCAAACCAAACTCAACTAACTAAGGTGGCATACTAACTGAGCCACAAACTAGAGTAGATAAGGATAGCTATCGTGTAGCTATTATTCAGGGGCGGTGTACCAACCGCGTCTGCAACTAACACGTCGGTGACATAAATGCACAACGGTCACCCTGGCGTATCACGAGTGGAGCTCGATATCTCAACACTCCCCCTCGAGCTCAATCTCAATTCCTGCACACCAAGTAGGTCTCTGAACTTGCGCAGCTTCTCTGCGCCCAATGCCTTCGTGAATATGTCAGCTACCTGATCCTCTGTGCTGACATAAACTAGATCAATAAGACCTAGTAAAACCCTCTCTCGCACATAGTGATAATGCACCTCAATGTGCTTTGTTCTAGCATGATAGACTGGGTTATTTGCCAAGTGTATACTACTCATGTTGTCACAATAAATGACAACTGGCCCATCTGTAGACTGATGCATATCATAAAGTAGCTTATGCAACCAAGCTACCTCACATGCAGCCATTGCTGCACCCCTGTACTCAGCCTCTGTGCTCGACAAGGCAACTGTAGGCTGTTTCTTGCTGCTCCAAGTGACTGCAGCACTCCCAAAAGAGAATACATATCCACTGGTAGATCGTCTATCAGAAATACTACCAGCCCAATCAGCATCAGTGTATCCATGCAGCTGTATCTGAACCCCAGTCTCATAAAATAGTCCATACTGCAATGTGGACTTCACATACCTAAGTATGCGTCTAGCCGCATCCAAATGTGGTTTCCTTGGAGCCTGCATAAACTGACTTACCAATCCAACAGCATAGCTCAAATCTGGCCTGGTAATAGTCATATAAATCAAACTTCCTACTATGCGTCTGTACATAGTAGGGTCTTCTAGAAGCTCACCTGCATCTGTGCTCAGCTTCACATTCTGCTCCAAAGGAACTGAAATAGGCTTACAGCCTGTCATCCCGTATTTGGACAGCATGTCCAATCCATACTGCCTCTGCAAGAGCTGTATCCCACTTGGTGATCTAATCACCTCAATGCCCAAGAAATAACGCAGCTCTCCCAAATCCTTCATCTCAAACTTCTGCTTCAATAGCATTTTCACATGAAGGATATCTTCATCACTGTCACCTGTCATAATCAAATCATCAACATAAATGACAAGTAGCATAATACCTTTCTCTGTTTTTCTCACATAAAGTGAGAAATCTGCCTTGGAAATCTGAAAGCCAACAGTGACAAGATACTGTCCTATCTTGTCAGACCATGCTCTAGGTGCTTGCTTCAAGCCATACAAGGCTTTCTTCAACCTGCAAACAAACTCAGGATGAACAGCATGCACATAACCTGGTGGCTGCTCCATATAGACCTCTTCTTGCAAATCACCATGCAAGAAGGCATTCTTTACATCCATCTGATGTAAAGACCATCCCTTTGATGCAGCCATAGCAATGACTGCTCTTACGGTTGCCATCCTTGCAACCGGACTAAATGTTTCTTCATAGTCAATGCCATATGTTTGTGCATACCCCTTGACTACTAATCTTGCCTTGTATCTGTTCACAGAACCATCAGCATTGTGCTTCACCTTATAAACCCACTTACAGCCAATTGCATTCTTACCTTTAGGCAAAGGTACTAACTCCCATGTAGCATTTGCTTCCAAGGCATCCATTTCTTCATCCATGGCTTTCTCCCATTTTTCTTTTCCCATGGCTTGCTCAAAAGATGTGGGTTCTGGTTCCTGTATCACTTTGACCATATATGCATAGTGAATGGCTGTAAATCCATCATATTTCAGCCTATCCACAGGATACCTAGCTCTTGTAGACCTGCGCAAAGTAGGTTCACTCCCAGGTGCTCTCAAAACATCCCTGGTCTTCCTTACTCCAGGTGTAACAATAGAAGGAATACCCAACTCATCATCAATGCTCTGTTCTGAGCCACTGGATTCACCATCCACATAAGAGTGACCTGCATTCACATCAAACATGGGCTGATCAACCTTCTCTTTTCCTTTTCGTGATACCTGCATACCACTATCTGCATTGCTTTGAGAAGATTCTCCTGATCTCAATCTGCCTGTCCATGGCGAAGAATGTGAACCACTGCTAGAGGACGCTCCAGGTCCACTAATATTTTGTGACTGCTGCTGTGAATTCTGTGTAGCATTACCATTTTGTGCATCTTCATCATCAATCACATTTACTGGTTTATACCAGCTACTCATCTCATCAAAAACAACATCTCTGCTCACTGTAAACTTACGAGTAGAAGGGTTATAGCATCTATACCCTTTTTGCTGCAGAGAGTAACCAATAAAGATGCACTTCTCAGCTTTTGGATCCAACTTGGATCTCAGCTCATCTGGCACATGTACATAGGCAATGCAACCAAAAATTTTCAAATGAGAAATATCTGGTTTCCTACCAGTATACCTCTCCTCTGGAGTCATTCCATGTATTGCTGCAGTGGGAGTCCTGTTCATTATGTAGACTGCTGTAGCAACTGCTTCAGCCCAATAAAAATCTGGCAGGTCTTTTTCATTAAGCATGGCACGAGATACCTCTCCAATATGCCTGTTTTTTCTTTCTGCAATTCCATTTTGCTGTGGGGTATGACTGCATGAATATTGCTGCTTTATGCCATGCTCCTGCAGGAACCTTGCAAACTCATTTGAGAGGTACTCTCCCCCTCCATCTGACCTTAGGCATTTTACTTGCAGGCCTGTTTCTTTTTCAACCATAGCTTTAAGAGTTTTGAAATGCCCAAAAACCTCACTTTTCTTTTTCATAAAATACACCCAAACTTTTCTGCTATAGTCATCAATAAAACTGACAAAATAATGACAGCCTCCAAGAGATGCAGCTTTAGTAGTCCACACATCAGAGTGGATTAATTCCAATGGCTTCTTACTCTCTTGAACATGTCTAGGAAATGGTTTCCTTGCCTGTTTTCCAAACTGACAGGCTTCACATACCTTATGCATTTCTGCAACCTTGAATTTTGGCAATCCTGCAACAATATTTTGGGCTTGCATTGATTTAAGTCGCTGTACATTAACATGACCAATGCGTTTATGCCAGATATCAATATCTGCAACTACACCGGTCCCATGTGCAAACATTGCTGCACTCAATTCAGACATGTCTGCATCCAATGTAAACATTCTGCCCTTCTTCTTTCCTTTTGCTATCAAGCGACCTTTATTTTTCATATCCTCAACAAAGCATCCATGAGGATTAAATCTGACCTGCAAGCCCTGTTCAACCATTTGACCAACAGAAACCAGATTCTTGGTGATATTCGGGACATGAAATACATCGGACATGTATTTCTTTTTCCCACCCTGCATAGACAAGGGAATTTTTCCAATCTGCACAATAGGATGTGCAGTATCATCACCAGTCTCCACAAATCCTGGTTTTTCCATTTTCCTTGCATCCTCCATCCATTCTGCATGACCTGTCATGTGGTTTGATGCACCTGAGTCAACATACCATACACCATTGCTTTCTTCTGCACTTGTCATAGAATTGTTCATGTGCTGCACCATGAACAAATGCTCATTTCTGTCATCACCCTGTCTACTAGAAGATGCATAATTCCCTTGTTGCAGTTTTCCATTCATGATGTCATTCTGCTTTTTATAGCAGTCTTTAGCCATATGACCCATTTTACCACAATAGTAGCATTCAACATTACTGTTTGCATTTTGGCCTCTTTGCCATCCACCACGACCTCTTTGGCTCCCCCTGCCTCTAGAGTTACCACGTCCTCCTCCATAGGACTGGTTTTCTTGAGTTTGCTGCATATTCTGATTTCTGCCACGGCCTCCAAATCGGCCTCCTCTACCTCTGCCTCTACCTCTTCCAGCATTTGAGTAGAAGACAGCTTCTTTTGAAGTTCCTCCTGAAGAAGATGCACCACCATTTCTCTGTTCCTCAGAAATTAGAAGAGCAATCAACTCCTCAAAATCAGGAAATCTTTCACGAACTGAAATGGATGTCCGAAACTGTGCATAATCCTTTCCTAGACCATTCAAGGTCACGGAAACTAAATCATCATCTTCCACTGGCGACCCAATGGAAGCAAGTGCATCTGCAATCTTCTTCACCTTCATGTGGTAGTCGTTGATGCTCATACTTTCTCTTTGCACATTATGCAACTCTTGCTTGAGCTGCATTTTCCTGGCTTGCGTATTTGTGCTATACATTTTTGACAAAGTATCCCATGCCTCCTTTGGCGTACTTGCATCCTGAATATGCACAATCATAGAGTCTGAAATACTGATAGACAGCCAATACATAACTTTCCTGGCTCTCTCATGCCATGTTTTAAATGCCTGCATTTGTTGTTGATTGGGAACATCAGGAAGAACTGGTTCTTCTTCATTTCCTGCAACAAATTCCCAATATCCTTTTCCCATAAGGAAATTCGTCATTCTAAACTTCCATGCCTGGAAGTTGTTCTTGTCAAGCTTTTCAGTGACAATCTGTGAAAGAGAATCAGACGCCATTACAGAATACTGCAAGAAATTCTGTCACTGCAAAAAACACAGCTTCACCCTCACAAGGGCAAATCTGCAAAACTGGCGAAAGTGGTATTTGACCACACAGTCACTTCCTAGTGATGATTTTGCATAAACAGGAACCAAGGATGATTCTGAAACTCCCAATGTCTCTGCGCACAAGCATACGATGCAATTTCTACAGTAACTTTTCACCGACCTGTAGAACAGTGGTCGCACAGCATAAAACTAAGCCTTTTCTTGAGTGCGTGCAGAAAACTTCCGTCTGCAAAACAGGCCCCGAAATGGCCTCAAATCAAAAAAACAAGGTCGCCAAGGGCTAAAGCCCTCTCCCGCAGCATATACTGCCCTCTTGCTTCACCGCGAAGGGCGTCTCAACCTGAGACAATGCACTCCTGCAATTTCCGGCTGTACTACCTGCAGAGATCTGCTCCCAAAACAGGAAATGAAAGCAACACTGCTCCTCTTACCAGACCACCGCGAGCTTGGCTTGCTTTCTTGAGCTCCTTACCACGAACAAGGCTCTGATACCAAGTCAAGATTGTGGGAGAGAAGGAAGGAGTCTCACTTGAAGCTTTCTTGCTTGCACAATGGGGGAAGACACACAAGGGTGGAGGCTGAAAACAGTTTTCCTCTTCTTAGTTGTGTAAGCCAAAAGAACTCTATTACAAAGAAATAGAAGAACCCTGTATATATGGGTCTCAAACCAAACTCAACTAACTAAGGTGGCATACTAACTGAGCCACAAACTAGAGTAGATAAGGATAGCTATCGTGTAGCTATTATTCAGGGGCGGTGTACCAACCGCGTCTGCAACTAACACGTCGGTGACATAAATGCACAACGGTCACCCTGGCGTATCACGAGTGGAGCTCGATATCTCAACATGTTCTATGAAGGATTGCTTGGTTACTATCTCATGCAAGGTTCTGGGAGTTTCCCTATGCTTTAGCATAGTTGGGGGCTCAGTCCTAGAAAAGCAAGATTGGTCAATGCTAGGATTGCTCATGTCCTTGGGGTTTTCATGTTTCTCCTGAGGCTTTGTTGCTATTGTATTATGGTTCTCCTCAAATATGACTGGTATAGTTTTGTCAACTTGTTGTGATCATGTTGTATCCATGCTCGATTGGTCAATGTAGGTTCTGCTATTGGTAGATTGAGCATTGCAAGCAACCATTGATGGTAATGGTTGCTGTGATTTATCAAAACACATGTATGTGTCTGAGGTTTTTCCGTTGTTGGGAGAGATGGCAATGGGTTCATTCGTGGGTGGACTTGATGCTTTATTTCTCAGCTCTTCAGTACTCTTAGTCTCAATTTTCTTGGCGCCTACAGCCACTTGCAACTGCCGTTGTTTTTGTTGTTTTCTCCTCTTTCTCTTGGAAAATTGAGGTGTATCCTTTAAAGATTTAAGACCATGAACTAGGTCAGTCATTTATGCGCTTGGTTGGGACTCAGCCGCCTTAGCCTTCTCTTTCTCTTTCTTGGAAATTTTTTTCTTCATAATATAGAAAACTACAATTAAGATAATGTATAATGTCTAATTATCTTTGCATTGTGTATTTGGAAAAATAAAGTCTTTATTCTAAGATTTAAAAAAGTTTTATATTATTAAAATTATATTCAAAATGTGGCTTTTTAGTCTAAATGTACCTAGGCAAAAAAACTTGTAAATAGAGGAATTTGATCACGAGAGAGAGAGAGAGAGAGAGAGAGAGAGAGAGAGAGAGAGAGAGAGAGAGAGAGAGAGAGAGAGAGAGAGAGAGAGAGAGAGAGAGAGAGAGAGAGAGAATGTGGAGGAGAGAGTAAAAGAGTGATGAGAGAGAGAGAGAGAGGAGAGAGAGCATGTGATATGAACTTTTTTTTTTGCCAAGAAGGGGTCACCGTCGGCAATCCCTTCTCGAATAAAAAAAAGTCATAAGATTCTGACAAGGGACTTGTGATTTTATTAGAGAAAATGGAAGGGAGAGAGAGTAAAAGAGTGATGAGAGAGAGGGGGAGAGAGAGCATGCAATATATACTATTTTTTCTTGCTAAGAAGGGATCAATAGCAACCCTTTGTTGAGCAAAAAATGAAGCTACAAGTTTGCTTGTGGCTTTATTTTTCACCCAAGAAAAAGTCATCAGCAACCCCTTCTCGGATTGAAAGAAAATCTGCCATGCCAATTCTTCATCTCTCGGAGGAGATAGAGGTAGAGAGAGAAACACAGCGACAAACCCTTTCCAATGATGAAGAGAATTTTCACAAGTCCCATTCTTCTACTCTCGAAGGACCCGTTGAATTTTTTTCATCGAGAAGGGGATATCGGGGCAGCTCCTTGTTTGGCGAAAAATAATTCCATATAACCTGCTTTGTTTGGGAGAGGAGAGTTGTGGAATCATTGTTTTGTGTAGAAGGGGTTGTCGAGACAAACCCTTCCTAGCAGAAAAAAAATGCATATCACACAGACACACACTCTCTCTATGCCTATATCTCTCTCTCTCTCATTCAATCACTCTACACACACACACACACACACACACACACACACACACACACACACACACACACACGAAAGTTAGTTAATATATACACTAGTAAATTTATTAGTATTCAATCATGAGTCAATTAATAAATAATATTTTGATTACCTAGTTAGTAAATAATATATAATATTATATATAAATAAAAATCAAGTAATTAATTAAAATTAGTTTGTATTAATTACAAAGTTTATTAATATCAATTAGTATAAAGCAACCAATAATGTGATGTCGGCAACAAGCACAATGTCAAGACTATTAATCCATCAAGGCACATGTTATCGTGAAGTGCAAAGAGCCACATTCAGAGCTAATGTCAAAGAGGTGCAAAAGACTGTAGAGAAAATAGTAAGAGACTTTAGTGCAACTAGACCTCGATACTTGCAAATGATTGTGGCTAGAAAACTAGTGAGACAAGTGCCCTAGTTCATGAGCAAGATGTTTCCATGTCTAACATTGAACTCTCAACAATGCTCCAGGAACTCCAAACACTCTTGAAAGGAAGAGATACCATATTATTCCATTCACAGATACCATGAATCCCAAAAATATCATAAAGAAGCCATGCATATGAAGTTTAGTATTCTATGCATGTAGGTTCAAACACATGGTCTGTGCAACACACATGCTGAGAGCGATTAGGGGATGAAATCTTGTCTTTTAAAGTTTAAAAAATGTTGTGTATATAGATTTTTCCATGCGAAGCCTATTTCTTGGGCAAGTCCTTGACAATGGTAGTAGGTGCTTTATATTCAAAATGCCAACGACTAGGCCAGCCTCACGGGTTGACTTAGTGAATCGTATGTGAAAGAATGGCACTGGGGACCGGCACAATAGTTGGATATGCTTCGACCACATGTATCATGTTAATGATTAGACCACCATGGCAACATGTATATGACCCAAGGTAGTTCCTCTTACATAATTTTACTACCACAACACGAACTTAATGAACATTGTTCTCCTTAAACTTCAATTCCTATCTTGTGTTTCTGTAGTATACGAGAGTTGATGACTCTTGTAATATGCAAGATGATGAAGGAAGAGGATGCAGATGCACAAGTATTTTTTGGACAAAGATGATTGAAGTGATGGAGAAGTGTGGCCTTGCAAGCACTAGTTTTGGAGGATTCATGGCAGATGAGGCAACCACCAACCAGAGGGCCATCACACAGTGTTCAATGGTGGTTCAGACAACATAATGCAAGGAAGGGAGATATTTTTCCTATTTAATTGGAAACAAAGTCTCCAAATATATACATCATAGTACATGCACAAGAGTTTCCTAGATGACCATAAGCATTTCTGCCACATGTGGAGGTGTGCAGCCACGAAAGATGATGCAATAGTGCAATACTAATTCATTTGGGCTTGGTGGGCCGCAAGGAAAGTTATGGATTGCAATGTCCTAGCAATGGATTCTTGGCTTGGTTGG
This sequence comes from Lygodium microphyllum, assembly GCF_053477565.2. Taxonomy (NCBI): domain Eukaryota; kingdom Viridiplantae; phylum Streptophyta; class Polypodiopsida; order Schizaeales; family Lygodiaceae; genus Lygodium; species Lygodium microphyllum. The sequence continues at coordinate 117,939,065 of NC_141148.1, read as the reverse complement.
TGGCTTACATTTGGATTGTTTGTATAAACTCTATTGTATCGAATTTATTGGGGAGGGGAGGGAGGGAGCTATCAATCCATTGCAATTAAAGTTCTAATAATATAGAGTGGCTGCACGAGCATTCACATTATGATAACGAGAGAGAGAGAGAGAGAGAGAGAGAGAGAGAGAGAGAGAGAGAGAGAGAGAGAGAGAGAGAGAGAGAGAGAGAGAGAGAGAGAGAGAGAGAGAGAGAGAGAAAGATGGAGAGATATATATATTTATGATTTAAGAGAAGTATTTGTTACAACACATGCCGTAATCTAATGTGAGGCATTATTATACAATGTGGATTGATCGCATGCATGAGAGAGAGTAAAGAGATGGAGCAATTTGAGAGAGAGAGATTTGGGCCATGATCTACCATTCTGGGATAATTGCACGAATGTATCCATGTTGAGAGAGAGAGAGAGAGAGAGAGAGAGAGAGAGAGAGAGAGAGAGAGAGAGAGAGAGAGAGAGAGAGAGAGAGAGAGAGAGAGAGAGAGAGAGAGAGAGAGAGAGAGAGAGAGAGAGAGAGAGAGAGAGAGAGAGAGAGAGAGAGAATCATTTACACGACATAGTGCTATTCAAGCACGTGTAGAGAGAGAGAGAGAGAGAGAGAGAGAGAGAGAGAGAGAGAGAGAGAGAGAGAGAATCATTTACACGACATAGTGCTATTCAAGCACGTGTAGAGAGAGAGAGAGAGAGAGAGAGAGAGAGAGAGAGAGAGAGAGAGAGAGAGAGAGAGAGAGAGAGAGAGAGAGAGAGAGAGAGAGAGAGAGAGAGAGAATCATTTACACAACATGGAGTGCTATTCAAGCTAATGTTAAAATAGAGAGGGAGAGTAAGAGAGAGTGTGTGAGTTCTTTGCACATCACAAAGAGAAAGAGTGATACCAGGAGGCATATTCCACGGTGGATTCCGTGAGGTTTTGCGGTGGATTCCATAAAATTATACTTATTTGCTGGGGCTCGTACACAAGGTGGATTCCATGTGTAAAAAGTTGATGGGGATGCCTATCCTTTTCGCGCATCACATTAATTTAATGTGCAAGTGGGTGATTTCGCAAAATACATATTTAAATTAATAGACGTTTATGAGTTTAGAGTGCGCACTCGTATTAAATTAAGGTTAGGACAGAGTTCCAACCTATTTATTTATTTTGTAGCTGAAGACTGCTATGTATTCACTTTTGTTGGTTTTATTTTATTATTTTCTAACAAATGTGAATGCTTCAGTTCATGTGTAGAGCAGGCAGCGGTGGCACTAGGAAGTACTCGGCGATAGCATGTATTCAAGTTATTTAGAAGAAATTATCATTTTTTATGGGCACGCGCCTTAGGCATGGCACCAATATTTATTTTGACGCTCTTATTTATTGAAGTGTATGACATATATTTATTATTTTGTATGCACATGGGCGCACGATTTGAATATTTATTATTGGTCATTGTATTTGGGTACAGCCCGAGTCTTAGGTTGCCCAACCGCTTTATTCTTTATTTGGACAAAAGCAAACACAAAAGCTAAAGCATGGTAATTGTAAACTTGGGCTATTTTTGAACTTGGAGATGAATAAAATATTGAATACATGCTTTGTGGAGTGCTCACACAAGGCATGGGGGGAGATTGTATCCAATTGGTCTTCTTGCTTCATGTTGTGCAAGTCTATTCTCTTGGATTTTGAGCAAAAAGTAGAGTTCTTTGTTCTTGGGGACCTTTTGGTGCTCGCTATGTAGTGGGTATGATGCTAGGAGGCATATTCCACGGTAGATTCCGTAAATTTATATTTATTTGTCGAGGCTGGTACACAAGGTGGATTCCTTGTGTGAAAAGTTGATGGGGACGCCTGTCCTTTTCGGGCGTCATGTTAATTTAATGTGCAAGTGGGTGATTCCATAGCGGGTGATTTTGCAAAATACATATTTAAATTAATGGACGTTTATGAGTTTAGAGTGCGCACTCGTATTACATTAAGGTTAGGACAGAGTTCCAATCTATTTATTTATTTTGTAGCTGAAGACTGCTAGGTATTCACTTTTGTTGGTTTAATTTTATTATTTTCTAACAATTGTGAATGCTTCAGTTGATGTGTAGAGCAGGCAACGGTGGTGCTGGGAAGCACTGGGCGATAGCGTGTATTCAAGTTATTTAGAAGAAATTATCATTTTTGATGGGCACGTGCCTTAGGCATAGCGCCAATATTTATTTTGACGCTCTTATTTATTGAGGTGCATGACATATATTTATTATTTTGTATTCACATGGGCACACGATTTGAATATTTATTATTGGTCATTGTATTTGGGTACAGCCCGACTCTTAGGGTGCCCAACCGCTTTATTATTTATTTGGACAAAAGCAAACACAAAAGCTAAAGCATGCTAATCGTAAATTTGGGCTATTTTTGAGCTTGGAGATGAATAAAATATTAAATACATGCTTTGTGGAGCGCTCACACAAGGCATGGGGGAAGATTGTACCCAATTGGTCTTCTTGCTTCATGTCGTGCAAGTCTATTCTTTTGGATTTTGAGCAAAAAGTAGAGTTCTTTGTTCTTAAGGACCTTTCGGCACTCACTATATATACATAAGGCATCCGATTTGCGCACCACCAAAGAGAATGTAGAGAGAGAACGAGAACGTAGAAAGAGAAAAAGAGAATATACACATAGAGAGCGAAACTGAGAATGAGAGATGAGAGAGAGTGAAGGTAGTGGTGGGCATGGTGGTGGTGGCAAGGGGCATAGAGAGAAAGAAAGAAAGAAAGTTATATTAACGTCGTCTACAAAAGGCCAAGTTGGCCTATGAAACCAAAAGATTAGATACTAAATGTCTGGGAAGTTTTCCAAGTCCCAATAAAGCTACTATCTAGTGTTACGGTGAACTAGGTGAGTAGGTACAAAATGGTATACAAACTCGATACAATCTAGATGCACTGCAAGTGCAGTGTGGAATTGCTCATGGAGTATGGTCATCTATTAAGATATACCACATGGACATGTCTAGCATGGAGAGGCTAAAGTGGCGGGGTATGGCTCCCTGATGGTGCTGTAGTATCCGTTGTATCTATAGGTGATGTATCCTATGGAGGCGTGGGCCTGCTGGGTGTGGGCTACGAGCTTTGCTTCTCTCTATAGCTCTATCCAAGGTGACTCCTCAGGGTAGGGCCACTGGTGAGTTGGTTGCAGTCCTCATTGTAGAGGGGGTGGCCGAGGGTCTATAGAACTCTTGGAGTGTGCGTTGCTGTGTCTTCCTGGCTGTTTGGTCCCAAACCCATAGAAGGTGGTCTCTATGTCGGTGTAGCTCTAGGAGGAAGAGCCCGAGGCACTTCTGGTCGAGGAAGTTTGGTGTTTGGGAGAGTGGCCTGAATCCCTCCTTGAAGAGACAGTGGAAGTAGACTCTGATATCGTAGTACACTGGGCATTTACATATGTAATGTTCTTCTATCTCTGGCTCCAGCTGACAGAATTGGCAGATCCTATTCTCTGGGGGGAGAGAGTCCACTTCGTATCTATATGTCTCGATCCGTAGCTGGTGTGATGATGTACAGAGTTGCCCGATGGCACTTTTGACCCCATGGGACAGGTGTACATCCATGTATCTCGGGTGTATAATGAAGCCATCATGTGTGAGGCGTAGGAGGTGCTCTCGGTAGAAGGCCATCTTCTTCCCCAGGTCCTCAGCTAGTAACACCCATGTCTTGGCTATGTGTAGCTGAATAATATATGCCCTGTTGATGCGGTTCAGCTCCTCCTGGCTAATCTTCAGGTGGGGGTAGTCCAGACTATATTGTAGGGGCGGGAGGTGGTCCATGTGTAGCCCATGCAGCTATAGCTAGGCCTGAGTACGGGTGTACCAACATTCAATGTCCCCTTGCGATGCAAGTTGTTTGGATGATTTTAGTGGGAGGTGGGAGTATATGTGTCACGGTAGGCTCCAAAGCCTGTGCAGGAAGACCATTGTCTGGGATAGGGCCTCTGCGACCATAGATGGTGCTCCCAATTCTTGCCTTTACGATCTCATGTGGTACTAATGGTTTACTCCTGATCAGCCTGGGAGATCATCATCACCAGGGGGCATTCCATCTGCTCCCACTTCGTATCTCTCCTACCCTTTGGGGAAATGGCTGATCTTGTGTGGTTCATCGTGTATGGTAGAGAGAGAGAGAGAGAGAGAGAGAGAGAGAGAGAGAGAGAGAGAGAGAGAGAGAGAGAGAGAGAGAGCATCCATGATCACATCACATCACCTAGGGGGCCTCAAATTAGGTATGTCCTGTGACCTTGGTTGATTGGCTCTGCCATCCCTAGTCCCCTAGCCCTTTACACATCCCCCATAATTGTTCACAGCACATCAAGGGCGGCAGGACATACCTAGGGAGCTTGTCTCGACCTGTCACCCTGAACCAGTTGCATGATTCTTTTTTGCACTCCACCTGAGTACCATCGCAATCAATAGTGATGAGTAATGCTACATCGTATTGTCAAAATCACAAATTATGTCTCAAGAACCTTCAAGTGTACGTCTCCTCAACATTGACAATTTTTTCCACCCCATTGAACCCTTGCTTCATCCACACATTACTATGAGGAACCAGACCAACACTCTTCTAACTACATAATCTCTAAGTATGCACGTACATTGAGATAATATCTGCACCATAATCTATACACAGTTTGCATCCTCAAGTGTAGGACATTACTCTCGGCTCATTTGACCTGTCTCCCAAACTAATCAAGCTACGTCTTGTGCACAATAAGAAGACTAGAACTACCCCCAGGGAGAGACCACATATGAGAGGTTTTCAATTGTGGGTATTGAAGACTCCAATGAAAGTTTTGTTAGCTCTTCATCAACACTCAACTTTGAATTCTTATCCTTTATCATCCTGTAAGCCCACCAAAGAATCGGCGCCCGCAGAATCCCCAAAACATCAACACCTGTGCCAACCCATGAGTGTGATTCCCAACAAAAACTAGCCCTACCATCAACTTCAATAGCCATATCACCAACCAATCAGGCCAACAAAGTGCCACCTACCACCTTCATCTGCACTACCACAAAAACTCCTCCAATGCAAACCACAACAGTCCCTTCCACCTATGTCTTCGGTGCATGCCAAAGCCTACTACCTATGATGGTGAGTGCCATGGAAGTGGCACTCATCTACGAGGGGGTAATGTTAACTTTTAGACAAACAAGGTGGAAAATTTGGAAAATCTAAAGCAGAAGACAAGACCAAGGCAAAAGTGAAAAGAAAGATGAAGGCACGCCAAGAACAATCCGGAAACACAAGAAGTGTAGCAAAGTCCTAAATCAAGGAGAAAGATGCACAAGAAAAAGTGCAAGTCAATAATTTTGTAAAAGAGCATAAGGCGCAGCAAGATTTATATTAAGAGCATCGAGCTCTCGCCCGTGCAAATTGGAAAGGTAGATGGGCGGTAGGAAGGAAGTTAGGAAGATAGGAGGACAATGGGAAAAAGGGCCTAGGCCACGGCGGGCCATGTAAAAAAGGGAATAAGGGGATGACCACCCAAAAGGGATTTAGGGTTTTGTATATAAAGTTGAAAAGTGAATGAGAAGCTCATTCTTGTGTGTGGCCAAAAGTAGCTCTCTTCTTCTTCTTCTTGCTTGCTTGAGCTTGTGCTTGAGAGAGGGAGTGTGAGGGAGTGAGTGTCTGAGGGTGAGGGACCGTGGTGGAGAAGCTCTCCATCTTATCCTCTCTTCTTCTCTTCTCTTCTCTTCTCTTGTCTTGCTCACGGCAATGGAGCTTGGAGCGTGGATCTTGAGGATCAAGCTCGCTTGAAGCTTGCACTTGGATCGTGGAGCTATTGGAGTGCTTGGGAGAGGAGGCAATTCAATCGGGCATGGAGGTAAGCTCACTACAATCGTAGAGAGATAGTGCGTCATCTATGTAAGAGGTAGCCATTAGTGCTCGACTTGAAATGCTTGAAAGAATAAGTGGTCCATGGGTCTTGGTGGTTGAGCTTGAGCTCTCGTCGCCTCTACATGCCTCTCCCATAAAAAAAGGTGTGTCTCATGAATAAGACTTCTAGGTATGTATAAGAATCCACATATTCCAACTCCTCGTGTCCATATGTGAGATTAGGTGCTGATCTCCTAACCCACTATGGTGCAGTATTAAATACCATCACCTTAGCTTTACCAAGGTTTACGGAAAGCTCACTATCTAATGCATCGGAGTGTAACACATCCAAGTGTCTTTGTAGTCCCTTTGGAGAGTCAACTATCAATACAATGTCATTTGCATTTAGTAGGAGAGGTATCTAGGTGCCAGCTGTGGAGCTCCTCTCTCTCCTCCCTATGAGATATAATCAACATTCCCATCAATATACAAGCCAAATAATGTCAAAGATATGGGGCATCCTTGCTTTACCCCAATGGTGGAGTAAATAGGAGTTGAAAGGCCCATAATTTTCCAAACGTTTCCCATGATTCTCTCATACAGTGCCAAAATACCCCAAGTGAGCTCTTTTGGTAGTCCCATGGCATGCAATCTATGTATCAACCTATCTCTCAGCACTATGTCCAAGGCTTTGTAGAAGTCCACAAACTAGTAGTAAGTCTAGTAGTAAGTCTGTCAGCCATGGGCCCTTCCCTCCTTAATGATCACACTGAGTGTGAGGATATGATCCAATGTGGAGAAGCCTCTCCTAAAGCTAGCTTTTCCTTGTACTCTAAGACCCCATGTCTCTGCCCACCTGCTCAACTCATGCAAAAGGATGGAAGCATGTAACTTGGCCAACCATGATAGTCCAATATTAACAGGGTAAAATTGGGTCCTTAGACTTGAGGATAAGCACAATAGTGTTCGTGCTCTAGCTCTCTGGGATACCTCCACACATAGCTCTGTTAAACATGTAAGCTAAGAATCTTGCCACCAAATCTATAGCATGAATCCTTAGGGCTTTAAAAACCCCATAATTTTTTTTTTGACGGCATTTTATATACACGCCTCTGTGAATTTTGGAGGCAATAGTTATATCCCTTATGTAAATCTAAAATTCAAAGAGAAGTTGCATTTTCATAACCCCTTCTATAGTTTATAGCCTATGAATATTTCAAAAAAGTATAACTATAGTTTATAGCCTATGAATATTAATATTATAACAACATGATGTCAAGTTAGCAAAGACATGCCCAATGAGAGATCAAGATGATGCTCTATGTGTGTGTGTTTATTGATTGAGCATTTAATTTATACTTGTTTTCATCAAATGAATATTCCCTCTTATTCCTACCACAATAAATAATCCACAAATGTACAAGCTTTAATAATGAGTTTTTATTTTTAACTAGTGTTTAATGAGGGTGCTAAAGCCATGTATTTTAAAAAATGTCTAGTGAGTGTTTGGAATGGATGCAAATGCAAACATATTTATACACCAACCCATGCTTATGGAAGACAACTTGCATCTCATATTTAGAAGTAGAAGAACATTTCCAATGTCACCCATAGTGTGACTAGCAAAGCAAATGCTATGCTAATTCTTAGAGCAAATGCATTTTATTTTGCTAAGAAAATACTAACATATCTTGCTTGGCTAGCTATGATCAATTTTTATGATAATCTTTTAGTATCATTATCTCTCAATTTGTGGAACGATAATGCACTTGCCAGTGGTCAATATAATACAAATCTAAATCTAGATTGCTTACAAACTAACTATTTTGTATTTAGAGAGAGAGAGAGAGAGAGAGAGAGAGAGAGAGAGAGAGAGAGAGAGAGAGAGAGAGAGAGAGAGAGAGAGAGAGAGAGAGAGAGAGAGAGAGAGAGAGAGAGAGAGAGAGAGAGAGAGAGAGAGAGAGAGAGAGAGAGAGAGAGAGAGAGAGAGAGAGAGAGAGAGCTGTTTGCAAGTAAAGAGCAAACCATTTGTTACAACACATATCATAATCCAATGTAATACAAGTTCTATCAAACCTAGAGCACTCGCACATGAATATTTTTATATTACAAATGAGAGAGAGAGAGAGAGAGAGAGAGAGAGAGAGAGAGAGAGAGAGAGAGAGAGAGAGAGAGAGAGAGAGAGAGAGAGAGAGAGAGAGAGAGAGAGAATGTGGAGGAGAGAGTAAAAGAGTGATGAGAGAGAGAGAGGAGAGAGAGCATGTGATATGAACTATTTTTTATTGCTAAGAAGGGGTCACCGTCGGCAGTCCCTTCTCGAATTAAAAAAAGTCACAAGAGTCTGACAAGGGACTTGTGATTTTATTAGAGAAAATGGAAGGGAGAGAGAGAAAAAGAGTGATGAGAGAGAGGGGGAGAGAGAGCATGCAATATATACTATTTTTTCTCATTAAGAAGGGATCAATAGCAACCCTTTGTTGAGCAAAAAATGAAGCTACAAGTTTGCTTGTGGCTTTATTTTTCACCCAAGAAAAAGTCATCAGCAACCCCTTCTCGGATTGAAAGAAAATCTGCCATGCCAATTCTTCATCTCTTGGAGGACATAGAGGTAGAGAGAGAAACACAAACGACAAACCCTTTCCAATGATGAATAGAATTTTCACAAGTCCCATTCTTCTACTCTCGAAGGACCCATTGAATTTTTTTCATCGAGAAGGGGCTATTGAGGCAGCTCCTTGTTTGGCGAAAAATAATTCCATATAACTTGCTTTGTTTGGGAGAGGAGAGTTGTGGAATCATTGTTTGTTGCAGAAGGGGTTGCCGAGACAAACCCTTCCTAGCGGAAAAAAAATGCATATCACACAGACACGCTCTCTCTCTATGCCTATATCTCTCTCTCTCACTCAATCACTCTACACACACACACACACACACACACACACACACAAGTTAGTTAATATATACACTAGTAAATTTATTAGTATTCAATCATGAGTTAATTAATAAATAATATTTTGATTACCTAGTTAGTAAATAATATATACTATTATATATAAATAAAAATCAAGTAATTAATTAAAATTAGTTTGTATTAATTACAAAGTTTATTAATATCAATTAGTATAAAGCAACCAATAATGTGATGTCGGCAACAAGCACAATGTCAAGACTATTAATCCATCGATGCACATGTTATCGTGAAGTGCAAAGAGCCACATTCAGAGCTAATGTCAAAGAGGTGCAAAAGACTGTAGAGAAAATAGTAAGAGACTTTAGTGCAACTAGACCTCGATACTTGCAAATGATTTTGGCTAGAAAACTAGTGAGACAAGTGCCCTAGTTCACGAGCAAGATGTTTCCATGTCTAACACTGAACTCTCAACAATGCTCTAGGAACTCCAAACACTCTTCAAAGGAAGAGATAACATATTATTCCATTCACAAATACCATGAATCCCAAAAATATCATAAAAAAGTCATGCACATGAAGTTTAGTATTCTATGCATGTAGGTTCAAACACATGGTCTGTGCAACACACATGCTGAGAGCGATTAGGGGATGAAATCTTCTTTTAAAGTTTAAAAAATGTTGTGTATATAGATTTTTCCATGCAAAGCCTATTTCTTGGGCAAGTCGTTGACAATGGTAGTAGGTGCTTTAATTTCAAAATGCCAATGACTAGGCCAGCCTCAGGGGTTGATTTAGTGAATCGTATGTGAAAGAATGGCACTGGGGACCAGCACAATAGTTGGATATGCTTCGACCACATGCATCGTGTTAATGATTAGACCACCATGGCAACATGTATATGACCCAAGGTAGTTCCTCTTACATAATTTTACTATCACAACACGAACTTAACGAACATTGTTCTCCTTAAACTTCAATTCCTATCTTGTGTTTCTGTAGTATACGAGAGTTGATGACTCTGGTAATATGCATGATGATGAAGGAAGAGGATGCAGATGCACAAGTATTTTTTGGAAAAAGACGATTGAAGTGATGGAGAAGTGTGGCCTTGCAAGCACTAGTTTTGGAGGATTCATGGCAGATGAGGCAACCACCAACCAGAGGGCCATCACACTAGTTTTGGAGGATTCATGGCAGATGAGGCAACCACCAACCAGAGGGCCATCACACAATGTTCAATGGTGGTTCAGACAACATAATGCAAGGAAGGGATATATTTTTCCTATTTAATTGGAAACAAAGTCTCCAAATATATACATCATAGTACATGCACAAGAGTTTCCAAGATGACCATAAGCATTTCTGCCACATGTGGATGTGTGCAGCCACGAAAGATGATGCAATAGTGCAATACTAATTCATTTGGGCTTGGTGGGCCGCAAGGAAAGTTATGGATTGCAATGTCCTAGCAATGGATTCTTGGCTTGGTTGGTGGCTTACATTTGGATTGTTTGTATAAACTCTATTGTATCGAATTTATTGGGGAGGGGAGGGAGGGAGCTATCAATCCATTGCAATTAAAGTTCTAATAATATAGAGTGGCTGCAGGAGCATTCACATTATGATAACGAGAGAGAGAGAGAGAGAGAGAGAGAGAGAGAGAGAGAGAGAGAGAGAGAGAGAGAGAGAGAGAGAGAGAGAGAGAGAGAGAGAGAGAGAGAGAGAGAGAGAGAGAGAGAGAGAGAGAGAGAGAGAGAGAGAGAGAGAGAGAGAGAGAGAGAGAGAGAGAGAGAGAGAGAGAGAGAGAGAGAGCAAGATGGAGAGATATATATATTTATGATTTAAGAGAAGTATTTGTTACAACACATGCCGTAATCTAATGTGAGGCATTATTATACAATGTGGATTGATCGCATGCTTGAGAGAGAGTAAAGAGATGGAGCAATTTGAGAGAGAGAGATTTGGGCCATGATCTACCATTCTGGGATAATTGCACGAATGTATCTATGCTGAGAGAGAGAGAGAGAGAGAGAGAGAGAGAGAGAGAGAGAGAGAGAGAGAGAGAGAGAGAGAGAGAGAGAGAGAGAGAGAGAGAGAGAGAGAGAGAGAGAGAGAGAGAGAGAGAGAGAGAGAGAGAGAGAGAATCATTTACACGACATAGTGCTATTCAAGCACATGTAGAGAGAGAGAGAGAGAGAGATAGAGAATCATTTACACAACATGGAGTGCTATTCAAGCAAATGTTAAAATAGAGAGGGAGAGTGACGGAGAGTGTGTGAGTTCTTTGCACATCTCAAAGAGAAAGAGTGATGCCAGGAGGCATATTCCACGGTGGATTCCATAAAATTATATTTATTTGCTGGGGCTCGTACACAAGGTGGATTCCTTGTGCAAAAAGTTTATGCGGACGCATATCCTTTTCGTGCATCACATTAATTTAATGTGCAAGTGGGTGATTCTGCAAAATACATATTTAAATTAATAGACGTTTATGAGTTTAGAGTGCGCACTCGTATTAAATTAAGGTTAGGACAAAGTTCCAACCTATTTATTTATGTTGTAGCTGAAGACTGCTAGGTATTCACTTTTGTCAGTTTAATTTTATTATTTTCTAACAAATGTGAATGCTTCAGTTCATGTGTAGAGTAGGCGGCGCTGGCACTAGGAAGCACTAGGCAATAGAGTGTATTCAAGTTATTTAGAAAAAATTGTCATTTTTGATGGGCGCATGCCTTAGGCATGGCGCCAATATTTATTTTGACGTGCTTATTTATTGAAGCGCTTGACATACATTTATTATTTTGTATGCACATGGGTGCATGATTTAATTATTCATTATTCGTCATTGTATTTGGGTAGAACCCTACTCTTAGGACGTCCAATCACTTTATTCTTTATTTGGACAAAAGCAAACACAAAAGCTAAAGCATGCTAATCGTAAAATTGGGCTATTTTTGAACTTGGAGATGAATAAAGTATTAAATACATGCTTTGTGGAGCGCTCACACAAGGCATGGGGGGAGATTGTATCCAATTGGTCTTCTTGCTTCATGTTGTGCAAGTCTATTCTCTTGGATTTTGAGCAAAAAGTAGAGTTCTTTGTCCTTGGGGACCTTCTGGTGCTCGCTATGTAGTGGGTATGATGCTAGGAGGCATATTTCACGGTGGATTCTGTAAAATTATATTTATTTATCGAGGCTAGTACACAAGGTGGATTCCTTGTGTGAAAAGTTGATGGGGACGCCTGTCCTTTTCGGGCGTCATGTTAATTTAATGTGCAAGTGGGTGATTCCATAGCGGGTGATTTCACAAAATACATATTTAAATTAATGGACGTTTATGAGTTTAGAGTGCACACTCGTATTACATTAAGGTTAGGACAGAGTTCCAATCTATTTATTTATTTTGTAGCTGAAGACTGCTAGGTATTCACTTTTGTCGGTTTAATTTTATTATTTTCTAACAATTGTGAATGCTTCAATTGATGTGTAGAGCAGGTAGCGGTGGTGCTGGGAAGCACTCGTCGGCGATAGCGTGTATTCAAGTTATTTAGAAGAAATTATCATTTTTGATGGGCGCACGCCTTAGGCATGGCGCCAATATTTATTTTGACGCTCTTATTTATTGAAGTGCATGACATATATTTATTATTTTGTATGCACATGGGCGCACGATTTGAATATTTAGTATTGGTCATTGTATTTGGGTACAGCCCGACTCTTAGGGTGCCCAACCGCTTTATTGTTTATTTGGACAAAAGCAAACACAAAAGCTAAAGCATGCTAATCGTAAATTTGGGCTATTTTTGAGCTTGGAGATGAATAAAATATTACATACATGCTTTGTGGAGAGCTCACACAAGGCATGGGGGAAGATTGTACCCAATTGGTCTTCTTGCTTCATATCATGCAAGTCTATTCTCTTGGATTTTGAGCAAAAAGTAGAGTTCTTTGTTCTTAAGGACCTTCCGGCACTCACTATATACACATACGGCATTCGGTTTGCGCACCAAAGAGAATGTAGAGAGAGAATGAGAACGTAGAAAGAGAAAAAGAGAATATACACATAGAGAACGAAACTGAGAATGAGAGATGAGAGAGAGTGAAGGTAGTGGTGGGCATAGTAGTGGTGGCAAGGGGCATAGAGAGAAAGAAAGTAAGAAAGAAAGTTATATTAACGTCGTCTACAAAAGGCCAAGTTGGCCTATGAAACCAAAAGATTAGATACAAAATGTCTGGGAAGTTTTCCAAGTCCCAATAAAGCTACTATCTAGTGTTATGGTGAACTAGGTGAGTAGGTACAAAATGATATACAGACTCGATACAATCTAGATGCACTGCAAGTGCAGTGTGGAATTGCTCATGGAATGTGGTCATCTATTAAGATATCCTGCATGGACCTGTCTAGCATGGAGAGGCTGAAGTGGCAGGATATGGCTCCTTGATGGTGCTGTAGTATCCGTTGTATCTATAGGTGATGTCTCCTATGGAGGCATGGGCCTACTGGGTGTGGGCGGCGAGCTTTGCCTCTCTCTATAGCTCTATTTAAGGTGACTCCTCAGGGTAGGGCCACTGGTCAGTTGGCTGCAGTCCTCATTGTAGAGGGGGTGGCCGAGGGTCTATAGAACTCTTGGAGTGTGCATTGATGTGTGTTCCTGGCTGTTTGGTCCCAAACCCATAGAAGGTGGTCTCTATGTCAGTGTAGCTCTAGGAGGAAGAGCCCGAGGCACTTCTGGTCAGGGAAGTCTAGTGTTTGGGAGAGTGGCCCGAATCCCTCCTTGAAGAGACAGTGGAAGTGGCCTCTGATATCGTAGTACACTGGGCATCTACATATGTAATGTTCTTCCGTCTCTGGCTCCAGCTGACAGAATTGGCAGATCCTATTCTCTAGGGGGAGAGAGTCCGCTCCGTATCTATATGTCTCGATCCATAGCTTGTGTGATGATGTACAGAGTTTCCCGATGGCACTTTGGACCCCATGGGATAGGTGTACATCCATGTATCTCGAGCGTATAATGAAGGCGTCATGTGTGAGGCGTAGGAGGTGCTCTTGGTAGAAGACCATCTTGTTTCCCAGATCCTCAGCCGGTAACACCCATGTTTTGGCTGTGTGTAGCTGAATAATATATGCCCTGTTGATGCGGTTCAGCTCCTCCTAGCTAATATTCAGGTGGGGGCAGTCCAGACTATATTGTAGGGGCAGGAGGTGGTCCATATGTAGCCCATGCAACTATAGCCAGGCCTGAGTATGGGAGTACTAGCATTCAATGTCCCCTTGCGATGCAAGTTGTTTGGATGATTTTAGTGGGAGGCAGGAGTATATGTGTCACGGTAGGATCCAAAGCCTGTGCAGGAAGGCCATTATCTGGGATAGGGCCTCTCCCACTATAGGTGGTGCTCCCAATTCTTGCCTTCACGATCTCATGTGGTACTAATGGTTTACTCTTGATCAGCCTGGGAGATCATCATCACCAGGGGGCATTCCATCTACTCCCACTTCGTATCTCTCCTCCCCTTTGGGGCAATGGCTGATCTTGTTGGTTCGTCGTGTATGGTAGAGAGAGAGAGAGAGAGAGAGAGAGAGAGAGAGAGAGAGAGAGAGAGAGAGAGAGAGAGAGAGAGAGAGAGAGAGAGAGAGAGAGAGAGAGAGAGAGAGAGAGAGAGAGAGAGAGAGTAGTGGAAGCGGTAGTGGTGGTGGTAAGGATAGTGGTAGTGATAATAGTGGTGGTGGAGGTGGTGATGGTGGAGATGGAGGTGGAGGTGGAGGATGTGGTGGTGGTGGTGGAAATATCTAGGGGTGGAATAAGTGGACTATGTGAAACAAAAAATGGTATTTGCCCATAAATGCTTGCTCAAAATGTTCACTTCTTACCCCCTTCATACGAAGACCCATCAACTTTTTCAATCAATACATTTGATATGCAAGACTCTGCTTGTCATAAAGATTCTTAATCTATGTCCAAAGTTCATATTAGTTCAATTTTAAGTTACAACATTGTAGTGAACCTTCTTAGAGAGTGATAAAATGATTGTGGACTCACACAGCCTATCCAGTTCATTGCAATTCTTGCTGGCAATGTTTTTGGGTTTGGCATCCTCATTTTCAAGTGGTCGAACTTGTATTTTCTGCACTAAAACTTGCCATGTCTGGGTCTTCCAATAGCTGTAGTTGGTCCAATCCAATTTATCAATATTGAAGATAACATTGTCATGAGAACCACCACCCATAGTGAGACCAAGCAAGTGCATAGTAGTGAAAAATAGGCTGTTGTAATTCTTGCAACTCAGCACTATATCCACTACCAAATCAAGGGAGAGACAAGAGATCCTGCCAAAGTAATGAGCTATCCACAAATTATAAGAAAAATACTATCAAGAGGAGGTGACTGATCTCATAAATAGTGCAAGAAACTGCAATTATAGCATGCTAAAAATAGAGTTCAATAGTAAGAAATCAAAGCCAAGTATGAGCTATCACTAATAAAATGCAAACTATAACTGCCATGGAAGAACTACAAATTAGCAGTGAGTGAATATGCAACCAACACCAAGAACTATCAAAGGTCAATGTGTTAGACTGAGATACATTCCAGAGGCATAACCATCATGCATATAGTAGGTCTCACAAATAATAGAAGAGACTTGCCAAAGGCACAAGTGACTGAGCAATGACAATAGAAGCTCAATACAAAGCCATGTAAGATGAATATATCACTAACAACATCGTGGCAGAGATAGGTGCCAACCCAAAAACAAAAGAAAATCATCCCACTAGGCATCAACTACATACATATAGCATGAAGAGAGCAGGTACATGTCACACTACCTCCCATTGTCTTAGTGTAACAAGCTTAAGCTCAACTACATACACCAAATGCTCTATGGTACATCTAAGTGTCAAATGTGTCTCAATACATAAAGCTGAATAGATCCACTAAAATAGTAGTCAAATGTTGAATGAGCAAGCAAGCTCAATACACTAAGTACATGACATCTAAGGTATCAATACATCTAATGTTGTATCTGTTAGTGAAAGGTGAGAAGGATCGAAGCTTGCATGCGAGAGCTATGGTGGGAGAGCAAGAGCAAGAAAGAAGAGAGACAAGAAATGGGAACTCCAACAGTCACAATGTGTGACCGGGCCTTTCTTTATTCGAACTGTCACTAAAAGAATAAAGAATAAAGTGACGGGTGACGGGCGCCCACCACCTGCAGTGTGCAGTGGCAGTGACTGTCAGTGTAGTAATACACAGGCGGCTAGGCAAAGGTGCCTTTACCCCCAACAACCTCCCACTTAAAGGCAAATCTGCCCTAGTGAGGAGTGAAAAGAAAAAAGAAAAAAAGACAGTACAACATGTACACATGTACAACAGGATGAGGAAAGACGTCATCTCATCCCACGCCCATCAACCTCCTGAGAAAGGCAAAGCGCTCTGTAGAGAGGCTTTTCGTGAGCAGATCTGCAGCATTCTGGTCACTCAAGATCTTGACAAGGTCAACAGACTTGTCCTCAACGACCCCACGTATGAAGTGATACCTCACCTCAATGTGTTTCGTCTTCACATGGAAGATCGGATTCTTGGCTAACTGAATAGCACTCATAGAATTCGAATGCAGTGTAGGGATATCATCAATACCAAGGTTAGCAACCAAATGACCCAACCAAATGGCCTCCTTGCAAGCCTTAGTGGCTGCAACATACTTGGCCTCTGTATAGAAATGGCCGTGCATTTTTGCACCTTGTACATCCAAGAAACAGCACCTCCAGCATAGGTGAATACATAACCGGAAGTGGACTTCCTACTATCTGCATGTCCTGCATAATAAGAGTCAGTGTATCCTACGACTCCTGTATCCTGGCTGCCATAGCATATGCACATATCTGCAGTGCCCTTCAGGTACCTCATGATACCCTTCATGGCATCCCAATGCTTCTTGCTAGGTGTAGCCATATAGCATGCCACAACACCAACTGCAAAGGCAATATCTGGACGAGTGGCTATCATGGCATACATAAGACTGCCCACTGTAGATGCATAGGGAATCTTGGCTATCTCGGCCCTCTACTCATCTATCTGTAGACAATCAGCCTGTGATACCTTCACATAAGAAGGCAATGGACAGCCAATAGGCTTTACCTCCTACATGCGGAAGCGTTCAAGGACTTTATGAATGTACTCCCTCTGTGACAAGTAGAGGAGTCCTTGATGCCTATCGCATCGACTGCACATACCAAGTATGTGAGAGACTTGTCCTAGATCTTTCATCTCAAAGCTCTTCTTGAGCTGAACCTTAAGAGCATCTAGCTCATCATGAGCTTTCCCTGCTATCAGCATATTATCCACATAGAGTACTGAAATCAATAAAGAACCATTACAGGATTTTTTCGTGTAAAGACACGAATCCATAGCACTCCTGCTGTAGCCCTGTGACTGCATAAAGGCATCGAACTTATGATACCACTCCCTAGGTGCCTGGTTCAAGCCATAAAGACTTTTCTTCAATTTGCACACTAGGTGCTCCTTGCCAGGTTCTGCAAAGCCCTTAGGTTGCTCCATATAAATCTCATCATGCAAGTCCCCATGTAAGAAAGCCATCTTGACATCCATCTGGTATAAATCCAAGTCAAGTTGAGCAACCAAAGCCAAGACTAAGCGCAAGGTGGTCATCTTAACCACAGGAGAAAAGACCTCATCAAAGTCCACACCATGCTCCTGCTTAAAACCCTTTGCTACCAGTCTAGCCTTGTATATCGACTTGGGGTGTCGAGGGGTACTTTTCAGCTTGTACACCCACTTGCGTGGCAAAGCCTTCTTACCCTTAGGCAAGGAAAAATTTTAAAGCAAGGATTTAACTGTAAAATGACCTCGAGACTCGCAAAAGAGGCATTTTTTGTGCAAAATGAAACAGTTGTAGATCAAGGAACTAGAGCTTTCCTAGATGCATTTCGATGGCAGGAATCCAATACAAGCATCCATTCGTCAATTAGAGTCCATTGCACCCCCCATTATGGTTGCAAGGTTCAGCATTATGAAGCAGGTACTGGGTTTGGAAGCCAAAAAGCATGTGATGGAGGCCAAGGTGATAGATTTCAACACCAGAAAGTCACTCGTCTAGTCGAATCCCAATTTCGAGATCATTTGCCTCCTCAATTGGACCAAAAACACTACGGATCAAGTGTAAAAATACCAAAGTGAACTAGATAAGTTGTAGCTTTGTGTTAACCTTGATTAAGAAGAGGAAAAAACATGAAATATGGAATGACATGGGGTGGCACATATTTTCAGTGCCTCCTTCATCTCCCCAAAAAATGGTATTTTTGAGCCTATTATGATTCTCTTCCTCCTTGTTGGCATTGGATCTACTAATTTTTTGCTCTCCATCACTCCGATCTACGTGAGGAATGATATAGTATTATTCAACAAGATAAAAAACTAGTCTTTCTCTATCCTGTTTCTCTTTTCTCCTTATTCCTTGTTCATCTAGTTGTGTATGAGAGAGAGAGAGAGAGAGAGAGAGAGAGAGAGAGAGAGAGAGAGAGAGAGAGAGAGAGAGAGAGAGAGAGAGAGAGAGAGAGAGAGAGAGAGAGAGAGAGAGAG
This sequence comes from Lygodium microphyllum, assembly GCF_053477565.2. NCBI lineage: Eukaryota > Viridiplantae > Streptophyta > Polypodiopsida > Schizaeales > Lygodiaceae > Lygodium > Lygodium microphyllum. The sequence goes on along the minus strand of NC_141148.1, from coordinate 117,920,671 downwards.
AGAGAGAGAGAGAGAGAGAGAGAGAGAGAGAGAGAGAGAGAGAGAGAGAGAGAGAGAGAGAGGGCTGGTTTGATATATCGGTGATGGATTATAGTTTAGTTTACAAGAATAATGGGAAGTAGATTGGGTGATTTGGAAGCGTTAATGGCTCCATTTTCTCGAATTATGAGACATACTCTTGGGTAAGTTGCTCATGAATATATGTGCACATCACATGGGTTCAAAATAAGGTATTTTTAAAATACCAATTTTATACATTTTTTACATACAGAAGGGTGTAATGTAAATGGTTTATTTATAGATTGAATAGAAAAGGATTATGTTTTATTTAGGAAAAATTCATAGATAAGGATATTTATAAATAGGCCTTGAATGCACATGATGTAGAGGATATACATATAGTAACTTCCCTAAGGACATATTCATGCAAATTTTTTAGTAAGTGATCATTATTTAATTGTAATGATGAATCATTAGTGCATATGGTGAGAAAATGATTACAAATGATTGAAATGTGTTTGCTAAAGCTTGCAATGTTAGAAATTCATTCATTTTCCTTTTCGTATACTAAAAATGATAAAATCGTAAAACTCGAAACACAGGAGTTAATGGAAAATGGGATCAGTTTTGAGATTTGAAAAACCAAATGACGTTCATATGGCATGAAAATCAATATGCTAATGGATTACACTTCTCTTAAGATGTAAAAATCAGAAAACTCAAAAAAATGAATAATTTATATTGAAATGAATGGAAAATTTCATGAAAAATAGTCAAAAGAAGGGAGATAATTAGGAAAAAATAGTCTTTGCACATAAAATATTGTGAAAAATTAGAAAAATATTTGTGAATGTATCATGAAGGTGAAGCATGAGGGTTTGCCTTAGTTTTCCTTTGTTTATGTGTTAAATTCCATGTTTTAGGGATCATTTTCATGGAAAAGTATCACGAAATCTTTCTATATTGGTGCAATTAATCTAAACGTAAACAGTAGGGGGTATGGGACTGAAATGGAAATACATTTGATTAAGTTGCTGATTTCTTTGCATAGCTTAACATATAGGGTGTAGTTCGTATAAGTTTAAAGAGGTTCAATACGGGATAGCTCGGTGTTGTTCCTTAGCGCAACACCACATGACACGATTATAAAGAAATCATGAAAAGACTGTTTGTGCACTTCACATTGACTAATTTTTAGTTAAGTTGTTGAGCATGAAATGCCATAGACTTTGCAAATATAATTTAAATATAGTATCAAAATATAAATCCCTGGGTGCGTGACAATTGTATGTTTAGGTAACGATTGACATTGAGAGTGTATGATTTCCCTTTGCTATAAGTTAGTTCAATATCTTGGGGGAAATCGATTAAGTGAGGAATATATACAATCTCCTGAATTGTTACATTTATATTATGAGAGGACTCTATTATTATATTCGTGTTTCATGTGTAAGACGATGCATCACAATCCTTAGGGTATAGGAAAGCCATGAAGAAGCCACAACATTTTGTTGGGGGGACTCTTTATGTGTGTGAATCAAGGTACTAGCCACCTGTATGTTTGGATACTTCCTTTGTGGAGCTGCAGAAGGGAAAAACCATTGTACTGCAATCGATACAAACATGTTATTTATTTAGAGTAGTGTATGACCTCGAGATGCTCTTGGGGCTGCGAGGCCATGAGGGTGGCTTGGTGAGTTTAGGAGGCCCGACTAGAGCCCTAGAGCCAACGTCGGGCCCATTTTAGGTTTGACAAGGCGGCTCGAGAGGATGAATAGAACAGGGTGGTGACCTAGTTTTTAGATTGGTTTGCTCTTGTAGTAGTTATAATTATAACAATAATATAATTTAGCATGTTTTCTAAAAAGATTATTGTTGTGTTCATATCTAAGAACTTGTCGAAAAACCCTATATAAAGATTAAGTTTAAGGAAGTCATTTTTATCAGTTTCACAACATGGGAGTTATGCTTGCTTACTTAATTAAAATACACCATGTTAATAATGGAAAGCATGTGGATGGTCTTTTCGATAAAATCGTCTTATAGTGGGTAGACCCAATTAGCCTAGTGGCTTTTTCCCAAAGCAAAAGGGCCAAAAAATTATGACCATCCTAGGGTCAAATCTTAGAACTAGCTAAGTATTGTTTTAGGGGGCCAAAGTGAGATTATGCCTTATGGGGCAGAGGACTTGATAGTTAGCTTCCCCTCATTTCTCACTCTGTATTGTGATTACTAATTTGTATTAAACTACTTATCATTTAGGGTTTAATTTATAATTCTTTACATGCATTAGCTAGGTCATAATGCTAGAGAGAAGCATGAAGATTCTCTCAATAGAAGTATGCAATGGGAAAGGTGAGGAAGGGAATTACATCCTTGTTACATACATTGCTAATCTTGGGTGCACATGTGTCCAAGCATGAAGGGAGCTTTCAAGGTGAAAGCACATTGCAATAGGAGATGTATTGAAGCAGTAGAAAGATAGAATCTTAGCATTGAGACAAAGGAAAGTTGATTCCCACCTTGTGATAGAGGCATTAATGCAATACATATTTATGTACAAACAAATACATGTTGCACCCAAAGTAAGAACTCAACAAAACTTTGCAAACTATAAGTATTTATAGTACCTTGAGGATGAGCACGCACACACACACACGCACGCACGCACGCACGCACGCACGCACGCACGCACACACACACACACACACACACACACACACACACACATCAAATTGTTATGAGTGGTAAAGTGTCAAGAGCTTTATAGGTGCTTTTGAATTCTACCATATCAAAATTGGTCGACTACTTTTTGAGGGGCGTATACCCAAGCAACTTACATAAGACATTACTTTTTTCTATAATTCCAAGTACATCCTACCAGGAGTGGTTGAAAACATGGAACCCTTGAGCATATGCATGTGTCGAATCTGAATAGCATGGAATGGCCAATGTGTAGCCTTGTGATTTGGCACATGTATAGCACTAAAATCTCAGTAGACATTTTGAGCTCTATGAAGATAAGCATTGGCTCAAAGACTATGCACCTCAATTGGTTTATACCAGTTGTAATTTTTGTGCGCATATTCAAGGAATGTATGGTTTTCTGACACAACAAGATCATATACAAAGTAAAAAGATACATTTGAGGATTATCTAACAAAAATTCCAAGAAAAATATAAAAAATAACTCACAGTCCTAACATAGTAGAGTATTAAGTTGCAACAAGTGACAATGATTTTAGGTAAAATTCTACCCCTCTAACCTAAATACATTTTCATTTTTTGGTTGATTAGCTAACTTTTTTTTCCAAATATAGGTACTTTGTTGTGTAACAAACTATATGCTTCGTATTTAAGTATCATTGATGGAGGATGTTGAAGGATGAATGTTGTGCCTTGACCAAGATAGACATAATAGTATGATTGTGGATGTTACTGTTATTTGTGAAGATCGTGAGTGCCAAGTGTTGTAGATGGGGGATGATTGGCCAGGGAATCCACTTACTAACTTCTATTTCAAATCAAATGATGGGAAGATCCAAAGTTGAGCTGAGTACGAGTACTAGTGGAAGTGTGTGGCTCTTCATATCTTAGAAATTGTGGAATCTCCTTAAATACCTCAACTCCATTAGTTATATTATCAACTATTGTAATTTTTAGATATTTGACTACTAATAGAATACAAGTACTTTGTAAGATTCAACGCTTATAATCTTTTAATGTTTTGTTATTTTTTGACTTACCGTATGACTTACCATATGTTCATGCACATTTTTTGTTATTTTTTGACTTACAATGTGTTCACGCATATTTCTCATAACTATTTGAACATGTATACATGCATTTTAAATTTTGAGAAAAGATGCAAGCACCCCAATGTCCACTAAAGGGAGGATATGCCTCCACAAATTTTAGATTTTTTGAATGTATATACACACATTTTTAAATTGAGATAAGATCTACACACCCAAACACCCACTAAGGGGGAGGGAAGGAAGGCACCTTTTCTCCAAAATTAGTTGATATACTACTTGTGTATACTTGCACTTGCACACACACACACACACACACACACACGCATGCACGCACGCACGCACGCACATGCATGCGCACACATTTTTTGAAATACAATGCATGCATTTCCGTGCATAGGGGAAGGGGGAGAGGAAGAGAGAGAGGGGTTTTCCATATACTATTAGATGATATAGTATGCAACTGTGGTGCGCAGATCGGACGCAGATAGCTCACGTGGTGAATCCCGGAAGGTCCCCAAGAACAAAGTACTCTACTTTTTAGCACAAAAACCCATGTAAAAGCAAGCATGACATGAGGCAAGAGACAAATTGGGTTCAATCTCCCCCATGCCTTGTGTGAGCGCTTCACAAAGCATGTATTTAATGTATATTTCCAATCTTCATGCTCAATAATAGCCCAATTACAAAAATATGACAAGCTTTTAGCTTTTGAGTTTGCTTTCTACCAAAAATAGGAAAATAAAGCTAATGGACGGTGCCCATAGAGTCTGGCACGCCCAATCTCAATGTCCAAATAGAAATAACATATCCATCCGCATAAGCGCATACAAAATAATAATAAATAATCGATGTCTCAATAGACATAACAAAATATAGGCGTGGCGCCTATCAAAATCTAATCCAAAAGTCGAAAACCCGCTAGACTCCAATGCTTTCCTCCGCCACTGCTGCTATCTCTACACATCAACTGAAGCATTCACAATCGTTAGTAAAATAACACAATTAAACCGACAAAAGTGAATACCTAGCAGTCTTCAGCTACATAAATAAATCAACTGGTTAGAAATAAATCCTAACCTTAATTTATTACGAGTGCGCACTCTAAACTCATAAACGTTTATTAATTTAATATGCATTTTGCGGAATCACCCGCTATGGAATCACCCATGTACACACTAAATTAATGAAACACCCGAAAAGGACAGGCGTCCCCATCAACTTCTCGCACAAAGAATCCTCTTTGTGTATGAGCCCCGGTCATCTAAGTTTACGGAATCCACCGTAAAACCTCACGGAATCCACCATGGAATATGCCTCCTGGCATCATACCCCCGGGGTGGGATAGCAATTGACCTCAATTGCTATTAGCTCAATGTGGAGCTAACAGAGTGGGGAAAGCATTTAAGTCTCTAGCGTGCATCCATTGTGCTTCCTCTACAGGATGGTTCTTAAATTTTACTAGATATCTAGAATACCTTCGGCCAGTTCTAGTGGTCATGTAGTCAGTGTCTATAATGGCTTCTGGTTCAAGTATTTCAGTCTCTTCTTCTAGTAAAGGTGGATTTTCATAAACAGGGTGGATAGGTAATTGGCCTCTGAATGGTCTCAATAAACTAATATGAAATGTATTATGAATTTTCCAATGAGATGGCAGTTCTAACTTGAATGCATTGTCATTAATCTTATGAATGATTCTAAATGGTCCATAGAATCTAGGAGCTAATTTGATAACTGGATGTCTATCTACACTTTGCAGTCTACGCTTTTCTATTCTAAGCCAAACATAATCATCAACTTTGAAATTCATGGCTTGTCTTTTCTTGTTGGCTTGTTTGGTATATGATTGTTGGGCTTTAGCAATCATATCCTTGACCTCATCAAAAATAGTGTTATGCATAACAGCGATATCATCGGCACTTTGTATTCTATTAGACAAAGATGCAACAGGGGTAGATAATCTATATCCATAAATAACTTCAAAAGGTGCTTTCTTTGTAGATGTGTGCGGTGTATTATTATATGCAAACTGTAATAAATGTAAATGAGTATCCCAAGTCTGAGGTTTAGAAATAGTGTATGCACGTAAAAGATCTAAAATAGTGCTATTTGTGGCTTCTGTTTGTCCATTTGTTTCTGGATGAAATGCAGATGAGAAATCAATCTTTGTGCCTAGATTTGCAAACAGTGTAATCCAAAAATTATTACAAAATCTAGAATCTCTATCTGAAATAATCACTTTCGGTAATCCATGGTTAGTAAAAATAGTTTTCAAGAATAACTGTGCTGCTTGTGATGCTGTTAAAGTTTTCTTACATGCAATGAAATATGCTTGCTTACTAAATCTATCTACAATTGTCCAAATCATGTCATGGTTAGATTTAGTATTTGGTAAACCAGTAATGAAATCCATAGATATATGTTCCCAAGGTTTAGATGGAATAGACAAAGGCATTAATAACCCATACTGTTTACCATGATGTCTCTTTAATCTTTGACAAATCAAACATTCAGAAACGAAATTAGATACATCTGCATCCATATGGGGCCAATAAAAATCTTCAGTTAACATGCGTAATGTAGAAATGATACCTCTCTGACCTTGATATGGGGGACAATGAATTTCATTCAAAACAAAAGATCGGAATGGAATAGTAACACACAGTCTCTTTTCAAAGAACATGAATCCATCATTATATGACAATGAATCAACAGGAATGAAATTATTTTGAACTAATTTTTGCCAATCAGAATGAAAAGTAATGTCCTGGTGATATGTCTTTCATGGCAATCAAAGAATCAAAAGATATGATAGAAATGTTATGAATGGCAGGTCTTCTACTCAATGCATCAGCAACTACATTTTCTTTTCCAGGTTGGTATTGAATGATAGGATGGAAACTTTGAATGAATGAAGCCCATTTGATATGACGGTCAGAAATTTGGGGTTGGCTAAGTAGATGTCTAATGCTTTGCTGGTCAGTCTTTATCATGAATTCTGAACCCATTAAATAATGCTTCCATTGTTTTAATGCTTGTACAACCTGCTAATAGTTCCTTGTCATAAGTGGAATATTTGAGCTCAGAGGGTTTCAGCTTAGAACTAGAATATGCTATTGGATGGTTGTCTTGCATTAATACGGCTCCTATTCCTGATCCGCTAGCATCGGTTACAACTAGAAAGAATGGTCTGTTAAAATCAGGCAATTGTAGAACAGGGGCATTGGTTAATGCACGTTTGAGTAAGTCAAAGGATTTCTGTTGGTTTTCAGTCCATTGATAAACAATGCCTTTCTTAAGAAGTTTGGTCAATGGTAAAGCAAGTAATGAGAAATTACGTACAAACTTCCTATAGAAACTAGCAAGACCAAGGAATGAGCGTAGTTCATGTACATTTTTAGGAACATGCCAATGCAATATTGAATCAATTTTCTTAGGATCAACTTTTATTCCTTCTTTTGATACAATATGACCTAGATATTCTATTTCTGTCTTAAAGAATTCACTCTTGTCAGGATTTGCAAACAATTGATTTTCTTTCAGTAATTGAAAAACTAATGATAAATGCTCATAATGCTCTTTTTCACTTTGACTGAACACTAAAATATCATCAAAGAAAACAATCACACAATATTGATATTTTAGAAAAATACGGTTCATCATTCTACTGAAAGTGGCAGGTGCATTAGTTAATCCGAATGGCATAACTAAGAATTCGTAATGTCCAAACTGTGTCCTGAATGCAGTCTTAAATATGTCGGATCTATCTAACCTCACCTGATGATATCCAAACTTAAGGTCAATTTTACTAAATATAGAAGATCCTTGCAGTTTGTCCATAAGGTCATCAACTCTAGGTATAGGATACCTATTCTTTACAGTTATCTTGTTTAATGCTCGATAGTCAATACACATCCGATAAGTATTATTCTTTTTCTTGACTAAGAGCACAGGTGCACCGAATGGGGAACTGCTAGGTCGAATTAAACCTCTATTGAGTAATTCTTCAACTTGAGTCTGGATTTCTTTTTGCTCTATTTGATTGTGCCTATATGGGGCTTTGCAAGGTGGTTGTGTGCCAGGTATTAGGTCAATCTTATGGTCTTCTGGACGTGATGGAGGTAAACCTGGTGGTAGGTCTTCTGCAAAACAGTCCTTAAAATATGCGAGAAATTCCTTATGCCTAGGGTGCATATGATTTTCCTTTGCGTGCAATTCATTTACCCAAATGAGATATGATTTAGTATTCTTACGTAGTGCACGTTTTGCTTGAGTATGCGAAAGTAGTGGAAACATATGAGATGCATGCATACCAAATAATGTAATAGATTTTCCTTGAAAATTAATATTCATTGTGTGTGTGGAATAATCTATATTGGGATTATGTTGGTGTCTCCATGGTATTCCTAGAATAATATCGCTTGACTGTAATGGGACAACTAAGAAATTTCTTCTTTCAATATATGGACCAATTTGAATTTCTAAATCTTGAACTTCTTGTGTGCCATTGTACCTAGTGCCTAAAAATGCAGCTTTTATGCGATAATGCATAGGTACAGTATGCAATTTTAATTCCTTTACCAATTTTGCTGAAATAAAGTCATGCGTACTACCGTCATCATGCAATATAGTTCTTTCTTTTCCATGCACCATACATTTCATAGTCAACAATGAATGTGAATTAGGCATACCTGGTAATGTGTCGGAAGTAGTAGTAGGATCATCTTCTTCTTCAGTGAAATCCGGCATATCCTCATGCTCTTCTTCGTCCATAGCTCCAAGGTAGTTGATATGTGCTGATGGCTTCTTTGAATGACAATTTGCTGCGAGATGCCCTGGCTGGTGACACTTGTAGCATACGATGGGCTTGGCTTTGGTCACATTGTTTGCAATGGCTGGGAGTTTGGGTATATTTGGATTTGCTTGTGGAATAGGTTTAGAATTTGGATTAACAGTGGATGGTAATGCAGGTGGTTTAGGCCAATTCTTGCGGAAAGATGGTGATGAAAAACGACCTGGATTAAACCTTCTGAAATTGGAATTGAATTGTTTAAATCCATAATTACCGTTTGCTTGGAATTGCTGTGGTCGTCGATCTCTTCCGCGTAACTTATCTTCAGTGTCGTGAGCTAAGGAGATGGCATCTTCAAGGGTAGCAGGCTTGAACATGTTCACTTCAGCGTAGTAATGTCCAAGAAGTCCAGACATGTACTTCCGCTTATGTGTCGTCTCTGGTACGTCTTCAAGCATGCGTAGCTGTAGGAGTGCATTCCAAAAACGCTCTGTATACTGTGGAATAGGCTCACGATCGCGCTGTTGAAGTAAGTCCCATTGCTTGATAGCCTTCTCATGAAATTGCGGTGGTAGAAAATTTTGCATGAACTTCTTCTTGAAATCTTCCCATGTAGCAGGACATTCTATGCTCTTGCGGACTACAGTCCACCAAAGTGATGCTCTGTCTATCAAATGATTAGTAACACACTTGATTTTATCTTTCTCGGGATAAGTTTCCTCATGGAAATAGTCATCAAACTGGCTAATGAATGATAAAACAGTCTTTCCTTCTCTTATGCCATTGAAGTGCGAAACTTGAAACTTCGTTTACTTATCTTGGATTCCTTGCGAATGGTTTGTGCTTCAAGAGTGGCGTCGATGGTACGGCGAATCAAATCTTCAGCTTGAGGTTCTTCTTTGTCAGTGGACGCTCCTTGTAGCTTTGTCAATTGCGCTTGCAAGGCTTGCCTAGCTCTTCGCTCTTCTTCCAATTGCAGCATGATAAGATCCAGCTTTTGTTCCATGGTAGGCTCGGGTAGATCTTCTTCAGCCATAGGATCATCCATATGTGGGGTAGTCATCCTGTAAAACTCAACAAACCTTTCTCACTCAAAATCAGTTAGCGGGATGAGCGTAGCTCAAATTTGGGGTTACAAGGCTATGTATTTTTGGGTATTTTCTTCTTCAATTTTCAAAAATTCTGCAATATTTCTGTCTCCGTTTGCTGAAAATACTTCAACGAACTTGTAGATAGGTAGAACAGCTTGTTGCGAACAACTTTCCAGTTCAGAGTTTTTGCATACGAACAAGTCTTCTATGAGTTTTAAGCACTAGTCAGTTCTGATTTAATCTGACTTGCAGAGTTGCAAACTTAGCAGACTTGCAGAGTTGTTGACTTGCTAGACTTAGGCCGACTTGCAGTACTTGCAGAACTTGTTTCCAATTGACTTGCTGAACTTGACTTTGGCAGCGCAAGACCTGAAGTTTGTGGACTTCCTTGTCCTATGTAATTTGCAGAACTTAGCTTAACTTAGAGAAGTTAAGCTTTAGAGGTTAATGGCAGCCGTCGTCAATTTTTCGTGGGGGGGGGGGGGGGCGTTTTTGCCTGCGCGGATTTTTCGGGGGCTCCTCTTGCAAGTCGACTTGAAGATTTTGAAGCTTAATAAGCTTCTTAAGCTTAAGATTAAGCTTTAAGGTAATAATAAACTTGATTATGAAGAGAGCTTATCTCTGTTTGCAACGACTTGATGAAGAGAATGTATGAGTGGTCCTCCGCCGACAGAGCCTGGTCCTTCGCGATCTGACAGTGGAAACAGGGGTTCTTGATCGCCAGAAGTCTGCCTATATCGACGGTTCGCGACGAGATTGACTGTAGAGGCCGTTTGTTCCTGGAGCTCCGCCTTCGCTCGAGATTGGTAGCGATTGGAAGCCCTTGATCTCTGCTCCGCTCTGATACCATTGGTGCGCAGATCGGACGCAGATAGCTCACGTGGTGAATCCCGGAAGGTCCCCAAGAACAAAGTACTCTACTTTTTAGCACAAAAACCCATGTAAAAGCAAGCACGACATGAGGCAAGAGACAAATTGGGTTCAATCTCCCCCATGCCTTGTGTGAGCGCTTCACAAAGCATGTATTTAATGTATATTTCCAATCTTCATGCTCAATAATAGCCCAATTACAAAAATATGACAAGCTTTTAGCTTTTGAGTTTGCTTTCTACCAAAAATAGGAAAATAAAGCTAATGGACGGTGCCCATAGAGTCTGGCACGCCCAATCTCAATGTCCAAATAGAAATAACATATCCAGCCGCATAAGCGCATACAAAATAATAATAAATAATCGATGTCTCAATAGACATAACAAAATATAGGTGTGGCGCCTATCAAAATCTAATCCAAAAGTCGAAAACCCACTAGACTCCAATGCTTTCCTCCGCCACTGCTGCTATCTCTACACATCAACTGAAGCATTCACAATCGTTAGTAAAATAACACAATTAAACCGACAAAAGTGAATACCTAGCAGTCTTCAGCTACATAAATAAATCAACTGGTTAGAAATAAATCCTAACCTTAATTTATTACGAGTGCGCACTCTAAACTCATAAACGTTTATTAATTTAATATGCATTTTGCGGAATCACCCGCTATGGAATCACCCATGTACACACTAAATTAATGAAACACCCGAAAAGGACAGGCGTCCCCATCAACTTCTCGCACAAAGAATCCTCTTTGTGTATGAGCCCCGGTCATCTAAGTTTACAGAATCCACCGTAAAACCTCACGGAATCCACCATGGAATATGCCTCCTGGCATCAAACTGTCACATTGGTACATTTACACATGCATGTAAAATCTATAGAGACATTAGTTTAAAATGTAACTTAAAATAATGTGTGGATAGTCTATTATTGTTTTAAAAATTATGGTTATTCAGAAGATCTCATTTACTTTTAGTTTCATTGTTTCATTTCACAAACTCTCTCTTCATCTCTTCATATCCAACATATCCCTCTCCTACCTGCTACAATGAACACTCATGTATAGTGTGATGAGTGGATCCATGACACGTAGTTCACTAGCTAGTGCAATGAGATCTTTGATGTCTCCTCAAATGTCTTCAACCAAGAGCATGTTCTCTTAATGCTAGATCTCAAGTCTTGGAAGACTTTGTGAGCATCTTCACCACTCACTCAAACTCCATTGATGGATCAAGGTGCCTTTGGATTAGCTAATGCGCATGCAACATGAAGAGAACTAGAAAAAGTGGTTAATTAGTGCCTGGCCCATGTGGCTCCATAGAGCATGCACTATACTTATAAGTAGTGTTCCATGTATGATACCCTTTGAGCTCATGGAACGTAATGCTACCTTGGTTGTCTACTTGCTTACATTAGACATATCCATAAAGGAGGAGAGCAATAAAGATGCAGGCTCAATGGCTCTACCTATCACTTTTCGTCAAAGAGTAGGTTATTGACCTTGAGGAGGAGTACCAAATGGTGATGTGATAGAGAAAGGGTTGGGTTTCATAGTGTCATGATCTTTAGAAGAGCTAATCCTAGACAAACCCAATCTTTCCTTGATGCCTATAAAGATAGAGGGAGTACAATACCTCGTAATATTCGATGTGCTAGAGTATTAAAAGATGAAAGAGGAAGAGCTCTAGGGATTCATTGGATGATGCCATTGACTACAACTACATGGACATGCATCCAACAATGGCACTGACTAGAAGGTACGATGCACAAGCTTGGACACAATGGGTGCAGTTTGATTTGCTTAGAAGGACATTGCTATTGATGAGCTAAAGTACAATATTTTTGAGGCTAAGTTTCAAGATTTCTAGTACTACCTATTTGGATTAGGCCTAATATTTCAAAAAAGAGGGAATTTCTTGATCCCTTTGCTCAAAAGGGCACTTCATTGATGAATGATGAGTTGAAAGTGTAGGACGATTTGGAGAAAGTAAGTTTTTTAAGTTTGGAACATTTTCATGTGATGAAACATGACCACGGGGTGTGTTAGGCCCAAATGATACTCTCAATGAAATCTTGGCAAAAAATGAGTGCTATATGTGTCATGAACATGCCATGATCAAGTGTACGGATTAAATCTTGCTCATGCCATATGAATCCACACCACATGCGAATGCACCCTTAATAAGGCATCCTCGAGCCAACCATGCGAACCCACCCTTGCCATGTCATCATAGAACCTTTTAGAAGATATGCCATACCATCACTTGCATAATTGATAATATAATCACAAAACCTTTTAGAAGATATGCCATATCATCGCTTGCATCATCGATTATATTATCATGGAATATTCTAGAAGATCTTTAGTCACCCTCCAACACCTATAAAAGGAGGGGCTCGCCATAGAGCTCCTCAGTCTTGCCAATGCTAGTCTTGGGAGCTCAACGAGTCGAGACCTCCAAGTAAGTAACTTCGAGTTCCAGTTCTTGTCTAGTTATGGTATCTAGTCTTGTCGTGTCTTCCATTAGACTCCTATTATCCTGTCACCTTGTAATCTCATAGTACGAGATCTTGTATAGTACTATCTTGTATCTTGTTCATCCTTGTTGAGGGAGAACTTGTAATTATGATATCTTGTATCCATACCTATAGTCTCGGGTTGTGGGATCCTTCATATCCTATCGAGTCCTGTTATCTATACCTAGAGTCTGTTGGGGGTAAAGGCACCTCCGCCTAGCCACCCGTGTATTACTACACTGACAACCACTACCACTGCACACTATAGGTGGCAGGCACCCGTCACCATCACTTTATTCTTTATTCTTTTAGTGACAGTTTGAATAAAGGAAGGCCCGGTCACACATTGTGACAGTTGGAGTTCCCTTTTCTTGTCTCTCTCTTTCTTGCTCTTGCTCTCCCGCCATAGCTCTCGAGTGCAAGCTTTGATCCTTCTCACCTTTCAACTGGTATCAGAGCTCGGCTTCCCGACTCTTGAGCTTGGCTTGTGGCATTCTTAGCTTCCCATCGACTCCCCACTTGCATTGGGTCTTCTTCCCGGCAGCCATATTCGACTCCTTCGAGCTCCCATCACTCCCCGGCTTCTCGAGCACCTTCCCGATCCCTTTCAGCATCCTCAAGGCATTCACACAGAGGTATTGCTTCACTCTTTATAGGGTTTACCTCAATTTTCAGATCTGGAAGAACACAGGGTAGCCATTACACTCCCAGCTCTCATTTCATATGTGGGCTACTCTCCCCTTTGCTGGAGCTTGTTTGAGGCCTTCCTTGGCTTTAACCGGACCCCTACGAAGCTTGGTCACCATTTTTTGCAGCCCTAGGACCAACATTTACAGTTGGTGCAATCATGCAGCCCTCCCATATGTGTCTTCAGCATTGACAATCACAACAGCAGCTCTCCCCCTCCTTTGGCACTTGATTTTGGCTCATTTGGAGCCCTCGGGCACTTGGCATTGAGCATTGACACTTGCATTTGACTTGGGTGATGTTTTGGGTCTGATTTGCACAGTCCCAAGACTGTTTACAGTAGCTCAAAGACATTACACAGTAGTGTTACACTAACATTTGATGCTACAACTTGTTTGGCATCGTCATTTGATGCCCGGATGTTAGGGGAATGTATGCCTATTGTTTGGCAACCATTTGGAGCTGATTTTGGAGCTGAAATTCTCAGTTTTGAACAGTAAATCACTACTATACATAGTTGAGATGAAGTCATTTTACTCATGTATACTTATGCCTATGCTTTTCGGGCTATGTTTGGGGCATATATGGTGATGTATTGATACTTGGGGCTCGACATAGAGCTTGGTTTTTGATTCGGGATTGTTGGTTGAGCTTGAGCTTACTTTGCAAAGCATTTGGATGCTCCGTCTTGGATGTACTTATGGCATGTATGTTGCTTATGTCTGACCGGTCTTGACATGCTTAGCCTATGCCATTACTACATGCTAGCTACATTGTTTGGAGCCTATTGCTATTGGAGCTCGGCCTTGGCTTGACCTTGGATTCCCGGAGCTTACTTGAGCTATTTATTGGCTTGCCAAAGTTGTATCTTGGGATGTACCTGATGTCTTACATGCTTATGGATGCTACATATAGATGCTCTACCGCCTACATGTCTGGGATGTACCATTGATGCTTGATCTTGGACACTTGTCACTGGTGCTTGTACATGCTTTGTTCGAGCTTTGTTGCTTGCTAATTACAACTTTTGTGCCAGTGGGAGTGTCTTTGGATGCTTGACAGCCATTGAGCAGGTGGTCTATGCTCTTGAGCTTTTGAGACTATTTGGGATCTTTTACCCTTTAGGATGATGCATGGTTCCTCTGATGCTTATGAGGTGACTCTTTGCTTTGGGTCCCTCTCTTTGTGATCTGACACCTACTTGTGTCAAGTCTTGGTAGTGGCAGGACCACTTTGCCCCATTGACTGGGGGGTGTGTCTATTGGGTGGCAGATGTTTGTATGACATGTTTGGGTGTTGGATTCATGCTTATTGACTATCATATGCCTATGTTATGCCCGCATGATGTCGGCTTTGGTCTTGGCAATATCTGATTGACCTGGGATCCGATTTTGGCACTGTTAGCTCTCATTTACTGAAATCTGTAATTTATTACATCAAGCATATATGTATGGATTGACCTGGATTTTTCATGCTGAAATATTCTGAAATGATGTACTTTCACTAGTACTTGGTGGACAGCAGCTTTGGTTACACTTTTCTCGCCATTTTCTCTCGATTTTGGTGATTTTTTGGTCATTTTTTGCAGTAAACAACAAGCAGTTTTGAATTGTCTACAGTTTTCCAGCTTGCATTATGGCAAGTTCGTCCACTGAACATGCTATCTTCAATATCACTAAGCTTGATGGTACAAGTTACTCTTATTGGAAGAGCCAGATTTGGCAGGTGTTGGTGCAAAAATAGCAGATCAAACCTTTGAGGTTGAGTGGGCATCCACCTGCAACTATGCCAGATGAGGAATGGCTTGAGCTTGAGGAGTTATGCAAGTCCACTATTGTATTATCTCTCACAGAACAGGTTCATTACAATGTATTTGAGGAAGAACAGAGTGCATGCCAGTTGTGGGATAAAATCAAGAATCTCTATGACAAGAAAAGTCCAGCGAGTCAAATGTGAAAGGGAGCGACGGATCGAAGGTTGGACTCGACAGCTATGGTAGGAGAGCAAGAGCAAGAAAGGGAGAGACTAGAAATGGGAACTTCAACAGTCACAATGTGTGACGGGGCCTTCCTTTATTCAAACTGTCACTAAAAGATTAAAGAATAAAGTGACGGTGATAGGCGCCCGCCACTTGCAGTGTGTAGTGGCGGTGACTGTCAGTGTAGTAATACATGGGCGGCTAGGCAGAGGCGCCTTTACCCCCCACAACCTCCCACTTAAAGGCGAATCTGCCCCAGTATCCTGGCTGCCATAGCATATGCACATATCTGTAGTTCCCTTCAAGTACCTCATGATACCCTTCACGACATCCCAATTATTCTTACTAGGTGTAGCCATATAGCGTCCCACAACACCAACTGCAAAGGCAATATCTGGACGAGTGGCCATCATGGCATACATAAGACTGCCCACTGTGCGGATGCATAGGGAATCTTGGCCATCTTGGTCTTGTGCTCTTTTGTCTGCGGACAATCAGCTTGTGATACCTTCACATAAGAAGGCAATGGACAGCCAATAGACTTTACGTCCTGCATGCGGAAGCGCTCAAGGACTTTATAAATGTACTCCCTCTATGACAAGTAGAGGAGTCCCTGATGCCTGTCGCGTGTAATGCGCATACCAAGTATTTGAATGGCCTGTCCCAGATCTTTCATCTCAAAGCTCTTCTTGAGCTGATCCTTAAGAGTATCTAGCTCATCATGAGCTTTGCCTGCTCTATCAACATATCATTCACATAGAGTACCAAAATCAATAAAGAACCATCACGGGCTTTCTTCGTGTAAAGACACGGATCCATAGCACTCCGGCTGTAGCCCTGTGACTGCATAAAGGCATCAAACTTATGATACCACTCCCTAGGTGCCTGTTTCAAGCCATAAAGACTTTTCCTCAATTTGCACACTAGGTGCTCCCTGCCAGGTTCTGCAAAGCCCTTAGGCTGCTCCATATAAATCTCATCTGTTGAGATATCGAGCTCCACTCGTGATACGCCAGGGTGACCGTTGTGTATTTATGTCACCGACTTGTCAGTTGCAGACGCGGTTGGTACACCGCCCATGAATAATAGCTACATGATAGCTATCCTTATCTACTCTAGTTCGTGGCTCAGTTAGTATGCCACCTTAGTTAGTTGAGTTTGGTTTGAGACCCATATATAGGGTTCTTCTATTTCTTTGTACGAGAGTTCTTTTTTGGCTTACACAACTAAGAAGAGGAAAACAGTTTTCAGCCTCCACCTTTGTGTGTATTCCCCCATTGTGCAAGCAAGAAAGCTACGAGTGAGACTCCTTCCTTCTCTCCCACAATCTTGACATGGTATCAGAGCCTTGTTCGTGGTAAGGAGCTCAAGAAAGCAAGCCAAGCTCGCAGTGTTCTGGTTGAGACGCCCTTCGCGATGAAGCAAGAGGGCAGTATATGCTGCGGGAGAGAGCTTTAGCTCATGGCGACCCTGTTTTTTTGATTTGAGGCCATTTCGGGGCCTGTTTTGAAGGCGGAAGTTTTCTGCACGCACTCAGGAAAAGGCCCAGTTTTATGCTGTGCAGCCACTGTTCTACAGGTCGGTGAAAAGTTTCTGTAGAAATTGCATCGTATGCTTGTGCGCAGAGACATTGGGAGTTACAGAATCATCCATGTTGCCTGTTGATGCAAAATCGTCACTAGGAAGTGACTGTGTGGTCAAATACCACTTTCATCAGTTTTGCAGATTTGCCTTTGTGAGACTGAAGCTGTGCTGTTTGCAGTGACAGAATTTTTTGCAGTGTTTTGTAATGGGGTCTGATTCTCTCTCACAGATTGTCACTGAAAAGCTTGACAAGAACAACTTCCAAGCATGGAAGTTTAGAATGACGAATTTCCTTATGGGAAAAGGATATTGGGAATTTGTTGCAGGAAATGAAGAAGAACCAGTTCTTCCTGATGTTCCCAATCAACAGCAAATGCAGGCATTTAAAGCATGGCATGAGAGAGCCAGGAAAGTTATGTACTGGCTGTCTATCAGCATTTCAGACTCTATGATTGTGCATATTCAGGATGCAAGTACGCCAAAGGAGGCATGGAATACTCTATCAAAGATGTATAGCACAAATACACAAGCCAGGAAAATGCAGCTCAAGCAAGAGTTGCACAATGTGCAAAGAGAAAATATGAGCATCAATGACTACCACATGAAGGTGAAGAAGATTGCAGATGCACTTGCTTCCATTGGGTCGCCAGTGGAAGATGATGATTTAGTTTCTGTGACCTTGAATGGTCTAGGAAAGGATTATGCACAGTTTCGAACATCCATTTCTGTCCGTGAAAGATTTCCTGATTTTGAGGAGTTGATTGCTCTTCTAATTTCTGAGGAGCAGAGAAATGGTGGTGCATCTTCTTCAGGAGGAACTTCAAAAGAAGCTGTCTTCTACTCAAATGCTGGAAGAGGTAGAGGCAGAGGTAGAGGAGACCGATTTGGAGGCCGTGGTAGAAATCAGAATATGCAGCAAACTCAAGAAAACCAGTCCTATGGAGGAGGACGTGGTAACTCTAGAGGCAGGGGGAGCCAAAGAGGTCGTGGTGGATGGCAAAGAGGTCAAAATGCAAACAGTAATGTTGAATGCTACTACTGTGGTAAAATGGGTCATATGGCTAAAGACTGCTATAAAAAGCAGAATGACATCATGAATGGAAAACTGCAACAAGGAAATTATGCATCTTCTAGTAGACAGGGTGATGACAGAAATGAGCATTTGTTCATGGTGCAGCACATGAACAATTCTGTGACAAGTGCAGAAGAAAGCAATGATGTATGGTATGTTGACTCAGGTGCATCAAACCACATGACAGGTCATGCAGAATGGATGGAGGATGCAAGAAAATGGAAAAACCAGGATTTGTGGAGACTGATGATGATACTGCACATCCTATTGTGCAGATTGGAAAAATTCCCTTGTCTATGCAGGATGGGAAAAAGAAATACCTGTCCGTGTATTTCATGTCCCGAATATCACCAAGAATCTGGTTTCTGTTGGTCAAATGGTTGAGCAGGGCTTGCAGGTCAGATTTAATCCTCATGGATGCTTTGTTGAGGATATGAAAAATAAAGGTCGCTTGATAGCAAAAGGAAAGAAGAAGGGCAGAATGTTTACATTGGATGCAGACATGCCTGAATTGAGTGCAGCAATGTTTGCACATGGGACCGGTGTAGTTGTAGATATTGATATCTGGCATAAACGCATTGGTCATGTTAATGTACAGCGACTTAAATCAATGCAGGCCCAAAACATTGTTGCAGGATTGCCTAAATTCAAGGTTGCAGAAATGCATAAGGTATGTGAAGCCTGTCAGTTTGGAAAACAGGCAAGGAAACCATTTCCTAGACATGTTCAAGAGAGTAAGAAGCCATTGGAATTAATCCACTCTGATGTGTGGACTACTAAAGCTGCATCTCTTGGAGGCTGTCATTATTTTGTCAGTTTTATTGATGACTATAGCAGAAAAGTTTGGGTGTATTTTATGAAAAAGAAAAGTGAAGTTTTTGGGCATTTCAAAGCTCTTAAAGCTATGGTTAAAAAAGAAACAGGCCTGCAAATAAAATGCCTAAGGTCAGATGGAGGGGGAGAGTACCTCTCAAATGAGTTTGCAAGGTTCCTGCAGGAGCATGGCATAAAGCAACAATATTCATGCAGTCATACCCCACAACAAAATGGAATTGCAGAAAGGAAAAACAGGCATATTGGAGAGGTATCTCGTGCCATGCTCAATGAAAAAGACCTGCTAGATTTTTATTGGGTTGAAGCAGTTGCTACAGCAGTCTATATAATGAACAGGACTCCCACTGCAGCAATACTTGGGGTAACTCCAGAGGAGAGGTATACTGGTAGGAAACCAGATATTTCTCATTTGAAAATTTTTGGTTGCATTGCCTATGTACATGTGCTAGATGAGTTGAGATCCAAGTTGGATCCAAAAGCTGAGAAGTGTATCTTTATTGGTTACTCTCTGCAGCAAAAATGGTATAGATGCTATAACCCTTCTACTCGTAAGTTTACAGTGAGCAGAGATGTTGTTTTTGATGAGATGAGTAGCTGATATAAACCAGTAAATGTGATTGATGATGTAGATGCACAAAATGGTAATGCTACACAGAATTCACAGCAGCAGTCACAAAATATTAGTGGACCTGGAGCATCCTCTAGTAGTGGTTCACATTCTTCACCATGGACAGGTAGATTGAGATCAGGAGAATCTTCTCAAAGCAATGCAGATAGTGGTATGCAGGTATCACGAAAAGGAAAAGAGAAGGTAGATCAGCCCATGTTTGATGTGAATGCAGGTCACTCTTATGTGGATGGTGAATCCAGTGGCTTAGAACAGAGCATTGATGATGAGTTGGGTATTCCTTCTATTGTTACACCTGGAGTAAGGAAGACCAGGGATGTTTTGAGAGCACCTGGGAGTGAACCTACTTTGCGCAGGTCTACGAGAGCTAGGTATCCTGTCGATAGGCTGAAATATGATGGATTTACAGCCATTCACTATGCATATATGGTCAAGGTGATACAGGAACCAGAACCCACTTCTTTTGAGCAAGCCATGGGAAAAGAAAAATGGGAGAAAGCCATGGATGAAGAAATGGATGCCTTGGAAGCAAATGCTACATGGGAATTGGTACCTTTGCCTAAAGGTAAGAATGCAATTGGCTGTAAGTGGGTTTATAAGGTGAAGCACAATGCAGATGGTTCTGTGAACAGATACAAGGCAAGATTAGTAGTCAAGGGATATGCACAAACATATGGCATTGACTATGAAGAAACATTCAGTCCGGTTGCAAGGATGGCAACCGTAAGAGCAGTCATTGCTATGGCTGCATCAAAGGGATGGTCTTTACATCAGATGGATGTAAAGAATGCCTTCTTGCATGGTGATTTGCAAGAAGAGGTCTATATGGAGCAGCCACCAGGTTATGTGTATGCTATTCATCCTGAGTTTGTTTGCAGGTTGAAGAAAGCCTTGTATGGCTTGAAGCAAGCACCTAGAGCATGGTCTGACAAGATAGGACAGTATCTTGTCACTATTGGCTTTCAGATTTCCAAGGCAGATTTCTCACTTTATGTGAGAAAAACAGAGAAAGGTATTATGCTACTTGTCATTTATGTTGATGATTTGATTATGACAGGTGACAGTGATGAAGATATCCTTCATATGAAAATGCTATTGAAGCAGAAGTTTGAGATGAAGGATTTGGGAGAGCTGCGTTATTTCTTGGGCATTGAGGTGATTAGATCACCAAGTGGGATACAGCTCTTGCAGAGGCAGTATGGATTGGACATGCTGTCCAAATATGGGATGACAGGCTGTAAGCCTATTTCAGTTCCTTTGGAGCAGAATGTGAAGCTGAGCGCAGATGCAGGTGAGCTTCTGGAAGACCCTACTATGTACAGACGCATAGTAGGAAGCTTGATTTATATGACTATTACCAGGCCAGATTTGAGCTATGCTGTTGGATTGGTAAGTCAGTTTATGCAGGCTCCAAGGAAATCACATTTGGATGCGGCTAGACGCATACTCAGGTATGTGAAGTCCACATTGCAGTATGGACTATTTTATGAGACTGAGGTTCAGATACAGTTGCATGGATACACTGATGCTGATTGGGCTGGTAGCATTTCTGATAGACGTTCTACCAGTGGATATGTGTTCTCTTTTGGGAGTGCTGCAGTCACTTGGAGCAGCAAGAAACAGCCTACAGTTGCCTTGTCGAGCACAGAGGCTGAGTACAGGGGTGCGGCAATGGCTGCATGTGAGGTAGCTTGGTTGCATAAGCTACTTTATGATATGCATCAGCCTACAGATGGGCCAGTTGTCATTTATTGTCACAACATGAGTAGTATACACTTGGAAAATAACCCAGTCTATCATGCTAGAACAAAGCACATTGAGGTGCATTATCACTATGTGCGGGAGAGGGTTTTACTAGGTCTTATTGATCTAGTTTATGTCAGCACAGAGGATCAGGTAGCTGACATATTTACGAAGGCATTGGGCGCAGAGAAGCTGCGCAAGTTCAGAGACCTGGTTGGTGTGCAGGAATTGGGATTGAGCTCGAGGGGGAGTGTTGAGATATCGAGCTCCACTCGTGATACGCCAGGGTGACCGTTGTGTATTTATGTCACCGACTTGTCAGTTGCAGACGCGGTTGGTACATCGCCCATGAATAATAGCTACATGATAGCTATCCTTATCTACTCTACTTCGTGGCTCAGTTAGTATGCCACCTTAGTTAGTTGAGTTTGGTTTGAGACCCATATATAGGGTTCTTCTATTTCTTTGTACGAGAGTTCTTTTTTGGCTTACACAACTAAGAAGAGGAAAACAGTTTTCAGCCTCCACCTTTGTGTGTATTCCCCCATTGTGCAAGCAAGAAAGCTACAAGTGAGACTCCTTCCTTCTCTCCCACAATCTTGACATCATCATGCAAGTCCCCATGTAAGAAAGCCCTCTTGACATCCATTTGGTATAAATCCAAGTCAATCTGAGCAACCAAAGCCAAGACTAAGCGCAGGGTGGTCATCTTAACCATAGAGAAAAGACCTCATCAAAGTCCACACCATGTTCCTGCTTAAAACCCTTTGCTAGCAATCTAGCCTTGTATGCCGGATTGGGGTGTCCATGGGGTACTTTTTAGCTTGTACACCCACTTGCATGGCAAAGCCTTCTTGCCCGTAGGCAAGGAAACCAAATCCCAAGTGGCATTCTTATGCAGGGAGTCTATCTCAGACTGCATAGCCCTCTCCCAAGAGTGACTGTCACCCATGCGCATAGCCTCATCATAAGTGAAAGGCTCTCTTGCATCTGTAACCAAGACATAATGCATCGAGGGCTGAAATCAATCTGGTGGACGTATGTCTCTAGTAGACCGTCTCACGGCAGGCTCTGCTGCCTGCCAAGCTGCCTGTCCAACGCCCTGACCATGAGCATCTACTGTAGCTGTAGACTGTCCAACTGGCTGTGCGGGAGCTCTCGGCTCCTCCTAAAATATGACCCTGCGGATCTCAATAACTCTCTCAGGCTACCTATGCATCTTGTCTTCATGGAAGACTACATCATGACTACGGATGACTTTCTGCGCCTGCGGATCCCAGAGACGGTAACCCATCTCGCCTGCATTCCCATAACCAAGGAAAATGCAGTCTTCATGGAAGACTACATCATGACTACGGATGACCTTCCGCGCCTGCGGATGATGTAGTCTTCATGGAAGCATCATGATTGGGATGACTTTCCGCACCTGCGGATCCCAGAGATGGTAACCCATCTCGCCTGCATCCCCATAACCAAGGAAAATGCATTTGACACTCTTGGGATCCAGCTTACTTCTCTTGTCCCTGGGCACATGGCAAAATGCCTCACATCCAAAGACACGGAGATGCGCATAAGAGGGGGGTTTTCCAATCCATACCTCCTCTGCAACTTGGAAATCCAAACCACTAGAAGGTGATTTGTTTCTGACATGCACAACTATACTAACTGCCTCGGCCCAAAAGCTCTGTGGTAGGCCTGCATGACTAAGCATACTGCGTATATGCTCCTGGATGGTTCTATTCATCCGCTCAGCCAAACCATTCTGGTGGGGGGGATGTAGGGGGCGGTCAGCTGACACTTAATACCCCTCTCATCACATAACTACTCAAAAGCATGTGAGACATACTCACCCCCATTATCTATCCTTAGGCATTTTAGCATATACCTAGACTAGTTCTCAACCAATGCAAGCCATCTCTGAAACACACCCAATACATCGGATTTCAGCTTAATGGGATAAGCCCAAACTTTTCGTGAAAAATCATCTATGAACGTAACAAAATACTTGGCACCACCCATAGACTAACAAGGCATGGGCCCATAGACATCCAAAAGTACCAATGCCAAGGGCTCACTCATGCGTGGCCTACCAGACTTCTTATGCGTAGACCTAGTCTACCTGTCCATAAAGACAATGCTCACATGAATCAAAACATGCATAATCAAGGGGCGGTAAGTACCGCAAGTCAAAAAGCATTTTCATTCCCTTCAAAGACATATGGCCCAAACAGGCATGCCAAAGAGATACATGTGGAATAGAACCCACAGACAAAACATGATCAAGGGAAGAAGCTGATACAATCAAGGGGTAGAGACTGCCAGCCTTGGCACCTCTCGCAATCACAAGTCTGCCACGAGTGATCTTCCATGCAGAGTCTCCAAAAGATACACGATATCCTATGTCATCAAGCTGTCTAGCTGACATGAGACTGCGTGTCAAAGCAGGTACATGACGTACATCCTGCATAACAAAACTGCTGCCAGAAGGAAATTGTAGCCTAACATCACCAATGCCCACAATATCAAGAGAGCTGTCATCACCCAAGTGCACAGAACCTGAAACAATACGGTATGAATGAAACCACTCTCAGCAAGGTGTCACATGAAAGGACACACCTGAGTCCAAGAGCCAACATTGTGCATACATAGAGTGTATCTTTGTCATCTGCGAAGCACTAGAAGAAGCTGCTAGGATATAATCATCATCATCAACATTCTCAGGTTGCATAACATTGATCTCTTCAATATAACACTGGACTTTGTAGGCACTATGCTGCGATCAGAAGACTTATCCTACACTTTGTCTTTCCCCTTATCTTTGTGCCTTTCATTGTACAATTCATGGCATTGTGGCCTAATATAGCCCTTTTTCCCACAATGGTGACAAGTAACATCTGCATTCCTGCCACAGGATTTGCTACGTGACTTCCCACGAGACTTGGACCGAGATTTTTGAGAATCCCGTCCATGGGCACTGCCACTGCCATGCTTTCCATATCCAATTAACTGTCATAGCATGCAAAAGGCATCCAAATTCTTACGGTTAACCTCTTCTTGCAGAAGAGCACTCTCAACATCAGATAATTTCAAGGTAGCAATAGAGGCACATAATGTAGTGCGGAATACATCCCATGACTCATTAAGAGTACTAAGCAAGAAAAGAGGAGTGACATCCTTTGCAAAAGTGATGTCTTGTGAAGTCAAGTTCTTGAGTATAGCATGGAATTGGCTCAAGTGAGCAGACGTAGTCACATTCTCCTTCATGCGCAGATCCATAAGCTGCTTCAGTCAATACATTTGACTCGCTGGACTTTCCTTGTCATAGAGATTCTTGATTTTATCCCACAACTACCATGCACTCAGTTCTTCCTCAAATACATTGTAGTGAACCTGTTCTGTGAGAGACAATACAATGGTGGACTTGCATAACTCATCAAGCTCAAGCCATTTCTCATCTAGCATAGTTACAGGCGGATGCCCGCTTAACCTCAAAGGTTTGATCTGCGATTTTTGCACCAACACACTTTGCCAAATTTGGCTCTTCCAATAAGATTAATTCATACCATCAAGCTTAGAGATGTTGAAAATAGCATGATCAGTGGACGAACTCGCCATAATGCAGGCTGAAAGGCTGTAGACAGTTTAAAATTGCTTGCTGTTTATTACAGAAAATGACAAAAAAATCACCAAAATTGAGGAAAAATGGCAAGGAAAGTGGAACCAAAGCTACTGCCCACCAAGTACTAGTGAAAGTATATCATTTTAGAGTATTTCTGCATGAAAAATCCATGCCAGTCCATACATATATGCTTGCTGTAATAAATTTTAGATTTCAGTAAAAGAGAGCTAACAGTGCCAAAATCGGATCCCAAGGCAATCAGATATTGCCAAGACCAAAGCTGACATCATGCGGGCATAGCATAAGCATATAATGGTCAATAAGCATGAATCCAACACCCAAGTATGTCATATAAAAATCTGCCAGTGAGTAGGCACACCCCCCCAGTCAACGGGGCAAAGTGTTCCTGCCACCACCAAAACTTGACACAAGTAGGTGTCAGTTCACAAAGATACGGATCCAAAACTGAGACTTAGCTCATAAGCATACAGTGAACTAAGACATATGATGTATCATCCCAAAAGGTAAGAAGTCCCAAAGTCTCAAGTGTCTGTAACTACTCAATAGCATGTAACAGCTCAATGCATAAAAGTACCACCTGCTCAATGTCTGATAAGCACTCAAGAATGCTCCCACTAGCACAAAAGCTGTATGTATGAGCTCAAGGGCTCAAGCCAAGGCAAGACACAGTGCCAATGACATAAGTCCAAGACAATACATCAATAGTACATCCCGAACATGTAGGCGGTAGAACATCCATATGTAGCATCCGTAAGCATGTAAGACATCAAATACATCCCAATCCAAACTCTGACAAGCCAAGTAACATCCAAGGCTGCTCCAGATAATCCAAAATACATCCAAGGTGGAGCTTCAATGAGCACTCAAGCTCAACGTATGCATAGGGTAATCAACCGTGACATGAGCATCAAGCCATAGGCAGCAGGTATGCATAAACCCAAGAAGCATCACTATCAAAGCATATACCAATGTCAATAAGTGTGGGATGAAATAAGCTCAAGCTTCCAAAAGCATTCAAATTCAATGACAAGCTCAAAGTCATCCCTCGATGATCAATACATCATAGCATAACCCAAGACATACATCCGGAACAAATAGGCATATGTCAAAGCATGAAAGATAACTTCAGCCCAAGAGTGTTCAACATGTATTTACTATTATAAACTGTGTATTTCTAGCCCCAAAATTAGGCCAAAATCATAGCATTACATGTAGGTTCAATCCCCCAATCAATCGGGATGCAATAGGCATCAAACCGGTTATGTAGTCATGCCCAAACAAGCATAGGCATACAAATACATGCTGTCTCAGACCTAAAATCTGTTGCAAAAGATTCTGTCATCAGAGTTTGGAAAATCCGACATCACATTACATTCAGAGCATGCCAAAACCCCAACTTAGACTCTTACCTTGCCTGAATTGGGTTCTGAATGCCCGAGATATGACAAAAAGGGTGATTTTTGGGCCAGATTTTGAAACAGGCGCAAAAAAAATGTGAGCTAGCTGGGGGGATTGCTGTCCCAAAGGGGGCAACAATGGGGCCCAAAGGGGGCACAAATGAGGGCCAAAGAAGGCCTATACCAAGCCTCAGCAAGCCTTGATAGGCTGGAAGCAAGATCTAGGTGAAGGAAGCTCAAAGAGGTGTGAGCTATGGCTGCTCACAACTTGTTTACAGCCTGTGAGACCTGAGAACTGAAGTAAACCCTGAAGAAAATGATCAAATACCTTTGATGTAATGCCCTGAAGATGCCCAACAATGCTGGGAAGGTGCTCGAGAATCCGGGGAGTGACGTGAGCTCGAAAGAGTCGGATATGGCTGCTGGGAAGGAGACCCAATGCAAGTAGGGTGTCGATGGGATGTTGAGAATGCCACAAACCAAGCTCAAGAGTCAGAAAAGCTCTGATACCAGTTGAAAGGGAGCGACGGATCGAAGGTTGGACTTGAGAGCTATGGCGGGAGAGCAAGAGCAAGAAAGGGAGAGACTAGAAATGGGAACTCCAATAGTCACAATGTGTGATCGGGCCTTCCTTTATTCAAATTGTCACTAAAAGAATAAAGAATAAAGTGACAGTGATGGGCACCCACCACCTGCAGTGTGCAGTGGCAGTGGCTGTCATTGTAGTAATACACAGGCGGCTAGGCAGAGGCGCCTTTACCCCCAACAAGATGTATTGGCTGAAGTAGCTTATGGATCTAAACATGAAGGAGAATGTGACTATGTCTGCTCACTTGAGCTAGTTCTATGCTATACTCAAGAACTTGACTTTGCAGGACATCACTTTTGCACAGGATGTCACTCCTCTTTTCTTGCTTGGTACTCTTAATGAGTCATGGGATGTATTTCGCACTGCATTATGTGCCTCTACTGCTACCTTGAAATTATCTGATGTTGAGAGTGCTCTTCTGCAGGAAGAGGTTAACCGTAAGAATTTGGATGCCTCTTGTATATCGCATACTATGACAGTTAGAGGTAGGAATGATGGATATGGAAAGCATAGCAGTGGCAGTGGCAGTGGCAGTGCCCATGCACGGGATTCTCAAAAATCTCGGTCCAAGTCTCGTGGGAAGTCACGTAGCAAATCCTGTGGCAGGAATGCAGATGTTACTTGTCACCATTGTGGGAAAAAGGGCCATATTAGGCCACAATGCCATGAATTGTACAATGAAAGGCACAAAGATAAGGGGAAAGACAAAGTGTAGGATAGGTCTTCTGATCGCAGCATAGTGCCTACAAAGTCCAGTGTTATATTGAAGAGATCAATGTTATGCAACCTGAGAATGTTGATGATGATGATTATATCCTAGCAGCTTCTTCTAGTGCTTCGCAGATGACAAAGATACACTCTATGTATGCACAATGTTGGCTCTTGGACTCAGGTGTGTCCTTTCATGTACACCTTGCTGAGAGTGGTTTCATTCATACCGTATTGTTTCAGGTTCTGTGCACTTGGGTGATGACAGCTCTCTTGATATTGTGGGCATTGGTGATGTTAGGCTACAATTTCCTTCTGGCAGCAGTTTTGTTATGCAGGATGTACGTCATGTACCTGCTTTGACACGCAGTCTCATGTCAGCTAGACAGCTTGATGACGCAGGTTATCATGTATCTTTTGGAGACTCTGCATGGAAGATCACTCGTGGCAGACTTGTGATTGCGAGAGGTGCCAAGGCTGGCAGTCTCTACCCCTTGATTGTATCAGCTTCTTCCCTTGATCATGTTTTGTCTGTGGGTTCTATCCCACATGTATCTCTTTGGCATGCCTGTTTGGGCCATATGTCTTTATAGGGAATAAAAATGCTTTCTGACTTGCAGTACTTACCGCCCCTTGATTATGCATATTTTGATTCATGTGAGCATTGTCTTTATGGACAGGTAGACTAGGTCTACGCATAAGAAGTTTGGTAGGCCACGCATGAGTGAGCCCGTGGGATTGGTACATTTGGATGTCTATGAGCCCATGCCTTGTCAGTCTATGGGTGGTGCCAAGTATTTTTTTACGTTCATAGATGATTTTTCACGAAAAGTTTGGGCTTATCCCATTAAGCTGAAATCCGATGTATTGGGTGTGTTTCAGAGATGGCTTGCATTGGTTGAGAACCAGTCTGGGTATAGGCTAAAATGCGTAAGGACAGATAATGGGGGTGAGTATGTCTCACGTGCTTTTGAGCAGTTATGTGATGAGAGGGGTATTAAGCGTCAGTTGACTGCCCCCTACACCCTCCCAGAATGGTTTGGCTAAGCGAATGAATAGAACTATCCAAGAGCGTGTACGTAGTATGCTTAGCCACACAGGCCTACCACGGAGCTTTTGGGCTGAGGCAGTTAGTACAATTGTGCATATCATAAACAAATCACCTTCTAGTGGTTTGGATTTCCAAGTTGCCGAGGAGGTATGGATTGGAAAACCTCCCTCTGATGCGCATCTCCGTGTCCTTGGATGTGAGGCATTTTGCCATGTGCCCAGGGACAAGAGAAGTAAGCTGGATCCTAAGAGTGTCAGATGCATTTTCCTTGGTTATGGGGATGCAAGCGAGATGGGTTACCGGCTATAGGATCCATAGGCGTGGAAAGTCATCTGCAGTCACGATGTAGTCTTCCATGAAGACAAGATGCATAGGCAGCCTGAGAGAGTTGTTGAGATCCGCAGGGTCATATTTTAGAAGGAGCCGAGAGCTCCCGCACAGCCAGTTGGACAGCCTAGAGCTGCAGCAGATGCTCATGGTCAGGGTGTTGAACAGGCAGTTAGGCAGGCAGCAGAGCCTGCCGTGAGATGGTTTACTAGAGACAGACGTCCACCTGATAGATTTTAGCCCTCGATGCATTATGTCTTGGTTACAGATTCAGGAGAGACTTTCACTTATGATGAGACTATGCGCAAGGGTGACAATCACTCCTGGGAGAGGGCTATGCAGTCTGATATAGACTCCTTGCATAAGAATGGCAGTTGGGATTTGGTTTCCTTGCCTACGGGCAAGAAGGCTTTGCCATGCAAGTGGGTGTACAAGCTGAAAAGTACCCCTGGACACCCCAAGCCAGCATACAAGGCTAGATTGGTAGCAAAGGGTTTTAAACAGGAGCATGGTGTGGTTAAGATGACCACCCTACGCTTAGTCTTGGCTTTGGTTGCTCAACTTGACTTGGATTTATACCAGATGGATGTCAAGATGGCTTTCTTACATGGGGACTTGCATGATGAGATTTATATGGAGTAGCTTAAGGGCTTTGCCGAACCTGGCAAGGAGCACCTAGTGTGCAAATTGAAGAAAAGTCTTTATGGCTTGAAGCAGGCACCTAGGGAGTGGTATCATAAGTTTGATGCCTTTATGCAATCACAGGGCTACAACAGGAGTGCTATGGATCCATGTCTTTACACAAAGAAAGCCCGTGATAGTTCTTTAGTGATTTTGGTCCTCTATATGGATGATATGCTGATAGCAGGGAAAGATCATGATGATCTAGATGCTCTTAAGGCTCAGCTCAAGAAGAGCTTTGAGACGAAAGATCTGGGACAGGTTGCTCACATACTTGGTATGTGCATTAGACGCGACAGGCATCAAGGACTCCTCTACTTGTCACACAGGGAGTACATTCATAAAGTCCTTGAGCGCTTTCGCATGCGGGACATAAAGCCTATTGGCTGTCCATTGCCTTCTTATGTGAAGGTATCACAGGCGGATTGTCTGCAGACAGATGAGCAGAGGGCCGAGATGGCCAAGATTCCCTATGCATCCGCAGTGGGTAGTCTTATGTATGCCATGATAGCCCTCGTCCAGATATTGCCTTTGCAGTTGGTGTTGTGGCATTCTATATAACTACACCTGGCAAGAAGCATTGGGATGCCGTGAAGGGTATCATGAGGTACCTGAAGGGCACTGCAGATATGTGCATATGCTATGGCAGCTAGGATATAGGAGTCGTGGGGTACACTTACTTTGATTATGCATGACATGCAGATAGTAGAAAGTCCACTTCTGGCTATGTATTCACATATACTGGAGGTGCTGTTTCTTGGATGTCCAGGGTGCAAAAATGCACGGCCCTTTCTACTATAGAGGCCGAGTTTGTTGCAACCACTGAGTCTTGCAAGGAGGCCATTTGGTTGGGTCGTTTGGTTGCTGACTTTGGTATTGATGCTATCCCTACACTGCATTCGGATTCTATGAGTGCTATTCAGTTAGCCAAGAATTCGATCTTCCATGCGAAGATGAAACACATTGAGGTGAGGTATCACTTCATACGTGGGGTCATTGAGGACAAGTCTGTTAATCTTGTCAAGATCTTGACTGACCAGAATCCTGCAGATCTGCTCACGAAAAGCCTCTCTACATAGTGCTTTGCCTACCTCAGGAGGTTGATGGGCGTGGGATGAGATGACGCTTTTCCTCATCTTGTTGTACATGTGTACATGTTGTACTGTCTTTTTCTTTTTCTTTTCACTCCTCACTAGGGCAGATTCACCTTTAAGTGGGAGGTTGTTGGGGGTAAAGGCGCCTCCGCTTAGCTGCCTGTGTATTACTACACTGACAGTCATCACCGCCACTGCACACTACAGGTGGCGGCGCCCATCACCGTCACTTTATTCTGTATTCTTTTAGTGACAGTTTGAATAAAGGAAGGCTTGGTCACACATTGTGACAGTTGGAGTTCCCATTTCTTGTCTCTCTCTTTCTTGCTCTTGCTCTCCCGCCATAGCTCTCGAGTGCAAGCTTCGATCCTTCTCACCTTTCAGAGTCCCAGGTTGTGGGATTTTTTGTATCTTGTTATCATTGTACCTTGTGCCCCAATGTGGGATTACCTTGTAATTACAATTCTTATAACAAATCTTGTATCTAGTCTAGTCTCTCAAGCACAGCCTAGTGCTCCCATAATAGTTTGGCAAGACTCCAGTCGCTAAAGTCGTGGATGGGATACCTCTAGCATCTAGAGATATTATCAAGGAACCCAACCACTCATGGTGACTCTTGGTGATCACAAACCTCATGTATACTTTAATGTCATACCTAGTCCCATGAATCCAATCATCCTTGGGATGCCTTGGCTAAAGAAACACAACCCATAAATTGATTGGGTTAAGCAAAAGATTACATGCCATGAAAATCAAGGAAAGTTAGTATATCTAGGAGCCAAAGCCTTTATGTACAAAGCAAGGTAGGAATTGACCTACATTATATATCATATACCATCTCAAGAATCTACTAAGTATGAGTCAGTCAAGCTACCAAGCCAGTATTAAGAATTCCAAGATGTCTTTGAAAAAAAGAATGCAGATCTCTTGCCTGAGCACAGACCATATGATTGTGCTATAGAACTCCATGAGGAGGCTCAACTACCTTTTGGACCCATCTACTACAGGTTATCCCCTGATGAACTAGCTGAACTATGCAAGAACATTGATGAGAACTTAGCCAAGGGGCTTATTAGGTACTCAAAGTCTCCTACTGAAGCCCCAATTCTATTTGTAAAGAAGAAAGATGGGTCACTTTGAACATGTGTGGATTATTGAGGACTCAATAAGATAATAGTCAAGAATTGATGCCCTTTGTTGTTAATACCAGAGCTCTTGGAACACCTTGGAAAAGCCAAGATCTTCACAAAGATTGATCTATGGGGGGCTTACAATCTTGTATGGATCAAAGAAGGAGATGAATGGAAGACAGCCTTCTGCACAATATATGGTCACTTTGAGTATGTTGTTATGACATTTGGCCTCACTAGTGCTCCTATACTATTTCAACATATGATAAATGATATCTTTTGAGAGCATCTAGATGACTTTGTAGTTATATACTTGGATGATATCTTGATATTCTAAAAAGATTCAAAGGAGAATGATCACCATGTAAAATTAGTTTTGGGAAATCTCAAAGAAAAAAGACTATATGCAAAACTTGAGAAGTGTTTTTTCCATTAGAGAGAAGTGAAATTCTTGGGGTACAATGTCTCTTAGAGAGGAATCTTCATGGACCTCAAGAAGATCTTGACTTGCAGACACCCACATGTGTCCATGATCTCCAAGGTTTCCTTGGCTTTGCTAACTTCTATAGGATATTTATCAAGGATTACTCTAGTCACTCCACTCATTAGACTCACAGGAAACTCAAAGTTCTCATGGACCTCATGAGTTGAGAAGGCCTTCTGGACCCTGAAGACTACATTCACCACCACTATCTTGATTCTAGTCCACCTAGATCCTACCAAGCCATTTTTCTTAGAGACTGATGCATTAGGCTATGCCCTAGGAGCCATCTTGTCCTAGCATGGAGATGATGGTCATATGCATCCAGTGGCATTCCAATGAAGGAAGTTCTCCCCTCCAAAGATAAACTATGATATCCATGACAAAGAAATCATTGCCATTATATATACCTTTGATACTTGGCATCATCATCTAGAGGGTGCAACCCATTAAGTTATTGTCTATACAAATCACAAAAATCTAAAATACTTTATGATAACTCGGATCCTCAATCAAAGACAATCATGTTGGAGTAACTTCTTATCTAGGTTTGAGTTTGTCATCACCTATCACCCAGGATGCCAGCAATGCCAATCAAATGCTTTATCAAGAAGGTCCTATCTCTTACCTAAGAAGGGAGAATAATCTTTTGATCAACAATGAGAAATACTACTCAAGCTAGAGCACCTCTAGCTAGCAGAGCCATTTCTAGTTGTCACCAAGATGACCCTACCTTAATCTAGTTAATCCATGAAGTCTTTCCGCATTGATAATTTGGCCAACAATATCAAGAGAAAAAATCAAGAGGGAAAAGGAAATGAATTTTGTGAGTTTCAAGAAATTAATGGATTGTTATACTATAAGGATCTACTTTACATCCCTCTAGGAAAGTTGAGACTCCAGGTACTCTAGCAATGCTATGGCACCCTAGTAGCAAGATACTTTGGAGTTAATAAGATCTTAGAGCTTATTTCAAGAGATTTTTGGTGGTCCCATATGTGAAAAGAAGTTAAGGAATATATAAAATCATGTGATACTTGCAACAGGACCAAGGTACCTCGCCACACAAACCACATGGCTCCTACAACCTTTGTCGATTCCAACGCGACTCTGATCTTCTCAATCCATGGATTTCATAATATATCTTCCTAAATCAGATAAATACAACTCTATTCT
Organism: Lygodium microphyllum; assembly: GCF_053477565.2. Classification (NCBI taxonomy): domain Eukaryota; kingdom Viridiplantae; phylum Streptophyta; class Polypodiopsida; order Schizaeales; family Lygodiaceae; genus Lygodium; species Lygodium microphyllum. The sequence goes on along the minus strand of NC_141148.1, from coordinate 117,886,840 downwards.
TATGTAGTAGACAGCTTCACAAAAATGGCACATTTCGTCCCTACCACACCAAGACCATCACAGGCGCAGCTACCACTAGTCTCTTCCTCAGATACATTTTTAGATTACATGGACTCCCAAATGACATCATAGCACGATCGGGATCCCCAATTCTAACCTAGTTTTTGGAAGAGCCTTTGCAATATCCCTGGAGTCCAAGTTAAGTCATCCACATCCACAATCATCCATAAACTGATTGTCAAACAGAATGAGTAAATCAAGTCTTGGAACAATATCTCTGTTGAGAGGCTCTCTAATCTTGAATGTCATTCTTCTAATCTTTTACCTTCCTAGCTTACTTCCCTCTTTCAATTGAATTATGTGCACGACAATGATAGGGTAAATCTACTTTAACTCATCATAACTCCATGCAAACAAATCCTTGAGCTCCTGTAAAAGTGACACCTAATTCATGCTGTTATAATATCCGAGATCCACACTAGACTTACTTATATACTTAAAAATATATATGATGAATATTATGCTGGCAGAGAGAGAACAGATGAGAGAAAAGAAAGATGTAGAGAGAGAGAGAGAGAGAGAGAGAGAGAGAGAGAGAGAGAGAGAGAGAGAGAGAACACACTAGGGATTGGAAGATGGGTCAATCCCCCCCCTTGTGGAGTTATATTATTGACAAGGAGCAAGCTCCTTCGTTACACATAAACCAGTTCCTACTTGTAGATCTGGAAAACAAGATCACGATTCCTTGCACAATATACAATTGGCTAACACTTGCACAACTTGGAAGTTGGCACCTTTTGATCCTTCTTGAGTCTCCTTCTCTCCTACACAAAATGTGTAGGGCTCTCCTCTTGGAACTTGATTTCAACAGAGCTTCTGTAGCACTTGCACCTTCTCTTCTCCTCTTGGATGCATGCAAAGTAATGTTTCCTTCCTCTCTCTCACACCCAAGGAGAGCCTCCTCTTTTATAGGCTTTCAAGAGCTTCTCTTTTTGGAGAGAGACTTGAGTTGATCTTCATGCAAGATATGGCTGTTCCAGGACCTACTTTGCAGCACCAATTTCGAGATATCTCTCTGTGTGTTGCTCAGATGAAAAAACATCTAGCATGAAAGTTGTAGATCTTGTTGTTTTTGATAACTCTCATGGGCCGTTTTTAGAGATCGTCTTTCTATCGTGAGATATTTTAAAAATGGATTCACCATGTCTTTAAAAAATAAAATAGCTTCTCAAACTTGTACTCTTAACTTGTGGTCCATGCAACAACCTTAAGAAGAGTTCATTAAATTGCCTTGGACCTCAACCTTAAGATTGACTTCCACACAAAAGCTTGTGTCATTTTAGACCTTAGAAAGAGAAATCACCTCTCCTCACTTCCAAAGGATCACGTCTCTCGTCTTTCTTAGTGAGAGAATTACCTCTCTCGTCTTTCTTAATTAAAGAAAAGACCTTAAACCTTGACTTGTAAGGGAGAGGATGACCCCAAATGAATGCAATGCTCATTACACACAAGTACACGTTCCCAGGCATCCCTAGATGCACACATAAAAACATATACACAAATGCTAATGCACTTCCTCTTCTTAGAACTTAATTCGTCTTCATTTATGTGTAACTCCTTGGTTCTTGTGTACACTCTTACACTTGGTAGACACTTCTTTCCCCCTTCATAACTTGTACTGCCTGTACCAGATATCCACGTCATAGTGCTCTGATCACCCCATTAAGTGATGCACTAGAAATACTGGTCTCTAAATGGTCTCATGGCTATGCTAGATCATCATCAACACTTAAAGAAAAGTGAGTCATTAATTTATTGGCATAAATTTATTAAACAGTGAATGTGTAATAAGCAATCAATTTAGTGACATCCCTCTGGCTTCTAAACAGTTGACCTCAACTGTAGAGGGGATACATAGTCCTTAAAAAGATCTAGAAAGTCTTGTAGTTCTCTCTCAGTTATAAACTGAGCGTAGTTCTCTCTCAGTTATAAACTGAGCGTCCAATGGGGGATAATTCTTAAACTTAACCAGATACTTTCGTAATACCTTACTTGACCTTAGAGTAATGTCTTGATGGTGTAAAATTCTTTCAGGCACAATGAACTCTTCTGTGGAGGTTCTCCAATATAGGGACGTAGCAAACTTATATGGAAAGAATTATGAATGTTCCAATGATTTGGTAGATCCAAACAAAAAGACATATCATTTATCTTATCTGTGATCTTTAAAGGGCCATAATAGCGATTAGAAAGCTTAACCACTTTAGCCTTTTGACCTTTCTACTTCTTCAAGTGAGCCTTCTCAAACTTAAGAAGAATATACTGTCCCAACTTGAGATCTAACTTATGATGATGCTTTATCAACTTCGTGTTTATGCTTCTCTTGTCTCCTTTGGATAGCAGCTTTTACTTGAGTGAAACAAACTCATATGCTGCAAATATCTTATCCTTCGTAAGAAGAATGGGTGGTAAATGAGGCTTACCATAGATGATCTCAAAGGGTGCCTTACCAGTACTAAAATGCACCATATTATTGTATGCAAACTCTACTAAAGGAAAATACTATTCCCATTCTCTTTGATTATCACAGACATAGGATTTCAAAAGGTCTAGAGTAGTAGAATTAGCACTTTCACTCTGCCCATCCATTTGAGGATGATAAGAGGATGAAAATTTTAACTTTGTCCCGAGGTTCTCAAAGAGAGCTTGCCAAAAGAGGTTGTTCATGCGGGGATCTCGATTACTTGTAATGGACTTAGGCATGCCATGATGCTTGAAAATATGAGCAATGAACAGCTTAGCCATATGATCAACTTTGATTGTCTTTCGCACAGGTATAAAGTGAGCTTGTTTACTGAATCTATCAATGATAGTCCGAATTGCATTGTTGCCTGCTTGTGCGCGAGGAAGCTCCATGATAAAGCCCATGGCTATACTTTCCCAAGGCTCATTGAGAATAGGTAATGGCTTCAGTAGACTAGGTGGTTTATGCCTGTCATACTTTACTTTTTGGCATATCTTGCACTTGCGGACATATCTTTCAATGTCAGCTCTAAGAGTGGGCCAAAAGAAATATCTTTCCAATGCTTGAATAGTGAGTAGAATACCCCTATGTCTAGCATATGGGGATGCATGTGCTTCACCCATTACCTTGTGTCAAAATGGTAATGCTACACAAATTGCTTGATGATGATACAAATAACCATCTTGAATTGAATAAGGTGTAATTGACTGACATGAGTTAAGCTGATCCCATATGGTTGAGAAGTCGAAATTAGTTGCATACATTTTGGGTAAATCCATGAACTCATTAAGGTAAACAGTTGTGATTGCATTCACTCGAGGTCACTGTGATAGAGCATCTGCTACCACATTCTTAGTTCCAGGTGTATGAAGGATTTGAAAATGAAACATAGATAAGAAATTTGCCCAGCGCATCTATTTCTATGAGAGCTTCTTCTGAGTGAGGAAGTATCTTAGACTTTGGTGATTTGTTTTAACAAAATATGCACCAAGTAAATAGTGTTTCCATACTTAAAGAGCATGTACCACTGCCATAAGCTCTTTCTCATATATTGGAGCATGTAGCTCATGATCCTTGAGGCATCGGCTCTCAAATGCTATTGCATCATGTTCTTGGTTAAGCACAGCTCCAATGCAATCCCCAGAAGCATCGCAGTGAACTTCAAAAGGTTTTTGAAGATCCAAAACTATGAGAACTGGTTCTTGAGTCACAAGAAACTTAATTCTTTCAAAGGCTTGTAGTTGCCTTGATCCCCAGTGAAAAGGCATTCGCTTCTTAGTAAGGTCATGTAGAGGAGATGCAACATATGCAAAACCTCGTATGAACCTCCTATAGTATGAACATAGGCCCAAGAAACTTCTAACTTCATGTATAGAAGTAGGTGTAGGCCAATCAACAATGGCTCGAATCTTCTCAAGATCCATTCTCACCAAATTGTGAGAAACAATATCTCCCAAGTAATGAATTTTTGAAAGAAAGAATTCACTCTTCTTAGCATTGACATGTAGTCTATGCTTGTGAAGCTCTTAAAAAACAATAGATAGATGTTTTCTATGCTCTTCCTTAGACAGTGAAAATATTAGAATGTCATCAAAGAAGACACATGTGAACTTTGAGTGAGGTCTGAAAATTCTCTCCATCATTTGGTTGAATGTGGCGGATGCATTAGTCAAACCAAATAGCATGACTAAAAACTCGTATAGTCCAAATGTTGTACGAAAAGCTGTCTTATGAACATCTTTAGGTGCTATCCGTATCTGGTGATAGCCGCTCTTGAGATCAATGTGACTAAAGATACTAGCCCCTTGCAACTTATCCAAGATATCATCTATCCTTGGGATAGGAAAACGATTCTTGATTGTGATCTTATTCAAAGATCTGTAGTCCATGCACATACGGAAAGAACCATCTTTCTTTTGAACAAGTAAGACTGGAGAGCAGTATGGAGAAGAGCTAGGTTGAACTAACCTTTTTCCAATAGTTCGTTTACTTGTTTTAGGATCTCGTCTTGCTGACTTGCACTTACTCGGTAATGTTGAGATGACAAGCTCAACACATGCGTACATTAATGATGGACCGCCTGGTTAGATGGGTCCACACATCTATACTTAGCATGTCGGTGGTCATTATGACTCTCACATGGCCACTAACTCATTACTTATTATATTCAGGTTGTTACACCTATTTACAGCTGGCATAGTTATAGCGCTAGTCGACTAGTGTAGTCGGTTATGCATTGTTTGACTTAGTAGGCCACTTTTCTTTATGTTGTATCTTATCTATACTTTGTGTACATTGTAAAGTGTGTGGAAGAAGAAGAAGAAACAAGCAAAAAAACGTTTTGGCCTCCACCTCTCTTCTTGTCTCTTGAGTGAGCTTCTCCTTGTGCATTCTGTGTGTGTTCGGCGCAGCATCTTTAGCAAGTCCCCCCACCACGCGATTCTTGACATGATATCAGAGCCGCGCCACTGAGAGAGGCTGATTTTGAAGGCTGAAGTGAAGGAGAAGAAGCAAGGTTCGAGCAAGCAAGCCACGGGTAAGAAGCTCTCCCATTCTTCCACTCTTTCTCTTGGACAGTGCTTGTGGAGGCACCAGAAGTAGGGTAGAGTAAAAAATCTTAGATTGCAGTGAGATTTGGTGTGCGCGAAGAGTACTATGTGTTTTGTAGATCAGCCCTTTAGGAATATACCACTGCTATTTTGGCCATCCGAGGTCATTTCAGGCCCCGTTTTAGAGCCGAAAGGTTGCGGACAACAGTTCCAGGGTACACTGTGGTTTCGGCTGTATTGATGGAAAGTGGGTGCGTAGGTTACAGATTGTGAATCTGTAATTTTTGAGGTGTTTGCAGGAAGCAAACATAAGGTTTATCTGCAAAGAGGTTGCAGATTACATGTGCTATTGAGCAATTAAAGGTTGCTTGGTATAGTGCTGTGCACGTGTTGTGAAAGATTGCAGAAGATTTGCTTGCTGTTTGGTATCAGTTTTGTGATAATGGCAGAGAACAGTGGAAACCCCATCATTGAGAAGCTTGACAAGAACAATTACCCTTCATGGAAATTCCGTGTCATGAACTTCCTTATTGGAAAAGGCCTCTACGAGTTTGTTTCAAGTGAAGAAAAGGAGCCGGAGGTGAGTGATCCTCCAACTGCAAAAGAGACAAAGGCACGGAAGGAATGGAATGCAAAAGACAAAAAGGTCATGTATTAGCTGTCTGTAGTAATTGACAATAATATGCTGGGACATATTAGAAATGCAGAGAATTCATATGCAGCTTGGACCATACTTGAAAGTATGTTTTTCGTAAATACAGAGGCATGAAAGATTCAACTCAAGCAAGATTTGAATACATTCAAGAAAGGGAAGATGTCTATCAATGAGTATGCACTGAAGGTAAGGAGCATTGCAGATGCCTTGGCAATGATTGATGCAATGCCCGATGATGATGATTTTGTGTCGTCTACCTTGGGTGGACTTAACAATGAAAAGGCTTAGAAGTCTTTTGTAACTTCCGTATATGTCAGAAAGCCATTTCCAGATTTCGATGAGTTGGTCTCCCTTATGATCACTGAAGAGATCATCATGCAGAGTGAGACATCTGAAAAAAGTGGTGAACAGGTCCAAGCTTTCTACTCCATTTCAGAAAGGGGACGTGGAAGGTTCTCTTCAAGAGGCCATGGTACAGGACGTGGTAGTGACAACCAGCAAAACAGATTGAATCAGCAATTTGGTGATATGCAGGTTTCAGGAGGTCGTGGTAACTTTAGAGGCATGGGGAGCTTTAGAGGAAGAGGTGGATGGCAGAACAGAGGTTCTAACAACTCTGGTATTGTGTGTCACTAATGTGGCAAAACAGGTCATATTGCAGCCCAATGTTATGCTAAGAAAGATGATATTTGCAGTGGTAAGTTGTAGCAAGAAAACTATGCATCATCTTCACGACAGAATGAAGACAAAAATGAACATGTGTTTGTTATGTAGCATATGCTGAATGCTGTTACATGAAAGGGAACACATGATGATGTTTGGTATGTTGATTCAGGTGCATCCAATCATATGACCAGCCATGCAGAATGGTTTGGAGAGATGCAGGATTTGCAAAATATAGGTTATGTGTAGACGGGTGATGATTCATGCCACCCAATTTCACATATTGAAAAAGTTCCCTTATCCTTGCATGATGATAAGATAAAGAGTCTTTCAGATGTATTACATGTACCATCTATTACAAAGAACTTGGTGTCAGTCGGTCAGATGGTAGAGCAAGGGCTGCAAGTCAGATTTAATGCAAAGGGCTGCTTTGTAGAAGACTTCAATGACAAGTGCAAGTTGGTTGCAAAGGGAAGTAGAGTTGGACGTATGTTTACTCTGGATGCTGGAATTCCTACTATGAATGCTGCTATGTATGTTAAAGGAAAAGGTGTTGTTGCAGATATTAAAATTTGGCACAAACGCATTGGACATGCAAATGTACAAAGGCTGAAATTAATGCAGTCCAAAGGGTTGGTTACAGGTTTGCCTACATTTAGAGTTGCAGAATTTCATAAGGTATGCGAAGCATGCCAGTTTGGTAAGCAGGCAAGACAACCCTTTTCACATGATAGAGATGTAAGCAGAAATATCCTTGATGTTGTGCATACAGATATTTGGGGGCCTATACAAAATGTATCTCTTGGAGGCAGTTCATACTTTGTCACATTCATTGATGATTGTTCTAGAAAGCTGTGGGTATATTTTATGAAGGAAAAGAGTGAAGCGTTTGAGCACTTTAGAACTTTCAAGGCTGCAGTTGAAAGAGAAACATGCTTGAAAGTAAAGTGCTTGAGGTCAAATGGAGGGGAAGAGTACCTCTCGAATGAGTTCAGTGATTTTCTGAGGTCTCATGGGATAAAGAGACAGTTCACATGCAGGTATACCCCACAGCAAAATGGGGTTGCAGAAAGGAAAAATAGGCATATTGCAGAAGTTGCACGCACCTTGATGGCTGAAAAGAATATGCCTAAGCATTTTTGGTCTGAGGCTGTTCATATTGTTGTTTATATTATGAACAGAACTCCTATAGCTGTAGTTCATGGGATGACTCCTAAAGAATGCTTTACTGGTAAGAAGCCTGATGTATCGCACTTGAAGGTATTTGGCTGTGTTGCATATATTCATGTGCCAGATGAGCAACGGAAGAAGCTTGATCCAAAGGCAGAAAAATGTGTCTTTATTGGATACTCTTTAGTGCAGAAAGGGTATCGTTGTTATGACCCTGTCACATGTAAGTTCAGAGTGAGCAGGAATGTCATCTTTGATGAAATGAGCAGTTGGTATGCATCTAGGTGATGCATTGGATGATGATGATGATCATGACACTCATGTGCAGTCTAAAAAGTAAGAATCATGGACTCTTAGTGGACCAGAGACATCATCTGGTAGTCCTTGGTCTGGGAGACTAAGGAGTAGCTCTACATCTTCAGGTGCATCTAGTAGCACTACAGGTAAAGACAAAGGAAAGAATAAAGTGTTAGATGGTATTGATGCAGTTCTTGATGGAGACTCCAGTGGCTCAAAGAGCTTGGATGATGAGCTTGGTATTCCTTCTGTCAGGACACCAGGTGTACAGAGAGCTCATAATAATGTAAAGGCTCCATTGAGTGATCCGGTGGTACGTAGATCTAGTAGGGTCAGATACCCTCTTAAAATATTTGGTTTTGAAGGTTATGCAACTCACCATTATGCTTATATGGTGAAACTAGTTGAGGATATTGAGCACACTTGTTTTGAGGATGCTATTGGTCATACTCATTAGGATGCAGCAATGGATGAGGAGATGGCTACATTAGAGGCCAATAAAACTTGGGATCTAGTATCATTGCCGAAGGGCAAGAAAGCTATTGGATGTAACTGGGTTTATAAGATTAAGCACAATGCAGATGGTTCTATTAGTAGGTACAAAGCTAGGCTGGTTACAAAAGGCTATGCCCAGACATATGGCATAGATTATGAAGAAACCTTCAGTCCAGTTGCTAGGATGGCAATTGTCAGATGTGTGATTGCTTTGGCAGTGGCCAAAGGTTGGAGGTTGTAGCAAATGGATGTGAAGAATGCCTTCTTGCATGGTGATTTGCAGGAAGAAGTGTATATGGATCAGCCAGCAGGTTATGAATATTTAGAGCATCCCACGTATGTGTGCAGGTTGAAGAAGACGCTCTATGGGCTCAAGCAAGAACCTAGAGCATGGTCTGACAAGATTAGAGAGTATCTTGTCAATATTGGCTTTTATGTTTCTGATGTTGATCACTCACTTTATGTGAGAAAGGGAGATGCAGGTTTGGTCATCTTAGTCATCTATGTGGATGACTTGATTATTACAGGTGATAGTGATAGTGGGATTGCTGAAGTCAAGGACTTTTTGAAGAAGAAGTTTGAGATGAAGGATTTAGGTGAGCTAAGATACTTCCTTAGCATTGAGGTGATCAGATGTGATGATGGTATATGGCTGTCCCAAAGACAGTATGGCTTGGATATGTTGTCCAAGTATGGTATGACAGCATGCAAACCACTTTCAGTCCCATTGGAGCAGAATGTAAAGTTGAGTGCTGATGTTGGGGATGAGATAGAAGACCCTACTATGTTTAGGAGGATAGTGGGGAGTTTGATCTACATGACCATTACAAAGCCAGACTTGAGCTATGCTGTTGGTCTTGTGAGTCAATTTATGCAAGTACCTAAAAATCCACATTTGGATGCATTCTGACGCATATTGAGATATGTGAAGTCCACATTACATTATGGACTTTTCTATGAGGCAGGTACAGATGTACAGGTGTTTGGATACACAGATGCAGATTGGGTTGGTAGTATGTCTGATAGAAGATCTACCAGCGGACACATGTTCTCTCTTAGTAGTACAGCAGTTACTTGGAGCAACAAAAAAAATCTACAGTTGCTTTATCGAGTACAGAGGACGAGTATAGAGGTGCTGTTGTTGTAGCATGTGAGGTAGTATGGCTGCAAAAGTTATTGGCTAATTTGGATGTGTAGGTGGAAGGTCCAGTTGTCATTTATTGTGACAACATGAGCAGTATACAGCTGGCTAGGAACCCTGTGTTCCATGCCAGGACAAAACATATTGAGGTACACTACCACTTTGTGAGAGAGAAGGTACTAGCAGGTGAGATTGACTTGGTGTATGTCAGCATACAGGTTCAGATACCTGACATCTTCATGAATGCATTGGGTACATAGAAGCTTCAAAAGTTTTGAAGCTTACTTGGAGTTGCAGAGATGCAGCTGAGCTTGAGGGGGAGTGTTGAGATGACAAGCTCAACACATGTGGATATTAATGATGGACCGCCTGGTTAGATGGGTCCACACGTCTACACTTAGCACGTCGCTGGTCATTATGACTCTCACATGGCCACTAACTCATTACTTATTATATTCAGGTTGTTACACCTATTTACAGTTAGCATAGTTATAGGGCCAGTCGACTAGTGTAGTTGGTTATGTATTGTTTGACTTAGTAGGCCACTTTCCTTTATATTGTATCTTATCTATACTTTGTGTACATTGTAAAGTGTGTGGAAGAAGAAGAAGAAACCAGCAAAAAAACGTTTTGGCCTCCACCTATCTTCTTGTCTCTTGAGTGAGCTTCTCCTTGTGCATTCTGTGTGCGTTCGGCGCAGCATCTTGAGCAAGTCCCCCCACCACGCGATTTTTGACAGGTAAGGCGGTTGGTTAGGTGGTGAACTGCTTGTGATAAGATCAATTGTGTGATCTTCTGGGTGCTTAGGAGGTAACTCTCCTGGGAGTGAATCACTAAAACAATCTTCATATTGTTTAACAAAATCATGTCTAGCTTGATCAATTGAAGAGAGGGGTTCTTTTAAAGTCCAAGACTTCAAAGCATTAGTTGGTATTGTGTGTTCATTAGAGACATCAAGTTCCCTTGAGTCATTAGCTTCTTTTGACTCTCTCACAAAAATCATAGACGTAGAAATAGCTTTCTTCATTTCTTTAGAAATGCTAACATGACTGACCATTGGCACAGGCCAATCTCCAACATCAGCAATGCATACTATGTTTTGACCCTTGAATTGAAACGCAAGGGTCTTCTTAACAAAATTGGGAAGAGGTCTAATATTGTAATGCCAAGGCATGCCTAAGATAACATCACAATTACCAATGGATGCAAGTAGAAAAGATTATTGGTCGTGGTAATCCCCAATTCTAAGATTCAACTTCCCTTGGATAGGAGTAGAATTGGTTGTAAGTCCTTCAAATGTTGTACCTGGTCCAATTGGTGTTCCCAATCGATTCGGGGGAATTTGTAGTCTTTTAGAAGTATATGTTGATACAAAATTATATGTGGACCTTGAATCAAAGAGTATCAAAACTCGTTGATTGTTGAGTGTCCCCCAACCCTTTAAGAGTTGTCTTTTCTTCTCATTTGAATGAGTGTTAGCTTGCACATTTGGAATAGAATTTGAGGATGGCGGAGGAGGATCTTTAACCACATTTGCTTCATTCCTTTTGTGAGGACAATTGGGCTTCATATGCCCTAACTCACCACAAAGAAAGCACCTTCCTTCCTCTTTGTACTTTTGTATCTTAGAGGGTGAGAGATACTTGCGCTTCTTCTTGTTACCCTCTGGCTTTGAATATTGGTCATGGGTAAAGATAGGTCTTCTTCGATTAGTCCTGTCTCTTGGTTGATCATAGAGCTTCTCTTGTCTAGCTCTATAAGAACTCATCTCCAACTTTCGAGATGTACCAGGTGTATGCAGACTTTCAGCTATGATGGCACACTCTATCATGCGAGATAATATTTCATGTGGATATACCTTCATGGTCCTGTGTAAATGAGGGAGTAGGCCAACTTCAAACTTCCTTTTCTTCTCTTCATTGCTGATCTCCATGAAAGGAGTAATCTTGAGAAGAGTAGACCAAAACTTGTCCACATAACTAGTGACCTTCTCATGCTCTTTCTGGCCTAGCCAATCCCACTCCTTCTTGACATCATTATCAAAATCAGGAGGCAAGAACTGAGCATAAAACTTCTTCTTGAACTTTTCCCAAGTCGTAGGTTTCCTTCCCTCCAAAATGAGAGTCAACCACCAATTGCTAGCGGTGTCTTTCAAGTGCATGCCTACATGCACGCTCTTGGAATTTTTTGAGAAATTACCATCAGAAAAAGCAACTTCAAATTGCTTGACAAAGGCTAACACCTTAGCAGGATCTCTCTTACCGGAGTAAGAGTCAAACTTTGTGTCCTTATCCCTAGACTTGAAAGTCTTAATCTTCTTAAGATTGCTCCTCTTATGGTCCCTCTTTGTTCGTTTGCAGATTGCATGAGACTTAGAACCAAGAGAGTAGAAACTAGAAGCCGATGAGGAGGAGGAGGAGGAACTTGAATAATCAGGGGAGTAGTTAGTTATTGAGGGAGATGACTCCCTCCTTATCCGCCTCACTCGAGGTGAGGTCTCTTCTTGACCTGAGAGTCCTTCTTCCTTCTAGGAAGCATCTCTGCAATTGAATGCTTTGCACCTTCACCATTCATTGGTGCAATGGTGTTTCCTCTGGTATCACAATCTTTTGGAGGATTTGATCCTTCATAAGTAGCTTCTTCCCTTGCCCTTAAGTTGTCATCAATTGATGTACTTCAGGAATTTCCAACGAGCTACGATACTCTATCAATTGAGCCTATAATTGCTCACTTGTAGGTGCTTCATCAGTTGCCTTTACCTTCTTATTGCAAGGATCATCTTTACTTTGAGAAAAGCAAAGATACCTGCTCTAATACCACTATTATAATATTCGAGATACACACTCGACTTTCTTATATACTTAAAATATTTATGGTGAATATTATGCTAGCGCAAAGAGAGAACAGATGAGAGAGAGAGAGAGAGAGAGAGAGAGAGAGAGAGAGAGAGAGAGAGAGAGAGAGAGAGAGAGAGAGAGAGAGAGAGAGAGAGAGAGAGAGAGAGAGAGAGAGAGAGAGAGAGAGAGAGAGAGAAATTGACAACACACTAGGGACTGGAAGATGGGCCAGTCCCTCCCCTTGTGGAGTTATATTATTGACAAGGAGTAAGCTCCTCCATTACACATAAACCAGTTCTTACTTGTAGATCTTGGAAACAAAATCACGATTCCTTGCACGGTATACAACCGGCTAACACTTGCACAACTTGGAAGTTGGCACCTTTTGATTCTTCTTGAGTCTCCTTCTCTCCTACACAATATGTGTAGGGCTCTCCTCTTGGCACTTGATTTCAGCAGAGCTTCCGCAGCAGTTGCACCTTCTTTTCTCCTCTTGGAACTTGATTTCAGCAGAGCTTCCGTAGCACTTGCACCTTCTCTTCTCCTCTTGGATGCATGCAAAGTGATGCTTCTTTCCTCTCTCTCACACCCAAGGAGAGCCTCCTCTTTTATAGGCTTTCAAGAGCTTCTCTTCTTGGAGAGAGACTTAAGTTGATCTTCATGCAAGATGTGGTTGTTCCGGGACCTACTTTGCAGCACCAATTTCGAGATATCTCTCTGTGTGTTGCTTGGATAAAAAAACGTCAAGCACAAAAGTTGTAGATCTTGTTGTTTCCGATAACCCTTGTGAGCCATTTTTAGAGATCGTCTTTCTATCGCGAGATATTTTAAAAATGGATTCACCATGTCTTTAAAAGAAAATCTTCTCAAACTTGTACTCTGAACTTGTGATCCATGCAACCACCTTAAGGAGAGTTCATTAAATTGCCTCTTGGGCCTCAACCTTAAGATTGAATTCCACACAAAAGCTTGTGTCATTTTCGACCTTAGAAAGAGAAAATCACTTCTCTCCTCACTTCCAGAGGATCATGTCTCTTGTCTTTCTTAATGAGAGAATTACCTCTCTCGTCTTTCTTAATGAAAGAAAAGACCTTAAACCTTGACTTGTGAGGGAGAGGATGACCCCAAATGAATGAATGCTCATTACACACAAGTAAACTTTCCCAGGAGTCCCCGGATGCACACATAAATACATATACACAATGCTAATGCACTTCCTCTTCTTAGAACTTAATCCATCTTCATTTATGTGTAACTACTTGGTTCTTGTGTACACTCTTACACTTGGTAGACACTTCTTTCCCCCTTCATAACTTGTACTGCATGTACCAGATATCCCCATCACAGTGCTTTGATCACCCCATTAAGTGATGCACTAGGAATACTGGTCTCTAAATGGTCTCATGGCCATGCAAGATCATCATCAACACTTACAGAAAAGTGAGTCATTAATTTATTGGTATAAATTTATTAAATAGAAAATCCGTAATAAGCAATCAATTTAGTGACACATACACTCTTCCTTGGATAACATGGTGACAACTTTCATTAGACATGGATCATTTGGAGTCCAATGTCCAACTCCACCACGTTAGCATCACAAATTTGGTCCTTACCACCAATGGGCTCATTCAGACTAGCTTGATACACCTCCTTAGTGGTGAAATCCTCATGGGATTCACTTGAACTTGAGGTTTCTCCAATCAAATTTCCTTCAGGATCCTCCCACTTTGTGTGGTAGGAGGTAAAGCTCTTTCATTCAATAGGCGCTTAGGATAGGCATCAATGATAGCTCTATTCAAACCACATACAAAAATTAAATGACTAGTTAGGATATCAACCAAGTAATCATCTTATAGAATTCATAATGATAACTTAGTCCCCCAGCAAATATAATGACCTAAAATTCAAGGTACATTAAATATACATAATAGTCACTAGCCCTAGGAAGATGAGCCTTTCAGACTGCCTCAAGTTGTCATATACCATCTTCAATATGATAGTGATTCCTTTTTGAATTTTTGAATGGGCAGCCCTAGTCTCCACAACAAATCCATACACCAGATGCTCATAGAAGAGACTAGATCTACCACTATACTCTATCAAAAGGCCATCCCCATAGGCCTAAACCTTAGGGCAATGCTTCTTGATGCGATCTAACGATTCATTGTGGATCTAATTCGCCCCTAATGGCTCGACAATGTAGCTTATTCATAGGTTTAAAAATCCTTACGAACATTAGGTGAAAAATGGATCAATTGAAGGAGGCTAACATCTAGTTTAACTTCACAAAGAGCATTGGCTAAATCAAACTTGTGGAAATTAGATATCACTTTCTTTTCTTTCCATACCATCCTTTAAGTTTGGCCTCTTAAGGGCCTTAATAGTCTCTTTAGCTTTCTACTTGTGCTTGCTTGTTACTACAAGATCCTCTAGTCTAGCATCAGGTCCAAGAGGCTGTGCCTAGGTATTTGCATCCATGACTTTCTTGTTAATGACATCAAGCTTAGGGTTAGACTTGCTTATGTTAGGGTGAGTATTATCATCTTCCTTTGCTTTTTGACCCCTAGTGATATCTCTAACATCATTAGAAGCAAAGTTTCCACTCATGGGAAGTGTTTCAACTAAGCTACATTGACTAGGCATCTTCTCAGGGTGGATTTTTTTCCTTTGAAAAGTTTTCTTAGGGCCCTACCCTTGAGAGTTTCCACCATTAGTAACCAAGCATATGCAATAAGATTTGATCCCAGAGAGCAAAGAAGCATGCTAAGAATTCATGATAGCACTATGTAGTTTGAATATCCTATTTTGCCCTGTTTACTATAGCTCATATGAGACGAACTCACTCCTTTGTTGCCCCAAACTATACCTTGAAGGTCTAGGAGTGTTTAGCCTTGTTTCTCTTCACCAAAGCCTCCAAGTTTTCGACCCCCTTCTTCTCTACATTTTTCTAGGCATGATCTACCCTATTTGCATTTGATTTTAGCCTTGCCTTTGTTGTCCCAAACTCCCTCTTTTCTCCACTTTTCCCTTTGCTAAGGTTCTCCAAGTTGGCTCCCCTAAACCATACATTATGTCCCTTACAACCTTGATTTATTAAGTCTTCCTCTTGACTTAACCTCATAGATGACTTCCAAACATTGAAGACTATGTATAAATCGAGTTAGTACACTAAACAAATCTTCCATAAGCATGTCTTCTCATGTCCTGAAGGTAGTGCATAGAACTTTGCAAGGTATGTGTAATTATTTACTTTCAATGCTTAGTATGCGAAGTGTTCTAATTGTTTTATAAACATTGATGCTTTGAACCTTGGTGTGAAGCACCAAGAGAACACTAACACGAAGCACTAGGAGAATCTAGGTGTGGATTGCCTAGTAGAGAATTAAGAAGAAAAAAAAAGAGGTCCTAGTTTAGAGAGAGAGAGAGAGAGAGAGAGAGTGTGTGTGTGTGTGTGTGTATGTAAATATATGCATGTGCAAGGATTTGTGTTTGTATGTATGTGTATGTGTGCATGTATGTATATCATATTGCATGGTTGCCTTCAACGTTCTATTTGCAAGTGGTGACCTGTTTGTAGACATTACTTTTGATCTTGGTGGGTTCATGTATGCAAGCCCTTAAGATCACATACTTTCAAAGCCTAATTTAAAAACCTCTTGTCTATGAATCTATCATGAATAAAATACACCCTTTTCTTATTCAACTTGCAAATATTCCTAGTAAATGATACCCTTCTCTATGTGAAAAAAGTTCTAAGAAATGGGTTTGAGAAATTCCTTTTGTTGAAACCACATGATAGACTTACAAACTTACATATTTATGAGCAATGCCCCCCACCCGCCCCATTGTCGGAGGGTCTTTTGGTACCACTTCATATAACATGAGGGGAGGGAGAATAAGTGCCTCTATTTCAAAGGGTGTCTAAAATATATAGCAAGATTGAAAAAAGAAATGTTAGAGAAAGGATTGAGTTCATGACACACATCCACTTTTCTTACTTACGTGCCAAAGACAAGAGAACCAAATACACATGATCAATTACTAAGGTGGGTCCTTGCCTTCCAAGCACCAATCATAAAGATTATAAGCACGTTGAACTCATCGGGATGTTTCCACAACCTTATAAGTTATTTGGCCTTGATATATAGTATTTGTAAAAACACTAAAATATGTTACGAATTAGTACAAGGTTATCGAGTTCTATCCATTGGCTTGGCTTATACTTTCTAAAGAGTTGTGCAAACAAAAGAAAATGTTCACGAAGGGCATTGGAAACATATTTCAATACGCTTCTAAAATTCAAAGAAACAAATGTATTGCCATCACATCACAACCACTAATGTCAATCAACTTGCCACGTATGTACATAAGTAAAATATCCCCCTTTGCATCAACCTCTTTTATGACTTTCAATGTACGAGTTGTGATTTAAAAGAAAATGAAAAAAGTAGTTTAAAATATGGTTGAATATATATGTGTGTGTGTGTGTGTGTGTGTGTGTAAAGTATTTTTGCACATGGTTACACTTAGGGACACATGTTGGTATTCATTGGGCTTTTGTAATATATATATATATATATATATATATATATATATATATATATTGGATGGGTACCTTAGAGGTGAACCAATTAAATCCGTATAATCTAGTGTGTAGGAGTAGGTCCCGCTAAGATTAGCTTAGAATTAGTCAAACGAATGCACGGGTGTGCTTACATATTTTATAGACGATACGATCGAGGCCAGCTAAATGACGCTCGCGAATGCATATCCACGGGGTGCACAGTCCGGCCCTTTGAGAGACGAATTGCCGCACCAATCATGGTCTGCCGTAGGTCTCTAAAGATCAAATAATGAAGAGACTACGTATATATGGCGTATCAAGGCTTTGGTAAATTGCACGTTTAGATCGCAACACACAGAGATACTTATAGAACACTCCTCTTCTCGGGTTCAGTACAGGCATCTCTCTCTCTCTCTCTCTCTCTCTCTCTCTCTCTCTCTCATAGATCTATCAGGCATCTGCTTCTCAAAGTCTTCTCCATCTTAACAACGCCGTTGCCTCCATTAGCCATCTTCTTGGTTAAACCTCCTGATCGATACTAATACTACTAGGCCTTTGCCTGTGGTACGTACGCGCTTCTCAAGCTCCTGCCGGATCCTACTGAGCTGCTTGTGATCCGTTTCTCAGAAACACAGACAGACAGACAAACACGCATTTTCTCACTGTCTGTCTGTCTCTCTCGATCGACCCATGAAGTGTCTGATCGGTACACCATGCCACCTCCCGCCGACCTTACGACCCCATAGTCAGTATCCGCTTGTAGCTCGCGTGCCACGCCATATCTCTGGAGCTCCATGGGCCATGAAAGACTTCAAGCACCTTCCAGGTCAGACAGACTCTACCGTAACCCTTCCATCACCCGGATTCGATTAAGCTTTACTTTGTTTTTTTAAAAAGAAGTTTTTTTAAAATTTCAAGAAGGTGGTGTAGGTTCCAGGTTTGATGACGTGGACGCCGAGATGCACATCCTGAGGGCGCGCATGCAGGAGGTGACGCGGAAGCAAGGCAGGCCACGTGTAGGCGACGAAGAGGAGGAGGTGGCACGCGGCGCTGAGGTGGAGGCCACGCGGCGGGAGGACGTGGTGCGAGGGCCGACACGTGGAGCGCAGGCACAGGCGAGGCGGGTACAGGAGGCGGAGGAGTACGTGGCGGTGGTGATTGTGGAGGAGGCGTGCGCGTTCTTGCGGTCGCGCCGGCCTGGCCTCCTCCTCCTCACGTGTCTCAGCCTCCCAGTCGCCTGCTTCTCCACCCTCTCCTCTCTCCTGTCCTTCTTCTCCCTCCTCTTCACCTCCTAGCCGCCGCCGATAATGTACAGTCAACTTCTTTATGTAGGAATCAAGATTACTTCGTGCTTAAGACTCTCAAATCTACAAAGAAATCTCATTCTCGTTTGTCTCTAGAGCTTACTTCGTCTAACATTCAATAAATCATAAGATTCTGACATCAAATGAGTTGTTCAATTTTGGGGAGGAAAAAAACCCTTGAAACTTTTTTAGAGAAACCCTTTTAATGATTTAAAATCTAGAGTCAGACTAATTATAATATGACTAACCGACCTACAAAATTGAAGAAAAACCTTACAACTTGCTAAGGGTGAAGGGTTTCGTGCTCGCTCTAAACAATGTTTCTCGTGAACACTAACTTTGCACATTTCCATACCATAATGACCTAAATTTTGAAGGTCGCAACACCCTTCAAAGGGGTCAAGGATACAAACGTATTACCTGTCAAATGCATAATAAAAAACTTAAGAAAATAGTTATATGCCCTTCTAATCTCTCTAAAATAAAAAGAGACACATTATTATTAAATTCTTATGCAACCTTATGTTGCATTTTCAATACATATCTCCATGTGTTTTTTCTTTATTTTGAGCCTTGCATGAGTTGTTGCAAGTCTTCATTAAATGCTCCAAAATCCCGTGAAAATGCTTGAAATGTGCTTCTGAAATCTACTCTCAATATCCTTCCACTCCATTATTAAGAACCATGACCCAAGATCAAGAACCATTAGGATAATCTAGGATGACACATTAGGATAATCTCAATGTTCGGCCCTTGCTAGCTTGTCCTACTCTAGTGTTTGAGTTTTCTATGGTAACGTTGAGACTATCCTGCTATAGGGAAGGTCCATCGAGAATCTAACCACTAGCGTCTCTTTAAGTGTATTTTTAGTTTTCAAATTATCATAACACATTTTAGTTTGACATACAAAACCAACTTTGTTAATTAGCCCATTAAATCATGTTCCTTCATCTAAGTTAAGCATGAACATGAATAAAAGGGAAAAAAGTCATTATTTTAATTTACTCTCTTATTCTCATTGCAATCGTTGTTCTAGTCCATATCATGACTCCACTCGAAGGTCACATTTTAAAAAAACTCACCAAGTCCAACCTCAATTAGCATCAAGGCCTTTTGAGAGATCCATCCGAGCTTGTAGCGGGTAAGCTAGTCTTAGAACACTTAAGGAATTATAGCTCGAGCCCCCTTAGCTTCTCGGTACCTCCTAGAACACTCAAGGAATTACAGCTAAAGCCCTCGTGGCTTCTTGGTACCTCCTAGCTAAATGAGAAGTCCCTATGAAGAGACTCACATCAAGTGCTAGTCTTAGCATCCGAGTAGTAAATCCGACTCCTTGGTGAAGAGCTAGTGCAACTAACCTTGGGGGAGGTCTAATGCACACATTCGAGAATTAAACTGTGTTGGATAAGTTGTTTCTTAGGATCCACAAATAATGCAAACATTTCCTTCAATGCAATAAGCAATATGATAAGTATACTTGAGCATAAGTGTTCATCTAAGCCCTAGGCTTGCAATCATAGGTTCTACTTGATTTAAGTCATGGTTCTTGATCTTGGGTCTTGGTTTTTGCCAATGAGACACTTCTTGCTTAAGACACTCAAACCCATAAAGAGATCTCATTCTTGTTTGCATTTAGAGCTTACTTAGTCCAACATTCATAAAACATAAAGTTCTTACATCAAATGAGTTGTTCAATTTTAAAAAGAAAACCCTTGAAGCTTTTTTAGAGAAATTCTTTTTAGATTTAAAATTTAGAGCCAGTTTAATTATAATATGACCAAAAGGCCTAAAAAATTGAAGAAAAACCTTACAACTTGTTAAGGGTGAAGGGTTTTTTGTTGGCTCTAAACAATCTTTCTCATGAACACTAACTTGCAACATTTCTATGAATGCAAATTGAAAAACAGGGGATATCAAAGTCAAAAACCTCATCACTTTCATTAAGAGAATTCAACCTCTATTATTTTTCTTGTGTATGGAACTTTATTTAGTACTTCTAAGTGATGTGACTATCCATAGTTAGTATGCAATGTGACTTGCTTAGGTATACTTAGTGTTACATGCCTAGGAGGTCACATTTTAAGAGGCAAAGATTGGAAATTGATAATGGATCAAATTTTGAAGGTCTCAACACCCTTCAAAGGGATCAAGGCTACAGACATATTACCCTTCAATTGGATAATAAGAAATTTAAGAAAATACTTATATGCCCTTCTAATATCTTTAAAACGAAAAGAGGTGCACTATGGATAAACTCTTATGAAACCTTATGTTGCATATGGGTTTCATATTATTCATCTCTTATGTTGTATATGATTCATGAGTATTCTTTTTCGTTTTATAAAGGATTCATAAACATCTTACACTTCAGTGCTTTTCTTAATTGAAAAGAGTAAGTCTTTTTTAAAGGCAAAGAAAAAAGTGACTAGCCTTGCATGCTTAGCCTTTGGTAGGAACCTTTAAACTAGATGTTTGGTACCATTGAAACGACCAATCAAATTGCAAGGTTTTGAACAAGTATGGAGGATCTTACTTGAGCTTGTTCGTGATGATTATATGTCACTACAAGATACATGCCTCATACCGACGTTCAAAGCGATAAAATTATTCATAAAAAAATTTGCTCCCGTCGTCGCTAAACACGTCGGTATTAGCATCTCCATAAAACCATCTCTATTTACGTCGGTATTTGCATTGCTATTAGCGTCACAATTTTTGTCAGTTTTGCGATGCAAATATCAATGGTTTGTGATGCGTATTGTGATGCTAATAGCCAGACGTGCAATAAATTTACGACGCTAATAGCGACGGTTACAGAGAAAAAAATTATTCTACAAATTGATTACATGTTAAGTGTGCAATGGTCATCAAGATGAGCACAAAATATACTTGAACCCACAAGACTGATACATAGAATAAGTACAAGATTACTGACGAAAACTCATGGAATTATGGCAAGATACAAAGGATGATAACAACATAGTACATAGAAGATGCATGCATAAATCACAGGACCAAAAAAGAAGAGGATGTGCACTCCACGAATCTAAGCACGAGCTATAGATCCTCGCCATCCGAAAGCTCATCCTGACGCAAAGGAGCATCGAACAGACTCTGCAAAATGAACAACTACACATCAATCCACCATACGTAATGCATTTTTTTAAAAAAAAAACTACGGACAAGAAAGATGATTGAGAGGGCTGCCGTGTGCATATAGTCTATTGATCAATGTAGTGAGACCGTGTCTCTCTACATATCGAGTCTCCAGGCTAGTGAGATCGTGGTTTGTAATGAAGTGCTGCAAAGAAAATAGAATACAACTATTAGAAACGTGATTGTTAGTACAAGTGATATTGTAAATAAGAAAGCAAGAATAAGAAAATAAAAGCTTACAAAGTCCTCCAGATAAGTCATGTGGCCGCCACTCCCAAGATGATGTACCACCCCTACCTCCAGTCGTGCCCTCGCTGCCTCCCGCTGTTGCCAACGTCCTAGAGAATCTGTAGCCTCATCTATGAGTCTTTGCTAGTCATATGCATCTAGCCACTTGGGTTTTGAGGCGCCATTCTTGAGTGCCTTGCGTGCATCTGATCATCTGTGTGACATGTATGTTGTTGGAGGGGTTTTGAGGCGCCACTCTTAAGTGCTTTGCATGTGTTCGATCGTCTGTGTGACATGTACACTGTCGGAGGGGTTTTAGTCAAAATGTCGTATCCACCGAGGATCAGAGCTAGAAAGAAGTAGAGGATAGGAGATCGAAGAGAAGAAAAAGAATAGACAAGATGTAAACACGATAAAGAAAAAGCACAATGAATCAAATCAGTATGTATTGATAGAACTTGAAATCCCTTGTCTGGCACTACTCAGAAGCAAACTCCAAGCATTAGATCTCTTAGAGATTCCTCCTAGACCAAAAACATGCATCAAACATTAACTTCTTCTCTGCTACTCGAAACCCAAATCTGATCATTCTGTTGGCTTTTAAAGGGTGGTAAAACCTCACGACACCTGCTCAGAAATCTCCCAGATCACTCATTCTTCTTCTCCCAATTCAAAGTGTTGTTTGTTGCCTATCAATTGCGATCGCGATGCGCGTGATTTCGAAAATCTTTCTTTTTTCATGAAAAATCCAAATCTGGCTAAAAAAGCAACTTGCTTTTTGCATGCCACCCTATTCTAGAAGTTTCTATAGCTTTTTTGGATATTTATTTCTAATATAGCTTTTTTGGATATTTACAATAAATAATGTTTGAAATATCAAAAGTAGGCTAAAATTGTCCAAAAATCTGGTATTTTTGAATCATCCATGCCACAGACACTAGCACTAATGACTCAGATGACATTGACTCTCTAGATCAATAAGAAAGCTGGATGACGATGTACTCTAGAGTTTTTCACATTGTGTCCGCATAGTGGCACGACATCCACTCCCTCTGAACATGCACATCCTTCGATATGAGCCATCGATGCACCACCTAGGTCAAACACCCATAGCATCAACTTTTCGCTTATCATGCATATAAGAAGGCATCCCCCTAGATCATAGATCAAAATACTCAGCATTTGCATAACTCTTGAGCCATATCTGGTACCCCCTCTAGGGTCACAAGGCCTTGGGTGCGCATTATACACTAGAGGCTGTTGAATCTCCATGTACATGCTATCAATGAACCCATCAACAAATACATAGCAACATATCTGCTCTTTCAAAGTCCAATTCATAGAAATATGCTTATATAGACAATTGTGTACCTCATCAAACATAAACTGAGCCTCACTTGCATACAATACATGTTGACCATTACCAAAAATAGCGAAGCAATCCATATCTTGAAGTATCTTAGAATCCATACAATACATTTTTTTACTATGGAGCATTACATCTAACATCCTTTAAAGACATATCCTCAAGCTCACAAACTGTCTTAGAAATGATAACTTTATCTTGCAAATCATGTGCATGCAACAAGTCACCAATCTCCGTTTGAGTCCCTGCATCAAATAAAACATGAGCTTCGTAAACCTCTTTAGATGCATTAAGAAAATATACATATGCAATGACTGAATCTTCCTCTATAGGATCTTGCAAGGCATCAATAGTTGTCTCAATATTAGACTGTAACTTTAATCCCAGCTGTTTGCCCTCTTGCTTGCTATCTTGTTTTTGCTCCTACCCAATCTCTTTCATAACATGCTCGGGAGGTGGCTGATTTGTAGCTTTAGGAAAATCCACACTTCTTCTTGTCACTTCCTTAGATATCCCTGCATTATCTTCATCTCTCTTCTGTTTCTCTTCCACAAGTACATCCGTATGCATCTACCGGTGATTCCCAAGTAGTTATGTGACAAATATCTTGCCCTGCATGAGACATTTCACTATTAATAACTTTCCTCTTTTCAGCTACATGCAAAGCATGTGTCCATATTGCAACCTTAGGACTACCCATCACTTGGCCATGCATTCTATCCAATTGCAGATCAAAAGTAGAAGCATGTGTCCATATTGCAGTCTTCGGACTAACCATCACTTGTTGGCCATGCATTCTATCCAATTGCAGACCAAAAGTAGAAGCATGTACAGTGGCATGAGCATTTCGAACAACCAAGTCTTCCAACAACTTTTGCATACCTCCTTTTCCAAAATTCAAAGCAAGAGGCAATTCCATTTCTTGTGCATGGATCTTTCCATCTTTCCAAAAGACGAGCTGTCATACTAAGGCCTCTTTGATAACTAGCACAATCCTTCCTTTCATGCTGCAAACTATCACACCACATACATCTTTTCCCTGGTTTAGGGGCTGCTGCCCGTCCCCTTTTCTCTTGTTATTTCTCGTCTAATTTTTCAATCTTCAACTGAAGATCATGCATGCCTTTGACCAATTCATCTAATACATCTTCCTCCCTAACATTGGAAACATCAGGTACAACCATAGGTTTAGCCACAGAAGTAGGTGGCTTATTGGATACATCAACTATTTTACCTGTAACAGTGGGCAAGCTAGAGACATGCAATCTTTCTCTTCTTCTATGCTTTTTCACAAGCATAGTAACAGCTTCCTTGACATGCCTCCACTTTGTTTTAAGACCTTTCTCTGTAGTCTGATCCTCTAGCAAATCATAAAGCTTCTCTTGAAGCTCATGATGTGCTTCTTGTGGAAACAATTCAATTTTCTGACTTGCAAGAGCTTGCTATTCCGCAAGAT
The DNA here is from genome assembly GCF_053477565.2 of Lygodium microphyllum. NCBI lineage: Eukaryota > Viridiplantae > Streptophyta > Polypodiopsida > Schizaeales > Lygodiaceae > Lygodium > Lygodium microphyllum. Next base: position 117,862,432 of record NC_141148.1, on the reverse strand, counting down.
CTAATTGCTCAAATTGACTTGCGAATTCCCTTAATAATTCTGTAGCCACATGACCCTTATTGGGTTGTAAAACCCACTCTTGAAAAGTCTTGCGTGTAATCAAACTGGTGTCTTCAATGTAAAATTCTTTCCTGAGTGTCTTCTTGAAAGCTATCCAATCAGCATCCTGCATGCACAATTCAATAATTTGCGCTTTCAGTTCATGTATAGTGATCTGAAAAAAATACTGGATCCATGCAAGTTGAGCTATCCCAAAGAATTCCATCTTTTGAGCATAGGTATGTACATATGCAGATACATTCCTACCATTGAACAACTTCATCTCATGCTCAACTGCTCAATGGATTCTTGTAGAGGCTACATAGAACTGTATAGACCTTTCTTGTTGGTCATGTGAAGGGAGGTCCCACTGTCCAACACCCATGAGTTAGTGGTAGATTCTTCTTGTGCCGATGAGGAGCACACTTCCATGAATAACTCCAACTCTGTTTTAGCCGTATTGGATGTCTCTTTCTCTTTATTTTTAAGGGTACCATTCTTTTCATCTGCCTTCTTAACAAGACAATTTGCGATTGCATGTCCTTTCTTGTTGCAGTAGAAGCACTCTCTTTGAAACTTCTTCTTACTGCCCTTCTTCTTTTTGTCACCATCATTTTTGGTGGAGGAACCATCTTTGCCTTTTGGATTGTCAGAGAATGCAACATCTCCATTGTTGCTTCCTTCTCGGGCTTTCAGCCTCAGCTCCTCCATCAATAATGCACAAAACTCCTCAAAAGTCAAAGCTTGAGGTCTCACCTGAGTATTAGGAGTAGTTACTAGTCCATCAAACTTTTGTTGAAAAATCCAAAGACACCTCCGAGCTAGCTCATTGCTAGTATTTTGCATCCTAGCACCAGCCATCTAGTCGCGTAGATTCTTATTCCGAGTGATGAATGCTTCAGTTGTCTCTCCTTCAGAAAACTTCTTTGTTGCTAGTTGATTCCCCAAGTTTTGAATCCTTGTTTGGTTTTGCATTTCATACTGACTCCTCAGTACATTCCAAACCTCTAATGCTTTGGTTGTATGGATGCCGAATCAAAGTCAGAACAATGTCAGAACAGCTTGTAACTAAGGCACACAATGCATCTGAATTCCTTCGTTTCCAAGCTCGTAGAAGATCTGTATCCAGAGAAATCATCACACTAGAATTTGATGGGTTAGGGGTAGGCTGTGGTTCTACGTCAGCCCCCAGCACAGTCTCCAAAAGCTCATGAGAATCAAGGATAGTTGTAATTTTGAACTTCCACAAGGTGTAGTTTGTACCATCTAACTTGCCTTCGTTGAAGGTTGGTGGATAAATCCTCGATGTTTGAATAGCTGGTACATCAACACCACCTCATGCACCGCTTCTTGATGCACCAGAACCACTTTCGGAAGATGGCATTGTTCCTCTTTACTGTTGAAGCCTTTGCCTCTTGCGCACTCTTCGATCCCTAGAGCCCCTTGGGCTCTGATACCATGTAAAAATTACATGACGCAATGAACGAAATCTGAGAAAGAGATAGAGAGTACACAACAGATAAGAGGAGAATTTAAAAAAAAATCTTTAGCTCCAAACAACTGATACAAAGATGGCTCTATCCACCCATGTACTTCCACTGTGAAGCTTAGATGGCGATCTACACAGAAGATAGGTGAAGAGCTTAAGGCTAGCTGGAACAACTCTGACTGGGTGAAAGATAGATGGATGATGGTTGTGAAGGTGTCTACCTTTTATAGGCTGTGAAGGGGTCATGATGGATGACCGTCCATATGCACATGTGTCTGTTGACCTTCCATGTGCACCTCCACTAGTTGCCTAAGGAATATTCCCTTTACCGTTGGCTAGGGTCCCTGTAACTCCCTTACCCCACAACTCAATGCAATGTGCCGCGAGTTGCTACCAACTTAACTACTCTGTCTAAACCAAAGATTAGACCCACAAAGGTCACATTTTTGCCATCAGATCACATAGATCTCATCTGACATACAAGTCAGGACTCAACCAATATCTAGGCTCACATCTAGCTTCTCCTCATAATGGGGGACTTACAACTTTGAGCACCATGGATCATTGGTGGCACCTTATGAGGGTGGGGCATTGAGCATATCTAATACCCCTCAAGAATTCCCACTCCTCAGTAGAGACCTCTACCCCTTCGCGAGAAGCTACGATCAAAGCTCCATGTAACCATTGCATAGACATAAACCGCGACATCTCTTCCATGCCCTCAGGATATCGAATTGGTCGATGGCGTGTACTGGGTCAAAATTCCTTTCATGCTTCTTTCCTGGCTTGCTCATACCTAGGGAGCCAAGTCTCCATGGATGCATGGTGCAACATACAAAAACGATTCACTTTCTCCTCCATTGCAGCATCCATCCCTTTTTCTACCCCATTTCCAACCACCACATCTCTGGTTAGTCTATCATCGTCTTTCAGCGACCATAACATACTATTGTCTGAATCACGGTCTGAATCCACCGCTTGTAGCTACTGTGAAATATGCACTAATGCCTCCAACATCAGCCAACCTTCAACCATATTACCTTCTGACCAAGCTGATGTCGTAGAAAGCCTTTCAGAGTTTTCATGAAGCGCTCCAAGAAGAACATCCATCACGTATGGATGAATCCTGCAATCTCCACTTCATCTACAAGATGCACTAGGAAGTGGGTTTGTATCATGAGCACGCTAGTGGGTAGGTACTTCTCAAAGAGATAGACCATCTCCATTGCTCCCCGCTTTGCGGATTCAATAGAGGATTTCTTGATCTCTTTCTGTGAGATCCATTGCACTAAATTCGACAACCCATAAATCGCCCTGCATATTTATGGAGTAAGGAATCCCGAGATCGCAATTGGTAGTACAAATTGCCACAAATGAAGAAGCATTATGAACATTGACTAGACACTAACTAGCAAAATATGCAGGCCACTTACAATCGAGGTTAGAAGATGCTTGACATATCTTATGCCAATCATGGGATTTTAGCCCTAATAGTTGGTTATCTTTAGAAAAAGCAGATATGAGAGAATGCATCATACTTGTCGAGGTGCGAATAGACCTAATAATTTGCTTCACAATGCACACTTCTTTAGTGGACAGAACCCAAGGAGCATGAGGTAGTTGCAAGTGACCATTAGCGCTCAATTGTGGCCAAAGTGCCTCCATCTTGCCTACCTTCTTCAAATCCATTTGTGCCCGTGCAGTGTCTCTCTTTCCTATGATGTGGTCCTATAGTAAGCTGCCCACATTTTTGAAAATATGCATGGGATTTAATAAGTGGTTGATCTGTGAGTGGATCCAATATAGCAACTCATAGAAAATTGAGAATCGTCACATTCTGTTTGGATGTGACTCTGTCTGGACCATTTTCAACTCATACCAGCTTTGGGCATTCATTCGTGCTGGAGATCATCCAAGAAAACCTTCTCTCAGTTCATGATCCTCTTGCAAGAAAGCAGTGTGCCCTTGATATACCATCTTCTTCATGGTTCGTAACCTTCGAGAGTCTAATTGTGGCCCACACACTAGATATTCATGATAACCTGATGTAACCAGACCTGTCCCAATATCCCTGTTTAGTCAACACAAACTTGAACGAGCTATATTAGATATCACCAAGAAGCCTACTTACCTGAGCACTCCCTAACTCCTGAAAAGTCATGCATGATCCATATGAGAATGGCTCGTATAATGACAGATCGTCAACCATCGTGCTTGCTCATATCTTCCACCTGTCGACCCCCTCCTCCCACAAAATCTTAAGCTCATCAACTAATGGACGGAGATAGACATCCATATTCTTGACTTTGTAGTGCCCAGGAATAAGGAAGCTAAGGATCATGTGTCCTTTCCTTCTAGAAACCCATGGCGGGATGTTGTAGTTAACAAGGACTACATGCCACACACTGTAAGAAGTTGAGTGGAGACCAAATGGGTTCATGCCATCGATAGCAAGACTGAGCCAAAGATTTCTTGGCTCTCGTGCAAAGCCTAAAAAGATAGAGTCAATATGGCTCCATGTGCGTGAATCAGCTGATATTCGTTGGACTCCATCTGTGGATCTATCCTGCACATGCCACATTGTCAAGCTCCCCATGCCTGCTGTACGAAACATGTGACGTATACACGGCGTCGTGCCACTATGCAAACACAGTGTGAAAAATTATGGAGTGCATCATCATTCAACTTCTTTATTGATGTAGAAAGTCAATGTGATCTAAGTCATTAGTGCTAGTGTCCGTAGCATAGATAGTCCAAAAATACTAGATTTTTGGACAATTTTAGCCTATTATTTATTGTAAATATTAAAAAAAGCTAGGAAAACTTCTAGATTAGGATGGCATGCAAAAAGCAAGTTGTTTTTTCAGCTAATTATGGGATTTTTCATAAAAAAGAAAGATGGGCAAAATCGCGCGTGTCGCAATTGCTGTTGTGACAGACTGAAAATTGCACTTTGAATTGGAAGAATAAGGAGTGAACTAGGAGATTCTAGAGCAGGTGTCCTATGGTTTTACCCCTCTTTTGAAGCCAACAATGCCATCAGATTTGGGTTCCAAAAGCCAAAGAAGGAGCTGTGATTTTGATGCACGTTTTTTGTTCTACGAAGGAGCTCCAGGAGATCTAATGTGCATGGAGATTGTTTTTGAGTAGTGCCAAACAAAGGATTTCAGGTTCTATCAATACATATTGATTCAATTCATTGTGCTTTTTCTTTGTTGTGTTTACCTCTTGTCTATTCTTTTTCTTCTCTTCCATCTCCTATCTCTGCTTCTTTCTACCTCTGATCCCCGGTGGATATGATCTTTTGACAAAAACCCCTCTGACATTGGTGAACCCGACATGAAAGGTCATCAGAAGAAGCAAAGACAAGATGGGAGAACCTTTGAACACAACCTCTAGTGATGTTTTGCAATAGTTGGTGCAAAATATGAATATGCTTATGCAGGTACAACAACAACAACAGGTGATATAGGCTTTTGATCAAACAAAAAGTGTTGTGATGAATACTCTACAACAAGTAGTTGAGCGTGAGATGAAGTTGTTCAATGGCAAGAATGTATCTCCATATGTATATACCTATGCTCAAAATATGGAATTATTTGGAGTGGCTCAACTTGCATGGAGTCGGTATTTTGTATGTGTTACTGTACATGAACTGAAAGCGCCGATTACTGAATTATACATGCAAGATGCTGACTGGATAGCTTTCAAGAAGACACTCAGGGAAGACTTTTACATTGAAGATACTAGTTTGATTATGTGCAAGACTTTTCAGGAGTGGGTTTTACAACCCAATAAGGGTCTTGTGGCTACAGAATTGTTAAGAGAATTTGAAAGTTGATTTGAGTAGTTGGATCTTGCAGAATAGTAAGCTCTTGTAAGTCAAAAAATTGAATTGTTTCTACAGGCACCTGATTCTAAGCTTCAAGAGAAGCTTGATGATTTGCTGGAGGATCAGACTACAGAGACAGGTCTAAAAACAGAGTGGAGATATGTCAAGGAAGCTGTTACTGCACTTGTGAAAAATGATAAAAGAAGAGAAAGATTACATGTCTCTAGCTTTCCCACTGTTTACGGGTAAAATAGTTGAAGTATCCAGTAAGCCACCCACTTCTGTGGCTAACCCTATGGCTATACCTGCTATTGTTCCCTCTGTTAGGGAAGATGTCTTAGATGATTTGGTCAAAGGCATGCGGGATCTTCAATTGAAGGTTGCAAAATTGGATGAAAAAAGACAAGAAAATAGGGGATGGGTAGCAGCCCCTAAGCCAGGAAAAAGATGTATGTGGTGTGATAGTTTGTAGCATGAGAGAAAGGATTGTGCTGCCTATTAGGAAGCTTTGGCATGACAGCTCATATTTTGGAAAGACGACAAGATCCATGCACAAGAAATGGGATTGCCTCTTGCTTTGAATTTTGGAAAGGGAGGTATGTAGAAGTTATTGGAAGACTTGCTTATGTGGCAGTACATGCTTCTACTTTTGGTCTACACTTGGATAGAATGCATGGCCAAGTGATGGTTGGTCTAAAGGCTGAAATATGGACACATGTTTTACATGTAGCTAAAAAGAGAAAGGTTACTAATAATGAAATGTCTCATGTAGGACAAGACATTCGTGACATAATTGGATGGGAATCATCAATAGATGCATATTCAGTGTATGCATATTTAGCAAAGGTACAAAACATGGATGTACTTGTGGAAAAGAAATGAAAGAGAGATGAAGATAATGCAGGGACATCTAAAAGAGTGACAAGAAGAAGTGCGGATCGACCTAAAGCTACAAATCAACCACCTCTCGAGCATGTTATGGAAGAGGTCAGTCGGAGCAAAAACATGATAACAAACAAGAGGGCACAAAGAAGGGCAAGCAGCCATGATATAAGTTGCAGTCTGACATTGAGATAGCCATAGATCTTAAGAAGGTTCTTGAAGAGCGGATCTTAAATAGTCGGGTGGAATTCACCTTGGGAGAGGTGCTTGGCATCGCAATAATTTCATGATGAGATAATTGGCATAATTAAGAGGAAGCATCAATTTCTTGGTGATACCACTAGTCCATTGCTGCATTGAAGAGAAAATTGGTTTGTTGGGTATTCGGGCTGAATATGAGCATGAAGTAAGTACTAGATTGTCTATACAGGATGCTACTAATCAGTGGGGGACATCATATGGAAAAGAGAAGAAAGCGGTGAAAATGCATTGTGTTGTAGCAATATCCATGGTGGAGTAAGGCAAATGCAACAATATGGGGAAGAGACTCTAGGATTTATTCCTCGAAGTCATTACACAAGAAATCATTGCGCCAGGGCTACAACTGAAACGGTAGTGAAAATAGGGGAACGTGAAACTCCTTGTGTTGCTTTACTTGACCATGGGTCTGATATAAATGTCATTGAGCATGGATTGTATCAGAATGGTGCATGGCCTATGGACATTGATCATGATTGGCGTATGAGGGCTGCAAATAATTCCTCGGGAGAGCTTTATGCTACATGTCCTAATGTAAAAGTGACGATTGGTGATGTACAAGAAGAGCAACACTTCTTTGTGCAAGATAATTCCTCATATGTGGTGATCTTGGGAAAGCCCTATATTACAGGAGTGTGAATGGAGACAAAGGTGTTTGATGATGGTTCTGCTTATGCAAGAGTCAAAAGCAAGGATGGGAGGAAAGCAGTCCAATTTCTTACTGTTTGTGTTAATCATCCTAGAAATCAGACTCTTTGAGAGTCTCCTTTGGCTCCAAATGCAAGGGAATTCAAAGACCTAGATTTTCATTAAGCTCTACTGTAATGTGGGGCTACAGTAGTGATGTTCAGAGGATGTACTCGCCTCTTGATGGAATGAAGCATGTATTTACTATTGGTTATTCTCAATTTACAACAAACAGTTCATGTTGGTTTAAGCCTATGGAAGCTATGTGCAAGGTTGAACGCATATCTATGAAATGGGCTACTAAGGAACTGAGAACATTGGGCTTGTTAGCTAAAAATGAAGGCATTTCAGGCATCTTTTATAGGCTGAATATTAATGACACTATGACTGAAATTTCAGCAACTATACATGCAGGAAATGAGACTGAAAACAGAGTGTTGTCAGTATGTTCTTTGGACATGTATGATGTTATAGCATTGTTTGCTCAGCAAGAAGGATTACAATGGGATGAAGCACTTGCGGAGACAAAGTATAAGATAGTTGACAAAAAGGTGAAACAAATTGCTTTGCCACTTTCACCAGAAAGTGAGGGTTTATATGAAAAAGTGTCAAGGCAACCAAGCTTACGGGATCCTAAAGATATAGGTCATCATTTTACATCTGAAACATTATAGGAATTGAAAGTTAGTGCAGAAGGGTTTCTTTTGCCTACTAAAAGAGACTGTTTTATGCAGATGTTAGCTAGGCATAGAAAGGCATTTGCATTTCAGCCAACTGAAATAGGTTGTGTGGATCCAAATGTTGTCTCTCCTATGGTAATGTTTACTGTGCCACATGTACCATGGAACTTGAGGCCTATTCCAGTGCCTAAAGCTCACTTGCCAAAGCTGATGGATTTGCTAAATGAAAAGATTCGCATGAAGATCTTGAAGCCCTCTTCATCCTTGTACTCAAATCGTTGGTTTAATGTGGCCAAAAAGAATGGGGCTTTGAGATTTATTCAAGACATGCAACCGGTCAATAAAGTGACCAAAAGAAATGTGGGTGCAAGTCCTGTGGTTGATGAATTTGCATAGGCTTTTGCAGGCAGAGCGATCTATTCTTTGGGTGATCTTTACTCAGGGTATGATTAGTTTCAGCTTGCAGTAGAAAGCAGGGATATCACAACCATGAAAACTCCCTTGGGGTTAGTATGGATGTGTACTCTCCCACAGGGTGTAACAAACTCAGTGGCACACATGACAAATGCTATGAATAGGGTACTCAGGGATTTTATACCACAATTGACGATGCCCTTCTTGGATGATGTTCCAATCAAAGGGTGTGCAGTGGATGAAAAGAATGAAGAGATGGATGCTCATGGATGTAGACAATTTGTTGCAAACCATATTGTGGATTGTGAGAGGATTTTGATGCATCTAGAAGAGGTGCATTTAACTCTTTCTAGACAAAAGTATGTCTTTGGAGTTGAAGAGGTTTTGATTGTTGGGCATATGTGTGGGCCCTATGGGTGAAGACCATCACCAACAAAAATAGATGGGATTGATAGAATGCAAGATGTATGCATGAATGTATCAAAGGTGCGTAGATTCTTGGGTGCATGTGTGTTCTATTTGATATGGATTCCTTACTTTGCACATGTAGCCAATGCTCTACATTAGCCTTTGAGGAAAGGTCAGAGATTTCATTGGGAAAGGAAGCATCAAAAAGCAATGAAGAAATTGAAGCAGCTCTTAAAATCTACTCCTACATTGAGAAAGATTGACTATTCACATGGAAAGCCTATCATTATTACTGTTGATACAAGCCCAATTAGAATTGGATGGGCAATTGGGCAAGATGATGAGGAAGGGAAAAGATATGCAATTCGCTTTGGTGCTAAAGTATTGACGAAACAATAGAGAAGATATACACAGGTAAAAAGAGAATTATAGGGAATTGTGACAACCCTTAAATGTAAGGAGTATTTTATGGGTGCTCGTGTAGTCATTGAGACTGATTGTTTGCTGGTATTGGGTATAATTACTAGTTGTGCTACCCCAAACATTGCTATGCTCCGGTGGACTGCATACATCAAATCTTTGAACCCTGAATTTCAGCATATTCCAAGAAGACATAATCTAGGCAGGCATGTTATCTCAGGCACGCTATTAGAATTAAGATGGGATGATGGATGAGGAGGAAGACGATGAATTTATTATGGCTAAAAATGATGTTGCAAGAGTGCATTTAGCAATGCAAGGTATTGCTACAACATTAACAGAAGCTTGGACAACAAAGAGAATACACTTTAGATGTTTTGCATCTTGTGTAGAAGCGTTTCTGGAAGACAAATATGCAGGAGAGTGACTAAGAATTGGTCAATATCTCAGTACAGTAACAAAGAGAGATGAATGGTCAGATGAGGAGTTTAAGAAGATCAAGAGGAAAGCCTATGGGTTTTTCTTAAAATATGGATACTTAATGGAAACATGCTAAAAAGAAACAGGGTATGCCATTGCGACTTTTGGGTGACAGAGCTTCACAAGTAAATGTTATGCAAGAATTTCATGAAAGCTTATGGGCTGGTCATAGAGGTGTTTGGGATACTTTTGCAAAGAACAAAGAAAGATATTGGTGGTAGGGTATGTATAAGGATGTTGCTCACTTTGTGGAAACATGTAAGACATGTCAAATGTATTTATCTATGAGACATTGGGATAGATTGCAGCCCACATATCCATTGTCTCTTTATTTTAAGTGGGTGGTGGATTTGGTCACGATGCCTACAAGTCTTTGGCAAATGAGATATCTTGTACTTGCTTGTGAAGACTTGACTAATCAAGTGGAAGGGAGAGCTCTACGTACTAAGACAACAAATGCAGTGTGCACTTTTTTTCTTAGAGGAGATCTTTTGTCGATATGGTTGTGTGGGAAAAGTTACTGCAGATAGGGGTGAGCTGAATGCAGATGAAGCTCATGATTTCTTTGCACGGTTGGGGATAAATCTTGTTTTAACTTCAGCCTATAACCCTAAAGGAAATGGAAAAAGTGAAAGGGGTCATCCATCTATTGTGAAGGCATTGGCAAAAGCATGTGGAGAGAATGTAAAAGAGTGGCCACGATTGCTCCCTTATGCTTTGTGGGCTAACAGAATAACTCATAGTGCTGTTACAGGATATATGCCTATAGAATTGATGTATGGACAAAAACATATCATGCTGATAGAAGAGATGATAGTCATGTGGAGTGTGCTACTTTGGGAGGAGGAGTTGAATCGAGAGGAGTTGTTGGCCTTATACATTAGATAGTTGGAAAGAAAGTCAGAAGACATAGAGGCAGCAATTGCAAAGTTAAGGGCAGCAAGGACATAGAACAAGAAACGGTTGAAAAAAAACATAGATTGAGGCCAAGAACCATACAAGATGGGGATTGGGTATTGGTTTATGATAGCAGTGTAGATAACCAACATAGTGCCATGCGTAAAGTTTCCAAAAGATGGTTTGGACTCTATGTGGTAAGACAGGTGTTTGATAATGCTACTTATGCATTAAATAAGCTAAATAGGACAACCATAAAACTTCGAGTAGCATGGAAAAGAATCAAATTATTCAAGAGGCAGGAATCTAATGCCTATGAGTTGCCAGAATTGGAAGAAAATAGTGGTATGATACAGGGGCTAGCCATGAAGATATGGAAGATGAAGAAGCAAAGGATATGGTTGCAGAAGATGAGGACTCAGAATTAGGTGACAACTAGGATTTTGGCACATACTGGAGGATGTGTAGATTCAGAGGGGGTGGATGTCATGCCACTATGCGGGCACAGTGTGAAAAACTCTGGACTGCATCATCATGCGACTTCTTTATTGATGTAGAAAGTCAATGTGATCTAAGTCATTAGTGCTAGTGTCTGCATAGATGGTCCAAAAATACTAGATTTTTGGAAAAATTTAGCCTATTATTTATTGTAAATATCCGAATAAGCTAGAAAAAATTCTAGATTAGGATGGCATACAAAAAGCAAGTTGATTTTTCAGCCAGTTATGGGATTTTTCATAAAAAAGAAAGATGGGCAAAATCGCGCGGGTTGCAATTGCTGTTGACAAGCTGAAAACTGCACTTTGAATTGGAAGAAGGAGTGAACTAGGAGATTCTAGAGTAGTCATCTCAGGGTTTTACCCCCCTTTCAAAGCCATCAGATTTGGGTTTCGAGTAGTAGAAAAGGAGTTGTGCCAAACAAAGGATTTCAAAATAACAACTCCTTCTCTACTACTCAAAATCCAAATGTGATGGCTTTGAAAGGGGGGTAAAACCCTGAGACGACTACTCTAGAATCTCCTAGTTCACTCCTTCCAATTCAAAGTGCAGTTTTCAACTTGTCAAAGCATCGTACATGTTCTATAGACAAGCGACGCTTTCATCTGATTGACAGCTTGCATTGATAGCAAGGACACATGACATGCTGATTAAGATACGCCCCGCGATCTTGGACATTAAGACCATCATTGTTTTTCATTTTGTCTACATTACGATAAACAACTGGTTTTTGTTCTCATTCTCATTTTCTTTTTTAATTTGTTTGAGAAGGGATTTTTTCTCTTGTAACTCAATAGAATTAACATCAAAGAAACATCTTCGTTTACAACACATAACAAACTAGTTTATTTAATATACATTAAGATTCCATATAATCCTTCTTACATTTTAACATAAATTTTTAGGAGGTATTGAGCTTGCACAAGTAGTAGAAGGCAAAGAGTCATCTTTTATTTAAGTTTTTCCAATAGCTAAAAAACATTACATCATGATAAGAATCCTATTATAAAGATTTACCCATGGAAATTAGATACATTAATAGTATGGTTAACCCTAGATTTCTTCAAAATAAACATTTATCAACTTCTAGATTTTCCATCCACTATATCTTCTTAAGGCTGGTTCTAATATAGGGAAGATGATCGCATTAATAAAACAATACATGCCATTCCTTATCCAACACATTTCATGATGGAGAAAGATCATAAGGTCAACCTAAGGTATGCACAAATTGATCCCTTTTCATCCAAATTCTAGAGAGTGCATGGCCTTGCAAATCTAGAGACTATAGTCACATCTAGGTGCATATCTATATTTGTAACATGTCTATCCACCAAATCCTAATGGCACAAATTTATCAAGAGGTAATCAATGTAACTTCCGCTCAAAACTCCCTTGTAATAATCAAACTCCACTATCTCAAACTACTTAAGTCTACCTTGTAGGGAAAGTTCCACCTCAACCCCACAAGGATAAACCTAAAACAAGCCTAAATCGTGACTACAGTCTCCTACCATGGTTATCTAACATTACCTTAAGATAACTACTTTGCTACCATCTCTCAAACTTAAGTAGAACATTGCATTGGTTTAAAGAGAGTGAGAAATGAGGGGGGGGTGATATGCATCATCCACTTTATTAATAAGGTATAGTCTCACCTCAGGCCCCCTAAAATAACATTGATTTGGATCTACAATGACACACTAGGATAAATGACATTCACTCATTCATAACTGGACCTAATTTAACATTTCAGATTTTTAATGGAATCCTCTTGGCTAACCAAGACCACTTTGCTGTATAAAAAGTCCATGAGCAATTTAAATACCCGCTTCCCTCGAGAAGTAGCTTTAGTTTTCTAACTAATCCAACACAATTTATCCACCTCTCTCTGCACTCTTCATTTCATATTCTCTCCCCCTTCTCTTTCTCTTTTTTTGTTGCCCCTCTCTTTGTTTCTCTCCAACCCCTCATGTTTTCTCACTCATTCTCCTCTCTCCGGTCCTCCTCTCTCTCTCTCTCTCTCTCTCTCTCTCTCTCTCTCTCTCTCTCTCTCTCTCTCTCTCTCTCTCTCTCTCTCTCTCTCTCTCTCTCTCTCTCTCTCTCTCTCTCTCTCTCTCTCTCTCTCTCTTTGTTATCTTTTATGTTTATTCTCTCTATTTCATTCTCTCTTCCTTTTCATTTCTTCTTCTCCCTCTCTCATTTCCTCTCTTTCTCTCTCAATGCACCTCATTCTCAAGAAAAATAAACAAAAGAAAAGAAAAAAGAAACAAGAACAAACCAAGAGGAGGCAATGTACTTACCGCAAAGGCCCGAGGATGGATTCTTCATCTCCTCTTCGCGAGGGCCCCTCTTCCTCCTTCGTGCACTTCTCCCTCTTCTTTGCAAACGATGGTGGCAGCAGCAATGAGAAGCTCTCCTTCTCTCTCTTTTTCTATTCCTTTCCCTCTCCCTCCCAAAGCCATGATCTCTTTCCCTCTCTCTCAAACTCTTTGTGGCAAAATGCCATGCTCAGATTTTTGCCTACTTTTTTTTTCTCAGAGTGGCGTCACATTTGTGACAGAAATAGTGACGTCACTAATTTGTATCTCAAATGTTCGTCGATATACCCCCATTCCCTTATAGTGTGTGGTGTCAATACTTCCTCCTTGATATTATTGCAAATGGTGTTACAAACAAAAAAACGATAGCACTTGGCAAATTTAAAAAAAAAAGAAAACCAACCTTAAGAATATTTTTGTTTTTCTAATTTTCTTATACATATCAATTCTAGGCTGTAAACATTTTGTGGTATCACCTCTCTACATCTCTAAGATGTTGTAATATTCTCAATAGTTTGTTACGAATGTATAATGCATTATAAATACAAAATTGTATGTATGTGGAGAGTTGGCACAATTTTCAGAAAAATTTAGCAATTTGGGTACCATGCCTTCCCCTTTTCACAACAATGCATGTTAATCCTCACTTTCTACAAAGGTATATGTAGATGGAATTGAAGCATATAGACTTGTGGATTGATGGGGGAATCTACCCAATTGATTGCCTAACTAATAAACCTCCAATTTTCTCGAGAATTACAAACTCGTTGAATTATGTGTGTGAGGGTAAAAATGGATTCTTTGGTTACACTAGGTAGCTCAACGAACATGTAGTAAAAGTATTCACAACCTACCAAGCAATTGTAAAAAACTATCACAATGTCATCATTACATGTCAACTTCAAATACAATAACTAATAGGACAAGTGAAGCAACTAAATTATAACTCAAAAAAGTAATAAGATAATCACAATGTAGGACACTATTCATGACATCGACATTTTGTAGGAGGAGACAAAGTTATAGTTGGACGACCTAAAGAAGATCAATAGTAAGTTGACACATGAGCACAAACGAAAGAGAAAGCCAATTTATGAGTTAATTGTGAACAACAACGAGTGGAAGCGATGTATCAATGCATGCAGGGTTGCTCTCAATGAAAAGCTAAGTGAGAGTGAGCTTAGGTCATCTATTTGAAGATTGCTGAAGGAAAATACATTTGAAGACGCTTTGAAAAACCCAAATTTCAAGGCTATGAAGGAGAAGGTGATTGAGTCTACACTAAAAGATGTCTTAGACAAGTTCTCAATTGTGGATGCATAATCTATATGTGATACACACATGTACTAGGATAAATCTTGTAAGCTCATAAAGAGGAGAAATCGGGCTCTCGAGTTAAGCCAATCTCATAAGGCCACACAATCCATCGATGATCACATGGATGATGAATAGGGTGGGTAACAAAATCTCAAAGATCGAAGGTATCAAGGATACACTCCACCTTAATAACCAAAGTGAGTAGTTTGAACCATCAAGCCGGCCCTCTTTGGGTATATAGAAGGGAGTACATGTACCTATGTAGAGGGTGCCATGGATGACATATGAAGGTTAGTAGAATGGGCCTTTTGTGATACATGGAGAGAACAAGGTGGAGAGCGTTCCCAAACAAATAGGCTAGGTGACCTCTGTTCTTCATGATTTGTGCAATAATATTGTTGTTGTTTGGAGGAGTGCTGAGAAAGCTCCTCATCTGTATCATCAAAGATGTGAAAGTAGTGGTAAGACATCTTCAAAATCCTACAAGATGCTCACATGAAATTTGCATTTTGGCATAAACAACACCAAAATAGGAGGAAACAGCTACAAGATCATAGCTTGGGGGAGAAACACTAGTGCATGCACAAAGAAACTGTCACCTTCAAGAAGAAAACTGCATTTTTAGCAAAGCATAGATGTGGATGGCCTCCTCTACAAGAAGAATCAATCACTTTGTGTCTCTATCAAACAATGATACCATCTTTAACACCATGTGAGAATGTGAAATGGAAATGAATGGAAACACAGAGATAAAGGAATAGAGAGAGAGATTGCAATGAAAGAAGAATGAAATTTATACTAAACAACAAAGGATGTTGATACAAACTAAAAGGAAAAAGGAGATTGATTAGTCCTTCCATGTAGGCCATAGCATCAATGAAGACACCAGATCAAGTTGATGATGATGGCAGCAAAGGAGATGGAGGAAGATGATAGAGTCGGAGTGTGAACCTGCTAGGGAAGGAAGAAGATGAGATGAATGATCTACCAACTAAGTGGGAGAGGCTATAAACAGCAAAATATCCCCAAATCTAACTAATCTAAAATCTAGGGCAGACCAGCATTTGGTGAAAATGCCAAAAATGCCCAGAAAAAATCTTGAAAAAGGTGGACAATGACTGGCAGTTGTAGGCAGACTGTGGAAAATAGTAACTGCCTAGGAAATGTATACAAAATCTAGACTGGAGAGAAAATACCAAAAGGAAATAAATCGAGTGCTCTAGAATGAGCTACCTTCTCCATCAAAACAAGTGGCAGATAGGTTAGAGCTCCTAAAGTCCTCATCTAACTCAGAATGAGGCTCATAGGTAGGAGATGACAAGGCATGATAAACATGACTGCTAACTGTTGGGGGTAAAGGCGCCTCCGCCTAGCCGTCCGTGTATTACTACACTGACAGTCACCGCCATTGCACACTGCAGGTGGTGGGCATCCGTCATCATCACTTTATTCTTTATTCTTTTAGTGACAGTTTGAATAAAGGAAGGCCCGGTCACACATTGTGACTGTTGGAGTTCCCATTTCTTGTCTCTCTTCTTTCTTGCTCTTGCTCTCTTGCCATAGCTCTCACGTGCAAGCTTCAATCCTTCTCACCTTTCAACTGGTATCAGAGCTCAGCTTCTCGACTCTTGAGCTTGGCTCATGGCATTCTCAGCTTCCCATCGACTCCCCACTCTCATTGGGTCTCCTTCCCGGCAGCCATAGCTCATTCTCTTGAGCTCCCATCACTCCCCGGCTTCCCGAGCTTCTTCCCAGCCTATTGAGGCACCATCAGGGCATTGACATTGAGGTATTGCTTCATTATTTCAGAAATTTATTTCAGTCCACAGTTCTAGGTAAACAGGGTAGCCACCATTGAAGCTTCCAACCTTCATATCCCTTTGCCACTGGTTGTGGGCTGCTAGAGGCTTGTTCCCAGGCCTCTTTGGCTCATGTTTGAGCCCTCCAACCTCTCCAGATCTGACACATGGACCAGCAAGAGCAGCAACATCCTCACGCAAATTTGTGCCTGTTTTTTGGACAGCCACCATTAAGCCACTTTAGCTCCAGCTTGGCATTGAGCACTTTTTCGGGCTCCATTTTGTGCTTGATTTTTGGACAGCCACTTTAGCTCAACTCTAGCTTGGCATTGAGCACTTGTTCGGGCTCCATTTTGGGCTTCTTGCACATGTATTGATACTTGACATTGATCCTTTGAGATTAGGCATTGGTTGGTGGCTGAAAATAGTGTTTCATGACTGTTATAAATAGTCCACAGACATTTGATGCTAGTGCTACATTCACAGTTTATGCCTATGCTTGTTTGGGCATGACTACATAACCGGTTTGATGCCTATTGCATCCCGATTGATTTGGGGATTGAAGCTACATGTCATGCTATGATTTTGGCTTGATTGTGGGGCTAGAAATACTCAGTTTATAACAGTAAATGCATGCTGAATACTCTTGGGCTGAAGCTATCTTTCATGCTTTGACATATGCCTATTGGTTCCAGGTGTCTGTCTTGGGCTATGCTATGATGTATTGATCATCGAGGGACGACTTCGAGCTTGTCATTGGATCCGGATGCTTTTGGAAGCTTGGGCTTATTTCAGCCCGCACTTATTGACATCGGTCTATGCTTGACAGTGGTTAGTGCTTTGACAGCTATATGCTCTTTGGGTACATGCTTACCCCACGCCTACGGCTTGATGCATTTGTCTTGGCACAGTGTACCATGTACTTGTTGAGCTTTAGTGCTCTCTGAAGACTTGGCTTGGATTCTCATTTGCTATTCTGGAATCTTGTATTGGATGTCATTTTGGTTGTCAGAGATTTTTACTGGGATGTATGTCTTGCTCATGGATGCTACCTACAATTGCTTTGTAGCCATCATGCTCTTGGGATGCTATTGAGGCATTGTCTTGGTTACCTATCTTTGGTACTCTGAATTGGTTTGATTGAGCTGTTGAGCTCGTTTATCCGCCTCTTGTGCTAGTGGGAGCATCTTGTATGCTTGACTGACATTGAGCAGGAGGTTTATGCTATTTGAGCATTTTGCAGATACTTGAGACTTTGGGATCTCTTACACTTAAATGTTGCATGGTTCATGCACTGATATCTTAGAGTTGCTTTTGACCTGAGCTTGGGTTTTGCACTCTTGTGAGCATACACCTAACTAGTATCAGTTCTTGCCAGTGTTATGTATACTTTGCCCTATTGTCCAGGGGGTATGCATGCTCACTGATGGATGTTTTGGTGACATGTTTGAGTGTTTTCTTAGGGTCTTGATGACTGTTTGGTACTGATTTATGCCCGTTTATGGTGACTGGTCATGTCTTGGCTATCATTTATTGACTTGGTGCCATGATTTGGTCATAAATTGACTCTCCCAGTACCCTACTATCATTTATTACAGCAAGCATATAACTCCGGGCTGACATGGATTTTTCATTATGCTGAAATATTCTGAAATGATGTACTTTCACTAGTACTTGGTGGGCAGTAGCTTTGGTTACAATTTTTTCTCCATTTTCTCTCAATTTTGGTGATTTTTTTGTCATTTTCTGCAGTAAACAGCAAGCAATTTTTGAACTGTCTGCAATCTTCAATCCTGCATTATGGCGAGTTCGTCCACTGATCATGCTATTTTCAACATCACTAAGCTTGATGGTATGAATTACTCTTATTGGAAGAGCCAGATTTGGTAGGTGTTGGTGTAGAAATCGTAGATCAAACCATTGAGATTGAGAGGGTATTCGCCTACAACTATGCCAGATGAGGAATGGCTTGAGCTTGATGAGTTATGCAAGTCCAATATTGTATTATCTCTCACAGAACAGGTTTATTATAATGTATTTGAGGAAGAACAGAGTGCATGGTAGTTGTGGGATAAAATCAAGAATCTCTATGACAAGAAAAGTCCAGCGAGTCAGATGTATGGCTGAAGCAGCTTATGGATCTATGCATGAAGGAGAATGTGACTATGTCTGCTCACTTGAGCCTGTTCCATGCCATACTCAAGAACTTGACTTTGCAGCACATCACTTTTGCAGAGTCACTCCTCTTTTCTTGCTTGGTACTCTTAATGAGTCATGGGATGTATTCCACACTGCATTATGTGCCTCTACTGCTACCTTGAAATTATCTGATGTTGAGAGTGCTCTTCTGCAGGAAGAGGTTAACTGTAAGAATTTGGATGCCTCTCGTGTGTCGTATGCTATGACAGTTAGAGGCAGGAATGATGGATATTCAGTGGTAGTGGCTGTGGACGGGATTCTTTAAAAATCTCAGTCCAAATCTCGTGGGAAGTCATGTAGCAAATCCCGTGGTAGGCCACAATGCCATAAACTACGCAATGAAAGGCGCAAAGATAAGGGGAAAGACAAAGTGCAGGATAAGTCTTCTGATCGCAGCATAGTGCCTGCAAAGTCCAGTGTTAAAATTGAAGAGATCAATGTTATGCAGCTTGAGGATGTTGATGATGATTATATCCTTGCAGCTTCTTCTAGTGCTTCGCCGGTGACAGAGATACACTATGTATGCAAAGTGTTGGCTCTTGGACTCAGGTGCGTCCTTTCATGTGACACCTTGTCGAGAGTAGTTTCATTCATACCGTACTATTTCGGGTTCTGTGCGCTTGGGTGATGACAACTCTCTTGATATTGTGGGCATTGGTGATGTTAGGCTGTAGTTTCCTTCTGGCAGCAGTTTTGTTATGCAAGATGTACGTCATGTACTTGCTTTGACATGCGGTCTCATGTCAGCTAGACAGCTTGATGACACAGGTTATCATGTATCTTTTGGAGACCCTGCATGGAAGATCACTCATGGCGGCAGACTTATGATTGTGAGAGGTGCCAAGGCTGGCAGCCTCTATCCCTTGATTGTATCCGCTTCTTTCCTTGATCATGTTTTGTCTGTGGGTTCTATCCCACATGTATCTCTTTGGCATGCCCATTTGGGCCATATGTCTTTGAAGGGAATGAAAATTCTTTCTAGTTTGCAGTACTTACCGCCCCTTGATTATGCATGTTTTGATTCATGTGAGCATTGTCTTTATGGCAGGCAAACTAGGTCTACGCACAAAAAGTCTGGTAGGCCACGCATGAGCAAGCCCTTGGCATTGATACATTTGGATGTCTATGGACCCATGCCTTCTCAGTCTATGGGTGGTGCAAAATATTTTGTTACTTTCATAGATGATTTTTCACAAAAAGTTTGGGCTTATCCCAGTAAGCTAAAATCCGATGTCTTGGCTGTGTTTCAGAGATGGCTTGCATTGGTTGAGGACCAGTCTGGGTATAGGCTAAAATGCCTAAGGACAGATAATGGGGGTGAGTATGTCTCACGTGCTTTTGAGCAGTTATGTGATGAGAGGGGTATTAAGCATTAGTTGACCACCCCCCCCAGAATGGTTTGGCTGAGTCGATGAATAGAACCATCTAGGAGCGTGTACGCAGTATGCTTAGCCATGCAGGCCTACCATAGAGCTTTTGGGCTAAGGCAGTTAGTACAACTATGCATATCATAAACAAATCACCTTCTAGTGGTTTGGATTTCCAGGTTGCACAGGAGGTATGGACTGGAAAACCTCCCTCTTATGCGCATCTCCGTGTCTTTGGATGTGAGGCATTTTGCCATGTGCCCAAGGACAAGAGAAGTAAGTTGGATCCTAAGAGTGTCAAATCCATTTTCCTTGGTTATGGGGATGAATGCGAGATGGGTTACCGTCTCTGGGATCCGCAGGCACGGAAAGTCATCCGCAGTCATGATGTAGTCTTCCATGAAGACAAGATGCATAGGCAGCCTGAGAGAGTTGTTGAGATTTGCAAGATCATATTTCAGGAGGAGCCGAGAGCTCTCGCATAGCCAGTTGGATAGCCTACAGCTACAACAGATGCTCATGGTCAAGGTGTTGGACAGGCAACTGGGCAGGCAGTAGAGCCTGCCGTGAGATGGTCTACTCGACATAGACGTCCACTTGATAGATTTCAGCCCTCGATGCATTATGTCTTGGTTACAGATGCAGGAGAGCCTTTCACTTATGATGAGGCTATGCGCAAGGGTGATAGTCACTCCTGGGAGAGGGCTATGCAGTTTGAGATAGACTCCTTGCATAAGAATGAGACTTGGGATTTGACCATGGGGTGGACAACTTAGCCCATCAAATCCACAAGCTGATCAGCACAAATAGAAACCATAAAGAACATCAAGCTACTACAAAGATAATACACAAGAAAACATAAACACGGCTCTCACCCTACCCCTCTATAAAAATCAAGGCATGAAGTCCCCAAGGGATAGGCCCATCATAATCTTAAAAAAGATCTAGAGCTAGTCACTAACCAACTGATCCAACACAGAATAGCTAAAAAGAACTCGTAAAGGAGTTATCCTAAGTGGTGGTCTTTGACCTACCTACCTGACCTAGGACGATTGGACCACAAACTCCTACTAGGTGAGGAATCCTATAGATTGATCTATATATTTTTCCATTTAACCTATGTTCCCTTCAGTATTTTATACTCCGTTCCCTTCAATACTTTATACACGAGCGCATATTGTGACCCAGAGAGTACAGGGCATTGGCCTCAGATCTTGCATCGATATCCAAGAACCTACCAAGCTCTCACAAGACAACACTAAATCCTTTTTTCTTCTACTCACTTTTATTTTTGCTCCAACCATCCTTATTTATTTTTCGACTAAATGTCACCCCCAAAAAGACAAGGCACAGGCCTTGGGTCCTGACTTGTCCCCAGGAACCTACCAGGCCTACACAAGGCAATGATTATCTGCTCTTGGATTTTTTCTTCCTTTATTATTTTATTTTAGGGGTTAAAACCCCTTTTTACACACCTCCATATTTTATAGATTTTTTCAAATATATTTATTATTTCTTCTCTTTCTTTTATTTGGCAAGCTTTTCTATCTATCTCACAACTAATAGGGATTCCTAGAAACAATTGCCTAGCAGGCTAATAGAACACGGTCATTAGAACTAATTGCAAAAATAGCTCTTAGAGTGCCCGACAATGTCTTTATAGGAGGTGGATAGCTGCTCAAACCTCCCAAGGCACCTAAACTAACCCTGGGACTTCATGCCTTGCATGCCAATCCCCAACAAAAGAATAATTTTCCAAATGCATATATAGATTTAGCATAAAGGGAAAGAATTCATTGGCCACCACAAGAAGCTTATGTGTAGCAAGAGGCTCTCTCTAAGTAGTCCATCGAATCTGGTTAGTACAGCACTAAGGCAAAACCATTAACTGCACTTGCACCAAACAAACAAATGGCCCTCTTGGCCTAATGAGATAAATCCATTTCACCACAAAATATGTGGCCCTCTTGGCCTAACAAAATCAAACAACTCTCTACAAGCATAAAGGGCCTTCTTGGCGTAACAAAATCAACCAATAAAGCACATCATTCAACATCCTACTACTGAAAATAAATCCTTGGCCCCACAAAAACCATACTGAAGTGCAAAACTAGTCCAAGGGGATGGGCTACTCATGCCCTAAACTAAATGTATCAAATTATTAGCTAACCCCCTACGTAAATAGCAAGAGGTGTCCTACGGATATTCTATTGAATGATCTAATACATCCATAATAGAATAGGACAATGGTCAATCGATACCTAGCTCATAACCCACACTAACCATCGATAGCTAAAACAAGGCATATCAGTAATAAGCAATCCCCATAGTAGCCCTGATCTAACATTAGGAGGCAATTGTAAAAACCTCTTAGGACCACATTTAAGAAAGACATCTTCAACAAAGGTATAATTAGCTATGAAATCTGCAAAGCATTTCCACTATCGAGGAACAAGTTGGCAAGTCACTGCCTCAAAGATCTCAAGGGCATCCAAGGTTGCACGATCCTAAGAATGGGATCCTTTACACTATAGATCCCATTCAATTGATTGATCATTAACTACAAGTCGCCTTTCACCAATAATTAGTGGATACTACCATGCCTAGCTAGATTCAACCCCATAATCAAGGTCTTGTATTCCGACATGTTATTAATAAAAGCAATGCCTAAATACACTTCCATTTTCAAAACCGCTCAACAAGGGAGATATTAAATGATAACCCCAATACTCGCATGCTTAGCAGGTTCTCGAGAAGCTCCATCAAAATACAATGTATAAACCCAACCTTCATTGATACAATCTACCATGGCAATCAACCTACTCATACTTATGATAATCCCTAATCATACTGATGATAATCAAAGTCTGACTGAGAGAGAGGGTGTAGCATGGGTACAATCTCTTCTTCATCATCACTAAACTCTATAAGGATGCTAGTAAAAATCCTATGATAATGGTGGCAATAGACCCTAATATCCCACATAAAAGATCTCTCTTGCCACTTAGTAATGTGATAACCCTTACTCCACCAAATCACTTTGCCTTGGTGGTAACATTGCTCTAAATCAAGGTTAGGAATGGTTTTTCCTATCCAGCAATATTGGTATCCTCTGCAAGTTTAAGTTGAATCTTGAAGAACCTGCAAAGGCACCAAGTCTGACATGAGCCCCTATACATAATAGGGCTTTAGTTTATTGATTTTTACTTTAGTTTTGAACTCTACCCCTTGCAAATTTGCAAAAAGGGTTGTAGAGCCATTCTTTCCTATATGAATAATTTTATACAAACCATCCCATTTGAGTTCCAATTTGTTGAGATGACAAGCTCAACACATGCGGACATTAATGATGGGCCTCCTGGTTAGATGGGTCCACAGTTCTACACTTAGCACGTCGGTGGTCATTATGACTCTCACATGGCCACTGACTCATTACTTATTATATTCAGGTTGTTACACCTATTTACAGCTGGCATAGTTATAGTGCCAGTCGACTAGTGTAGTCGGCTATGCATTGTTTGACTTAGTAGGCCACTTTCCTTTATGTTGTATCTTATCTATACTTTGTGTACATTGTAAAGTGTGTGAAAGAAGAAGAAGAAACTAGCAAGAAAACGTTTTGGCCTCCATCTCTCTTCTTGTCTCTTGAGTGAGATTCTCCTTGTGCATTATGTGTGTGTTAGGCGCAGCATCTTGAGCAAGTACAATTTGCCCAAAAGTAGCTCATGATATGCATCATAATATAAAACCAGTTGATACTTAGCAAACTTATACTTCTTAACCCAAAGGTCATGAAGTATTTTATGTGTGACTTTGGGAAAGTTTTCTAACCTTTGGAAAGGATGAATCGAAGTTCAAAAGAGCTAAAACAAATAGAAGAAGCATGTGATGAAGACTGAAGAGAAGACTGAGTGACAGTGACAGTAGTGAGCTGTGAAGAGATACTGTAGTGGCTCTGGTGACTCTTCATATCAGACATACCTCTTGGGAGGTGCATCCAAGACCTAAGAAGGATTATTGAGAGTTATTATGAGAGTATTGTAGTGAGGAGATGATGTACTATTGAGAGAGAGAGAGAGAGAGAGAGAGAGAGAGAGAGAGAGAAAGAGAGAGAGAGAGAGAGAGAGAGATAGTCAATTCTATCAAAACAGTGTAACTGTATATGAGAGATTGAGAGAGAGAACTATGAAGACATTGAAGATGAATACTATGTGATTGATTTCCATTCAAAGATGGTGTATTCCTTTGTGTTCATTGTTCTATCGATGGATTCTATGAAGATGTTGAAGATTATGGTTGATTCTATCAAATCCGTGGGAGATATCTACTATGATGCTGCGTGAAGATTTGCCATTTTCTTTATTTTGGTCATTAAAAGAGTGAAATAAAAGCTTGTTGATGTTACAAGATAGATTTTCTTGCAAGCGAATTCCCTTTTCCTTGGTGTTCCTCTTGGGACTCCAGTTCTTTTGACAAACAAGTTCCTTAACTTATCTTCGCGTTAATCTTTGTCTCTTGCCCATACAAGAGAAATTATATGTCCCTTCTACCCTGTAGAAGTACCCGATCCAAATGACATGGCACCATAATTTCCATCCTTTATCTAGAATAGGATCTTCCAACGACAGAGACGTTGGGATCACGTCAGTCTTCAACTCCGTTTCAGACTAGGCAAGGGGTGTCTAGAGCTCCACTTGACCCCAAGCGGCCTAGAATTGAGACACAATTTCCGTGGTTGGCCTTTTCACCACTCGACCTTCGGCCCATGAATCAAACAGTGCCCTCTTGAGTTGAAGCGCGTTGTGAAGTTGGAGATGATCTACCCGCATAAAATATCCTTTCCTTAATTAATCCACTTAAGAATCAAGCACAATTAAGACAATCAGCCTAATATCATCTTCCAAGAAAACATTCCTTTATCCCCATGGCAACTTGTCATCATAGACCCCTGCCATGAATTTACCATTAATCACAAGCACTTGGAATAATCATCCAAACCACAATCCAACAATCAATTGAATGTAAAAGCATTTAGGGTGTTGTTCAATCAACCAAAAACAACAATTGTATTCTTTTTCAAACATGGCAAAAATAGTTGCGATAACATTTCCATCGCATATTCGCTCTTCCGCTTGGGATCAAAGAGCGATACTATGTAGAATTTTAACTTGACTTTATCTTCCTTTCCCCTAAGGCAAAGAATGCGAGACAAATTAGTAACGATGCAAGACTATCTTCCAATGTAAAATAATCCCTGAATTATTGTGCAAGTTGTAATCAACTCATGGTTTGGCAACAAAAGGTAAACTCTTTAACTGTTATTTTATGCAAAACCTTCATAGGATGGATGCAAGACTTTTAGTGCAAGATCATTTCATGTACCATTGACATATGTTTCATATACTCTTTCCCACGCATATACCATCTAAGCGTTGTCATGGGATTCCTTGCCCATGGTTTAAAAACAAAGCTTTTATCCTTTACACGTATCACTTAGTCACTTGTATCGTAGACATGCTACATAAAGACTTGCCTAGTGCAATAAATCTTAAACACCTAAGTCCACTAGCATATGATATGGTGTAATAAAGATGGGGCTCTCTACCTTAAAACACAATATAATCATCATGGGTCCTTGACAAGATGATTGGATTTTGGTTACTTAGTCTTATCCTTCCTTGCATTGCATACATGAAGTTGCTACAAGTTCTGTAAGTCATGGAACATTAAACATGAGAAATATGGTCATGAGTAGATGACTTGGTGGGTCCCCTTGGGTAGCCTATGATGTGGTTGTGCACTTATGATATTCAAGAGTTACAAGTGTATTGACAAGAAAAGTCACAAAGAAGATGGAGTTGTCTAAGTTGGTTAAGTGTGGGACATTGTGTTTACCATAGCCTTGCTTATGTGACCTAGCTGTGATTCATTTGAAAGACATGAACCTTCCACTTTTTGCACCACATTTTAGGGGCTTCCTCAGGCTGTGAACATGGCGCATCCTAGATAAGGGAGAAAGAAGCTCATACACTACCACACAAAGGAGAGGAAGGCATGCAACCTCAAAAAGAAGATGAAGATAGTGACTACCTTCCACCACTTGTTGGCAAGTAAATGACTCTTGTGCCCATGCATTGGCTAAGAATGAAGCTTCATGTGGCTAACCAGATAGGGGGAGATCTGTGTATTTAAGGGCAGCAACCCATTCTTGGGGGGGTTTCCCAGGAGAAAAAGAGTCTGTTTTGGCCTGTATTTTCATCTAGATGCTATGATCGATCCCATCTATAAAGAGAAATGTTAGGAAGTTACTTCTTGATTGTATTTTGAGTTGTATGTGGGCTGCTATTGGCTGCCCAGACTTGTAAATTGATGGGCTGAATCTTTATTTGTGATCCCCTTCCTTTCTTGGTAGAACATGGGATATTCTTGGTTCTTATGAGTGACTACAAGCTATACTCTTTGTAAGAAAGTTTTAAGGACATCTTTTGGCATTGTTATGTGATACTTTTGGTCTCTTCTTCTCAGCCTAAAACAGGGTATTTTAGGGCTGAAACCTGTAAACACAGATTTTTCTTCATCTACAATCATTGCAAGTACAAACTAGACTTGTAATTCCCTCTACATAGTATCTTGCATCCTCTTCATTCAAGGGAGGTTTCAAAGAAGTCTTTTGGTGATTTCTTGCCATGCTTTGGAATTAATATTGGCTGTCCATAACAGTCATTCAATAGGCTGAAGCTTTTATGCAGCTGCTTTATTCGTGTTATGTTGATCTAAGTCATGAATCTCATGATCTTTTCATGAAAAACTAGCAACGGTGATGCTAGTTCCATAACCTTGAATCATTCAAAGGCTGATATAGGCAGTCTTCATCTTGATCCTCTATCTTTATTGTACTAATAAGTTGAAAAGAGGAAGTGTCTTGAAAATCTTCTTCATGCCTGGGCTAAAATAGGTAGCTATATTCATAGGCAAGGAAGGGCGAGTCTCTTCTTGTATCAATTGAAGTGGCACTCTTGTTTACAAATCATCCATCTTTGTGATCATAAGTTTCAAGCTTTTTCATCATCTTAACCCATTGATTCAACTGACTTATGTATACTCTGTCTTTCCAAGATAAGCCAAAGTATATGGTGAACTGAAGGTTGTGAAGTCCCTCTTGAACCTATTAACATTCACTTGAATCCTATTTATCTCTTGAAGACACATCTCCATCTATCTTGCCCAGTTTTCTTGCCAAACCCCTGTGGTGACCTTCAACCCTATGCATTGCAATATTGGTGAACCCGACATGAAGGTCAATTGTAAGGAAACTCCAAGATGGGGGATTCTTCAGGAGATACTCTACAAGAGATGGTGCGCATACTGCAGCAGACTCAGCAACAACAAATCCAAATGCTACAACAACAACAACAACGAAGGCAAGAGGAAGAGAAGATTGATTTCGCGGTTATCAAGGCTCTAGAAGAAGTTGGGCAAGAATTAAAACAATTTAATGGTCAAAATGTCTCTATTTTCATTCGCTTGTATGTTGAGAAAATGCTCTTCTTTGGTGTACTGCAACATGCATGGAGTTGCTATTTTGCCAAACTAGCCAAGCACAGTTGTCAAGAGAGAATCCATGGTCTTTTTCAACGAGATGTGGATTGGGTTGCATTCAGAAAAGCCCTATGCGAAGAATTCTTCTTAGAAGACTCAAGCTTTATGATGAAGAAAAGTTTCATTGATTGGGTTGAGAAACCCAACAAAGGTTTAGTTGCAACAGCTCTATACCATGAGTTTGAAAGTAAATTTGGACAACTTGATGGTGAAGACCAACAAAGTATGAAAGGTCAGAAGATTAAATTATTCCTTAAGGCTATAGATCCCATCCTGCAAGAGAAGCTTGTTGATCGTCTAGAGGATACTACCTCCGAAACAGGAGTCAAAACTGCATGGATAGATGTTACTGATGCATTTAACATGATTACTCGAAGAGAGCAGATGTGACTAAGATTGATTAATTCAATTAGTAATAAATATCTAAAAAATAATTTAAAAATAAATTTTAGCACCATACGTTTATAAAAAATTTTTAAAATGTTATTTTTGAAATGATTAGACTCTTAGATAGGTTTTTGTCCTTAATACCATTAAATAGTTAAGGCAAATTAGTATTTTGTAGCCCTAGCTTAGAAATCATGTTGAAAAAGTAGTTTCTTTATACTTTATGCACATCAGACATACATTTTGGTAATTTAGCAAATGTGTTAATAAATTGTTGATTTTTCATTTTTGTATTTTTCAAATAGATAAAAAATCAATCAAGGTACCTTAGTTTCGATAATGTGCATTCACAAGCATAAAGTTTAAATTCAAGCTATGAGCTGATTATTATTAATAATATAAAAATTATTGAAATTCTGTTGAAAAGTAATATTGATCCTTGTTGGAAAAGGACTATTTGTTTAATTATCTTTGCATAACTAATTTTGGTTGTAATAAATCTTAAAAAAGATTCTAATGATGCCCATGCCTTTGATAGCCAGATGGGATTGAGGCGATGTGCCATCCCCAGGGTCATGCCTAGGATACTCTTCACCTAGACTGTAAATAAACTACCTAAGGTGGCCGACCACTACTTAAGTATGTATAGTCATCTGTATATGAAGGTTCTCCCTTATAGCAAAAGAGTACCAGCGGGGCTTTGGCCAGAGTTTATAATCTTGAACCTAGTACTAAGATAGGAAATGAAACCTATACGAGCCTAACATGGTTTAGTACTAAAAGGCTTGAGAGCGGATTTTAAAGCTAGGGTTTAAGTGTTTAAAAAACCTTGAGACCTGTAAAATAGGCATTTTTGGTGCAAAATGAAATAGTTGCAGATCAAGGAGCTAGAATTTTCCTAGATGCATTTCAATGCCATGAATCCAATGCAAGCATCCCTTCATTAATCGGAGTTCATTTGACCCCCCATTTAATGGCCTCAAGGTTTAGCATTACAAAGCATCTCTGCTGGATCCAGAAGCCAGAAAGCATGTGGTAGAGGCCAAGGTGATAGATTTCAATGCCAAAAAGTTGCCACCCAGTTGGATCGCAATTCCAAGATTGTTTGCCCCCTCAACTAGACCAGAACCACTTCAAGTGTGAAAAGGCAAAATGAACTAGATAAGTTTTAGCTTTGTGTTAACCTTGATTAAGAAGAGGAAAAAACATGAAATATGGAACGATATGGGGGGAGGAAGGGGAGGCACATTCCTCCATCCCCCCAAAAATGGCATTTTTGGACTTGTCATGATTCTTTTTCTCCTCTTGGGCATCGGATCTACCAATTTTTCACTCTCCATTGCTCCAATCTATGTGATGAATGATGTAGTATTTAGCAAGATAAAAAACCAGTATTTCTCTCTCCTGTTTCTCTCTCCTCCTTGTTTCTTGTTCATATGGCTATTTATGAGAGAGAGAGGGAAGATTGATTTGACAAATCAATGATGGAAGATGGTTTGAAAGCGTAATGGAAAGTAGATTAGGTGATTTGGAAGTGTCAGCAGTGGTTGGAAAATTGCGTCAACAATGGCTTCATTTCCTTGAATTACGAGATATATGCATGCGAATTTTTGAGTAAATGATTGTTATTTAATTGTAACGATGAATCATTAGTGCATATGATGAGAAATTTATTGCAAATGATTGAAGCATATTTACTGATGCTTACAATGTCAAAAATTCATTCATTTTCCTTTCTGTATATTAAAACGATAAAACCGCAAAACCTAAAACACAAAATGTAATGGAAAATGGGATCGGTTTTGGATTGTGGGAAATCAAATGATGTTCATATGGCATGAAAATCAATATGCTGATGGATTAGACTTCTTTTGCGATATACAAATCATAAAAATTAATTTTTTAAATGTTGAAGTAAATGGAAAATTTCATGAAAAATAGTTACAAGAAGGGAGAAAAGTTTTTAAAAAAAGTACTCACACATAAAAATGATGGAAAATTAGGAAATACTTGTGAATGTATAATGAAGGTGAAGCATGAGGGTTTGCCTTAGTTTTCCTTTGTTTATGTGTTAAAGTGCATGTTTTAAAGCTCATTTCTATGGAAAATTATCAGAAAATCTCCCTACATTTGTGCACTTAATCTAAATGTAAACGGTAGTAGGGAGTGTGGGATTGAAATGGAAAAATATTTGTATAAGTTTTAAGAGGTTCAGTAGCACGGGTTAGCATGGTGATGTTTCTTAGCAACATCGCACGACAAGAAATCATTAAAAGATTGTTTGTGCACTTCATGTTCATTGGTTTTTAGTTAATTTATTTTAGTATAAATGCCATACACTTTATATATACAATTTAAACATGGTATCAAAATATAAATCATTGAATGCATGGCAATTGCATGCGACTGACATTGAGAGTGTAAGATTTTCCTCTTGTAGAACTCCTCATGTAGCCTATGCATAATAGCCTCTACACACTTAGTGAGGCCTTGTAACAGTCACTGGATGTTTGCCATGTTTGGGTGTACCCACACTTAATAGGATGTTTTGTTTTTTCTACAACAGCCTCTCGATGCTTCATCTGCTTGTGGTATGCCCACACTTAGCAAGGTTATACTCATGACATCATCTATACACTTAGTGCTTTCCTTATGGTTGTGATTGAGGAGGGGTATTGAGAGTCATGCAATCACACCCATGTGACAGCCTCTTTGTATGGAGCAGTAGGGCAAGACTCATATAGTTTAGTAGAGAAGGAAGCCTGAAATGTAGGATGCTTGAATCCCATAGGCACAGTAGTGGAGAAAAGGGGAACCATCATGAGTCTATAAAGTATTGTACTTAGTGCTTTCTTTATGGTTGTGATTGAGGAGGGGTGTTGAGAGTCATGCAATCACACCCATGTGACAGCCTCTTTGTATGGAGCAGTAGGGCAAGACTCATATAGTTTAGTAAAGAAGGAAGCCTGAAATGTAGGATGCCTGAATCCCATAGGCATAGTAGTGGAGAAAAGGGGAACCATCATGAGTCTATAAAGTATTGTACTTTCTTCTAATTCAAAATGGAATATAATTGTACTTTGTCCTTTCAGTCATACTCAATGTCATACTCAAGATTGTGTTTATGAGTCCAAGTTTTCATCTTGGAATCTAATTCACTTGAGTAACGGTCAATTCTTCTTGTCTATGTCATTACGAGTTTAGTCTTTGTGTTTCATCCTCCATAGCCATGCTCTAGATCCATACATTTCAACACTGCAATCGATACAAACGTGTTATTTATTTAGAGTAGTGTATGACCTCGAGATGCTCCTAGCTACTAGGCTGTGAGGGTGGTTTGGTGAGTTTAGGAGGCCGGCTAGAGCCCTAGAGCCAGTGTCAGACCTGTTTTAGGTCTCGACAGCAAGTGGTGCATTTTTCGGGATCTGCTTATAAGCGACAAATTTTGAATCTTGGTTAATTAGGAACCCATTAGTTAGTTCATGCCCAAGATCATTGAAATAGATTTGTTATTTCCTAATAAGCACCATCAAGCTGAGATTCAACGATGATAAGAAAGAGCTAAAAGGGTTGAAGGGTGAGCTAAGATCATTAGGACGCATTCTTCTAAGTGTAGTAGTTTGATATTGCTAAGAAAGAGAGGTCTTGTTGACCCAATCAATATCCTAGTTAAGTTTGTAAGGGAAGAAGGAAGCTCTAGCATTCCCCTTTTCCTAAAAAGTGAGTCTACTTTGAGTGGGAGTGTGAATCCATTGATACAAACCCCTAGAGAAAGCCCGATCATCATGATGGCACAACCCATTGCAATACCTTTGCAAGAATGCTGGATTTGCCAGCCCTAGGTTTTCCTCTACCCATTTTTAATGGGTTAGCAGAGGAAGATGTGGAACTTCACATTAGTGAGTTCTACAAATTATTTTTTAATTGCCAGATTCATCTCATGATGTTTTTCAATATGACTCAGAAAGGAGGAGCTACAATATCATCACTTGGAAGTCGGAACCATAACTATGGTCAATATATTTTTTGCGGCTTTTTGATTGGAGAGAGTTCGCCCTTGCTGAGAGAGGTGGACATTATTGGCTACATGTGACAGGTCAAGATCCCCATGAGAATGCTTGAGCTTATGCCAAGAAACTAAAAGAGGTGTTTTGCAAATTGCAAATCACTATTTCTATTCCACTTGTTACCTAATTCCAATACTTTTTACATGGATTAGATTTCAATATCCAAGTGCAGTTGAATAGTGTTGCTTTTGTTGATATAGACTCTACTACATTACACAAGCACAAGAGGTAGAGTCTCACTTACAAGTGGCCTGCACATCTAGGGTAAACCTGAATTCAAGTCTAGGTCCTGGAAATAATTTAACATTGACCAATGGAAGTCAAGGTTCAAGTAGTACACCTATGACTAGTTTGAATGAAAGCGGAAGCATAATGTATAATGTGCCTATGTTGATGGCTCCTCTTAATGTTGCTATGCCGATGGCTAGCCAAATGATTCCACTAAATAATGGGAGCCAAATGACAAAGCCTAATGTTATGCCAATTAATTAGTGGCCATCTAGCTAGTACTTGTTGGAGTAAGATTAGCTCTCTCTTCAGCAATGAGGTAAGCAACTAGGTCTATTAATCATTGAGCACAAGGGAATAACCTTCAGTACGATGAGGAAGCAAAGCCAATATTGTAGAGATGAAAAGCTATCATAGAAGAGTTTCCCAATGGTAGTGGTGTTAGCCTTATTGAAGTTGTGCATGTTAATACCATTGAGGCTTCCAATTTTCGAGCCATTACAAGGGGGTAGAAGGTTAAGGAATGCATTAGAGTTAATGTAAAACTTGTTGAGGTGAACCCTAAATAGGATGATAAGGGGATGCAAGTCCTTAATCCTAATGTGGAAGCTGATCCTTCAAAAGCTAATGGTGGCAAAGCTCACTCTAATAAGGAGCTGCCAAAGAAGAAGATAAAAGCCAAGAAAGAGACACCTGATCCTATTTGGTGAACCAAGAGAAAGAATGGTCTGCCAGGAGAAGAGAACCATTGCTAATCATCATGAATTTGATTTAGCTAATTTTCTTTGTGAGGTAAATCTTGACATGAATCTCCTATATCTGATCAAGTTATCTCTATGAGTGCATAAAGAGTTTAAGAAGATCTTCGCACTGAGTATATCATTGAACCCTTCAGAATAGCCCGTGTGGGAGATGACTGGTTTGAACATGTTGAAAAGCATTGTCTAAGGGTGATAACATATGTTGATGGCATGTTAGTGGATCATGCCATTATAGATATAGGATCCTTTGTCAACATTATGAGTTCAGAATTGATGGAAAATGGCTAGGATTGGAAATCCAAAAGGATGACTCCACAATTCTTCGAATGGCTGATGAGACAACCAGAAGGTTGCATTACTAAAGTTCATGTGATTGTTGCTAATGTTAAGTGCATTTTGGACTTTATGGTTATTAGGTTTGCAAGGCGGCCAAGATATCAAGTCTTATTAGGAAGGCCACGGATCTTGCAATCTGATGTCAAGTTGATATACTTGCTGGTCATCTAATTTTTAGTAAAAGTTCCAGACGTGTAAGAGTGGATGCATATCCTAAATCTCCTCAAAGCAAGAGAATGCCTTTATCATCGATAGAATTAAATGTGTTAGAGGATCCTTCTAGCAGTGAGACTTTGTTAAGTGTGATGAATCATGAGAGGGGCCCACTACAGAATATGCTTACTAGGTGACTTTGATTGCACTAATAAAAGCTTAGATAGAATCAAAGATGTGATGTGATTGAGCTAGATCACAGTATATTGAATGAGCTACAATTGATTTAATTAAGATCTATACTTAGTTTGGAAGAGAGAAAGGACTATGTCCTTGTTTCAAGAATTCCATTATATTTTTGCCTGGAGCTATGATGAGTTGAAGGTATTCCTCCTAGTCTAGTTGTGCATACTATTCCCCTAAAAGAAGGTAGTTGGCATGTTTGACAAAAAGTGAGGCATATGCCTTTTGAGCTAAGGGATAGACTATTTGAGGAGCTACAAAATTTGTGTAAGGTTAGCATGATATTTCCTATACAACTCATGGAGTGGTGTTCACTGGTAGTTATCAAGGAAAATAAGAATAATCAAATTTGGCTTTGCATAGATTTAGAGAGCTTAATAAACATATAATTAAAGATTACTATCAACTGCCATTCAATGAGATCGGATCCTAAATCAGTTATCTATTCATTTATGGACTGCTTTGTTGATTATTACCAAATGGCTATTGCACAGAGGAAGATAAATTGAAAACAAAATTTATTATTGTATTTGGTACCTTTGTGTATCTTGTGACGCCTTTCGGATTATGCAATGTGCCAAGATCTTGGAAATGTACGGTTGATAAAACTTTCAGTGATATTTTCCCAAAGGAGTTAAAAGTCTTTATTGATAACTTGGGGGCAGCCATCACAAGGGAGATACATCTGATTATTCTAAGAAAATGTTTCGAGCGCTGTAGACAGTTCTGCATTGCTCTTAACCTAAGAACATGTATATTTGGAGGGCCTTATGGATTGTTGTTGGGCCATATGGTTATCTTAGCTAGTAATGCGATCGATCCTTAAAAGATAAAGGTTATTATCGTTATGAGTCCATTGCATAATCCTAAAGAAGTACATAGCTACCTATCATCAGTTGAATGTTATTGATGATTTATTAATGCAATGGATGAGAGGACATTGCCATTGATGAATCTATTGTCCTTTCATTGTCTATTTATTTGGAGTGACCCGTGTCAAGTAACCTTCGAGGATGTGAAGCAGGAATTGGCAAAAGCACCAGTCTTGAAAGCACCTAAAAGGGGTGAGATATTTTATATATTTTTAGTAACTACAATATATAGTATCACCTACTATTTATCCAGATTTGGGAGGAGAAGTGGTGCCATTTGATTGCTTTTGCTAGTTGCAAATTGGGGGTATCTAAGATTAATTATACATATATGGAGAAATTGTGCCTTGGGATGGTTTTTGCAACAAAGAAATTCAGGCACTACATCATGTATGAGAAGGTAGTATTTTACACCAAGGCAGAAGGGATAAGGCTATTGTTGAATAAATTATAGCCGCTTGATCACCTAGCAAAGTGGCTGATCACTTTGCAAGAGTTTGATTATGAAATTAGGAGTAAGCTGCCGAAGTTCCATTTATCTTGGAAGAGTGTCATGACTCCGCTTGTGGAGGGCACTTTGTTGGATGATTGACTGCACATAAAGCTTTGATATAGCCGGATATTGGTGGCCATCCATCACTACAAGATATAGACCTTATACCGATGTTAAAAGCGACGAAAATGTTCATAAAGAAATTTGCCCCTGTCATTGCAAAAAACGTCGTTATTGGTGACGCCATAGAACAATCGATATTAGCGCCGTTATCAGCATCGCTATTTGCATTGGTATCAGTGTTGCTATTTGCGTCGGTATCAGTGTCGCAAATACTGATGCAAATAGCAATGCTGATAATGGCACTTTGCGACACATTTTGCAACACTAATAGTGATACGTGCAGTAAATTTGCGACGCTAATATCGACGGTAACATGATTTTTTTTTTGTGGTAGGGCAGCAAGCTGCCCTACCACATATAGCACTATGTGCTTTTATTTGGGCCATACAAAATAGTTTCAATCATGTGTATAATCCTTGTGTAAATAAAAGAAAAGTGTACTTAAATCATAACATTGATACATGAAATAAATACATGATCACGTAATGAAAGCGACCAGTACAATCATGACAATATACTACTACTATATAGAAAATGTCTACATAGATCACGTGACTAAAAAAGAAGAGTATGTGAGCTCCAGGGATCCAAGGGCAAGCTACAAATCCTCGCCATCCGAAACCTCGTCCCGTTGCAAAGGAGCATCAAACAGACTTCGTAAAAAAAGAAACAACTACACATCAGTCCACCATACAATAATGCATTTTAATTAAACTTAGTAACTACAGACAAGAAAGATGAGTCACTTACAGGGCTGCCGCGTCCATACAATTGGTCGATCAATGTAGTGAGACCATGCCTCTGCATATCGAGTCTCAAGGCCGGTGCGATCGCGGTTTGTAATGGAGTGCTGCAAAGAAAAGAAAATACAACTGTTAGAAACACGATTGTCAGTACAAAGGATATTGCAAAAAAATAAGCAAGCAAAACAAAAGAAAAACTTACAAAATCCTCTAGATATGTCCTGTGGCTGCCATCCCAAGATGAATGGACCACTCCGGCCTCTAGTCGTGCCCTTGCTGCCTCGTGCTGCTGTCTCCAACGTCTTGGAGAATCTGTAGCATCCTCCTTGAGTCGGCTCCAGTCGTTCATGTCTAGCCACTCGGGCTTTGAAGCCCCACTCTTGAGTGTCTTGCGTGCGTCCGATCGTCTGTGTGACATTTATGTACACATGCACTCCATCATCCAACCTGTGAAAAACCTATCTGCTGCGGTTGGTAACAGAAACTCCTCATGCAAGGATGCTACTATGTAGTCCTTGCTCCCCTCCGGTATGTTCTTCCAATGATCCAAGACGTTGTGCCGAAAAACTTATTGGCACAACTCTCTCATACGAGCGATCACCCTCCTTCCCTCATCATTCATGATGATGGCTCCTGTCCTATCATCTACAAGGTAGGCATACCCCTCTAGGGTATGCCTAAGATGGGTCCTCTCCCACCTGTGACCATGCTCCTAGGCATATCTAGGAGACCCTTGTACATCTGGTGTATCTACGGGGGTAGTTCTCTCAGAGTACCACCCATAGGGGTGCCACCTGCGGACGGTTGACAGAGTGACTGGAGTAGACGTCCCGACAGGTGTGACAAATCCTACAGGTGATGCAACTCCAACAAAACGATGAGACAGAGACATTGCATCGGTACCTTCACAGCAACCACCTGATCCACGCTCTCTCGAACCCCCATGAGAGCGAGAAGTAGCACCTGTATCCCAAGCCGACCGCAGGCTCACTGCATCCAGATCTCCATAGCATCCCCTTGAACCACTCCCTCCGTCTGGAACGTCGACCTCGTCTGCTGGAAACTGAAGTATCAAAGCGCGCCGAAGTAGATCTAATAGAATGGCTTGATGGTGTCCGAGACAGCTCCTAGTCTGCCATATCTTTGAATCTCGCCATCTGATCTGGAGACATACGTGTGAAGATCTCCTATAGCTCCTCGTCACTCATCTCTCGACTCATCGTGATGATCTAAATATCCACAAAGATCACCTGCATAGACAAAAATTGATGTTAGCATAATCAATATAAATCATACAAAGCACAGTAATATAAATCTTTAAAAAATTATCTTACTTAAAATGTATATCTTATGTACTCTTATAAGCGATTCGTCAACGAATTGAGTAGGTGGATGCTCCAAGTATGAAGTATCCTATGGTCCCATGTCAATCCCCTGATACAACTCTGCATACACTGGAAGGTTGATAGACATGTCACCACAAAAGGATGAGTCCACCTCGTTCTCAAAGAATTCTTGGACTCTTGTATTTCCATCATTGTTACTTGATGTTGGCTCCTCTACATGCTCCAAGCTTTCGGTGGCCTCCACCCCTTTCAATATCGACCCCTCTATTTGTATATTGTCCTCATCTATGCTCGGAACATCGATTTGATCATATACTCTCGCACTTCGGGGAGCTGAAGGTATAACGTACCATCATCGAAGTTGTCGGGGGTTTGGATAGAAAATTACATGTTCACAATCACGTACAAGAGAGATTTAACTATCGTGACATGTACCACGTTGTAATACAATTCAAAAACACATGAGTTCATGCACTTGTTCACAATGGGCCGGCAACACAAATGTGTCGTGTAAATCCATCCTTTTTTTTTTAAATCTATTTCGAGAAATCTAGATGGACCTCGTTGAACTGTTGCTCCAGCTCCTTCAAGTACCACTTTGAACCACTGCACATCGAATAGGATCATGGAGAAGCTACTGTAATCCACCGTGACAATACTTTACAAGTTCCCAAAATACTCCATCTAATCTATAACTGTATTTGGATCTATTGCTCATCATCGGTTCTCTTGCTCAAACCTTGCCATGATACCACAATCTGTTGTGGAGCGCATTTTGTCAATATGCTCCATGCGGAAATGCCGTCCGCACGACCATGCCACACTATATATTTTGTATTGTACATTGAAACACTCAATTAGTTGTTGCATACAAAATATAGATACGACAAACCCTAAACATGTTATCACCTTTGGACTACATCCCCTTGAGAATTTCCACTCCTCGGTTGAGACCTCCACCCCTTCGCGAGACGCTGCAGTCAAAGCTCCACGCAACCATCGCATTGACATAAACCACGGCATCTCCTCCATGCCCTCGGGATATCGAATCGGTCGATGGTGCATACTACGCCGAAATTTAGATCGCACTTCCTCTTGATCTTTCCTAGCTTGCTGGTACCTAGCGAGCCACGTCTCCATAGAGGCATGGTACAACAGACAAAAGCGATTCACTTTCTCCTCCATTACAGCATCCATTCTTTTTTCTACCCCATTTCCAACCACCACATCTCCGGTCAGTCTATCATCATCCTTCAGCGTGACCACAGCATATTGTTGTCTGAATCCACCATTGGTATGTTGAGAAGCACGAGATCTAGAGCATGGCAAAAGCTATGGAGGTTGGAAGGTAGAGATAAACCTCATGATGACATAGACAAAGAAGACAAGACTATTACACAAGTGAATTAGGTTTCAAGATTGAGACTTGAACTCATAAACACATTCTTGTGTATTAGACAAACAATGACAAAATGACACTAATTGAAAGAGGAAAGCATCATGATATTGTATTCATCTCATATGAAAGTGGCATCCAAGTACAATGTTATATAGAACTAGGTAGTAGCATTCTGCACCACTGTGCTTATGGGATTCATGACCTCATCCTAGACTGCTTGCTTTCCCTTGCCTACTGCTCCATACAAAGAGGCATACAAGTGGATGTGATTGCTAGATTCTTGTAATATCTCCGCACAATAAAAGTTAGTTGGTTGGTTCGTAAGTTAGTTAGTCAATTAATAAGTTAGTAAGATTACTAACTAAAGACTAACTAAGGTAAAAACTAACTAACATTAATTATTGATAATTTTTATTTAATTTAAAATATTTTATTTAGAAAAATCAAGAGTCGTAAATTTGATATTTTTCTCGAATTGGCAAAGACCGTAGCTACCCTTCACGTAAATTACAACGTGAACGAGACTTATGAGTTATATTAATCATTAAGTTCATGTGTATAGTTTGGAAGGTCCAAAAACATTAGATTTTGGGCAAAGCTAGTATATTTTAGATATTATCCTTTAAAAAAAAAGATATGGAGATTTTTAGAACTGGATGTCATTTAAAAGAAAAGACAAGTGATATTTTAGTTAGTTTGAAGATTTTATAAAAAGAAAAATAAAGAAAAGTGACTGGCGAAATCGCGCGCGCCGCGATCGCAGTTTACAGGCAGTAGACAGCACTTCGAACAGAGAAAAGAAGAAAGAGTGAACTGAGAGTTTTCTAACCAAGTGTCTTGGAGTTTTACCCCCCTTTCGGAGCCAATGGAACCATCAGATTTATGATCTGAGCATCAGATCACTGATCTTTCCAAGATTCCCCTCCATAAAGAGCTCCACTTCTCAACCACAAGCCCTCTTCTCTAATTCACTATAAATATGAGGCATGGGAGAGGCATAAGAAGCATAAGGAGACACCGAGAGGCTGCGAGAGAGAGGTAGAGAGAAGGATACCCCTCCAAGAGATTGTGAGGAAGAGCTTGAAAGAGAGCTTGAGAGAGAGAGAGAGAGAGAGAGAAGAGAGTCACCCCGAGAGGCTGCAAGGAAGAGAATTAGCTCAATTCCCTCTATCTCGGTCCTCGACTTAACCATCTTCTCTTACGATCTTCCATCTTGAATCTATTCTACCTTCTTAATCTCTTGAGTCTATTTGCGGACGATGGCCTCCAAGCAAAGAATGTCGCGTGTGGATGACAATCTTGCAACTAGCAACAAGGCTTCTGGCAAAGGCATCATCGTCAATCCAACTGTGGTTCCGGTCATAAGTAATGTATTTTCAAATTGATAGATTCTTGCTTTGGTTCTCGTATGAGATACGTTAGACCCCATACTATTGCACGAGAATAGGTCATGGGAAAGGATAAATTTCATCTCGCCTACTCGGAAGATGGAGTTTGTGAAGTGCATATATCAAGGGGAGATAATTGCACCTAGTCACATATGACTTATTTGCTAGTAGAGCAATTACAAGGAAGAATTAGTCAAGCGTTATGAATAGCATAGTCGTCAAAAGAACGACATTAAAAGATTGGGCATACAAGTGCTAGATTAAAGTATAGTCAAGGGTTATAACTAGCCTGATTGCTAAAAGAATATGACGTTAAGAATCATGAATAGAGAAGTACTAGTTTAAAGTTTAGATACTTCAAAAGTACTTAGCCTAAGAGCCTAGGAGTCTAATTACTTGAGATCATCTCGCACTTATCTTATCAAGTATTTATATGTTATGCCTATAACATGTTTGATATATGAGGATAAATTTCTATTTGCCTCATGACTTGACTAAGAGCTAGTACAAGAAATTGATCATAAGGGTTAAAGCTAGGATGTCTTGAGATCCGTTGGATAACGATGACTTTTGCCAATCCAAATTCAGGGTTGGGTTATCGATCAAGGTAAGTGACCTATAGAACTTACATCATGAATAGTGTTTGAACCCTTAACATATGCCCTAGCCGAAAGAAGGAAGTGTTAAGAACATGTTTGCATGGTATTGCTCTTAGATCCCAAGGGAGAGAGCAAATATACGATGGAAATGTTATATCGTCTATTCTTGCATTGTTTGGAAAGAATGCAATTGGTTTTGTTGATTGATCGAACAACATCCTAAATGTTTTTACATTCAATTGGTTGTTAGTTATTGTTTGGATGATTATTCCAAGTGCTTGTGATTTATGGCAAATGCATGGCAAGGGTCTGTGATGACAAGTCGCCATGGGAATAAAGGAATGTTTTCTTGGAAAATGATATTAGGCTGAATGCCTTGTTTGTGCTTGATTCTTAAAGGATTTAATTAAGGAAGGATATATTGTACGGGTGGATCACCTCCATGGTCGCACCGCGTAGTAACCCGAGAGGGCACTGCTCGATTCATGGGCCGAAGGTCGAGTGGTGAAAAGGCCAACCACGGGTATGATGTTTCGCTCCTAGACAGCTTGCGGGTCAGTTGGAGCTCTGGACACCCCTTGCTAGGTCTAGAATGGAGTTGAAGACCTTCGTGGCCCCCAACATCTGGGCATGTTGGGAGATCCTATTCTAGATAAAGGATTGAGTTTTTGGTGCCATGTGAATTGGACCAGTTACTTCTGCGTGGCAGAAGGGATACTTCTGTTGGACATAAGTGAAACATAATTTCTCCTGTATGGGCGGGAGACAAAGATTAACTTGAAGATAAGTTAAGGAACTTGTTTGATCTTGTTTGTCAATAGATTGCTTTGCTCTGTTTTCGTGTCTGTGCTATAATTTACGTGAACGAACCTTGTTCCCTAAAAGGCTTAATTAATGAAGCTGATTTTAAGTGTCGCACATAAATGTGGTAGGAACTAATTAGAAAACTAAAGCTATTAAGTGAAGCGGGTGGGCGGAATCCCCGACGGGTCCGTCCTATGGTAGGGTGGTCCCAGAGAACTGGGAGGCTTCTCACAAGTTTTTATCGTCATTCGACCTTTAGGTATTGATAGGTTAGAACCCGATTCGTGCTGTTTTAGGGGACCAGAATGGGACTATGCCCTATGGGCAGAGAGGTTGAGCAACGCATCCCTCTCATTTCCCATTCTCTTTGAACCAAGTGCGGCATAGATCTGCTTCGGGTTGGGTATCTCTACGTAAAGTAGGATGTCCAATACCCGACGCTAGAATGCTAACAGGAGACCTTGACAACTAGGAACCCAAATTTCAGATCGATCCTAGTGGGTTCAGTCGTGAACGTTCCGTTGCAAGGCGGATTCGGGAAACCCTAGGCGACAAAACTCGGAACATTCCTTGGGAGTGCCGGGCAGCGACGCTTAGATTCGTTTCTCGATAGACCGCTAAAAGAGTGCCTGGAAAGCCGATGGGCGGGCACCTCACAATTCTCAACACCCCTCCTCAATCACAACCAGGAAGGCACAAAGTGTATAGAGGCTTTAGTGAGAGCAACACCTGCAAAGTGTGGGCATACCACAAACATGGCAAAACACCAGAGGCTGTCGCAGAAAAGGCTAAGTGTGGGTACCACAAACATGGTGGACATCCAGAGGCTATAACAGGGGCCTCACAAAGTGTACAGAGACTGTAATGCCAGGTTACATGAGGAGTTTACAAGCTTATGGTAGGAGCATCAATGGCAAGTACATACAATAAAAAAATCTAGTAAAAATTTAGGTCAAGGACCGGCAAGCCCTTGTGGTTTTCTATATTTTTAGGTATGGCATTATGAGCATAACAAAACTTCTTGTCCTTCTTCATCTTGATGTAGGTCTTCTTGTCGGTGTAGTCCAGCTTGCTCTTTTTGATTTTGTACTTGTTATTTACTTTGCTTGCAGCTTCAGTCTTTATGTCCATGTCCATGTCCATGTCCCCCTCAAGCAAAGATACCGTCATTTTTGAGGCAACGGAAATGTCTTCAAAATCTTGCATTATCCCAAAGGTAGTAGACATGTCTTCAAGTTCTTCATTGAGCTCATTGATTGTATTTTAATGTAAGTAGCTCCATGTCTCTTTGCAAGTAGAATAGAAACATCTTCTATGTAGTACCAGTGAGCAACAAGAGTAGTTATGTCACTCTTGATAAGAAGAATCCACTTAAAAATCTTCATGTTTGGCAAATGCATCAGCATCAAATGAGTGAGATTAGACCACCAATGAGTTGATTTTTGAATGTGCTAAAAAACACAAGTGCCAAGAAGCACAGAATTAGTATCAAGAGATACTATGCTTGAACTTCAAGTGGGTTGCCTGATCTTCAAGTGGGTTGCCTGATCTTCAGGTGGGTGCTTGGATCTTCAGGCGTGTGCTCCAAATCTTCTTCTTCAGATCTGAGTAACAAATGCTTCAGTTGATTGAGAAGAAGCAAGAGCTTAAAGTGAAGGAAGAATCTTGAGTTAAAGTGGCTTGGTCTTCTCTTGATGCTTGTTGTTGAATGCTTGGTCTTCCAATCTTCAAAAAATATCCAAAGATCTCCAAGAACTTCCCCTCCTTGATGTGTGGCACTGACTAAATCAGTGAATCTAGATGTCAAATAGGGTGATCCAAGTAGCAAGAGTGAGAAAAAAAATGGTTTATGAGTTTGAAGCTCAAAGGCTATGGAGTCCCTATTTAGGGTTCTGACAGACGACTGTTAAACCAGCTCGTGCAAACAATCAGCAGAGCAATTCAAACCAATACTCAGTGGGGAGAGAGCTTATGAGCCATCCTTGAATTGCCCTATGGTCGCAGGGGAGATCGCAGTCTGTGCGCGCAAGGATAGCAGTACGACTTGATACAGGCACAGAATTTCCAGCGAGCTCAAATTCATGCAATGCTGGGCTCGATGATGAGCAATGTTGGACTGTGATGTATCAGGGAGCTTTGCCATGAGTAGAGGAATGTTTCTCCAAAAGGAATCGTGGGCTAAGATGGCCTGTAGAGTAAGATATAGAAGCTCCAAGTGTTGTATGTCCTGTCTGGCTATGGCTGCCAAACAGTGGCTATGGGGTTCAAGTGAGAGATTGGAGTCATACACTCACACTGAGTTGGATGTGAGCTGGATAGAGGTTGAGAGGAATCAAGAGAGGCTAGAGAAGCAATGCCATGCCCAACTAGCTCTGATACCATGT
Source organism: Lygodium microphyllum (assembly GCF_053477565.2). NCBI lineage: Eukaryota > Viridiplantae > Streptophyta > Polypodiopsida > Schizaeales > Lygodiaceae > Lygodium > Lygodium microphyllum. The sequence goes on along the minus strand of NC_141148.1, from coordinate 117,818,520 downwards.
TGAGAAACATGAGATCTAGAGCATGGCAAAAGCTATGGAGGTTGGAAGGTAGAGATAAACCTCATGATGACATAGACAAAGAAGACAAGACTGTTACACAAGTGAATTAGGTTTCAAGATTGAGACTTGAACTCATAAACACATTCTTGTGTATTAGACAGACAATGACAATGACACTAACTGAAAGAGGAAAGCATCATGATATTGTATTCATCTCATATGAAAGTGACATCCAAGTACAATGTTATATAGAACTAGGTAGTAGCATTCTACACCACTGTGCTTATGGGATTCAGGACCTCATCCTAGACTGCTTGCTTTCCCTTGCCTACTGCTCCATACAAAGAGGCATACAAGTGGATGTGATTGCTAGATTCTCAACATGGTAGCCATTGTGAAATATGCACTAACACCTTAGACACTAACCAACCTTCAGCCATGCTACCTTCTGGCTAAGCTCCTTGTCACACAAGGCCTTTCAGGGTTTTCATGAAGCGCTCCAAGAAGAACATCCATCGCGTATGGACAGGTCTAACAATCTCCACTTCATCTACAAGGTGCACAAGAAGGTGGTGGAGCCCCAAGAGGAACACCAAGGAAAAGGGGATTCTATTGCAAGAAAATCTATCTTGTAACATCAACAAGCTTTTATTTCATTCTTTTGATAACCACAACAAAGAAAACAACAATTCTTCACGCAGCATCATAGTAGATATCTCCCACCACGGATTTGATAGAATCAACCATAATATTCAACATCTTTATAAAATCCATCAATAGAAAAAAGAACACAAAAGAATACACAATTTTTGAATGGAAATCAATCACACAGTATTCATCTTCAATGTCTTCATAGTTTTCTCTCTCAATCTCTCATATATAGATACACTGTTTTTATAGAATTGGCTATCTCTGGCTCTCTCTCTCTCTCTCTCTCTCAATAATACATCATCTCCTCACTACAATACTCAGTAATGACACTTAATAATCCTTCTTAGATCATGGATGCACCTCCCAAGAGGTATGGGAGGTATGAAAGGGCACCAGAGCCACTACAATGTCTCTTCGTAACTCACTAATGTCACTGTTACTTCAGTCTTCAGCAGCTGCTTCTTCCATTTGTTTTAGCTCTTTGAACTTAGATTCATCCTTTCCAAAAGTTAGAAAACTTTCCCAAAGTCACACATACATTCTATAGAATACTTACAGAAGATCTACAAAATAGAACAAAACAGGAATAGAGCAGAGACAGAACAGAGACAGAGGCTCTACAGAAGGTTTACAGAGGGTTACAGAAGGTCATCAGAGAACAGCAGATCCTCATAACTCATACTAAAACCATTCCAAACTATCAAAAACTATTCAATAGGCTTTCAAAAGATTTCAACCTTCATCAATCATCAATCCATGTTTCATACAGAAGAAAATCAGAACAAAACAGAAGCTACACAGAAGGTATTAGAACCAATCAAAACCTCAACAGAACCTATTAGAACATCACAGAGCTTCATATTTCCACTAAAAATCATCATGAACTTTCAAAATGTAATCAACATCATCCAAAACACTCTCAAAAACTTCCATTAACAACCATACATCACTCAAAATCCATAAAAAATCAACCATTCAGACCTCAAAAATAACAAAAATCAGTAAAAAATTTAATCTTTTTCCACTCTCAACATATCCCCACACTTAGAAAGGAAGCATTCTCATGATCTAAGGAAAAGAAGAATGTAAGTTCAATAAAGAGCTTAATTTAATCTTCTTTAGTATCTTCAATAATCACTCCACCACGACCCCAACTTATCACCTGTATCTAGAAAAGAATACTACTAAAGGAAAACTTCATTATTCATTAACACATCTTATAAAAAAGTAGAAAGTCATCACAAATTTGTAAAGTATATAAGTGGTTCTTCAGTTTTCCATCATACGATTGCCATCCACCATCACCATCAATAGTTGAAAAGAGAGCTCTTGAATAAATTATTCAACCGGTACGCTCGTTACATACAAATTAATACAGCACAAACACAAATATAACCATCTAAATGGCACCTCCAAAAGATGTCTCATTAAGAAGCATAGAAGATACATTCAGGTGTATCAATGAAGATGATCCCTCTTAAAAGCTTGATGATTACGAAAGCGATCTAGGGATAAAGACTCATCTACAAAAGATTTTGGAGGATTCTAAAAGAATGGAAGGCAACACATCCATTTTAGCAAAACAAGGTATCTGCTGGATAGAAAAATGGCATGAAAATATAGGACATCCAACTATTGGGAATCAATGTTCACATTGACATTCATACAAAGCTTTGGAATGGCTTTTTGATCATTATGGGAATGCCTATGCATATATGCTAAGTACCAAGCAAAATGGGCTGTCAATCTCACTGAAGGATCTAGAGATTATGAATATTGTTGGGAAAAATGGAGGTAATTTTGGTATGCTTGACTAGCAGTTGTCCAGTCCCCTGGAATTAATGGCCAATTAATCTGTGGTCCTATGAGAGTATCAGTTGAGCTCCATCCTCTTCTTCTCGGAATCTTCTGATCAAATCCATCGTATCCACTAACCAACTGAGGGGGTTGAGAAATAGACGTGGCAGGAGATGGAAGAGGAATAAGTAGAAGAGGATGAAGAGATGGGTAGGCAAAATCATAAAATGAGGAATAAGCTAAAGAAGGAGTGGCTAAAAATTTAAGCGAATCAGTTAGGAAAGGTGTCAATTGATAAGCAAGAAAAGTAGAAGGTATATGGATAGATGGAGAAGGACATGGCGGAGAAGGGAAAAAGACTCGATCTTCAATGAAAGAACAATAGGTAAAGATTGAAATTTGAGGAAAACCCTGTGGTTGAAAAAGGAGAGGTAAGATAGCTATTGAGTTGGATTGATAAAGAGAAAAATAAGCATCATAGCAATGGGCCATTTGTTGATAATACAATAAGCTAGGAATAGAGGGACCTAAAATATATCGTCAATGGTAGGCATCAAAGAAGGATGAATCAAATGGATGGTTCTTGGAAAGATAAGCTAGGAGATCCACCCTCAGTTAGTTAGTGCTCTGCACATAAGTAGAAGCTATATTTTGGCGTTGGTTGAGGACTATAGAATCAATCATTGAATGGCATAAAGTGTCAGGGCAAGTAGCCACTTTAGAAGAATAGCACTGGAACATGTCATCTATCCTCAACTTCAAATGGTTGACATATAAGGTAGCTTGTAAGACCACATCCCCCACATACCAAGCTAGATCTACATCATCTGAAATTAACAGATCACCTCGTAGATACATATAAGACAACAACATGGTATCCATCGTCACAGAATCTTCAAAGACCATTAGGACAACTTCTGTTAGCAAATCAAAAGACCAAGCCCCACTCCAACCATCCTCTAGAAGAGGAAGATCCATCGTTGAGAGCTTAATATAGAAGGCCAACTTCTGCAGCAGCTGATAGTGGACAAAAAAGGAATGGTCGAGAGGAACATACTCCCGGGTGGTTAGGTGAGGTTTGGGGGGAGGAATGGGAGGAGGAGGAGTTGAGGGAGGAGGCGGAGATGGGTGGGAGAGGAGGGGAAGGTAGGGTGGAGGAGGTGGAGATGGGTGGCAGAAGAGGGGAAGGCAGGGTGGAGGAGGCGGAGACAGGTGGTGGAGAAGCATGCGGGAGAGGAGGCAGAGATGGAGAGGAGGGAGGAGTGGAGGGAGGAGGTGGAGATGGGTGGGAGAGGAGGGGAAGGCAGGGTGGAGGAGGCGGAGACGGGTGGTGGAGGAGCGTGCGGGAGAGGAGGCAGAGATGGAGAGGAGGGAGGGGGCGGAGACACGGCGGAGCGCAAGTGCTGAAGACGAGGGGGGAGGGGTTGAAAACGAGGAGGGAGGGGGGGTGGAGGCCTGCGGACGACAAGGGAGGGAGAGCGGAGGGCCATGGAGCGCAGACGACGAGGGAGGGAGGGTGGAGGCCCGTGCGAAGGACACGTAAGAAGGCTGTTGTTCTTCTTTTTTTTGTTCGATTATGTTTTTTTTGTTTTGTTTATTTAGTTTTTTTCGTTGTTTTTTTCCTTTTTCCTTTGCATTTATCGCTTTTTATTTTTTTCTTTTTCTTTTGGCTTTGTGTTTTCCTGGCTCTGTTTTTTTTTTATGTGGTGTTAAAAAAATAAATTTCTTATTATAAAAAAAGGTGGTTGTTGCTTGCTTTTTTTTTTTTTTTTTTTGGTTGTTTGTGTGTTTTTTTTAAAAAAATATTTTTGGTGTGTTGTTGTGGATTTGTTTGTTTTTTGGTTTGTTTTTTTTGTTGTTTTTTAATTGTTTGGTTGATTTTGTGTTCTTGTTTTGTTTTGTTTTATTTATTATTATGGTTTTTTTTTTTGGAAATACATTAAAAGGTGAGCGCGGGGCGGGAGTTTTTTTTTTGCATCGGCAAGATCAAATGGGGCGGGGACGGCGACATGTGAGGCCCAAAGGCCACGGGGGCATCCCGAGGCGTTTAAAACCAATACACATTCACGCGTGACACGAGAGACATGGCCACACGTCAAGAGGAATAAAAATGAATAAAACCCAAACCGTACACCGCATCGAAAGACCGTAAAAAGGAAAAGGGTGTCGGGAGACAAGGGGAAGATAACAGAAAATTGCGACATGGGTGATGGGGTAAAATCAAGGTGTTCACATGGAAAACACACCAAAAATGGCTCCAAAAATACATATGGGGATTAACATGTGAAATTTCACTCGCCGGAATGCAGGGCAAAAAGAAGGAAAAATGTGCCAAATAACGTTCCGAGCAATCTTATCATGTCGACACACGGTTCCGATCGAGAGAGGATGCACTCACATGGAAAAAAACCCAAAAATCGAACCTGAAAATGGGCTCAAAGATGAATACGAAAAGAATCGAGCAGCGAAATGAAGGGTAGTAAAAAGGGAAAATGTCCTCGGGAAGGGGATGCACAGGGCCGTCACATCAAAACTCACGCATGGTGAAGTTAGAAGGGGTTCACATACAAAAAACACAAAAAACAAAATCGAAAATATATTAAAAAATTAATAACAAAAAATAAAGAATTCAAAATAGGGTGGAGAAAAAAGAAAAAATGTGAGAAAGGCTGGTGGGACACAACAGTCAAATGAAACTAGAATTTTGGTGAAAATAGAGCATGTTCACATGGAAAAAGATTAAAAATATGCATGAAAATGACCCGAAAACACGCAAAAATAAATAGCAGATGAACCATGCATCGGAAGGACAGAGAGAAAAAAGTAAAAATGTCAAGAGGAAGATGAGGACAGGACTGTCACGTCAGATTGTTGTTCGAAAGCAATAAAGGTGTGTTCACATGAAAAACTGTCCACTTTACGAGAAATACTTCAAAAATTAATAACTCAAGAACTATCGATCGGAACAGGGGTTGGTAAAAACAAAAAATAGTCAGTTGAAGGGACGAACATGTCTATAAGGTGGGATGTGGGTTTCGATGAATGTAGGATGCGTTCTCATGGAAAATCATCACAATAAGAGATAAAGGAAAAAAGAGAAGAAACAACCCCAAGGCTGAGTTAAACAGGGATGGGTGGGTGGGGAAGGGACCCCATTAGGGTAAAATCAGGTCATGGCATACATGCAGGATTTAAAGTGAGGCATATGTAGGGGGATATGCATCTTAGCCACGCAGGGACGCGTCTCCACACTTAAAACCTTAACGGGCAGGGTTAGATGCAGCAACATAACCTAGGACTTGTCAACCGACTGGACTCTGGAGTCCCCACACTTAAAACATAACGTACACTTGTAATCATAAGGATAAGGTTAAAAATACTTGGCATGTTTCGCGTATGGTCGAAGGAATCGTCACTGCTACAGAAGGATTGGAGTCAACTGCAGGAGGTACCACGGCTCACTCTAGCGTTCAGCCAACACGGCATGGACCATGCAGCAGCCCCTAGGGAGGTAGTTGCTTGATAAAGCTCGTCGGGGTAGGTGTCGTTGATGAAGGATAGTTATTCAACTCACGGGCACTCAAGAGGATGATAGAATAGTCGCTCACCCCATGACGCACATCGCTCAATGAATAAGCATGAAATCCCATAACTCACGACTGGTGTAGAATTGAACAAGGGGAACTGATTTGGAGGGAGTATGCCAATGTGCGCAATTGATGGTGCATTCATGCGTTCCACCCATCTGGCATAGGTGCAAGGAGGAAGGCCAGGGAGCCTTGTAGTGTAGTGCACAAAACAGAGTAGTGTGTCTTGTGACAATGGCAAAGACCCATCCCATGGGTGCATAGGGAAACAGAAACGTACCTGATGCCAATTGTCGTAACGTCCCTCAAGCCTCACCTCTCAATAATTGATTGAAGAAACACCAATCACACTCAGCCCACCCTCTGTCTCACTCTCTATTGAAAGATACAGGAGGAAAACCCATTCCTGAAACCCATTGATGTAATCTTCACTGTCACTTGTGTAGAGGTTGTATGCCTTGTGCACATTTGATGGTGCAACTATGTATCCCGCCCTGTGCCGGTATACAGTACAAGAAGGAAGACCAGGGAGACTTATGGTGCAGTGCACATGAACAGATCGTGCATTGTGCATTGAGAGGCCCATCCCGTACGTGCAACACTCAAGTCACACATCTCACCTCTCATTTGATTTGGAGGGAAAGTCTGGTCACTTAGCCCACCCTCTGTCTCACGCTCATTGATAGATACAGAGGGCAGCCCATACTCACGTCCCCATCCTGTTAGGATAAAAGTTTGCATCACTCAAGGGGTTGGTGATGAAGATCGTGTCGGTTGTTATTGTCATCAGGATATTGAAGACGAGGTGTATCCAGGGAGGCAGCCAACAAGTTTGGTATTTCAATGATTTGTAAGAAAGGTCGTCTATTAAGAAGGGCAGACGGACTGATATTGCAGAGACAATGCACCAAGGGAGGTGGCTTCAAATTACTTGCTGGAAAGGTTCTGCTGGTGAGTCAGCTATCCTGAACTGTGGGGTGTTACCACCTTTTCCACAGTCAGCTTCCCGCCCAAGGGTGTTTCCACCTTTTCTTGGAGCGAGGCCTGTTATGACAAGGAATGTCTTCCTTTTCTTCCATAACAGTTTTGTCTGTTTTGTTTTTGTTTTGTTTTTTTTTTCTTTTTTATTTTCGTTAATAAAGAGAATGGTAGAAATACCATGTGTGAAGACCAACCTTGCCACCATTGTTGGATCAGACGAGAAGAGAACAAGGTAGGGTTGAGAGGTATCTATGATGAGGGGCTAGCAGAACGAGACCGCCTCATGAGGAAGATCATAAGGACTATTAGAAGCATGAAGAGAATGACAATGAGATGCCCAAAAGGGAGAGGGTGAGTCGATTGTGATTGTCAAGATCCCCAGGGGGGGAAGTACTTCTTCAGGCGATAGTCATTGATAAGAAAAGGAGCATCAGAGGCATCAATGGTCTGCACCTGAACAGAGCCATTAGGATTGGCATCAAGTACCTTGTACTGGCCCATGCATCATTGTTGAAGCTTGCCAGGAAACTTGCCAAATCTCGAATCATAGGCCAGGACAAGATCACCTTCTTTGAACTCCGTGTGCTTGATGAAACTGTCATGATAGGCCTTGCGTCGCACTTGAGTGGTTTCCATACATTGTAGGGCTATCCGCCGAATCTCATCCAAACATTCAAAGTGTAGGAGGCGGCGTTGCAGTGACTCATCATCTCCCAATCATTCTTTAACTGTCACTCGCAAAGAGAGCAATTTCAGTTCAACAGGGAAGACAGCTTCTGTACCATATACTAGCTGGAAAGGGGTCTGTCGTATAGCTGCCTTATGGGAGGTTTTGTATGCCCAAAGGGCCTCTGTAAGTCGATCATCCCAGTCGCAATGATGTGCGGCAATCGTTCTTGTCAGGATCGAGCAGAGGATGCGGTTGGTGACTTCAACTTGGCCATTGGCTCTGGGGTAGTAAGGAGGGGACTTGTGATGGAGGATCTTATACAGCTCTGTCAGCTCTTCCATGATATTATTAAGGAAATGAGTACCTTTGTCACTTACCAGCTCGAGGGGACTGCCAAAACGGGTGATAGTATTTTTGTACATGAACAGAGCTATGCTCTTACCATCGTCCTGCTTCAGGGCTTTAGCTTCACACCACTTTGTGATATAATCCGTATATGCTAAGATGTATTTGTTCTGCTTCCGTCTGGTGGGTGGATCAATGGGACTCACAAAATCAATCTCCCACTTCTCGAATGGCTTTAAGGGAAGAATAGGTTGCAGTGGCATGGCACTTGTTTTGGTGGGTTTCCCCATTCACTAAGAAGCATCACATCTCTTGCAGTAGTCATGTGCATCCTTGTGGAGGATCGACCACTGATATCTCGCCAACAGAGTCTTCCTGGCTATTGCTTCTGCTACGAAGTGTCCACCACATGGTTCATCATGGCATGCTTTCAATACTATGTCGATTTTATCCCCTGCAACACATCTTCTCAGCACTTCATCTTTGCCTCTCTTGTACAGTGCACCGCCTAGCAAAGTATAGGGGGCTGATTTTAACAGAAGCTTCTTCTTCTCACTTCTTGAGATGCCAGGAGGATACTATTGAGTTGCCAGGAGGTTGGCTATGTCTGCATACCAGGGAGTAACTATTTCAACTAGAAACAAGGAAGCATCAGGAAGGTCTGAATCATCATGTTCCTCTTTGGTAGTTTGAGGGATCCGTGATAGATGATCGGCTAGGACATGGGAACGGCCCGGCTTAGTGACCACTTCAAAATCAAAATCCTAGAATAGGAGCAACCATCTCATCAATCGTCCTTTAACATCTGCTTTGTTCATCAAGAAGGACAGGGCTTCATGATCCACGTAGAACTTGAAATGCGTTGACAATAGATAGTGTCGAAACTTCTCCAGTGCAAATACCATTGCCAAGCACTCAAGCTTTGTCACTGTGTAGTTCTGTTCCCTATCAGTGACCTTTCGGCTTGCATAATATATTGGTTGATCTAATTTAGAGGGGCCTTTTTGACATAGGACAGCACCTAGCCCTTCAACTGATGTGCACATGAAACTCCTTCGTCTAGTCAGGAGGCTGCAAGATAGGTGCTTGGATAAGGCACTGTTTTAGGGTATTAAAGGCTCCTTCGTAGTCATCAGTCCAAAGGAAATCCACATCTTTCCTTAGGAGCTTGTGTAGAGGGCCTGCCTTGGTTGCAAAATGTGCAATAAATCTTCTATAGTAGCCCACATGGCCAAGAAATCCTCTCATCTGCTTGAGGTTTGTTGGTGCTGTCAAGGTGGCAATCTTCTCAATCTTCGTCGGGTCTGTTGCAATCCCTTGTGTAGAGACAATATGGCCCAGAAGAACTCCTGATGAGATGCCAAAGACACATTTGTTAGGATTGAGAGAAATCCCATACTCTTGGCATCTATCAAAACATTTCTCAAGGTGTCCCCAATGCTCTCGTATTAAGCTATAGACACATAAGACATCAAGATACACCTCAATCAATCATGCAGATGATTTTGGAAGGCAGCCATCATTACTCGTTGGAATGTGGCAGGAGCATTACAGAGCCCAAGTGGCATCACTCTGTAAATATAGGTTCCCCATTCTGTGGTGAAGGTTGTTTTGGATTGGTCCTCTTCTACGATTTGGACTTGCTTATATCCGCTGAATCCATCCAAGAGGGAATACAGCTCATAGCTTGCTACTATGTCCAACAGTTGGTCTGTAAAAGGGATAGGGAAATGATCATTCTTCGTCTTCGAGTTCACCTTTCGAAAGTCCACACATATTCGAAGTTTCCCGTTCTTCTTAGGTACTACCACAATGGGCGAAACCCATTCAATGTTAGCCACGGGATAAATGAACTCGACTTCAAGAAGTTTCAATAATTCAGCCTTTATGAGAGTAGAATAATTAAGATTTATACGCCTTTGTCTTTGCCTTACAGGTTTGGCATCATGCTCTAGGTCAATATGATGTTGGCATACTGTGGAATGAATCCCCTTTAGGTCTTTATATGACCAAGCAAACACGTCTAAGTTCTCCTTTAGTAGATCTCGTAGGACCACTAGTTCTTCTAGAAGATTGAGACCCACTTTCAGGTGACATTCAGTACTATCAGTATTGAGGAACATCACTTGCCTTTCACCTTCTACTTCATAGATAAATGTCCCACAGATTGCTTCTAGATAGAGGTCTGACTCTTTCAAGAGAGCAGTGTCATCGTTTGATGTTTCACTAGAACTAGTGTCCTCCTTCTGAACAGATGACTCATTTATTTGTTGAGATTGCTGAAAGGGTATCAGAGCTTTGTTTGCTTCTATGTGAGTGGTGATTTCTTCATCTTCAGAGGATGAGTCTAGGAATGTCACATAACACGAACCTTCTAGAAGCCGCGACTCTAATGGCTCTAGCTGTTGGGGGTAAAGGCGCCTCCGCCTAGCCGCCCATATATTACTACACTGATAGTCACCGCCAGTGCACACTGCAGGTGGCGGACACCCGTCACCGTGACCGTCACTTTATTCTTTATTCTTTTAGTGGCAGTTTGAATAAATGAAGGCCTGGTCACACATTGTGACTGTTGTAGTTCCCATTTCTTGTCTCTCTCTTTCTTGCTCTTGCTCTCCCACCATAGCTCTCGAGTGCAAGTTTCGATCCTTCTCACCTTTCAACTGGTATCAGAGCACAACTTCCCGACTCTTGAGCTTGGCTCGTGGAATTCTCGGCTTCCCATTGACTTCCCACTCACATTGGGTCTCCTTCTCGGCAGCCATAGCTCATTCTCTTGAGCTCCCGTCACTCCCCGACTTCCTGAGCTTCTTCTCAGCCTATTGAGGCACCACATGGCATTGACATTGAGATATTGCTTCATTATTTCAGAGATTTATCTCAATCTTGAGGTCTAGGTAAACAGGGTTTTCACAGGTTGTGGACAGCCATAGCTCACACCTCTTGGGGCTTCCTTCACCTGGATCTTACTTCTAACCTATCAAGACTTGCTGAGGCTTGGTGTAGGCCTTATTTGGCCCCCATTTGTGTCCCCTTTGGCCCCATTGTTAACACATGGGACAGTAGACCCCCCCAGCCAACTCACTTTTTTTACGTCTGTTTCAAAATCTGGCCCAAAAATCACTCTTTTTGTCATATCTCGGGGATTCAGAAACCGATTCAAGCAAGGTAAGAGTCTAACTTGGGGTTTTGGCACACTCCGAACACGATGATGATGTCAAATTTGCCAAATTCTAATGACAGAATATTCTGTAAAAGATTTCAGGTTTGAGATAGCATGTATTTGTATGCCTATGGCTTATGTGATGCTTCTAGTGATGTCTATTGATATTAGATCACTTGTGGATGTTATGCCTCTTATATGAGACGCATTTGGAGCTGATTTAGCTCAACCATTGACTGTTTTGAACAAATCCAAATCTGTCCAAAATAGGACAGCCACCTATTACTTCAATTTTGTGCTTACAAGTCTTGGCATTTGATGCCCGATTATGCCCGATTGGTGCCTATACATACGAGAATGTATGCCTATGGTTTGCCTATGGATTTGAGCTTGGATTGAGCACTAATTTGCTCAATTTACAGAGGTTATATGTTGCTGAAAACTTCAGAGCTGAAGCTATTTTTATACTACAATTCGGTTATGCCTATTGGTCACGGGGTGCTACAATTGGGTTATGCCTATTGGTCACGGGGTTGATGTCATGATGTATTTGGACTATGCCACATGTCTTGTTTATGCTTCGAAATGCTTTTGACCTGAGATTAGAGCTCGATTTGGGTTTGATTGTCACTTCTTTGCAGCTCGCATTTCATCTATGACATGGTTTATGCCTACCCAGTACGGGTTATGATCTCTTGGTGAATGCTTTATGCTTTGGCTGTGGATGGCAGTTGTTTGAGCTCATCTTGATATTCATTTGAGTATTCCCTTGAGCAGTTGGACATTGACTTGGATTTTTTCATTACGACTTGGCTTTTTCCATTATGACCTTGAATGCTATTGAGGCATTGTCTTGGTTACCTGTCTTTGGTACTTTGACTTGGTTTGCTTGAGCTGTTGAGCTTGTTTATCCACCTTTTGTGCCAGTGGGAGCATCTTGTATGCTTGACTGACATTGAGCAGGAGGTTTATGCTATTTTGAGCATTTTGCAGATACTTGAGACTTTGGGATCTCTTACACTTAACCATGGTTCATGCACTGATATCTTGGAGTTGCTTTTGACCTGAGCTTGGGCTTTGTACTCTTGTGAGTATCCACCTACTGGTGTCAGGTCTTGCCAGTGTTATGTATACTTTGCCCTATTGTCCAGGGGGTATGCATACTCATTGACGGATGCTTTGGTGATATGTTTGGGCGTTTGCTCTGGTCTTGATGACTGTTTGGTGTTGATTTATGCCCGTTTATGGCTGGTCATGTCTTGGCTGTCATTTCTTGACTTGGTGCAGTGATTTGGTCAGCAATTACTTCTCACAGTACCCTGCTGTCATTTATTACAACAAGCATATAACTCTGAACTGACATGGATTTTTCATGCTGAAATATTCTAAAATGATGTACTTTCACTAGTACTTGGTGGGTAGCAACTTTGGTTACACTTTTCTCGCCATTTTCTCTCGATTTTGGTGATTTTTTTGTCATTTTCTACAGTAAACAGCAAGCAGTTTTGAACTGTCTACAGTCTTCCCGCCCGCATTATGGCGAGTTCATCCACACTGATCATGCTATTTTCAACATTGTTAAGCTTGACGGTACGAATTACTCTTATTGGAAGACCCAAATTTGGCAGGTGTTGGTGCAAAAATCGCAGATCAAACCATCGAGGTTGAGCGGGCATCCGCCTGCAACTATGCCAAATGAGGAATGGCTTGAGCTTGATGAGTTATGCAAGTCCTCTATTGTATTATCTCTCATGGGATAGGTTCATTACAATGTATTTGAGGAAGAATAGAGTGCATGGCAGTTGTGGGATAAAATCAAGAATCTCTATGACAAGAAAAGTCTAGTGAGTCATATGTATTGGCTGAAGCAGCTTATGGATCTGCGCATGAAGGAGAATGCAACTATGTCTGCACACTTGAGCTTGTTGCATGCTATACTCAAGAACTTGTCTTCACAAGACATCACTTTTGCAAAGGATGTCACTCCTCTTTTCTTGCTTGGTACTCTTAATGAGTCATGGGATGTATTCCGCACTGCATTATGTGCCTCTACTGCTACCTTGAAATTATCTGATGTTGAGAGTGCTCTTCTGTAGGAAGAGGTTAATCATAAGAATTTGGATGCCTCTCATGTATCGCATGCTATGATAGAGGTAGGAATGATGGATATGGAAAGCATGGTAGTGGCAGTGGCCGTGGACGGGATTCTGAGAAATCTCGGTCCAAGTCTCGTGGGAAGTCACGTAGCAAATCCTGTGGCAGGAATGCAGATGTTACTTGTCACCATTGTGGGAAAAATGGCTATATTAGGCCACAATGCCATGAACTGTGCAATGAAAGGCGCAAAGATAAGGGGAAAGACAAAGTTCAGGATAAGTCTTCTGATCGCAGCATAGTGCCTGCAAAGTCCAGTGTTAAAATTGGAGAGATCAATGTTATGCAGCCTGAGGATATTGATGATGATTATATCCTTGCAGCTTCTTCTAGTGCTTCGCAGATGACAGAGATACACCCTATGTATGCACAATGTTGGCTAGTGGACTCAAGTGCGTCCTTTCATGTGACACCTTGCCAAGAGTGGTTCATTCATACCGTACTATTTGGGGTTCTTTGCGCTGGGTGATGACAGCTCTCTTGACATTGTGGGCATTGGTGATGTTAGGCTGCAGTTTCCTTCTGGCAGTAGTTTTGTTATGCAAGATGTACGTCATGCACCTGCTTTGACACACAGTCTCATGTCAGTTGGACAGCTTGATGATGCATGTTATCATGTATCTTTTGGAGACTTTGCATGGAAGATTACTTGTGATTGCGAGAGGTGTCAAGGCTAGCAGCCTCTATCCCTTGATTGTATTAGCTTCTTCCCTTGATCATGTTTTGTCTGTGGGTTCTATCCCACATGTATCTCTTTGGCATGCCCATTTGGGCCATATGTCTTTGAAGGGAATGAAAACGCTTTCTGGTTTGCAGTATTTACTGCCCCTTGATTATGCATGTTTTGATTCATGTGAGCATTGTCTTTATGGCAGGCAGACTAGGTCTACGCATAAGAAGTCTGGTAGGCCACGCATGAGTGAGCCCTTGGCATTAGGATATTCAAATGTCTGTGGGCCCATGCCTTGTCAGTCTATGGGTGGTGCAAAGTATTTTGTTACTTTCATAGATGATTTTTCACAGAAATTTTGGGCTTATCCCATTAAGCTGAAATCCGATGTCTTGGCTGTGTTTCAGAGATAGCTTGCATTTGTTGAGAACCAGTTTGGGTATATGCTAAAATGCCTAAGGAGAAACAATGGGGGGAGTATGTCTCATGTACTTTTGAGCAGTTATGTGATGAGAGGGGTATTAAGTGTCAGTTGACTGCCCCCTACACCCCCCCAAAATGGTTTGACTGAGCGGATGATTAGAACCATCTAGGAGCATGTACGCAGTATGCTTAGCCATGCAGGCCTACCACAGAGCTTTTGGGCTAAGGTAGTTACTACAACTGTGCATATCATAAACATATCACCTTTTAGTGGTTTGGATTTCCAGGTTGCTAAGGAGGTATGGACTAGAAAGCCTCCCTCTTATGTGCATCTTCGTGTCTTTGGATGTGAGGCATTTTGCCATGTGCCCAGGGACAAGAGAAGTAAGTTGGATCCTAAGAGTGTCAAATGCATTTTCCTTGGTTATGGGGATGCAGGCGAGATGGGTTACCGTCTCTGGAATCTGTAGGTGTGGAAAGTCACCGGCAGTCATGATGTAGTCTTCCATGAAGAGGAGATGCATCGGTAGCCTAAGAGAGTTGTTGAGATCCGCAGGGTCATATTTCAGGAGGAGTTGAGAGCTCATATACAACCAATTGGACAGCCTATAGCTGTCCAACAGATGCTCATGGTCTGGGTGTTGGACAGGTAGCTGGGCAGGCCGTAGAGCCTGCCGTGAGATGGTCTACTAGAGACAAACATCCACCTGATAGATTTCAACCCTCGATGCATTATGTCTTGGTTACAGATGCAGGAGAGCCTTTCACCTATGATGAGGCTATGCGCAGGGGTGACAGTCACTCCTGGGAGAGGGCTATGCAGTTTGAGATAGACTCCTTACATAAGAATGAGACTTGGGATTTAGTTTCCTTGCCTGAGGGCAAGAAGGCTTTGCCATGCAAGTGGGTGTACAAGCTAAAAAGTACCCCTGGACATCCCAAGCCGGCATACAAGGCTAGATTGGTAGCAAAGGGTTTTAAGCAGGAGCATGGTGTGGACTTTGATGATATCTTTTTTCCTGTGGTTAAGATGACCACCCTGTGCGCGCTTAGTCTTGGCTTTGGTTGCTCAGCTTGACTTGGATTTATACCAGAGAGATGGATGTCAAGATGGCTTTCTTACATGGGGACTTGCATGATGAGATTTATATGGAGCATCCTAAGGGCTTTGCAGAACCTGGTAGGGAGCACCTAATGTGAAAATTGAAGAAAAGTCTTTATGGCTTGAAGTAGGCATCTAGGGAGTGGTATCATAAGTTTGATGCCTTTATGCAGTCACAGGGCTACAGTAGGAGTGCTATGGATCCGTGTCTTTACAGAAGAAAGCCCGTGATGGTTCTTTATTGATTTTGGTACTCTGTGTGGATGATATGCTGATAGCAAGGAAAGCTCATGATGAGCTAGATGCTCTTAAGGCTTAGCTCAAGAAGAGATTTGAGATGAAAGATTCTGGACACGCCACTCACATACTTGGTATGTGCATTAGACGTGACAGGCATTATGGACTCCTCTACTTGTCATAGAGGGAGTACATTCATAAAGTCCTTGAGCGCTTCTGCATGCAGGACGTAAAGCCTATTGGCTGTCCATTGCCTTCTTATGTGAAGGTATCATAGGCTAATTGTTCGCAGACAGATGAGCAGAGGGCCGAGATGGCCAAGATTCCCTATGCATCTACAGTGGGCAATTTTATGTATGCCATGATCGCCACTCGTCCAGATATTACCTTTGCAATTGGTGTTGTGGCACGCTATATGGCTACACCTAGCAAGAAGCATTGGGATGCCGTGAAGGGTATCATGAGGTACCTAAAGGGAACTGCAGATATGTGCATATGCTATGGCAGCCATGATACAAGAGTCATGGGGTACATTGACTCTGATTATGCAGGACATGCAGATAGTAGGAAGTCCACTTGCGGCTATGTATTCACCTATGTTAGAGGTATCGTGAAGCGTATCATGAGGTACGTGAAGGGCACTACAGATATGTGCATATGCTATGGCAGCCAGGATACAGGAGTCATGGGGTACATTGACTCTGATTATGCAGGATATGCAGATAGTAGGAAGTCCACTTCCGGCTATGTATTCACCTATGCTAGAGGTGCTGTTTCTTGGATGTCTAGGGTGCAGAAATGCACAGCCCTTTCTACTACAGAGGCCGAGTATGTTGCAGCCACCACTGAGGCTTGCAAGGAGGCCATTTGGTTGGGTTGTTTGGTTGATGATCTTGGTATTGATGCTACCCCTACACTGCATTCGGATTCTATGAGTGCTATTCTATTAGCCAAGTATCCGGTCTTCCATGCGAAGACGAAACACATTGAGGTGAGGTATCACTTCATACGTGGGGTCGTTGAGGACAAGTCTGTTGATCTTGTCAAGATCTCGACTAACCAGAATCCTGCAGATTTTCTCACGAAAAGCCTCTCTACAAAGCGCTTTGCCTTCCTCAGGAGGTTGATGGGCGTGGGATGAGATGACGTCTTTCCTCATCATGTTGTACATGTGCAAATGTTGTACTATCTTTTCTTTCTTTCTTTTTCTTTTCACTCCTCACTAGGGCAGATTCGCCTTTAAGTGGGAGGTTGTTGGGGGTAAAGGTGCCTCTGCCTAGCTGTCCGTGTATTACTATACTGACAGTCACTGCCACTACACACTGCAGGTGGCGGGCGCCCGTCACCGTTAATTTATTCTTTATTCCTTTAGTGACAGTTTGAATAAAGGAAGGCCCGGTCACACATTGTGATTGTTGGAGTTCCCATTTCTTGTCTCTATCTTTCTTTCTCTTGCTCTCTTGCCATAGCTCTCGAGTGCAAGCTTCGATCCTTCTCACCTTTCACTAGTTTCTATTGACAAGGGGCATCATCATCATCCTTTCTCCAGAATAAATGGTCAGGGCGACATGAGCCACTAGTGAACTTAATTTTTATGTCTTTGCTCCATCACTTATGTAGTTTCTGCATACTTTGTGATCCATTGGTCAACCCAAATGGAACCATGGTCATTTCATCCAACACCCTAAGATGTTCGGCCTTTGAGGTCTTTGTAGGGACATCAACAAGATCGTCCGTTATCAGAGGAATTTCTTCATCTGCAATTTCATATCCTGCTTCGTTTTCTTCCTCATCATTTTCATCCTCTTCCTCTAGAGGCTCTATCTCTGCTTCTGTAGAGGCTCTGTAGGAGAAGAACAGATCCTCCACTTCTATGTCTGTTTTTGCTTCTGCTTCTGTCTCTGTCTCTGTTACTGTCTCTCTGCAACTGACATGTAACAGGGAGAACAATACATCTATGCTTCTATCTCGCTGTCAGAGGTGATTTCTGAAGTTAATTCTAGTTGAGGCAGGAGGTATTCTCCCATAAACAAAGACTTTGCTTCCTTTGGTAGTTGGCTTACAATGCCCATTGTTAGGAATTGTGCTTCTATTTTCTTGGGAAAGATCTGTTTAACAGCCTCTTCGTCTCTTGATGTACCACCTGTTACCTCGTTGGAGGAGTCAGTTATGACTTCGATGGATGTGGATCCATTGCCTTTTTGCAATCCATACAATTTCAACACCACTTTGTTGGGTCCTCTGCCTAGGGTTAGAGTTCCTTTGAACCAGTCCGTCCTGGCTCTTGCTTCAAAAAGCCAAGGTCTTCCCAACAACAGAGGATATGAGGTCCCATAAGAATTTGGTTTAACCACGAGATAGGTCAGCCAATAGTCTCTTCCTACAAAGGTTGTTTTTACGTATGGGAGGATGCCCAACGGTTTAATTCTGCTTTGGTCTGCCAATCTGATAAGCCAGTGTGTAGGTTGAATTCCTTGCAAACCTAAGTTCTTCATTATCACATCCATCATTATGTTTACTGATGAGCCTCCATCAATCAATATATCTGAAATAAAGCATCTTTCTACCCATACAATAATCTCTCGGGTTAGGATCTAGGAAGGCATTAGCCACATCTACTTCCTTTATAGGCTCCGGGGCCTTATTGGTCTTGGTTGCTATTGAAGGAGCAATCCTTAGTCCACGTCTTCTTGTCAAGATGCTTTTGAATTTCTTTTGGCAGTTGGGAGACAATATCATCAACTATCAAAATGTTAAGTTTGGTTTAAAAGTGTCTAGGTCTTTTACCAAGTTATATTCTTTGATAGGATCCATGGCCTTTTCCAGGCTGCTAGGGAATGGGGCTACACCCATTTTAATCTTTCCTTTTTTCTTCTAGCAACGGCAGCATCGGCACTTCCTCTATTTCTAGAGGTGCTTCTGTATTGTCCATCTCTTGGACCTCTGATCCTGTTTCTGGGACTATCTCTGTGACTCTCTATGGCACTACAATGCTCTGTACTGTACTATTATGTCTTATACTGCTCTGTCCCTCTGTTGGCAGGTTGAACTTCACAGTCTTGGCAGGAGAATTGTTCTCTTTCTGGACAACTGGTTCCTTCTTCTTGGCACGCATGATAGTGACAACTTCCAACTCTACCAAATTGGAGGCAGGCTCTTGTGCCTTTTGTTGGCTATCAGTGGCATTGGCCTTGACAGAGGTTGGGCTTGGGCAGTCTTTTGCAGTGTGGACTTCTCCTTTGCATCAACTGCATAAGGGCTTGTAATCCATAGATCTTCTAGGGTTTGGACAATTCGGGGAGATATGACCCTTTTCTCCACATCTGTAACATTCCACCTCTGATCTCTGACCACCATAAGACTGTCGTTCTCTATAACTTTGAGAGGGAAACCTCCTTCGACCGAAATTAGGACCAAACTCCCTAGGCTTTGGTTCAATGTCCTGTGTTGTCATTTTGGATTCTAGCAAGTTGAATCTTGCATTTTCATCCTTCTGTCTTCATTCGTGCATCTCTTTCAGAGAGCAAATATCCTCTGTATGGTTCTTCCGCAAACAGTAGGAACAAAAGGCTCTAGGAATGATTGGTTTTAGGGTGCATTCAGTGGCTAAATATCCCGCTTGATGACACTTTCTGCACCATGTATTAAAACGCATCACATCTCTCCCAGCTCCCGAAGGAGCATATATACTAGCAATATTCACCTTCAACGTCTGTAGCTACTCTGTAATTACATCCATAAGCTCTTTCTTGATACTTGCAACTGAGTTGGATAAGTAGTCCTTCAGATTTTCACCTCCTGAAGTACTTGTAGTAGGGTTTTGTGAAGCTTTTATAATTACTGCATATATTGCTTGGGTTGATCCAGAGGGTCCTCTATTCTGTTCTAATTCAGAGCTCCTATTGAGACTTGGGATTGTTGATTCCAGTTGGTAGGTTTCACTATTATTGATTCGCCATTGGAGGAATTATTTGAGGCCACTATTGTTATGGTTGAACCATCATTTGAGGCACTGTCGTTTGTGGTGACCACAGTGGATTAGGTGCACTATATTACGGCATTGTTTGCATCTGGGGATAGGGATAGGGAACTGTCCGTGGAACTGCATTTGGGGGTTATACCATTCCTAGCATGGGAGGAGGTAAGACTCCCCTTCCTAGACTCATTGAAAACCTTGCTTCAACTTCGTCATAGAATCTTGCATCTTCCATTGCAGCTTGTAGATTGACTAGTCTTCTCAATTCCACGAACTTGCAAACTTCTAGTTGTAGGCCTCTGAGAAACACTCCTTTCTGGATACCTTCGTTCAAATGATGGTTAGTCCATCTCTTCAGGATGGATTCCATTCGCGAGACATAAGCTTCTACTCTTTCTCCAGAGGATTGACTTAGGTTTATGAACTCCTCTCGCATCCGCTCTTCAAAATCTTCACACCTGAATTTAGTGAGGAAGGCCTACTTCAGGTCGTCCCATGTGCCAAAAGTTCCTGCTGCTTGTCTCTCATACCACTAAAATGCCGCACCTTTGAAAGTGGCGGGGAATATCGCTAAACCAATGCTTAGGGGTTCTGGCATTGTTAGCCACACATGCTACCATAAATTCTGCTACATGAAGATCAGGGTCTTCATTGTACTCTCCCTTAAAAATTGGCAATGGGACTATATTTGATGGCTTGTCATCAATATTTCCAGGACGAATCTAATTAGGAAGGGGACCTTGAGTCTCCATGGGGACTTCTGTAAAGAGTGATTTTAGAGCATCAAAGGAGGCTTCTACTGTGCGAGCTCGTTCTTAGCCTTGATTCTTGCCTTCTCTCTTCTCATGTACCTCTGGACTCGTTTTAACGTTTGCCTCTTGATTGCGTCATTCATCAGGGGGTTGGCTCCAACCAGTTGGTCTATACTCAACAGAATAGAATCAGAGGGGCTTCAATCTTTAGAGGATTCTCTGGCCAACATCTCTTCTACTTCCTTCTTTTCAACATCTCTAAATTTGGCTTTCAAACCACTACAGAGGGGGAGATATTCTGTTCTGAAAGTATCAAAACTCATTCTTCTTAGGATCGTTGTTGAACCATCATTATAATAATTCCAGCTTCTGAGGGTTTCAACAGTGTATGTTGTGAAAAACACTCTGTCTACCAACTTCTAATGGGTTGCTAATAGGACAAACAGAAGATTGTCAGTGCACCAAGCATCTCACGTATCTTGTCGTTGAGCATCCACGAACAAATTTCAACTCTTCTCTTTCTTGTTTTTGTGAACCTCCATAGACCACGACTCCTGAAGCTTCTTCACAATCTCCCACTTGATGATGTCTGAAAACTTCTCAATGAATACCAAATCTTTCATGGATTGTCATTCTCTCTGCTTCTTCTCTCTTCAGTTTGTTTCCAAACAAATTGCCACCAAGATGCACATCTCTGTTGCCTCAATAGGAAGAGGAAATAGTCCACCACATGGAGCTTGCATCATGATGGTAATATGTTTCTGCCATTGTGGGATGAACTTTTTGTGGAAAGTGGCTTTGATAATGAGAATCTCCAACTCTTCAGTGGAAGAATGAAATTTGCAAACATCCATTGAATTCTTTTCTTCTTGGCAATGCCATTTCTTTCATTTTCAGCCTCTTCTGATGCTTGTTTTGATGGCAAGCTTCCCCGGTACGCACAAAAAACATGGAGCCCCAAGAGAAACACCAAGGAAAAGGGGATTCTACTGCAATAAAATCTATCTTGTAACATCAACAAGCTTTTATTTCATTCTTTTGATAACCACAACAAAGAAAACAACAATTCTTCACGTAGCATCATAGTAGATATCTCCCACGGATTTGATAGAATCAACATAATCTTCAACATCTTCATAAAATCCATCAATAGAAAAAAGAAAATAAAATGATACACCATTTTTGAATGGAAATCAATCACATAGTATTCATCTTCAATGTCTTCATAGTTCTCTCTCTTAATCTCTCATATACAGATATATTGTTTTTATAGAATTGGCTATCTCTGGCTCTCTCTTCTCTCTCTCTCTCTCTCTCTCTCTCTCTCTCTCTCTCTCTCTCTCTCTCTCTCTCTCTCTCTCTCTCTCTCTCTCTCTCTCTCTCTCTCTCTCTCTCTCTCTCTCTCTCTCTCTCTCTCTCTCTCTCTCTCTCTCTCTCTCTCAATAATACATCATCTCCTCACTACAATATTCAATAATGACACTTAATAATCCTTCTTAGGTCGTGGATGCATCTCCCAAGAGGTATGGGAGGTATGAAAGGGCACCAGAGCCACTACAGTGTCTCTTCATAACTCACTAATGTCACTGTTACTTCAGTCTTCAACAGCTGCTTCTTCCATTTGTTTTAGCTCTTTGAACTTAGATTCATCCTTTCCAAAAGTTAGAAAACTTTCCCAAAGTCACACATACATTCTACAAAACACTTACAGAAGATCTACAGAACAGAACAAAACAGGAACTGAGCAGACAGAGGCTCTACAGAAGGTTTACAGAGGGTTATAGAAGGTCATCAGAGAACAACAGATCCTCATAACTCATACTAAAACCATTCCAAACTATCAAAAACTATTCAATAAGATTTCAAAATATTTCGATCTTCATTAATCATCAATCCATGCTTCATATAGAAGAAAATTAGAACAAAATAGAAACTATACAGAAGGTATCAGAACCAATCAGAACCTCAACAGAACCTATCAGAACATCACAGAGCTTCATATTTTCACTAAAAATCATCATGAACTTCCAAAACATAATCAATATCATCCAAAATACTCTCAAACACTTCCATTAACAACCATACATCACTCAAAATCCATAAAAAATCAACCATTCAGACCTCAAAAACAACAAAAATCAATAGAAAATTCAATATTTTTCCACTCTCAACAAGTGGATTTGTATTGTGAACATGTTGATAGGTAGGTATTTCTCAAAGAGATAGATCATCTTCAATGCTCCCCAACTTGCGAATTCAATAGAGGACGTCTTAATCTCCTTATGTGAGATCCATTGCACTAAAATCGACAACCTATAAATCGCCCCGTGTATTTTTGGAGTAAGGCATCCTGCGATCGCGATCGGTAGTACAAACTGCCAAAAACGAGGAAGTATTATGAATAACGACTACACTCCAAATAGCAAAATACACAGGCCACTTACAATCCATTCATAGTACAAACCTGATATATCTTATGCCAATCATGGGATTTTAGCCCTGATAATTGGTCGTCTTTAGAAAATGCGGACTTGAGAGAACGCATCATACCTGTCGGAGTGTGGATAGACTTGACTATTTGCTTCATAATGAGCTCTTCTTTAGTGGGAAAAACCCAAGGAGCATGAGGTAGCTGCAAACGACCATCAGCACTCGACTGCAGCCAAAGTGCCTCCATCTTGCTTACCTCCTTCAAATCTATTCGTGCCTCTATAGTGTCTCTCTTTCTTGTGATGTGGTCCCATAGCAAGCTGCCCACATTCTTGAAAATATGCATGGGATCCAACAAGTGGTTGATCTGTAAGTGGGTCCAATACGGCAACTCGTAGAAAACTGAGAACCGTCGCATTCTGTTTGGATGTGACTCCGTGTGGACCATTTTCAGCTCATACCGGCTTTGGGCATTCATACGTGCTGGAGGTCGTCTAAGAAAACCTTCCCTGAGTTCATGACCCTCTGGCAAGAAAGCGGCGTGTCCTTGATATACCATCTTCTTCATGGTTCGTGACCTTCGGGAGTCTAACTGTGGCCCACACAATGGACATGCATGATAACCTGAGGTAACTAGACCTGTCCCAACACCTCTATCTAGTGAATACAAACTTGAACGAGCTATGATAAATATTACCAATGAGAACGAAAGCTTACATACTTGTGCACTCTCTGAATCTCAGAAAGTCATGCATGGTCCACATGAGAATGGCTTGAATATTGGCGGATCGTCGACCATCACACTTGCTCATATCTTGCACGGTGACCCCCTCCTCCCACAAAATCTTAAGCTCACCGACTAATGGACGAAGATATGCGTCCATATTTTTGACTTTGTAACGGCCGGGAACGAGCAAGCTAAGGATGAGATGTCCTTTCTTCATAGAAAGCCATGGAGGGATATTGTAGTTGACAAGGACTATAGGCCACACATTGTAAGAAGTTGAGTGCAGACCGAATGGGTTCACGCCATCCATAGCAAGACCGAGCCGAAGACTCCTTGGCTCTCCGGCAAAGCCTGGGAAGGTAGAGTCAATGTGGCTCCATGCGCGTGAATCCACTGATATTCATTGAACTTCATCTATGGACTTATTCTATGCATGCCACGTTGTCAAGCTTGCCATGCCGGACGTATGAAACATGTGGTTTATGTAGGGGATAAGCGAAAAGTGTCTAAGAAATTTTTGAGGGATGGTTTGCCCTTGCAAGTCCTATCAATACCTATGAGCACCACACTTAGGACACGTCTCCATAGTCTCGTATTCTCCTTGAAAGAGTATGCAATCGTTGATACATGTATGGATGCTGTTGTAGTCCATGCCAAGCTTTCATAAAACATGTCATGCATCATCACGAGACTCAAGCATGGTATTTGCAAGTGATAATATATGATACTTTAGTAACCTGAAAAAAAATCATAAAACACCTTGAAAAAACACAAATGTTTTTTATGATAGTGCCATAAAGAAATCAACGAAGCATACATACAAGGTACCTGAACAACTCGGTCACACTCGCATCACTCCACCCATATTTTGCTTGCACACTTAGGAGTGCAAGCGGTGTCTTTAGGCGAGATACTCGACACCCATCATATAATGGTATGGATGCTTCCTCTCTAAGTGGATCAGAAGTTTCGACATCCATGGGCATCAATGCATCGATCATTGCCTCCATCTCAGGCTCCAAGATTGTAGGTAAGCCTGAAAGGCTGCCTGTCTCCTCTGGTATTGATGGTATAGATTGGGTAGTACCTTCCAAGTGGTGTATTGGCTCAGGTACTCCATCTATCGCACGCCCACGAACTCTTCTAACTGGCTGTAAAGTGTGCACTCCTCCTTGGGATGAGACGTCATCTCCCTAGATAGAAAATTTGCCAGCCACACCCAATGTTTTTATATATGGTATTCAATTAGCGTGCGAATACAATGCATGATCGAAATACACTTTTCTTACCGTTTGCTTAAAATCTGAGATTGGTTTATCAATGATCTCAGATTGAAACTCGCCGAAGCATCGTACCTGTTCTATAGACAATCGATGTTTTCGTCTAATTGCCAGCTTACATTGAGAGCAAGGACATGGGACATGCTGATTAGGATATGCTCGTGATCTTGAACATCATGACCTTCATCGTTTTCCATTTGGTCTATGTTACAACAAACAATTGGTTTTTATTATCATTCTTTTTTTCTTTCTTAAATTGTTTGAGAAAGGATTTCTTCTCTTATAACTTAATAAAATTAACGTATGTAAAGTCTCCACCCACCCACAAATTAACGTATGTCGGAGTATTTCCCGTCTCATGGTATTGCATCAGACCTCACCACCACTCTCTCTTTGTTTTTTATCCATTTATTCTCTTCTCTCCTTCCATCTCTCTCTCTTTTTCTCTTTCTTTATTATGTTGTATGTTTATTCCCTCTCTCTCGTTCCTTCTTTCTTTTTCTCTTCCTCTTCCTCTCCCTCTCTCATTTCCTTTAACAAAACATCTCTCTCTCTCTCTACTACCCATTTCCTTTAACAAAATATATATCTCTCTCTACTACTACCACTACCACTACCACTACCACTACCACTACCACTACCACTACAATAAACAAGAAAAGAAGAAAAAACAACAACAACAACATACAAGAAAAGAAGAAAAAACTACTACTACTACTACTACTACTACTACTACTACTACTACTACTACTACTACTACTACTACTACTACTACTACTACTACTACTACTACTACTACTACTACTACTACTACTACTACTACTACTACTACTACTACTACTACTACTACTACTACTACTACTACTACTACTACTACTACTACTACTACTACTACTACTACTACTACTACTACTACTACTACTACTACAAACAAGAAAACTAAACAATAAACAAGAAAAGAAAAGAAAAAGAAAAAGAAAAAAACAACAACAACAAATAAGAAAACTACTACTACTAAAACAATAACAACAATAACAACTACAACAACAACAACAACAAAACAAGAAAATAATAAAAAACTACAACAACAACAACAAACAAGAAAACTAAACAATAATAAACAAGAAAAGAAAAGAAAAAGAGAAAAAAATAACAACAACAAACAAGACTACTACTACTACTACCACAACAACAAACCACTACCACTGTCACTGCCACTGCCACTGCCACTAGCACTACCACTACCACTACAATAAACAAGAAAAGAAGAAAAAACAACAACAACTACTACTATTACTACAACAACAACAACAAACAAGAAAATAAGAAAAAACAACAATAAATAAGAAAAGAAAAAAAATTTACTACTACTACAACAACAATAAATAAGAAAACTACTACTACTAGTACTACTACTACTACAACCACGACTATGACTACCACAACAATAATAAAAAAGAAAAGAAAAAATTAATCAACAACAACTACTACTATCACTACCACTACCACTACTACTACTACGACTACCACAACAACAACAAATAAGAAAATAAGAAATTAAACAATAACAACTACCACTACCGCTACCACTACCACTACCACCACCACTACTACTACTACTATAATAAACAAGAAAAAAAGAAGAAGAAATAAAACAACAACAACAATAATAACAACCTCTCCCTCCCTCCCTCTCTCCCTCACTTCCTCTCCCTCTCTTTCTCTCTTTCCCTATTATGTTTGATGTTTTCTCCCTCTCTCTCTCGTTCCTTCTTTCCTTTTCTCTCTTCCTCTCCCTCTCTCATTCCTCTTCCTCTCTCATTTCCTCTCTTTCTCTCTCAATACACATGATTTTTAACAAAAACAAGTAAAAGAAAAGGAGAAAAAACAAAAATAAAGCAAGAGGGAACAATGCACTCACCGCAAAGGCCCGAGGATGGATTCGGTGACTCCTCTTCGCCCTCTGTACACTTCCTTCTCTTCGTCGCAAATGGCGGCGGCGGCGGCAAAAAGCTTTCCTTCTCCCTCTTTCTCTCTTTCTCTCCCTCTCCCTCTCAAATGCAAGATGGAGTTCGCTCTCCCTTTTGCTCTCTTTCGTTCATTTGCGCAAAATAACGCGCTCGGGTTTCGGCCCGCATTTTTTCGTCTGAGTACAGTCGCTATTTGCGTCACTATTAGCGACACAAATATTAACGCTACTAATTTACATCGGAAAGTGCCATCGCTATACCTCTGTATCCTTGTAGTGCATTTTTCAAGATGCATTTGCATATGTAACGAGATGTGATACTTGTTAGAGACATGATAATAGGGAGAATGGGAAGCGCCCACCACTGACTCCTATTATGGCCATACTACCACTTGAAAAGTGGGACATTGATTTCATTGGACATATACATCCTTCATCAACTATAAGAAAGTGTTATATTATTGTGACAAATGTACTATTTCATGAAGTGGTTTGAAGCCTGTACTACAATGAAGGATAATGCCAAGGAAACGACTAGTTTTATTTTGGAAAAAGATTGTTTGTCATTTTGGTCCACCTACGGAGCTTGTGTCTGACCGTGGGACACATTTTTTGAATAAAGTGATTGAGGCTTTGACAGAAGCTTTGAAGGTTAAACATAATATGACCATGCCTTATAAACCCCTAAGCTAATGGGTAAGTAGAAAGTACTAATAAGTAGCTTGTGGGGATTTTATCCAAGATTTAAAGGTAAGCATGATTGGGATAAGAAGTTGTTTGTGGCTGTTTGGGCTTATAATATGACATTAAAAAGAGCTACATGCCACACTCCTTTTAAATTAGTATATGGGAAAGAGTATGTTTTGCCCTTTGGAGATTGGGTTGTTTATAATAAGGTTTGCTCTAAATCATTCTTTAGGTGAAGAGAAAGTGTTATAACAAGAAAGGTTCATTTCCATTGCACATCTTGATGAGATTAGATTATGAAGTACGGAAGAACACTTACAAAAGGTCTACAGAACAGTTACAATACAATACCAGAGCAGCTACAGTACAGTTACAGTATAGAGACAAAGCAGAGACAGAGGCTCTACATAAGGTCTACAGAGAGTTACAGAAGGTCATCAGAACCTCATAAGTCATACTCAAACCATTCCAAACTATCAAAAAATATTCAATAGGCTTCCAAAAGATCTCAATCTTCATCAATCATCAATCCATGCTTCATACAGAAGAAAATCAGAACAAAACAAAAGCTATATAGAAGGTATACAGAAGGCATACAGAACCAATCAGAACCTCAACAGAACATCATAGAGCTTCATATCTCCATTGAGAATCATCATGAGCTTCCAAAACATAATTAATATCATCCAAAACACTCTCAAATACTTCATTTATCAACCATGCATCACTCTAAATCCATCAAAAATCAATCATTCAGACCTCAAAAACAACAAAAATCAGTCAAAAATTCAATCTTTTTCCACTCTCAACATATCCCCACGCTTAGAAAGGAAGCGTCCTCGGGACCTAAGGAAAAGAAGAATATAAGTTCATTAAAGAGCTCAATTTTATCTTCCGTCAGATCTTCAATAATCTCTCCAAAACACGACCCCAACTTATCACCTGTATCTGATAGAAAAAACTACTAAAGGAAAACTTCGTTATTCATTATCTCATCTAATTAATCATTTAAAAGCCATAACAAATTTGTAAAGGATATAAGAGGTTCTCTTCAGCTTTGCACCATAGGCGTTCATCCTCCATCAATAGTTTGAAAAGATCTCTCGAACAAATTATTCTCAATCAGCACGAACTCATCACATACAAATATTACAATACACACACACAAATACTAGCACAACCATCTGAATGACACCTCCAAAAAGAGAGATATATATCTATCATCAAGAATAATCCAAAATACATTGCAAAGGCATCAATGAAGGTGATCCCTTTTGAAGGCTTGGTGGTTTCGAAAATGATCCATGGAGAAGGATTCATCTACAAATGTCTTTGGAGGATTTTGAAAGAATTGCAGGCTGCACATCCTTTCTAGCAAAACAAGGTATCTGCTAGGTAGACATAGGGCATGAAAATACAGGACATCCAACTGGTGGGAATCAATGTTCACATTGACATTCATACAAAGCTTTGGAATGGCCTTTTGATCATTATGGGAATGCCTATGCATGTATGCTAGATACCAAGCAAAATGAGCTATCGAACTCACTGAAGGATCTAGAGATTGTGAATATTGGTAAGCAAGATGAAGGTAGTTCTGGTATGCTTGATTGGCAGTTGTCCAATCCCCTGGAATTATTGGCCAGTTAATCTAAGGTCCTTAAGAGAATCAGTCGAGCTCCATCCTCTTCTTCTGGAAATCTGATGATCAAACCCTTCATATTCACTAACCAACTGAGGGGGTTGCGAAATAGAAGTGGCAGGAGATGGAAGTGGAATAAGTAAAAGAGGATGAAGAGATGGGTAGGCAAAATCATAAAAGGAGGAATAAGTTAAAGAAGGAGTGGCTGAAAACTTAAGGGAATCAGTTAGGAAATGTGTTAATTGATAAACAGGAAAAGTAGAAGGTATATGAATAGATGGTGAAGGGCATGGTGAAGAAGGGAAAAATACTCTATCTTCGATAAAAGAGCAATAAGTAAATATAGGAATTTGAGGAAAAGATTGAGGTTGGAAAAGAAGAGGTAAGATTGCTGTTGAATTGGTTTAATAAAGGGAAAGATAGGTATCATAGAGATGAGCCATTTGTTGATAGTACAATAGGCTAGGAACAGAGGGACCTAAGACAGATCTTCTCTGGTAGACATAAAAAAAGGTTGAATCAAATGGATGGTTTTTGGAAAGGTGAGCTAAGAGATCCACCCTCGGTTGGTTAGTGCTCTGTACATAGGTAGAAACTATGTTCTGACATTGATTCAGGACCACAGAATCAATCATTGAGTACCGGAAATTGTCAGGGCAAGTAGCCACTTTTGAGGAGTAACACTGGAACATGTCATCTATTCGCAACTCCAAATAGTTGACATATAAAACATCTTGCAAAATCACATCCCCCACATACCAAGCCATATCTATTTCATCTGGAATCAATAGATCACCTCGTAGATACATGTAAGACAGCAACATGGTATCCGTCATCACAGAATCTTCAAACACCATACGGACCACTTCTGTCAGCAACTCAGGAGACCAAGCCCCACTCCAACCATCCTATGGAAGAGGAAGATCCATCGTTGAAAGCTTCATGTAAAAGGCCAACTTCTGCAACAACTGATAGTGGACAAAGAAAGAATGGTCTAGAGGAACATACTCCTGGAAATGCTCTAATGTTGACCATAACAAATCCATCCTGGACTGCAATCTTTCCACTTTATCTTGGAACAATGGACACAAGGTGGCCTGTCTCTGGAGAACTGCCAAGTCTTGCTTTGAGAGAGAAGGAATCAGAGGAACATTGGGGCTTGGAGGAACAAATCGTGACTATGTCAGTTGGTCTTGCAACTGCTTGATTTGGGAAGCTTGCGTTTCCACTGTGTCATGAGCAGTCTGTAAGGCTGAGAGTTTATCATCTAAAAGAGTCTGAAACTCTTGAGCTTCTTTAGACATTCTCTCCTTCTCCTCTGAGATTTTAGTGACCTCTGATTGAGCTTCAATTAACTAAATCTTCAAAGAAGATATTTCTTCTCTTTGAGTCTCAATCATGTGGGTTTGCTACTCCATCTGCTTAAACAAATCTGCAAGTGTGTATTTAGTAGAGGCTAACTCTAATGTTGCCTTATGCAACTGGTCTTTGGACTGTATCAGTTCTTCATAAAAGGAAGCATACAGCTATTGAGCACAAGCTGTCACACTGAAAGTTCAATCGAACTCTGGATGTCTTTACACAGGAATGGAATGGCATCTCCCGACACTAGATTGTTCAGTGGAGGGACTGATATGTCCAAGGAACCCTCTCTATGTGCTCTGAACAAATTGTTACATGTGAGGTAAGCAGGGAGGTCACTGCCAGATGTAGCAGGAATCATGACTGAAGGAAGAACTAAAGGAGTTTTATCTGCCACACGCTTCAAGCGTTTTCGCTGAATGACCAGTGGAGGAGGGGAATCAAGATCCTCTATATCAATAGGTTCCGACTCTTCTGAAGGTGGTGGAGGAGGTACTGGATCAGATGGAGGAGATGGAAGCACATCCTTCTTTAGGCCTGAGTATGTCAAGAAAGCATACAGGTAGGAACCATAGGTGACATTTGTAATATTTCCTCTGGTTACTTTGACAAAATGTTGGTCCATCTTTGTAAGCAGGTAAGTACTCCAATCAATAGCCACCCCTTTTAACACCATCCTTCCTGGAAGCTGTAAAGAGCTCTTTGGACAAGTAATGGGATGGTGTTTTGGCAGGCATAAACCTGTCTTGGAGAAACTGGCTGACTAACTTCCAAAGAGGATCAGTGATCATGGAAAAAGATACGCCTCAAGTGTTTATCACTTTCTTGACATCCAGAATTTCATTGGTCTGCTTCTGTAACAGCCTGAAAATCTCATCATTGGAAAATAATTGTCTAGCTGTAACAAAGGGCTCTCCTTTATAGGGAAGAGACAAAGCTTTCCCTAACCCTCGGGGTGTCAATATCATGGAAGCACCATGAACCAGGCCCGACTTCTTGCTGTATGATCCAAGGAACTCATCATACATGGATGGATCATCTGGAATCAGTGGGAATGAAGCAGCCATGAAAGTCGCAAGTCCCGCTTTCGCTATAGGCTTAAAAGCCAATAGGGAAGAATAATCCCTACTGACCAACAAGACATACTGGATAGGAGGAGGAGAGTGAGGCGCCATTCAGATGGAAAACACGCACGCCACAACACAGACAATCACAAAGAATGCCTGCAAAAGAACCAAAGGGCTATCAAAAAGAAATCAATCAAAAAGAGGATACACACAGACGTAACTAACCCAATTACCACCCCAAACAATACACATCCTAGAAAAAATTCGGCATGACCTCTACACATATGCGACCGAAAACTTCATGCGATGCAACAAACAAGCACCCAAAACCATGTATCAGGCAAGAAAGAAAAAGAACTACAAACCGTATCCGTAATCGTAACACATAGACACTACAAGGATTTGAGCTAGTAGCGACGCCGATTAGCGACGGCAGATAGCGGCGTCTATTAGCGATGCCGAAACCGAGCGTGGTTTTCATTTCGCGTTTGCGGCTTATGAGTTTTGAGAGCGAGAGCGAGGGAGAGAGGGACCGTCGTGAGAGAAGGAGAGGAAGAAGACTTGCCGCCACCGCCACCGCCGTTGTTCACGAAGGAGAGGAAGAGCCTTCATCGCAAAGAGGAGCCGCCCCACGCTCGCCATATCTCATCGGTGAGTCTCCCTCTCTCTTTCTTTTGCTTGTTTAAGGTTTAAATCACTTTCTCTTTTGCTTGTTTAGGAGAGGAAATGAGAGAGAAAGAGAGGGAGAGGGAGAGAGAGGGAGAGAAAGAGAAAGAGAAAGAGAAAGAGAGAGAGAGGGAGAGGGAGAGGGAGGAAATGAGAGAGGGAGAGAAAGAGAAAGAGAGGGAGAGGGAGAGGGAGAGGGAGAGGGAGAGGAAGAGGGAGAGGGAGAGAGAGTGCATTCTCTCTCTCCCTCTCCCTTTTGCTTGTTTAATGTTTAAATCACTTTATTTTTTGCTTGTTTAGGAGAGGAAATGAGAGAGAAAGAGAGAAAGAGAGGGAGAGAAAGAGAGGGAGAGGGAGAGGGAGAGGGAGGGGAAGGAAATGAGAGAGGGAGAGAAAGAGAAAGAGAGGGAGAGGGAGAGTGCATTCTCTCTCTCCCTCTCCCTTTTGCTTATTTAATGTTTAAATCACTTTATTTTTTGCTTGTTTAGGAGAGGAAATGAGAGAGAAAGAGAGAAAGAGAGGGAGAGAAAGAGAGGGAGAGGGAGAGGGAGAGGGAGAGGGAGGGGAAGGAAATGAGAGAGGGAGAGAAAGAGAAAGAGAGGGAGAGGGAGAGGGAGAGGGAGGGAGAGTGCATTCTCTCTCTCCCTCTCCCTTTTGCTTGTTTAATGTTTAAATCACTTTATTTTTTGCTTGTTTAGGAAATGAGAGAGAAAGAGAGAAAGAGAGGGAGAGAAAGAGAGGGAGAGGGAGAGGGAGAGGAAGGAAATGAGAGAGGGAGAGAAAGAGAAAGAGAGGGAGACGGAGACGGAGAGGGAGGGAGAGTGCATTCTCTCTCTCCCTCTCCCTTTTGCTTGTTTAATGTTTGAATCACTTTCTTTTTTGCTTGTTTAGGAGAGGAAATGAGAGAGAAAGAGAGAAAGAGAGGGAGAGAGAGGGAGAGAAAGAGATGGAGAGGGAGGGGAAGGAAATGAGAGAGGGAGAGAAAGAGAAAGAGAGGGAGAGGGAGAGGGAGAGGGAGAGAGAGTGCATTCTCCATCTCCCTCTCCCTTTTGCTTTTGGAGAGTGTTAAGATATATTGTGAGAGGGAGAGGAAATACGAGAGAAAGAGAAAGAGAGGGAGGGAGAGGGAGAGAAAGAGAAAGATAACATATATTGGAATGATAGCATATCCATGATTATGGTAATGGTATCCACTTTACTTTTTTTATGGGTACCATTACATCGACTCCTTAAGGGGGCTAAAAATTAGTCATACCGTTTATAAAGTCTAATTAGGAGATTTAAGATGCACGATAATAGACTTATCGATAATGGTATGCAATGTGCTTTGCCATGGGCCACGTACATTGGTGACTCTTTAAGATGGCTTAAAATTGGTCATGTCCTTCATAATGTCCAAGTAGGGGATCTAATTGTGATATGCATAATTCATTGTTTTTGTATTAACTTTATAGGCATAACAAATTAGAAATCATGCCAACTAGTCAACGGAAGGACTAAAAGAAAATGATACCCTAGCTAATGGTCATTACAGTACTTCATCAAAATGAACCCAAAAGTATTGTTATAGAAGAAGAATCCCTTAAATTGAGTATAGGATATTTTCTCTCGGGTCTTATGACTATGAGTAGAATTGATCGAAATAAATTTTATTACTATAGTTGATAAATTTCATAGATGGCATTAACTTTAATACGCGATCCTAGGATAAAATAACCACATTTCTAAGATGCTTTTTGTTGAGACTGATTTATTATTAGACTAAGAGATCCTCAATGATGCTCATAAATGGATTACTTATACTCAAAGCCCTCTAGTGCAGTTTTTTACAATAACGAATAATTATCTACCGGGACAAACAAATCCTTGAGCATGATACAAGGCCGAGATGTAACATCAATAAATCTCTCAACTACTATGTACAATGTAAGATTTATGGTCAACTTGCAACTTGACGTACATCTCCATAAAGCTATCCATTTAAGCCTCGTTTGCTGTAATGTAGATAAGATGAAAAACGAAGAAGGTCTTATTGTTCAAGATCGCGAGACGTATCTTAATCAGCATGTCCCATGTCCTTGCTCTCAATGCAAGTTGGCAATTAGACGAAAATGCCGATTGTCTATAGAACACGTACGACGATTTGGCGAGTTTCAATCTGAGATCATTGATCAAGTGATTGCGGATTTTCAGCAAACAGTAATTTGAAGTTGATATTAATCATGCATTGTACTCGCAAGCTAATTGAAAACCATACACAATAAGATTGGGTCTTGTTGGCAAATTTTCTATCCAGGGGGGTGATGTCTCGACCCAAGGGGGAGTGCACCCTTTGCGGCCAATTAGAAGAGTTCGTGGGCATGCGATGGATGGATTGCAGGAGCCAATCCACCACTCGCACAAGGCCCATCTATACCATCAATGCCAGAGGAGACAGACAACCTTCCCGACCTACCTACAATCTTGGAGCCTGAGATGGAGGCAATGATCGATGCATTGATTCCCATGGATGTTGAGAAATCTGACCCGCTTAGAGAGGAAGCATCCATACCATTATATGATGGGTGCCGAATATCTCGGTTGAAGACATTGCTTGCACTCTTAAGTGTGCAAGCAAAATACGGTTGGAGCGATACGAGTGTGACCGAGTTATTCAGGTACCTTGCACATAGGCTTCATTGATTTTTTTTTTTACAGTATTATTGCAAACATTTGTGCTTTTTCAAGGTGTTTTATGATTTTTTTCAGGTTATTGAAATATCATATATTACCACCTGCAAATACCATGCCTGAGTCTCGTGATGATGCACGACATGTTTTACGGAAGCTTGGCATGGACTACAATAACATCCATGCATGTATCAACGACTGCATACTGTTTCGAGATGAATACGAGACTATGGAGACATGTCCAAAGTGTGGTGCTCACAGGTATCGACAGGACTTGCAAGGGCAAACCATCCCTCAAAAAGTTCTCAGACACTTTTCACTCATCCCCCGCATAAACCACATATTTCGCACGTCCGGCATGGCAAGCTTGACAACCTGGCATGTGCAGAATAGGTCCACGGATGGAGTTCAACGAATATCAACGGATTCGCACGCATGGAGCCACATTGACTCTACCTTCCCAGGCTTTGCACGAGAGCCAAGGAATCTTCGGCTCGGTCTCGCCATGGATGGTGTGAACCCATTCGGTCTGCGCTTGACTTCTTACAGTGTGTGGCCTATAGTGCTTGTCAACTACAACATCCCTCCATGGCTTTCTACGAAGAAAGGACATCTCATCCTTAGCTTGCTCATCCCGGGCCGCTACAAAGTAAAAAATATGGACGTGTATCTTCGTCCATTAGTCGATGAGCTTAAGATTTTGTGGGAGGAGGGGGTCGACGTGCAAGATATGAGCAGGCGCAATGGTCGGCGGTCAGCCAACGTTCGAGCCATTCTCGTGTGGACGATGCATGACTTTTCGGGATTGGGAGAGTACTCAAGTGAGCAGACCTCCGTTCTCGCTGGTAGTATCTATATTTTATCTCATTCAATCAAGTATTCACTAGGTCGTGGCTCGCCTTACAGGTCTGGTTACCTCAGGTTATCATGCATGTCCATTGTGTGGGCCACAGTTAGACTCCCGAAGGTCACGAACCATGAAGAAGATGGTATATCAAGGACACGCCGCTTTCTTGCCGGAGGATCATGAACTCAGGGAAGGTTTTCTTGGATGACCTCCAACACGTATGAATGCCGCAAGCTGGTACGAGCTGAAAATGGTAAACCCGAAATCACATCCAAATGGAATGCGACGGTTCTCAGTTTTCTACGAGTTGCCATATTGGACCCACTTACAGGTCAACCACTTGTTGGATCCCATGTATATTTTCAAGAATATGGGCAGCTTGCTATGGGACCACATCACAGGAAAGAGAGACACGGTAGGGTCACAAATGGATTTGAAGAAGGTAGGTAAGATGGAGGCGCTTTGGCCGCAGTCGAGTGCTGAAGGGGGAGTGCAGCTTCCTCGCCCTCCTTGGGTTTTGTCCACCAAAGAAGAGCGCATTGTGAAGCAAGTAATCAAGTCTATCCGCACTCCAACGGGTATGATGCGTTCTCTCAGGTCCGCATTTTCTAAAGATGACCAATTGTCGGGGCTAAAATCCCATGATTGGCATAAGATATGTCAGGTTTGTGAACAGAATGGATTGTAATTAGCGGGGCATTTTGCAATTTGAAAAGTGGCCATTATTCATAATGCTTTCTCATTTGTGGCAGTTTGTCCTACCGATCACGATCACAGGATGCCTTACTCCAGAAATTTGCGGGGCCATTTACAAGTTGTTGACTTTGGTACAATGGATCTCACAGAAAGAGATTATGACGTCCTCTATTGAATCCACGAGGCGGGGAGCAGTGGAGACGGTCTGTCTCTTTGAGAAATACCTGTCCACTAGCATGCTCATGATACAAGTCCACCTTCTTGTGCATCTTGTGGATGAAGTGGAGATTGCTGGACCTGTCCATACGCGATGGATGTTCTTCCTAAAGTGCTTCATGAAAACCCTGAAAGGCTTTGTGCGACAACGAGCTCAGCCAAAAGGTCGCATGGCGGAAGGTTGGTTGGTGTCAGAGGCATTAGTTCATATCTCACAATGGCTACCAATTGTGGAACCAGACAATGAAATGCTATGGACACTGAAGGACGATGATAGACTAACTGGAGATGTGGTGGTTGGAAATGGGGTAGAAAAAAGAATGGATGCCTCAATGGAAGAGAAGGTGAATCGCTTTTGTATGTTGCACCATGCCTCCATGGAGACGCGGCTCGCCAAGTACCAGATTGCAAGGCAAGATCGAGAGGAAGCGCGAGCTGAATTCCAACGCAGTATGCATCATCGACCGATTCAATATCCCGAAGGCATGGAGGAGATGCCGCAGTTTATGTCAACACGATTGTTGCATGGAGCCTTGACCGCAGCATCCAGCGAAGGGACAGAGGTCTCAATGGAGGAGTGGGAGTTCTCGAGAGGATGTAGTCCAAAGGTGATGAGGGGTTTAGAATATGTCGTATCTAAATTTTATATGCGACATCTAATTTGAGTGTTTCAATGTATAGTACAAAATATATAGTGCAGCGTGGTCGCGCGGACGGCATTTTCGCATGGAGCGTATTGATAAAATGCGCTCCACAATGGACTGTGGTGTCATGGCAAGATTTGAGCAAGAGAGCCGGCGACGAGCAATGGATCCGAACACGGTTGTGGATGAGATGGAGTATTTTGGGAACTTGCAAAGTATTATTATGGTGGATTACTGTAGCTTCTCCATGATACTATTCGATGTGCAGTGGTTCAAAGTGGTACTTGGAGGAGCTGGAGCAACAGTTCGACGAGGTCCATCTGGATTTCTCGAAATAGATTCCGAAAAAAAATGGACGGATTTGCGCGACACCTTTGTGTTGCCGGCCCATTGTGAACAGGTGCATAGAGTCATTTGCTTGCTAATTGTAATACGACATGGCTTATGTCACAATGGTTTGAACTCGCTTTGTACGTGTTTGTGAACAGGTAATCTTCTATCCAAACCCCCAACAACCTCGATGGTGGTATGTTATACCTTCAACTCCTCGAAGTGCGAGAGTATATGATCAAAGCGATGTTCCGGGCATAGATGAAGATAATATGCAAATAGAGGGGTCGATATTACAAGGGGTGGAGGCTGCCGCAAGCTTGGAGCCCGCATCGGCTAACAATGATGGAAATACAGGAGTCCAAGAATTTTTTGAGAACGAGGCAGACTCATTCTTTTGTGGTGACATGTCTATCGACCTTCCAGTGTATGCAGAGTTGTGTCAGGAGATTAACATGGGACCATAGGATACTTCATTCTTGGAGAATTGTGTTACTCAATTCGTTGTTTAGATCTTCCATAAAGGTACATAAGATATGCATTTTAAGAGGGATTTTTTAAAAATGATTTATATTACTGTGCTTTGTATAGTTTAAATTGATTATTCTAACACCATTTTTTATCTGTGCAGGTGACATTTTCAGGATGAGTCGAGGGATGAGCGATGAGGAGTCTCAGGACATGATGGCACGCATGTCTCCAGACCAACTCGCGAGATTCAGAGAGATGGCAGACCAGGAGTTGTCTCATTCTTCATCAGGGCGCTTTGCTAAATCTGCTTCAGTGCGATCAGATGCTTCAGCTTCGAGCAGACGATCTCGACACTCACGACTTGGGCCAGAGGGAGGGACTACATCGGGATCAGGGGGATGCTGTTGTGGAGACACGGATGTGGTGTCTCCGTCTCGTCGTTCAGCTGGAGCTGCGTCACCTCCAGGATTTGTCACACCTATGGGGACGTCTACTCCAGTTACTCCGGCTTTTGCGCAGCCGTCAGCAGAGGTGGCACCCCTTTGAGTGCCATTTCGAGAGAGGTTACCCCCATCGGTACACCGGATGTAGAGGAGTCTCCTGGATATGCCCAGGAGCGTGGACAGAGATGGGAGAGGACCCATCTTAGGCAGACTCCTAAGGGTTATGGATACCTGGTTGATAGTAGGTCAGGAGCCATCATCATGAATGATGAGGGGAGGAGGGTGATGGCTCACATGAGAGAGTTGTGCCAACAAGTTTTTCGGCACAACGTCCTGGATCATTGGAAGAACATACTGGAGGGGAGCAAGGACTACATAGTAGCATCCTTGCACGAGGAGTTTTCGGTGCTAGCCGCAGTAGATAGATTCTCTACGGGTTGGATGATGGATTGCATGCGTGCATACATGTCACATAGACGATCCGACGCACGCAAGGCAATCAAGAGTGGGGCTGCAAAGCCCGAGTGGTTAGATGCAGACGACTGGCGCCGACTGAGGGAGGAGACTACAGATTCGCCAGGACGTTGGAGTCAGCACCGGGAGGCGGCGAGGGCACGACTCGAGGCCGGAGTGGTCCATCATCTTGGGAGTGGCAGCCACAGGACATATTTGGAGGACTTTGTAAGTTTCTTTTTTGTTTTGCTTGTTTGTTTTTTTGAAATATTCTTTGTACTGACAATCATGTTTCTAACAGTTAGCATTTTGTTTTCTTTGCAGCACTCCATTACAAATCGCGATTCGCAAGGCCTTGAGACTCGATATGCAAAGAGGCACGGTCTCAATGCATTGATCGACCGATTGTATAGACGCGGCGGCCCTGTAAGTCACTCATCTTTCTTGTCCGTAGTTACCATGAGATATTTGAATGCATTATTGTATGGTGAATTGATGTGTTGTTTCTTTTTCTGCAGAATCCATTCAATGCTCCTTTGCAGCGGGACGAGCTTTTGGGGGACGAGGATTTGTAGCTCGCCCTTGGATCCTTGGAGCTCACACACCTTTAGTTTTTAGTCGCCTGATCTATGTAGACATTTTCTATGTATTAGTGATATTCTTTCACGATTGTACCAATCGCATTTTATGCGATCATATATTTATTTCATGTATTTATTTCATGTATCAGTTTTATGGCTGCCCTGCCCACAAAAAAAAATTTCCCTGTTACCGTCGCTATTTGCGTCGCAAATTTACTGCTCGCGTCGCTATTGGCATCGCTATGTGCGTCGCAAATTTACTGGTTGCGTCGCTATAGCGACGCATATAGCCACGCCAATAGCGACGTTTCTATGGCGTCGTCAATAACGACGCTTTTTGCGACGACGGGGGCAAATTTTGTTGTTTGTATTTTCGTCGCTTTAAATGTCGGTATAAGGTCTATATCTTGTAGTGAAACAAACCATAATACCATAAAAATGTACATCAGGACCTAACCATAACCTTGACCATCAAGTTCAACTAAGAGGACTTTATGCGCCCATTCCACAAAGCGTGTTTATTAAAAACAGGGGGGAGAGAATGTAGTGAGGAGAAATTGTTTTAATGAAGGGTTCATTTTAAGAAATTATTAACAATTGATGACATTTTATTAGGTTATAAACCATAATAAGAAAACAACGGTTCCTTCTTAAAATTTTAATTACAATTTATTATGGTGAAATTGTGCTTTATCGAAACCCGGACTACGATTCCCAGACTTGGATCTCTAAATGTAAATTCATTAATTAAAAATTAATAGTGATGTGGAGTGTTTTTTTGCCAGTGTGTGCTTTTTTGTGACGATTGGTTCATTTTTATTTATTAAAAACTGTGTGTTTAGCGCCAATGTGCATGAAAAAGGTGAATGAATATAGTTCATTTTAGCAATTAATTGTGGTTAAGGGGTAATGAAAATAAATAAAGCTCACAAAATAAATACCTGGTAGGGATGTGTATGCAATGGACTGAAGGTGCACGAAGTAGTCCTCCAAATGCAATGAATCCAGTCAAACAAAAACAAAGACCACTGATGGCTGAAAAAAAATAAAGTACCTTAGTGTTTTTGTTGGATTTTTATTTTATTTTTATTTTTATTTTATATTTTGTATTTTAGGTGTGTTTGTTTTGTGTATATTATTTGGTTTGGTTTATTTGGTTTTTTTTCTTCTTTTTTTCTTTTTAAATAATCAAGATATATAACACATGAATATGTTATGAAGTGTAAGAGTGAATTTTCAACCATCTAGCAAGTGTCCACAATGTATGTTAATTCATCCATGACTTTCCAACTGATTTTTAGGATTTAAAATGAAATTTTATGAAGTGTAGTATTAAAATTAGGATTTTTTGGCTTCAAGTAATATTTTTTCCTTTTATGGAAACATTTTTAATTGAGAAATTAGTGGAAAAAGGGGTAGGGGGTTTGTGGAATTTTTTTGAATTTATCAAATTTTTAATCATTTTTCATGTAATTTTGAAGGAAATTTTAGATTTTAAATTTTTTGCAATTTTTTTGTTTTTACATTTTCACTTTAAAAATATTCCAAATAATTTCAACAATATTGGTAAATTTTTAGAAAAAAAATTGTAATTTTTTTATTTTAAATGAATTTTGAAATTTTTATGTGTTTTTTGTTTATTTTTTATATATTTTTATGTATTTGCGGGTTGGAAAATAAAAGGCAGTACCCGGGCTGCGTGTGAACAGCGAAGGATGACTGCGTGTGAACGGCTGACTGCAATACTCCACCGCACGGACACGTCGAAAGCGCGTCCTCGCGCGTGAACACTCGCTAGCACACCCGTACTCAGCGGGAAAAGAACGGAAGAGTAAAGGCAGGAACGGAGGCTAACTGAGTAGATTAGGTGAATTAGGTTAGCTTAGTCTGAGAAAGTTGATTAAGTGAATTTAGTTGAGTAAATCAATTAAGTTAGGTAGGTTAGTCTGGTTAAGTCTGGTAAATTAGGTTAGTCTAGTTAGTTAGGTCAGTTTGGTTAGGTCTGGTTAGTCTAGTTAGGCATGGTTAGTCTAATTAGGTCTGGTTAGTCTAGTTAGGTCTGGTTAGTCTATCAGTTAATCTAACTAGGGTTAGGGGTCAATTAACTAGGGTTAGGTAAGCTTGGGTCAAGGGTAACTAACTAGGGTTAGTTTAGGTTGGGCTAGTTGAACTAACTAGGGTTAGTTGAGGGAGGTTAATTGAACTAACTAGGGTTAGTTGATTAGGAAACTAACTAGTGTTAGGTTAGTTATTAACTAATGTTAGGTTAGTGGGAACTAAGGTTAGAAACTAACAAGAAGCAGGTGGTGGTGGTAGAGGAGGAGGAGGAGGAAGAGGGAGAAGCAGGTGGTGGTGGTGGAGGAGGAGGAGGAGGAAGAGGGAGGTTGGAGGTTGCTGAGGAGGCGGACATGGTGGCAGCGACGGCACGGCGGGCGGCGTTGAGGGCTACAGCGGCGTCGAGGGAGGAGGCGGCGTTCACGAGCAGCGGCGGAGGGGCGTCCACGGCAGCCGAGGGTGGTGGCACGAGAGTGTTCTGGTTCTCGGGAGGGAGCGTGGACGTCTGGAGGGAGGCCAAGGTGGTGGAAGGGCGTCCAAGGCGGCGGAAGGGCGTCGAGGAGCAGCAGCGCAAGGAGTCGATGGAGGCGACCAAAGCGGGGGAGGCGACGACGACGCAAGGAGTCGGTGGAGGTGACGACGACGCCCTGCGGCGTTGGCGGCACGACACAGCGACGAAGGGGTGCAAAGGCAAGGACGGCACCACTGGTGGAGGGAGGAGCGAGGTAGAAGGAGCAA
Source organism: Lygodium microphyllum (assembly GCF_053477565.2). Taxonomy (NCBI): domain Eukaryota; kingdom Viridiplantae; phylum Streptophyta; class Polypodiopsida; order Schizaeales; family Lygodiaceae; genus Lygodium; species Lygodium microphyllum. Next base: position 117,776,038 of record NC_141148.1, on the reverse strand, counting down.
CGAGGAGCAGATGGAGGAAACGATGAAGAGGAGCCAACGGATGCGCAGATAGGGCAGGTAGGGTTTTTTTTTTGTTAAATTTTTCTTTTTTCTTCTCTTTTTGTTTTTCGTTTCTTTTTGTGTTAGGTTGTTTATATTGTTGTTGTGGATAGGTTGTGTAGTGTGGTGTGGTAAATGTTATTAGATAGATATGCATACATACATACATACATACATAAATATATATATATATATATATACATATATATAAAAGGTATGTGTTTTGCTTTTGTGTTTTATTTTTTTGTTTTTTTAAAAAACTTTTTTTTTGTAAATTTTGAAATGGTTAAATTTAGTTTTTTTTATTTTAGTAAAGAAATTGAATATGGGTGTGTAAAAGAACACACCCTCCGTCCCGTAAGCATGCGCGGGGCAGGAGTAAAAAAATTTTGCAATGACGGGATCAAACGAGCAGGGACGGGGACGCGCACGCCACGGATGCCACGGGGGCATCCCGAGGAAGGGGGACGGGGACGGGGACGCACACGCCACGGATGCCACGGGGGCATCCCGAGGAAGGTAAAACCAAAAACAAGTGCGTTCACGCGCAATACGGGAAACGTGATCACACGGGAAAAAGGAAGAAAATTTAATAAAATCCAAACTGTTCGTCGATTCGAAAAACCATAAGAAGGAAAAATGTGTCGAGAGATGAGGGGAAAATGATGGAAACATGCAACACCGGGTCCGGGGAAAAATCACGGTGTTCACATGGAAAAAACCTAAAAAACAAACCCGAAGACACATACGGGCATTAATATCAAAAAATCCGCGCATCGGAACAAAGTGTGGAAAGAAGAAAAATTGTGCAGAATAAGGTCTCCAACAACCTATCATGATAAAACATAGTTTCAATCGAGATAGGACACGCTCACATGGAAAAAACCCCAAAAACGGGCCCAAAAATAGAATCAAAAATTAATACAGGAAAAACCGTACGTCGGAATAGAGGACAGTAAAAATAAAAAATGTCCGAAAGATAGGGATTCACAGGGCTGGTGCATTAAAACTCAGTTGGAAAGGAATTAGGAGGGGTTCACGTGGAAAAAACATGAAAAACACATCCGAAAACACTCAAAAATTTTAATAACTAAAAATTCGGCAGTCGAAAGAGGGGGGAGAAAAAAAGGAAAAAGTGGAAAAAGGTTGACAAGACACGACTGTCAAATTAAACTGGAATTTTTGTGAAAATAGGGCAGGTTTACATGGAAAAATGTGAAAAATAAGCACGAAAAAGACCCCGAAAACCCGCAAAAATTAATAGCGGATGAACCGTGCATCGAAATGACTTGAAGGAAAAAGGAAAAATGTTAGGGGAAATGGGTAGGACAGGGTTAGCACATCAGATTAGGGTTCTGAAGCAATAAAGATGTGTTCACATGGAAAACCGTCCCATTTACGAGAATTGCTTCAAAAATTAATAACTTGAGAACCGTCTATCGGAATAGGGGTCGGTAAAAAGGAAAAATAGGCAATTCGAAGGGAAAAATAGGACTGTAAGGTTGGATTGGGATTCCAGTGAACATAAGGTCCGTTCATATGAAAGAAACGCAAAACCAAGAATAAGGGCGAATGGTCAAGGAACAACCCCGAGGACAGGGTAAAATAGAACGGAAGGGTGGAAAAGAGACCCCATCAAGGTAAAATGAAGTCATGGCATGGATGCATGATCAGAACAGGGTATATGCATGGGGGTATGCATCATCGACGCGCAGGGACGCGTCTCCACACTTAAAACCTTATCATGAAGGGTAAACCAAACATCTGGGACTGAGTACCACACATCAGACCAACCATGAACGTCCCCACACTTAAGACATGACCGTCACTGTGAAACAAAAGGTGTAGGGTTAAAAAAACTTGGCCCATATTGCCGAGGAGGAATGTCGACTATCGAGGTTGCGTCTTGTATCATTGTCGGCTGCAGGAGGTAACAAGGTGTCTTCACAACACACGTCCTTCATCCTTTGTGACAGGGACCAAGCAGCAGCACCCAGGGAGGTAGCTGGTTGAAGGAATCACAGGAAATTCGTCAATGGCAAGGGATATTGCACTCAACTCACGATCACTCAAATGGAATGAAAGAGCAGTCACTTGCCCCATTACTAACATCACTCGAGGAAATAATGATGAAAACCCAGAGCTCACACCCGATTTAGGAATCGACAAGGGAATGGTGTAGAGGGAGTATGCCAGGGTGCATAATTAATGGTGCATCAGTGCGTCCAACCTCGTCTGGCATAGGTACAAGGAGGAAGGCCAGGGAGCCTTGTAGTGCAGTGTATAGAACAGAATGACGTATCATGTGCTGATGGAAGAGACCCATCCCGTGGGTGCATAGAGAAACGGGAACGTACCGAACTCCAAGGGTCATAACGTCCCTCAATCCTCACCTCTCGATAATTGATTGGAGAAACACCAATCACACTCAGCCCACCCTCTGTCTCACGTTCTGTTGATAGATACAGAGGACAGCCCTTTCCTGAAACCCATTGATGTAATCCTCACTGTCACTTGTGTAGAGGTTGTATGCATTGTGCACAATTGATGGTGCAACTGTGTATCTCACCCTGTGCCGGCATACTGTGCAAGAAGGAAGGCCAAGGAGCCTTATGGTGCAGTGCACAAGAACAGATCATGCTTTGTACATTGAGAGGGCCATCCCGTGCGTGCAACACTCCGTTCACACATCTCACCTCTGAGTTGATTTAAAGGGAAAGACTGGTCAATCACCCCACCCTCTGTCTCAAGCTCTGATAGATACAGAGGGCAGACCATACTCACGTCCCCATCCTGTTAGGATAAAGCTCACGTCACTCAAGGGGTTGATGATGAAGATCATGTCGGTTGTTGCTGTCATGAGGATCTTGAAGACGAGGCGTACCCAAGGAGGCAGCCTACAAATCTCATACTTCAATGATTGTAAGAAGAAGCGTATGTTAAGAAGGGCAGACAGACTGATATTGCAGAAATAGCGCACCAAGGGAGGTGGCTTCAATTTACTTTCTGAAGAGGTTCTGCTGGTGATGAGTCAGCTATCCTGAACTGTGGGGTGTTACCACATTTTCCACAGTCAGCTTCCCGCCTAAGGGTGTTTCCACCTTTTCTTGGAACGAGGCCTGTTATGACAGGGAATTTCTTCATTTTCTCCCACAATAGTTTTGTTTGTTGTTGTTTTTCTTTTCTTTTCTTTTCTTTTTTCTTTTTTTTTTCTTTTTCTCTTTTTTTTTCGTTAAGAAAGAGAATGGTAAAAATACCATGTGTTAGGACCAACCTCGCCACCATTGTTGGATCAGACGAGAAGAGAACAAGGTCGGGTTGAGATGTTTCTGCGAAGGGATAGCAGAATGAGACCGCCTTATGAGGAGAATCATAAGGGCTATCATAAGCACAACAAGAAGGACAGTGCACCGCCCAAAAGGAAAAGAGTAGGTCGACTGTGATTATCAAGATCCCCAGGGAGGGAAGTATTTTTTCAAGCAATAGCCAATGATGAGGAAAGGATCATCAGAGACATCAATGGTCTGTACCTGAACAGAGCCGTTAGGATTGACAGCAAGTACCTTGTACGGGCCCATCCATAGTTGTTGAAGCTTGCCAGGAAACTTGCCAAATCTCAGGACAAGATCATCTTCTTTGAACTCCTTGTGCTTGATGAAACTGTCATGATAGGCCTTGCGTCACGCTTGAGTGGTTTCCATGCACTGTAGGGCCATCTGTCGTATCTCATCCAAGCATTCTAAGTGCAAGAGACGGCATTGCAGTGACTCATCATCTCCCAAGCATTCTTTAAATGCCACTCGCAAAGAGGCCAATTCCAGTTCAACAGGGAAGACGGCTTCTGTACTATACACTAGCTGGAAAGCGGTCTGTCCTGTAACTGCCTTATGGGAGGTTCTGTACGCCCAAAGGGCCTCTATAAGCCGATCGTCCCAGTCACGACGATGTGCGGCAATCGTTCTTGTTAGAATCGAGCAAAGGATGTGATTGGTGACTTCAACTTGGCCATTGGCTATGGGGTAATAGGGAGTGGACTTACAATGGAAGATCTTATACAGCTCTATCAACTCCTCCATAATTTTGTTAAGGAAATGAGTACCTCTGTCACTCACCAGCTCAAGGGGACTGCCAAAACGGGTGATAATATTCTTGTACATGAACAGGGCTATGCTGTTACCATCATCCTGCTTCAAGGCTTTAGCTTTGCACCACTTTGTGACATAATCTGTACACACTAAGATGTATCTATTTTGCTTCTGTCTGGTGGATGGATCAATGGGACCCACAAAATCAATCCCCCACTTCTCGAATGGCTTTATGGGAAGAATGGGTTGTAGTGGCATGGCACTTGTTTTGGTGGGTTTCCCCATTCACTGGCAAGCATCACATCTCTTACAGTAATTATATGCATCCTTGTGGAGGGTCGGCCACCAGTATCCTGCTAATAGAGCCTTCTTGGCTATTGCTTCTCCCGCGAAGTGTCCACCACATGGTTCATCATGGCATGCTTTCAATACTATGCCGATTTCTTCCCCTACAACACATCTTCGCAATACTTTATCTTTGCCTTTCTTGTACAGTGCACCGCCTAGCAAGGTGTAGGGGGCTGATTCTAGCAGAAGCTTCTTCTTCTCACGGCCTGAGATGCCATGAGGATACTATTGAGTTGCCAGGAGGTTAGCTATGTCTGCATACCAGGGAGTAACTGTTTCAACTAGAAACAAGGAAGCATCAGGAAGGTCTAGATCATCCTGTTCCTCTACTTCTGTTTGAGGGATCCTTGATAAATGATCAGCTAGGACATGGGAACGGCCAGGCTTAGTGAGCACTTCAAAATCGAACTCTTGGAATAGGAGTAACCATCTCATCAGTCGTCCTTTAACATCTGCTTTGTTCATCAAGAAGGACAGGGCTTCATGATCCACATAGTTATTGAAATGTGTTGACAATAAATAGTGTCGAAACTTCTCCAGTGCAAACACCATTGCCAAGCATTCAAGCTCTGTCACACTGTATAGTTCCATTCCCTATCAGTGACCTTTCGGCTTGCATAATAAATGGGTTAATCTAATTTAAAGGGGCCCTTTTGACATAGAACAGCACCTAGCCCTTCAACTGATGCATCTGTGTGGTGCTTGGATCAGGCACTGTTTTAGGGTATTAAAGGCTTCTTCACAGTCATCAGTCCAAAGAAAATCAGCTTCTTTCCTTAGGAGCTTGTGCAAAGGGGCTGCCTTGGTTGCAAAATGTACAATAAATCTTCTATAGTAGTCCACATGGCCAAGAAATCCTCTCAATTGCTTGAGGTTTGTTGGTGCTGTTAAAGCGGTAATCTTTTAAATCTTCGCCGAGTCTGTTGCAATCCCTTGTGCCGAGACAATATGGCCCAATAAAACTTTCGAGGAGACGCCAAAGACACATTTGTCGGGGTTGAGAGAAATCCCATACTCTCGGCATCTATCAAAACATTGCTCTAGGTGTCCCCAGTGCTCTCGGATCAAACTATAGACACAGAAGTCATCAAGATACACCTCAATGAAATCATGCAGATGATTTTGGAAGGCAGCCATCATTACTCATTGAAAGGTGGCAGAAGCATTACAGAGCCCAAATGACATCACTCTATAGGCATAGGTCCCCCATTCGGTGGTGAAGGTTGTTTTGGATTGGTCCTTTTCTGCAATTTGGACTTGGTTATATCCGCTGAGTCCATCTAAGAGGGAATAGAGCTCATGGCCTGCCACTGTGTCCAACAGTTGATCTATAAAAGGGATAGGGAAATGATCCTTCTTTGTCTTCGAATTGAGCTTTCGGAAGTCGACACATATTCGAAGTTTCTCGTTTTTTTTTTATACTACCACAATGAGCGAAACCCATTCACTGTTAGCCATAGGATAAATGAACTCTGCTTCCAAAAGTTTCAATAATTCGGCCTTCACCAAAGTAGAGTAATTAGGATTCATACACCTTTGTCTTTGCCTTATAGGTTTGGCATCCGGCTCTAGGTCAATGTAACGTTGACATACTGTGGAATCAATCCCCTTTAGATCTTTGTATGACCAAGCAAACACGTCTAAGTTCTCCTTTAGTAAGTCTCGCAGGACCACTAGTTCTTCTTCTGGAAGATTGAGACCCACTTTCAGGTGACGTTCAGTACCTTTAGTATCCAAGAACATTACTTGCCTTTCACCTTCCACTTCAAGGATAAATATCCCATGGATTGCTTCTGGATAGAGGTCTGACTCTTTCAAGGGAGTCGTATCCTCGTCTGATGTTCCACTAGAACCAGTGTCCTCCTTCTGAACAGATGACTCTTTTGTCTGTTTAGGTTACTGGAAGGGTATCAGAGCTTTGTTTGCTTCTGTGTGAGTGGTAATTTCTTCTGGACTTAGGGTTTCATCTTCAGAGGATGTGTCTAGGAATGTCACATAACATGGACCTGCTAGAGGCCAGGGATCTGAGGGCTTTGGCTTCTATTGGCAAGGGGCATCATCATCATCTTTTCTCTGGACTGAACAGTCAGGGTGACAGGAGCCACTGATGAACTTAATTTTTATGCTTCTAATCCATTGCTTATATAGATTCTGTATACTTTGTGGTCCATTGGTCAACCCAAATGGAACCATGGTCATTCCATACAACACCCTAAGATCCTCGGCCTTTGAAGTCTCTGTAGGGACATCAACAAGATCATCCGCTATCAGAGGAAATTCTTCGTCTGCACTCTCATAACGTGCTTCATTTTCTTCCTCGTCATTTTCATCATTTTCCTCTGGAGGCTCTGTCTTTACTTCTGTAGAAGCTCTGTATGAGAAGAACAAATCTTCTGCCTCTGCATCTACTTCTGCTTCTGTCACAGCTTTTGACTCTGCTTTTGCTTCTGCCGCTGGCTCTGGCTCTGGCTCTGGCTCTGTGTCTATGACTGTCTCTGTATCCATTCTGTCTCTATTTTGTCTCTGTTCTGTATTTGCTCTGTATCTGTACTGTATTCGTTATGTCTTTGTTCTCCCTCTGTACTATCTCTGGTCTATCTCTGCTCTGTAACTGTTCTACCTCTGTACTGTCTTTGCGACTATCATGTAACAAGGAGAACAGTACATCCATGCTTCTATTTCACTGTCAGAGGTGATTTTAGAAGTTAATTCTAGTCGAGGCAGGAGGTATTCACCCATGGACAAGGATTTTACTTCCCTTGGTAATTGGCTTACAGTGCCCACCACTGTTAGGGACTGTGCCTTTATTTTCTTAGGAAAGATCTGCTTAACAGCCTCTTCGTCTCTTGATGTACCATTTGTTACCTCATTGGAGGAGTCAGTTATGACTTTGATGGATGTGGATCCATTGCCTTTTTGCGATCCATACAGCTTTAACACCACTTTGTGTTGAGATATCGAGCTCCACTCGTGATATGCCAGGGTGACCGTTGTGCATTTATGTCACCGACTTGTCAGTTGCAAATGCGGTTAGTACACTGCCCATGAATAATAGCTACATGATAGCTATCCTTATCTACTCTAGTTCGTGGCTCAGTTAGTATGCCACCTTAGTTAGTTGAGTTTGGTTTGAGACCTATATATAGGGTTCTTCTATTTTCTTGTACTAGAGTTCTTTTGGCTTACACAACTAAGAAGAGGAAAATTGTTTTCAGCCTCCACCTTTGTGTGTATTCCCCCATTGTGCAAGCAAGAAAGCTACAAGTGAGACTCCTTCCTTCTCTCCCACAATCTTGATATGGTATCAGAGCCTTGTTCGTGGTAAGAAGCTCAAGAAAGCAAGCCAAGCTCGCGGTGTTCTGGTAAGAGGAGCAGTGTTGCTTTCATTTTCTGTTTTGGGAGCAGATCTCTGTAGGTAGCACAGCCCGAAATTGTAAGAGTGCATTGTCTCAGGTTGAGACACCCTTCGCGGTGAAGCAAGAGAGCAGTATATGCTGCGGGAAAGGGCTTTAGCTTGTGGCGACCCTGTTTTTTTGATTTGAGGCCATTTCGAGGCCTGTTTTGGAGGCGGAAGTTTTCTGCACGCACTCGGGAAAAGGCCTAGTTTTATGCTATGCAGCCCTGTTCTACAGGTCGGTGAAAAATTACTGTAGAAATTGCATCATATGCCTGTGCGCAGAGACATTGGGAGTTACAGAATCATCCTTATTGCCTGTTGATGTAAAATCGTCACTAAGAAGTGACTGTGTGGTTAAATACCACTTTCGTCAGTTTTGCAAATTTGCCCTTGTGAGGCTGAAGCTGTGTTCTCTGCAATGACAGAATTTTTTGCAGTATTCTGTAATGGCGTCTGATTCTCTTTCACAGATTGTAACTGAAAAGCTTGACAAGAACAACTTCCAAGCATGGAAGTTTAGAATGACGAATTTCCTTATGGGAAAATGATATTGGGAATTTGTTGCAGGAAATGAAGAAGAACCAGTTCTTCCTGATGTTCCCAATCAACAGCAAATGCAGGTATTCAAAGCATGGCATGAGAGAGCCAGGAAAGTTAAGTACTGGCTGTCTATCAGTATTTCAGACTCTATGATTGTGCATATTTAGGATACAAGTACGCCAAAGGAGACATGGGATACTTTGTCAAAAATGTATAGCACAAATACGCAAGCCAAGAAAATACAGCTCAAGCAAGAGTTGCATAATGTGCAAAGAGAAAGTATGAGCATCAATGACTACCACATGAAGGTGAAGAAGATTGCAGATGCACTTGCTTCCATTAGGTCGCCAGTGGAAGATGATGATTTAGTTTCTGTGACCTTGAATGGTCTAGGAAAGGATTATGCACAGTTTCGGACATCCATTTCAGTTCGTGAAAGATTTCCTGATTTTGAGGAGTTGATTACTCTTCTAATTTCTGAGGAGCAGAGAAATGGTGGTGCATCTTCTTCAGGAGGAACTTCAAAAGAAACTGTCTTCTACTCAAATGCTGGAAGAGGTAGAGGCAGAGGTAGAGGAGGCCGATTTGGAGGCCGTGGTAGAAATCAGAATATGCAGAAACTCAAGAAAACCAGTCCTATGGAGGAGGACGTGGTAACTCTAGAGGCAGGGGGAGCCAAAGAGGTCGTGGTGGATGGCAAAGAGGCCAAAATGCAAACAGCAATGTTGAATGCTACTACTGTGGTAAAATGGGTCATATGGCTAAAGACTGCTATAAAAAGCAGAATGACATCATGAATGGAAAATTGCAACAAGGGAATTATGCATCTTCTAGTAGACAGGGTGATGACAGAAATGAGCATTTGTTTATGGTGCAGCACATGAACAATTCTGTGACAAGTGTAGAAGAAAGCAACGATGTGTGGTATGTTGACTCAGGTGCATCAAACCACATGACAGGTCATGCAGAATGGATGGAGGATGCAAGAAAAATGGAAAAACCAGGATTTGTGGAGATTGGTGATGATACTGCACATCCTATTGTGTGGATTGAAAAAATTCCTTTGTCTATGCAGGATGGGAAAAAGAAATATCTGTCCGATGTATTTCATGTCCCGAATATCACCAAGAATCTGGTTTCTGTTGGTCAAATGGTTGAGCAGGGCTTGCAGGTCAGATTTAATCCTCATGGATGCTTTGTTGAGGATATGAAAAATAAAGGTCGCTTGATAGCAAAAGGAAAGAAGAAGGGCAGAATGTTTACATTGGATGCAAACATACCTGAATTGAGTGCAGCAATGTTTGCACATGGGACCGGTGTAGTTGCAGATATTGATATCTGGCATATACGCATTGGTCATGTTAATGTACAGCGACTTAAATCAATGCAGGCCCAAAACATTGTTGTAGGATTGCCTAAATTCAAGGTTGCAGAAATGCATAAGGTATGTGAAGCCTGTCAGTTTGGAAAATAGGCAAGGAAACCATTTCCTAGACATGTTCAAGAGAGTAAGAAGCCATTGGAATTAATCCACTCTGATGTGTGGACTACTAAAGCTGCATCTCTTAGAGGCTGTCATTATTTTGTCACTTTTATTGATGACGCCTGCAAATAAAATGCCTAAGGTCAGATGGAGGGGGAGAGTACCTCTCAAATGAGTTTGCAAGGTTCCTGCAAGAGCATGGCATAAAGCAGCAATATTCATGCAGTCCTACCCCACAACAAAATGGAATTGCAAAAAGGAAAAACAGGCATATTGGAGAGGTATCTCGTGCCATGCTCAACGAAAAAGACTTGCCAGATTTTTACTGGGCTGAAGTAGTTGCTACAGCAGTCTATATAATGGACAGGACTCCCACTGCAGCAATACATGGGATGACTCCAGAGGAGAGGTATACTGGTAGGAAACCAGATATTTCTCATTTGAAAATTTTTGGTTGCCTTGCCTATGTACATGTGCCAGATGAGTTGAGATCCAAGTTGGATCCAAAAGCTGAGAAGTGCAGCTTTATTGGTACTCTCTGCAGCAAAAAAGGTATAGATGCTATAACCCTTCTACTCGTAAGTTTACAGTGAGCAGAGATGTTTTTGATGAGATGAGTAGCTGGTATAAACCAGTAAATGTGATTGATGATGTAGATGCACAAAACGGTAATGCTGCACAGAATTCACAGCAGCAGTCACAAAATATTAGTGGACCTAGAGCGTCCTCTAGCAGTGGTTCACATTCTTCGCCATGGACAGGCAGATTGAGATCAGGAGAATCTTCTCAAAGCAATGTAGATAGTGGTATTCAGGTATCACGAAAAGGAAAAGAGAAGGTAGATCAGCCCATGTTTGATGTGAATGCAGGTCACTCTTATGTGGATGGTGAATCTAGTGGCTCAGAACAGAGCATTGATGATGAGTTGGGTATTCCTTCTATTGTTACACCTGGAGTAAGGAAGACCAGGGATGTTTTGAGAGCACCTGGGAGTGAACCTACTTTTCGCAGGTCTACCAGAGCTAGGTATCCTATGGATAGGCTAAAATATGATGGATTTACAGCCATTCACTATGCATATATGGTCAAAGTGATACAGGAACCAGAACCCACTTCTTTTGAGCAAGACATGGGAAAAGAAAAATGGAAGAAAGCCATGGATAAAGAAATGGATGCCTTGGAAGCAAATGCTACATGGGAATTGGTACCTTTGCCTAAAGGTAAGAATGCAATTGGCTGTAAGTGGGTTTATAAGGTGAAGCACAATGCAGATGGTTCTGTGAATAGATACAAGGTAAGATTAGTAGTCAAGGGGTATGCACAAACATATGGCATTGATTATGAAAAAACATTCAGTCTGGTTGCAAGGATGGCAACCGTAAGAGCAGTCATTGCTATGGCTGCATCAAAGGAATGGTCTTTACATCAGATGGATGTAAAGAATGCCTTCTTGCATGGTGATTTGCAAGAAGAGGTCTATATGGAACAGCCACCAGGTTATGTGCATGATGTTCATCCTGAGTTTGTTTGCAGGTTGAAGAAAGCCTTGTATGGCTTGAAGCAAGCACCTAGAGCATGGTCTGACAAGATAGGACAGTATCTTGCCACTATTGGCTTTCAGATTTCCAAGGCAGATTTCTCACTTTATGTGAGAAAAATAGAGAAAGGTATTATGCTACTTGTCATTTATGTTGATGATTTGATTATGACAGGTGACAGTGATGAAGATATCCTTCATGTGAAAATGCTATTGAAGCAGAAGTTTGAGATGAAGGATTTGGGAGAGCTGCGTTATTTCTTGGGCATTGAGGTGATTAGATCACCAAGTGGGATACAGCTCTTGCAGAGGCAGTATGGATTGGACATGCTGTCCAAATATGGGATGACAGGCTGTAAGCCTATTTCAGTTCCTTTGGAGCAGAATGTGAAGCTGAGCGCAGATGCAGGTGAGCTTCTGGAAGACCCTACTATTTACAGACGCATAGTAGGAAGCTTGATTTATATGACTATTACCAGGCCAGATTTGAGCTATGATGTTGGATTGGTAAGTCAGTTTATGCAGGCTCCAAGGAAACCGCATTTGGATACGGCTAGATGCATACTCAGGTATGTGAAGTCCACATTGCAGTATGGACTATTTTATGAGACTGGGGTTCACATACAGTTGCATGGATACACTGATGCTGATTGGGCTGGTAGCATTTCTGATAGACGGTCTACCAGTGGATATGTGTTCTTTTTTGGGAGTGCTGCAGTCACTTGGAGCAGCAAGAAAGAGCCTACAGTTGCCTTGTCCAGCACAGAGGCTGAGTACAGGGGTGCAGCAATAGCTGCATGTGAGGTAGCTTGGTTGCATAAGCTACTTTATGATATGCATCAGCCTACAGATGGGCTAGTTGTCATTTATTGTGACAACATGAGTAGTATACACTTGGCAAATAACCCAGTCTATCATGCTAGAACAAAGCACATTGAGGTACATTATCACTATGTGTGGGAGAGGGTTTTACTAGATCTTATTGATCTAGTTTATGTCAACATAGAGGATCAGGTAGCTGACATATTTACGAAGGCATTGGGCGCAGAGAAGCTGCGCAAGTTCAGAGACCTGCTTGGTGTGCAGGAATTGGGATTGAGCTCGAGGGGGAGTGTTGAGATATCGAGCTCCACTCGTGATATGCCAGGGTGACCGTTGTGCATTTATGTCACCGACTTGTCAGTTGCAGATGCAGTTGGTACACTGCCCATGATTAATAGCTACATGATAGCTATCCTTATCTACTCTAGTTCGTGGCTCAGTTAGTATGCCACCTTAGTTAGTTGAGTTTGGTTTGAGACTCATATATAGGGTTCTTCTATTTCCTTGTACTAGAGTTCTTTTGGCTTACACAACTAAGAAGAGGAAAATTGTTTTCAACCTTCACCTTTGTGTGTATTCCCCCATTGTGCAAGCAAAAAAGCTACAAGTGAGACTCCTTCCTTCTCTCCCACAATCTTAACACTTTGTTGGGTCCTCTGCCTAGGGTTAGGGTTCCTTTGAACCAGTCCATCCTGGCTCTTACTTCAAAATCCAAGGTCTTCCCAACAGCAGAGGTATGAGGTCCCATAAGAATTTGGTTTGACCACCAGGTATGTCAGCCAATAGTCTCTTCCTGCAAGGGTTGTTTTGACGTATGGGAGGATGCCCAACGGTTTAATTCTGCTTTGGTCAGCCAATCTGGTAAGCCACTATGTAGGTTGAATTCCTTGCAACCCTAAGTCCTTCATTGTCATATCCATCATTATGTTTACTTATGATCCTCCATCAATCAATGCATCTGAAATAAAGCATCCTTCTATCCACACACTAATCTCTTGGGTTCCAGGATTTAGAAAGGCATTAGCCACATCTACTTCCTTTATAGGCTCCGGGGCCTTATTGGTCTTAGTCACTGTTGAAGGAGTGATCCTTAGTCCACGTCTTCTTGTCAAGATACTTTTGAATTTCTTTCGGCAGCTAGGAGATAGCATCAGTAACTGTCGGAATGTTAAGTTTGGTTTAAAAGTGTCTAGGTCTTTGACCAAGTCATAATCTTTGATAGGATCCATAGGTTTCTCCCGCCTACTGGGGAATGGGGCTACACCCATTTTCATCTTTCCTTTTTCTTCTAGTAATTGCAGCATCGGCACTTCTTCTGTTTCTGGAGGTGCTTTTGTATCATCTATCTTCTGGGCCTCTGGTCTTGTCTCTGGGACTGTCTTTGTAACTCTCTGTAGCACTACAGTGCTCTGTACTACACTATTCTGTTATGTACTACTTTGTTCCTATGTGGGTAGGTTGAACCTATAACATTCCACCTCTGATCTCTGACCACCGCCAGACTATCGTCCTCTGTAACTTTGAGAGGGAAACCTCCTTGGACCGAAATTAGGACCAAATTCCATAGGCTTTGGTCCAATATCCTGTGTTGTCATTTTGGATTCCAGCAAGTTGAATCTTGCATTTTCATCCTTCTCTCTTCGTTCATGCATCTCTTTCAGAGAGCAAATATCCTTTGTATAGTTCTTCCGCAAACAGTAGGAACAGAAGGCTCCAGGAATGGTTGGTTTTCGAGTACATTCAGTGGCTAAATGTCCCGCTTGATGACACTTTCCGCACCATATATTAGAGCGCATCACATCTCTTCCAGCTCCCACAGGAGTGGATATATTGGCAGTATTCACCTTCAACATTTGTAGCTGCTCTATAATCACATCCAGAAGCTTTCTTAATACTTGCAATTGAGTTGGATAAGTAGTCCTTCAGATTTTCACCTCCTGAAGTGCTTGTAGTAGGGTTTTGGGAAGCTTTGGTAATTGCTACATACACTTATTGGGTCGATCCAGAGGGTCCTCTATTTTGGTTCTGATTCAGAGCTCCTGTTGAGACTTGGGGTTGTTGATTCCAGTTGGTAGGGTTCCACTGTTGTTGAGTCGCCATTGGAGCAACTGTTTGAGGCCATTGTTGCTGTGGTTGAACCATCATTTGAGGCACTATTGTCTACGATGACCATAGTGGATTAGGTGCATTATACTGCGGCACTGTTTACATCTGGGGATAGGGGTAGGGAACTGTCCCTGGGACTGCATTTGGTGGGTATACCATTCCGGGCATGGGAGGAGGTAAGACTCCTTTTCCTAGAGTCATTGACAGCCTTGCTTTAACTTCGTCATACAATCTTGCACCTTCCATTACTGGTCTTCTCAATTCCACGAACTTGCAAACTTCTGGTTGTAGGCCTCTAAGGAACACTCCTTTCTAGATGCCTTCGTCCAAATGATGGTTAGTCCATCTCTTCATGATGATTCCATTCACGAGACATAAGCTTCTACTCTTTCTCCAGAGGACTGACTTAGGTTCATGAACTCCTCTCGCATCCGCTCTTCAAAACCTTCACGCCTGAATTTAGTGAGGAAGGCCAACTTTAGGTCGTCCCATGTGCCAAAAGTTTCTGTTGCTTGTCTCTCATACCACTGAAATGTCGTGCCCTTGAAAGTGATGGGGAATATTGCTAAGCAATGCTCAGGGGTTCTGGCATTGTTACCCACACATGCTACCATAAACTCTGCTACATGAAGATTAGGGTCTTCATTGTACTCTCCCTTAAAAACTGTCAATGGGACTACATTGGCTGGCCTGTCATCAATATTTGCAGGATGAATCTGACTAGGAAGGGGACCTTGAGTCGCCATGGGGACTTCTGTAAAGAGTGCTTTTATGGCGTCAAAGGAGGCTTCTGCTGCAAGCTCGTTCTGAGCTTTGATTTTTACCTTTTCTCTTCTCACGTACCTCTGGACTCATTCTAACGCTTGCCTCTTTATTGCATCATTCATTAGGGGCTTGGCTCCAACCAGTTGGTCTGTACTCAACAGGATAGTATTAGAGAGGGCTTCAGTCTCTGGGGGATTCTCTATCCAACATCTCCTCTACTTCCTTCTTCTTAACATCTCTGAATTTGGCTTTCAAACCACTATAGAGGGGGAGATATTCCATTCTGAAAGTATCAAAACTCATTCTTCTTAGGATCATTGTTGTGTCATTATAATAATGCCAGCTTCTGAGGGTTTCAACAATGTATGTTGTGAAAAGCACTCTGTCTACCAACTTCCAGTGGGTTGCTAATTAGACAAACAAAAGATTATCAGTGCACCAAGCATCCCACGTATCTTGCTGTTGAGCATCCACAAACAAATTCCAACTCTTTTCCTTCTTGTTTTCGTGAACCTCTACAGACCACGACTCCTGAAGCTTCTTCGCAATCTCCCACTTGATGATGCCTAGAAACTTCTCAATGAATGCCAAATCTTCCATGGATGGTCATTCTCTTTATTTCTACTCTTTAGTTTGTTCCCAAATAGTTTGCCACCAAGATACAAGTTTCTGCTGCTTCAACAGGAAGAGGAAACAGTTCACCACATAGAGCATGCATCATAATGGTGATATGTTGCCGCCATTGTGGGATGAACTTATTGTGAAAAGTGGCTTTGATAATGAGAATCTCCAACTCTTTAGTGGAAGAAGAAACGTTGCAAACATCCATTGGATTCTTCTCTTCTTGGCAATGCCATTTCCTTCATTTTTAGCCTCTTCTGGTGCTTGTTGATGGAAAGATTCCCCGGCTATGCACCAAAAACATGGAACCCCAAGAAGAATACCAAGGAAAAGGGAATTCTCTTGCAAAAAAATCTATCTTATAACATTAACAAGCTTTTATTTCATTCTTTTGATAACCAAAACAAAGAAAACAGCAAATCTTCACGCAGCATCATAGTAGATATCTCCCATGGATTTGATAGAATCAACCATAATCTTCAACATCTTCATAGAATCCATCAATAGAACAATGAACACAAAGGAATATACCACTATAGTGTCTCTTCACAGCTCACTACTGTCACTGTCACTCAATCTTCTCTTCAGTCTTCAGCAGTTGCTCCTTCCATTTGTTTTAGCTCTTTTAAACTTAGATTCATCCTTTCCAAAGGTTAGAAAACTTTCCCAAAGTCACACATACATTCTACAAAACACTTACAGAAGGTCTACAAAACAGTTACAGTACAATACCAGAGCAGCTACAATACAGTTACAGTACAGAGACAGAGCAGAGACAGAGGCTCTACATAAGGTCTACAAAGGGTTACAAAAGGTCATCAGAACCTCATAACTCATTCTCAAACCATTCCAAACTATCAAAAACTATTCAATAGGCTTCCAAAAGATCTCAATCTTCATCAATCATCAATCCATGCTTCATATAGAAGAAAATCAGAACAAAACAGAAGCTATACAGAAGGTATACAGAACTAATCAGAACCTCAACAGAACATCATAGAGCTTCGTATCTCCACTGAGAATCATCATGAACTTCCAAAACATAATCAATAACATCCAAAACACTCTCAAATACTTTCTTTATCAACCATACATCACTCTAAATCCATCAAAAATTAATCGTTCAAACCTCAAAAACAACAAAAATCAGTCAAAAATTCAATCTTTTTCCACTCTCAACAAGAACTACTTGCTCTGTTTTTGTGTTAGTGCCATAAGTTATGTGAATGAACCATGTTCCCTAAAAGGCTTAATTAAGAAAGCTGATTTTTAAATGTCACACATGATTGTGATAGGACATAATTTAAAAATAAAGCTATCAAGGGAAGCGGGTGGGCAGAACCCCCGATGGATCTGTCCTATAGTAGGGTGGTCCCAGAGAACTGGGAGGCTTCTCACAAGGTTTTACCGTTGTTCTTGACCTTTAGGCATTGCTAGGTTAGAACCCGATTCATGCCATTTTAGGGGACTAGAATGGGACTATGCCCTATGGGCAAAGAGGTTAAGCGGTGCATCCCTCTCGTTTCCCATTCTCTTTGAACCAAGTGCGCTATGAATCTACTTCAGCTTGGGTATCTCTACGCAAAGTAGGATGTCCAAGACCCAGTGTTAGAATGCTATCATGAGACCTTGACCACTAGAAATGTAATATTCTCCCCCCCATGCTCCCCCTGTGCCTTCCACCATAAGAACCCCCCCTTAAAAATTGTTAATTTTAAAACAATTTTTTTTACTCTCCCTCTCTCTCCCCATGCCATTTGCATGGTGGGGAGAGAGAGTGCGCGTGTGTGAGTAAAGGGGAAGAAGGGGGCATGCAGCCCCAGAAGTGGAAGGGGGTGGCGGCTGTGAACACCCGTCTCCCCCCCCCCCCCCCCCATACAACCTCCCTTCCTCCCTCTATAAAGGGAGCCCCCTCGTGGGGCTGAAGGACAGAGTGCCCCCCCTCCTTGGTCGACGGCTACAGCTCCTCCCCTCCTCATAATGCAGCCCCCTTCCTCGTCTTCAGCAGCACTCCCCCCTGGTGATTTCAGCGCCCCCCCATGATACAAAAAAGAAGCGCCGGCCTACTGAGAGAAGAGGAAGAGAGAGAAGAAGAACAAGAAGAGGAAGAGGGAGAGAGAGAGAGAGAGGAGAAGAAGAAGAAGAAGAAGAAGAAGAAGAAGAAGAAGAAGAGGGAGAGAGAGAAGGAGAAGAAGAGAAGAAGAAGAAGAGGGAGAGAGAGAGAGAGAGAGGAGAAGAAGAGAGAAGAAGAAGAAGAAGAAGAGGGAGAGAGAGAGAGGAGGAGAAGAGAAGAAGAAGAAGAGAAGAAGAGGGAGAGAGAGAGAGAGGAGAAGAAGAGAAGAAGAGAAGAAGAGAAGAAGAAGAAGAAGAAGAAGAAGAAGAAGAAGAAGAGGGAGAGAGAGAGAGAGGAGAAGAAGAGAGAAGAAGAAGAAGAAGAAGAAGAAGAAGAGGGAGAGAGGGAAGGAGAAGAAGAGAAGAAGAAGAAGAGGGAGAGAGAGAAGAGAGAGAAGAGGGAGAGAGAGGGAGAGAGAAGCTTCTGGAAGCTTCTTCTCTCGCCTCCTTAAAGAGAGGTCATACACCCCTCTTGGTATCTCCGAAAATACGCCCTCCCCCTTCCCTTAGATCTCTTCCTCCACTCAAGGAGAGGTGGCGAATCTTGCATAGGAGAGTGCGAGAACTCTATCACTCGTACACGCATCTTCGAGTATGGCCCCGAAGCGTAGTTCCACAAAGACGGCCGAAAACCCTACAAGCATGGATGAAGGTTCGAAATAAGGTGGCACCGCAACCGCGAACGGTTCATCAGGCCATCAATACCACCGGAATCCAGGCATCAATCCAAACCTAGGTATGAACTTAGTTGTGATGTATGTAATGAGCAAGATAACTTCTGTCGTAAGATGTCATCATAATTGGTGGAATTGATTAGAGATTGCATCATAAAGTGCCAAAAATTCTTGCATAAAGTGCATTGCTCTTTGCACAAGCTCTTGCTTAAAATGCATTTCAGAGGACATTGAAAGAAACCAAGTGCATGTCCGTATTGCAAGAAGGATTCTAAGGTACATGTAATAACCTGTTGAAAAGATTAAAGTGTAGCTAGGCTCATACAACGATCACATAAAGATAGATCATTCAAGAAGATCATAGATCGTGTAAATAATTACATGGAGGATAATGTTAAGATTGCATGCATAGAAAGCACCTTCGCATATGTGGCATAAAACAACGTATGGATTATATCAAAATTGTAAGCATTGAAATGAAGGCATGGCATCACGTTGCGTGCCTTAAAGTTGTTGGGAAAATTCAACGTTGTTTGTAATTTCCCAACTGGGACTGAGATCCATGAGTCCCATGTCAAAGCCCTTGGTGACTTCAAGAGGGATAGGTAAAAGCTTAAGCACATGTGAGTATTATTAAGAGGGCTTAAGAAGATTATACTTAAGTCAGCGTAGGAACTATTCTAAACAGAACCATCTTGACCAACCATGGTCAAGGGGATAGACAATCTTGATCAATTAAGATTAAAGATAAAGGTATATAGGTACTTCGAGGGATCTAGGAGATAACCAGCAAGCTGGCCAACCGAGGACGACAGGGTTGTCCATGACCTATTTTTACCAGGAGACCTAAGGTAAGGATAATTAGGGTCGACAGGGTACAAACCCTAACCTGAAGATAAAAGGGAAAACAAGCAACCTAGCTTGCCAAGCCCCTGGGATCTCGCCAAGTCGCGAACAATCCAGGATCGCATGCTGGGAGCATCCGGAAAAAAGGAATCACACCTGAGCAGTCGGTCGTACAAACGACCTTTGAAATGATCGTGATTGTACACTTAGGTACATTGTTTGAACTTCTCTACTCAAGGAACTAAATCAAGGCAAAACACTTAATGCTTCAGGTTAAAATCCTAGAGGGAGAGGCAGGTTTAGTTACCTCCGACTATCTGCCTGGCCCTATCTAAGGGGGTTGTTAGCTGCACCGGATATGTGGACCGAACCCGCCACGAGAGGTCTCTCCATGGGTGTTGCTCGGAGCAGGAGGACGCTTGGGTGCCAGGGGAGGCTCTCGCTATAAATTCCTTACCTCCGGATCCCACACAAGAGGCCGACGTGACTCGAGATGGGATCTCGAGGCCCGTGTACTAGTCTACGGGTAGAACTTGGAGCAGTAATCCTGTAGATTGCTGGGATAGCCTTCATGCATGATGTTTGATGTATTCCGGGATTATGATAAATAAAGATCAGATATTTGAAAAATGAACTTGATTGACATTGTTTTTGTGTCAGTACCTAAGTTACATGAAGGAACCTGTGATTAAATTAATTAATTAAGGAATCTTCTTTTGCATGTCAAACATAATGTGGTAGGTAATTAGATAACTAAGCAAACCGAGGAAAGTGCGGTGGACGTGACTTGGGTCCGTCCTACGAAAGGGTGGTCCCAGTTAGCTAGGAACTTTTCTCAAAAGACGTGATAATGAGACTCTGAAGACCTAGCGTCAATAGAGTTAGAACCCCAATTTATGTTGTTTTAGGGGAATGGAATGGGACTATGTCTTATGGGCAGAGAGGTTGAGCTTCGCATCACTCTCGTTTCCCATTCTCCATGAACCAAGTGCAGCATAAATCCGCTTCGACTCTGTTGTTCCTACTCAAAGTGGGTCATCTAGAGCTCGACGCTAGCTACTTCCTAGAGACTTTACTGATAGGAAAGGAACCCTAACTTCAGGTCGATCCTAAGTGGGATCAGCCGGACACTTCCGCTCGGGGTAGACTCGAGAAGACGTAGATCGCAAACCCTGTGACATTCCTTGCAAGTGCCAGGTGGCACTTTCTAGACTCTCTTCCCGATGGGCTGCTTAGACGTGTCCCACAAGCGAACGAGCTAACACATTACAGTTGGTATCAGAACAAAAAACTTCATGATGATACATGAGTGATTAATGTTCGGTTCATAGACATATCCTAAACAGAAATAACTTGAGTGGTATGGCTTGATTGTCAGGCACCTTCTGCACCCACGAATGCTGACATGCAAGAGAAGAAATTTCTTCTCAGGCAAATTAAGCCACCCGAGTTTGATGGCAAAGGAAAGGACTGTTCAAGCTGACGCCGAGATTTGGATTGAGTCCGTGGAGGACTATTTGGAGGTAGCAGGAAATGCACCTGCTAACTAAGCCATACTCGCCAAACTTAAGCTTACAGGCGAAGCGAGACTTTGGTGGAAACAGTGGTGCAGAGACCAAGTGATCTCGGAGGGGACAGTCACTTGGGATAAGCTTAAGGAAGCCGTGCAAGGGAGGTATCTACCACCTGCCTACCACACACAAAAGATGAACGAATTCTATGACTTGAAGCAGCTAGGATTATCCCTTGAAGCATATTATTCAAAGTTCGTTTTACTCCTAAAGTATGCACCCCCAATGGATATGACACAACAGGTGCCAAAATTCTGTGTTGGGTTGAATCCAGCCATAAACACTCGATTGGAATCAATGTGCCCAATGGACCTACAAGACACACTCATTCGAGTTGCTCCAATAATACAGGAGATGTAGACCAAACCAAGGAACAACAGGATTTGGCCTTATAAGGATCAGAATAAGGGTATGTCTATGGCTCAGACTAAGAGAGCGCAGGTTCAGAATCTGGGCCAAAGAAAGAAAGCTAGGGCCAATGCTGTCAACAACTTGGTTCCAACACAAAGTAATGATCGCAACCCACGTTGCTTCCATTGTAACGAGCCCAAACACTTCAAGAGAAAGTGCCCCAAGCTTAGCAAAGGACATCACCAAGGGCAATTCCAAGGTCAAAATAGAGCCGCTCATGGCCAAGGAACTACCATTATGGCCAGAGGGAGAACCTCCAGTGTTTCCAACAAGGAGCTGGACAATGAAGAAGATCCATCCATGGATGCTAACATTGAGAGGGCAACGGTTCACGCCACTCTTCACAAGAAGGGTCCGAATCGCCAATTCTGGGTGATTCAAACTCCATCAGAATATCAAGGTAAAAGCTTCAAAACCCTAATTGACTGTGGCAGTACACATTCCTTCATTTCACCAATCTGTGCAAAAAGATTAGGGATAACCACAACAGATGCACCTACTTTACTTGTGGAATTAGCGAATGGACGTGAGGTTACTTGTACTAAGCAAACTGCTAAGGTGAAATTCCTACTGGGTGGGAAGCCAACTTCTATGAGATTCAGGGTAATGAACCTAGGTGTCCACGAATGTTTACTCGGAATGGATTGGCTAATACCCAATGATGCCCATATCCACTATGGGAAGGGCCAAGTCTCCTTCTGAAATTCTAAAGGGGAACTAGTCACGACTCAAGGAGAGACTAATAAGCCAAAAATATAGTTGGCAAAAGCAACACGGATAATAAAAGGTGTTCAAAAGGGCCTACCTGTCTATCTGATTCAATTGAATAAGCTAGATCAAAATCAGGAATCTAGAGAAGAACCTGCATGGTTAAAGGAATACACATACGTATTTCCTGAAGATTTGATGGAACTTCCTCCCCAAAGGGAAGTAGATCATGAAATCAAACTTGTGCCAGGAGCTGCACAAGTCGCAAAGAGGCCGTATAAGATGTCCATTCCGGAAGCTATTGAACCGAAAGAGCAACTCAAGCAAGTGTTAGATCAAGGCTACATCCATCCTAGCAGTTCACCATGGGGAGCTCCAGTGTTGTTTCAAAAAAAGAAAGATGGAATGCTTCGCCTATGCATTGACTACAGAGGGTTGAATCAAGCAACCATCAAAAATAAATACCCCATTCCAAGAATAGATGAATTAATTGATCATCGTCAATGGGCGAAGATCTTCTCAAAGATAGATCTCAGATCTAGATATTATCAGATAAGGATCAAGGAAGAAGATATCCCGAAGACTGCATTCAGTACAAGGTATAGACACTTCGAATTCCTAGTGATGTCATTCGGGCTGACAAATGCTTTTGCTACCTTCAACAGGTTAATGCATGATATCTTTAGGCCCTATCTTGATGACTTCGTACTCGTCTTCTTTGACGATACCCTAGTCTACTCAAAACAGGAAAATGATCATGAACCCCAACTTCCCATTGTTCTTGAAACAATGAGAGCACACAAGATTTATGCCAAGAAGAAGAAGTGCGCATTTTTCAAGCGACAAGTTGAATATCTGGGATTCATTGTATCATCAGAAGGAATTTCAGTAGGTCCAGCTAAGAGACGTTATGGAATGGCCAACGCCAACTTCTGTCAAAGAAATATGATTCAATAGAAGACTTCGTTTGATAAATACATATGCTCCATTCTTGATAATAGGTCCTCACGACGTTGTTGATGCCTTAGTTCATGTGCACACAAGGTATTATTAAGTGCATTGATTTCTTCATGTTTTTGAGGCTCTTCAAGGCTCTCTTAGGGTATATTCTCCAGCATAGAATCTTTGATTTGCTGAGCATAATCATCCTGGACCTTATTTTTGCCTTTATACCCTACCATAATAGTGCAGTCCTGCAGTACCCCTTGTCAAAAAAACAGCTATAACTTGGGCTAGGAAACTTTGATTCCAAAACTTTTTGATTCAAATCAAAGCCAAGGATGCCCTCTTTAAGATGAGCTATAGCACACTATAATAGGTTTAGGACAGAAAATTTTGCAATTCAATCTTTGAGTCTAAACTATCCAAGCATGCACTCCCAAATGGCTACCAAACCCTATAGAAGGCTGAATAGGACTTGTGAGCACCTTGTAGTACCTGCACCTATACTTCAATAATGAATTTTGTACCTGTAAGGATCTGTAAATACCCTACAGTGTCTTGTAAAGTCCCTTTTTACCCTGTTTTGCTCCTGAAGGTACTTGAGTCTTTGGAAACACTTCAATCTTCAATTCTCCACTCATTGTACCTATGTGAGAGATAAAATGGCAGGACAGGCTCCCTACACAGGCTCCGAATCATCGAGAGGTGGGAAAAGTTCCTCCCGGGTCGGTTGGTTGCACCCCTTCGGGATCTTCAATAGTGAGGGAGGGTCACCTCTCTTTTGTCCCACTATCTCCCCCGGCATCCACCTTTTTCCTTGATGGGTATATCAACATGGCATTAGCATTCTATGCTAATCAATCAGCATGAAATGCATTTCTGAAATATTTATTCAACCACTTTCATGAAATGCAATTGGATGGAAATTTTGAAAGATTGGATAGGAAGAGGGTCTTACAAATGCAATTCAGTGACTCACTGATTGCAAGTACTTACCCTTTTACAATATTTCAGCTTGGGTAAAAGAATTTCAACCAATCAAATCAAGGTTATGCATCAAACTTGGTAAATGATATCTATGATGAAATATGATTAAATCAATGTTGAAATTCAATGAAATGAGTTCGAATTAATAGGAAGAGCACTAATCTCTAATCTATTGATCAATTCAGAGAATTAATTGATCAATAATCTCTCATCAACAAGTGGAAAATCATAAGCAAGTGGATTATTGAGAGATTTCAAAGATTAAGCAAGAAAGATACCTTGATTAAGCTTGAAGAAGATGGTAGATGTTAGCTCCAATCCAAATAATGGAAGAATCCACCATATAGCTTTAAAGATTCATAAAATCAGTCCATATAAGCTTCAATATGATCAAATTCGTGAAGAATCAATGCCTTGAGCTTGCTTGAACACTTGAATACTAAAGATTCGAGCCTCTTGAAGGAAAGCCCCAAAATAAACCTTCAATATGAGCTCCAATATCCTCCACGAGCTGAAATCCTTGCAATTTGTTGAAGAATCCTAACTAAAAGGATCCACCGGCTAAATTGATGAAGAATATTCAAGAAATTGTTGAGAAATGAAAGCTTGGGTTGAAGCTTTCATGGCTGTCCATGGATTGCATGGTTAGGGTTTACAAGAGGGCTGAAGATTCACAAATAGAGTACAATCTTCAAGGATTACTAAGTGTTTTCATTGCCAATGATTAAAGGAAGTGACAGAGGCTGAGGATGAAGCAGGAGTAGTAGAGAAAAGGCTAGAATCAGCCCAAAAAATGCACCGCATTTTTTGGGGTTGTTTCTGGCTCCATAGCTGAGCTCCTCTCTTTGACAAATAGGTAGTCATCTTGAAGATCTTGAAGCAGGGAAGCTATACCGTGTGTTGCTTGGCCAAGAAGAGCAGGGATTTGAGAGTTATGAAAGCATCTTGATGGTAGACTCCATGAAACATGCAGTAAGCTCCAAGAAAGGGGAAAGAG
This sequence comes from Lygodium microphyllum, assembly GCF_053477565.2. NCBI lineage: Eukaryota > Viridiplantae > Streptophyta > Polypodiopsida > Schizaeales > Lygodiaceae > Lygodium > Lygodium microphyllum. The sequence continues at coordinate 117,751,047 of NC_141148.1, read as the reverse complement.
AACCCTCCCTTTTCAAAGTAACCACAGTTTGTCTCCAAACTAAGCCTGGTTAACTCCCATTTAACCTAGTTACCTCCAAATTGCATGAAAATTTAATGACGACCTGCTACTTTAGCCTCCCAACCACATCCATATCTGACCTTAAAGATCTCCAGATGTAGTCTCCAGCTAACTGTAGATGGTCTGCAACCCTCTACTATTCAATGTCTTTGTCAAGTACTTGTCTGAAATTGATTTTGATGGAGAAAAGTTAGACTGAAATAGAAGGAAAAATGAATCAAAGACCAATGCTCTGATACCACTTGTCAAGAAGTGGACTGGAGAGAGAGGAAGAGGAGAGAGAAGACTACAGAAGAGAGAAGAAAGAGTGTAGAAGAGAGAGAAATAGAGTGACGAGGGGAGAGAGACTAGAATAGGAGAGAGAAAGACAAGAAAGAGAAAGAAGCCATTGAAGCTGTGAGAAGGATGAGAGAAGAAGGATAGTAATGTATTAATGTGTCAAAAAGATAGGAAAATTTACATGTCCTCTCCTTTTATACCAATGTCAGTGTCACATGGCATATCATCAGTATTATTCACACACTAAATCCTTATTCTTCCCAGCTTCTTACATAAGCCAATTGTGCATATGAGATCTCCCAAAAGTAATAGAGATCCACCAAGCTACAACTAACTTACTATGTATGAACAATGAAGCTCAACTACATAACCACCAAGTAAGCATCCAAGATGACAAACCCATCTGAAAGGAGGAAGTACTGAATGTACAAACCAAACCTGAAATAGCCCATAAACATTGATTGCATAAATAATGTAGACCATAATCAACTACGCATATATATATAAGCTAGTAAGAGTCTCCCATTGACTTGAAAGTCCAAGCTCCACAAAGAAAAGATGAAAGTGATGCCATGGAAGCAAACCCAATGTCCAAGAGCAAAACAAATGTCAATACATGTGTCTCATAGTATCTATGTGCCCAGTGGCATAAAGCAATACATTTAGGAGCATGCACCCATAATAAGCCTTCAAACTCGTAACCAAGAGAGCTTCAAAGTAAGTAGCCATTGCGAATATGCAACCATCAAATCTCAAAGCCAAAGCCTATCTCAACATAAGAATATCCAAGCATAATAACCAATTCCAAGCATCAATACATCAATGTAGCATCTCCAAAGCATGTGTAGCATTCAATACATATGCCTTCATAGTGCATGCTTGCATCCCATAGGGTATTATAGCAAAAAGTCCTTCAAGAACTGAGCGAAACAATCTCTAATCTCTCTAAAAGCCTTTCCCAAGCATCAATACATCATCTGGCATTGCAAACTTGTCTTATAAGCATCACAAAGCATTAATCAATCAAATGCTTGCTGCCCAAATAGTGTACAACTATCTATCCTAAATTATAGAGCAATGGTTGATCTGAATCTCTCTAAATGATGCAGGATACTAAGTCAAAGGAAGCTGGGAAGAATCACAATGTGCTTAATAATGAATAGTAGGAGCAACAGGATGATTTGGAGGAAGCCTGGAAGAACCACAAAGTGCTTGATAATGACCAACAGGAGCAGTAGAATGAACTGGAGCAAGTGAGACAAGTAGAGAGTAGTCCTAAAAATGCATCAAATTTGTGTATTATTTCCTACTCTCCTTCTTAACTACTACTAGTGGTGACACTATTGGGGCTTCTGGCATTCACAAATACCTTGGGGAAGGCTAAAGAATGTGTCAAAAAGGTGGGGAGCTCATCCGGGATCAAAGGGCTGATGCATACCTCAATGAGTGGCTAATATGGAGGCTAAGAACCCAACACAACTCTTTTTGTCTTATGACCTTCTCTCTCCAATTCTTGTTATCCTCTCTCTCTCTCTCTCTCTCTCTCTCCCTCCCTCCCTCTCTCTCTCTCTCTCTCTCTCTCTCTCTCTCTCTCTCTCTCTCTCTCTCTCTCTCTCTCTCTCTCTCTCTCTCTCTCTCTCTCATATCCAAGATTTAAACTCCCATACTGTCTCTTTCTCTCTCCCATCCTTCTCTCCAAATTTCCCCACTGCCCCTCTCTCATGTTGAGGGTTCAAACTCCCATACTATCTCTCTTTCTCTACCTTCAATAATGCATCAATAGTTTTCTCTCTTTAATTTCTTTATCTCACTAAGAAACAACTTATGTGCTCATTTTTTATAATTATATCCGAATGTATTGGTAATTCAACTGCACACACATACATGAAACTACATACATACACATCTCTCTCTCTCTCACACACACACATTAGGCTTACATATGGATTGAACTCATTCATCCATTGACAATAGACCCTTCCAATTATTTTAGAATCGCTTAAAATAGCTTCATGTTACTTCATTACATGTATTAGATATTCCTCCCAAGAATGCACACTATGATGCTCCAAACTATAGAAATCAAATATTCTATATATAATTTGAAACACAAATGTATTATACATCACATTGCATGAACATATCACATGAGAATAAATAAGATGTATGTGTTTTACAAGTTGAAAAACTGCCATGCATAAAGCAAATGAACTTGTTATATTGCAAATATTGTTGGGGTAAAAGACCTCTGGGCCTGCCCATGTACACTGTGACCGCCCATTCTTTATTCATATATAATATGAAAGTGCAATAAGGCTATCATATAACATTGTTGACAGTACCTACATTGTGTGTGCTCTTCTCTCCCGCATCTCCTGCATCCCTTTCAACTGGTATCAGAGCAGGTCCTTCACGAGCACTTCCTGGCCTTTCTCAGCATCTACACGAGGTATGAGAGCTTGCTTCTCACTCTGTTCTCAACCATTCTTTGACATGAACAGTAGGGTTTCATGAAGAGGCAGCCATAGCTTCCATCATTGAAGCTTGTTCTCTTCACCTCTTGCTTGGACTTGTCCTAGGATTGTGTAGGCCTATTGTAGGCCTTCATTGGGCTCTTACTTATCCCCTACCCACCCTGATTTGGCCCCTCAAGTACAGTAGCATGTTTGTAAAAATGGCTCAAAAATCACTCTTTTTGTCATATCTCGGGTATTCGGAACCCGATTCAGGCAAGGTAAGAGTCTAAGTTGGGGTTTTGGCACACTCCAAACGCGATGGTGATGTCGAATTTGCCAAATTTTGATGAAAAAATATTCCACAATAGATTTTAGGTTTGAGACAACATGTATTTGTATGCTTATGGCTTATGTGATGCTTCTATTGATGTCTATTGATATCGGATCACTTGTGGATGCTATGCCTCTTATGTGAGATGCATTTGGAGCTGATTTAGCTCAGCCATTGACTATTTTAAATAGTCCCAGATCTGACCAAAATAGGGCAGCCACCTATTACTTCAATTTTATGCTTACAGGTCTTGGCATTTGATGCCCGATTATGCCCAGTTGGTGCCTATACATACGAGAATGTATGCCTATGGTTTGCTTATGGATTTGAGCTTGGATTGAGCACTGATTTGCTCAGTTTACAGAGGTTATATGCTACTGGAAACTTCAGGGCTAAAGCTATTTAATGATTTTCCAGGTTATGCCTATTGCGTACTGAGTGCTCCTAGCTACTTGGTTTGATGTATTCACGCATTTGGATGATGCCACATGGTTCTTCTATGCTCCGAAATTGTTTTGAGCTGAGATTAGAGCTCAATTTTATGGTTCACTGTCATGACATGGTTTATGCCTAGGCTACCCAGTGCGGGTTATGATGTCTTGATGAATGCTTTTGGTTGGTTGTGGATGGCAGTTGTTTGAGCCTCATCTTGACACTCATTTGAGTATCCCCTTGAGCAGTTGGACATTGACTCGGCCTTTTCCGTTACGACTTGGCTTTTTTTGTTACGACCTTGGATGCTATATGGGATTTGATGCTCTGATTATGGATCTTGGCTATTACTTGAATGCACTTACAAGTATTGAGCAGTGAACTGCTCTCTTGTTTTGGCAGTTGCCTATTGAGTTGTGATTGCTCGTTTGCATTTGATATGCGGGATACTTACTGATCAGTGGACTTGGATAGTGCTTGGGATTTACAGTTATGGCTGTCTTGCTTCTCTGTTGTATGGCATCTATGCTATTTGGGCTACTATTGCCCGTGTATGTCAGGGAGCTAGTTAATTATGTCACCTTTGCACTTTAAAAATTCTTCTCTTTAGGGGAGCCGTACAAGCATATAGCATGTCTCAAAAATCTAGTCCTATACTGATGAAAGGTTACTACAACCCACATTGCAATCCAAGATTGTGTCCCATTCTCTCATGTATGTATGCAATATAGACCTCCAAAAAGCCATGCCACACTACATGCCACCCGTGGCATATGCAATGTTAATACTAAGGTACTAACAATATATTAAAAGTTAAACTTCACCTCTCCATCAGTTTGAAAAAAAGGGATCTCATATTAATCTCTCGTGGGAGCTCCTATCATATATTGCACCTAGGCATCCATTATTATAGCATCTATCATGAATTCTAGATGGATGATTCCTTCATTATTGACATATGTGTGCATGCATGCTAATTTTTGTATCACATATAGCTACATTTCAAATATATATACAAATACTAGATAGTGTAGTCCAAAAAAAGGAGTGACTAAGTTTAATATTATTGCAAGCAATCGGCATGATCATATTACAATTTGACACCACATATCTATTTGCCTCCAACAATACAAATAGACACCTCATTGTGGACCACTTGTGTCATTCACAAGGTCCAACATCTTTTCCCCAACTCAATTTGCCAGTGCCTATCCTCTCCACCATGGAGAGTATAGCGGTAATGAAAATTAAGAGCTCTACATCTTTGAGCAAGTGATTAACTAGATGCATCACATCAACGATTAACTCCACCTTAGTCTAGGAGTTCCATGATGGAATTTGATCTCCCAATCCATGTATGAGACTATAGCTTTAGGTAGATTAACTACCATGATGTCACATACAATCTTGACCAAATTGTGTTGGTCAAACTCCTCCAATGCCTCTACTAATCAAGAGAATGACTCACATAATTCAAAACTCCCCTCTCTCCCTTGATCTAGCTTTTTTTTTTTTTGCCCTCTCCCCATTCAACATCAATATCATCATCAATGTCACACACACACACACACACACACACACACACACACACACACACACACACACACACACACACACACACACACACACACACACACACACACACACACACACACACACACACACACACACACACACACACACACACACACACACACACACACACACACACACACACACACACACACACACACACACACACACACACACACACACACACACACACATTCTACTCCTCTCTCCCTATGCATTTGCTTTTTGCTTTTGTTAATTAATTAGTTAGAAATTAGTATTGAGCATACATAATTAGTAAGTAGTGTTACTTAGTATTAGTAGTTAGTAAGTAGTATTAATTAGTAATAGTTTGTTAGTTTTTGTTAGTTATTAATTAGTTAGTATTAGATAGTCAAATTTTAGTTATTATTAGTCCATCAGTATAATTAGTAATTAGAACTGCCTAATAATTAGTATCAGTATTAATTTGATAGTTAATAAGTAGAATTCATTAATAAATTCTTAGTAATTAGGGATTAATAGTAATAATTAGTTATAAGTAGTATATTAACTAGTTAGTGATTAGTATTAGCATAAAGGAACTCCATGTATTAAGGGATCGAAAGGGTGAATGGAAGTAGGAAATGAAGTGCATGACGATGATTTTCAAAATGTTAGTGATGAGGTTAGAGTAGTGTGACATTGGAAAGGGGCAACAAAGAAGGCAATAAACAACAAGAATGAGTACTCTTTAACCATGAATATATAAGATTTTAGGAGTTGATTTTGAAAATGTCTCACCTCCTAGTGCTAAAAGACTCCTTTGTCTCTCCTTCCACTAAAAGGCTACTTTTGGCAACTACAATATGTTCTAACAAACTTTAGTTCAAGGAATAAGGAAGGCTTTTGAGGTCTTCTTCTAACAAGGAAGTATTGGCCGTCTAGGAAAGACAATAATTTGTCTCATTGAAAGAGAAGTGAGAAACAATGTCCTTTTAAAAAGGCATGTTTGTTTTACATAAGGCAACACAACAAGTGGATGCTAATGAAGGCTCGTATAGATATCATAAAGATGTCTAATAAGCTATAAGGAAAAGAATAGATTCAACATTGGCTCTAAATGCAATTCTGAAGGGCCAAACAATGGTAAAAGCCTCGAAACATGAGCTTTTCAAACTAGAGACACCCAACTCAAGTGTCTTGCAAGAGTGTTATGATGTGCACATTACAAAGAACCCAACATGTAATTGTTGAGATTTCATGGATCATGCTATAGAAGGAAAGGCATATTTGGCATATAGGCACTTTTACTTCATGTACCTTCAAGTGTTTGGAATGGATGCAAATATAACATGTTTATACACCAACCCATGTTATCTCATATTTGGAAGTAGAATAACTTTTCTAGTGTCACCCATAGTGTCATCAAGGTTTTAAAAAAAGAAGAATTATTGTAGTTATTAGCACAAATGTATTTTCTTATGCTGAGAAAAATTTGTCACTACTCATATAGTTAAACATGATCCAATTTTTGATAATCTTTTTTAATTTTTCTCTATCTCAATATGTGGTATAGTAACATAAATGGATGTTCAATGAAATTGAAATCAATCATATTTAATGAGAGAGAATATTTTTTATATTGTCTATTGTAACACTCATCGATAGATAGTGGAATACAAATCCTATAGATCTAGAGAGCTCGCATAAATGCTTTTGTATCTCACACACACACACACACACACACGCACGCACGCACGCACGCACGCACACACACACACACACAAATGGAAACATGTGTATACACCAACCTATGCTATCTCATATTTGGAAGCATGACTTTTCTAGCATCACCTCTGTAGTGTGACCAATGAAAAAAAATGCTAGTTATTATCACAAATGTATTTTCCTGTGTTGAGAAAAAATTGTAATTGCTCATATGATTAAATGTGATCCAATTTTTGATCCTTTTTTCTATTTTTCTCTATCTTGGTCTGTGGTGTAGTAGTATAATTGGATGTTGATCAAAATTGAAATCAACCATATTTTATGAGAGAGAGAATACTTTTGATTATCTTTGTTGTAACACTTATCCATAGATAGTGAGATACATATCCTATAGATCTAATGAGATACAAATCCTATAGATCCTAGAGAACTCACATAAATGCTTTATTGCAAATGTGTGTGTGTGTGAGAGAGAATTGGAGAATGTGAAGGTCGTGGCAAGAAGGAGGAGAAGGAGGAAGAGGAGGAGGAGATGATGGTGCTAGGGGAGGACAAGGAGAAGGGGAAGAAGGTGGTGGTGGCGGTGGTGAAGGAGGTGGTAGTGGTGATAGTGAAAGTAAAAGTGGAGATGGTTGAAGCTAAGAGTATAATAAGTGAATTATGTGGAACAAAAATAGAGGGGTTGCCAAAATTTTTTTGCTAAAAAGCTCACTTCTTACTCTTCCCTACAGAGTTTCTATATGTTGAAGTGGATGGTCTGCCTCCATGGACATCCTAGTTGGGATTTTGAGTGTTGAAGATCTTCCACTATCTCAAATGCCCATCAGGCCTCAAGGTGTCACCTCAATAGAAACTCTAGTGATTGCTTCAAAAGATCGAAGGAAAAATAAAGAATTATAGTCATCTCCCCCTAAGTTTCTAAGGGAAGCTACTAATTATTGGTAAAACGCCAACAACAATGATTACCCTTGTTGTAGTGACCACACCTTTGATCTAAAGTCAATGGGCTATGATTGAGAAGGTCCTATGGAACTCTTATGGAGCTATGGAGGATTGTTCAAAAGGCCTTCTATCTCTTTGGAAGTAATTGCTATCCTTAGAAGAGATGGGGGCTATCATTGTCAAGCAATACTTTAGCTTGGCTAGACTTCTAAGAGGGCTATGACCTGGCCTTTCTTGGGAAGGTAAGATGGTGACAAGTTGTAAATTGAAGTTCCTCCCATTATCTATGCCACATGGGCTACATGAATAGTGGAAGGGATACTCAAAGAGTTGGAGTGGAGGTGTGAACATAGTCATAAGGGAGATGCAACCTACTCTAAGTTGTCTAGCTGTGCTTTTAAAGACCAATTTGTTTTTCAGGACTGAGGTTGTCCAAAATTCTCTCGGTGGCAAGATGGATAGATGTAAAGGATGGATATAAAACAACGATTGGAGCTAGAGGAAATTTAGACCAATTTCAAATTGAAGGGTGAAGAAAAGGAGAGGTTGAGTGAGGTCCTCCATAGGGAAAAAAATGAATGGTTGACATAGAATGCCATAAGGTTGGATGACCTTTGTGTGACAAGCCATCAAAGCTTCTATTCTTAAGACTTAAGAAGAGGTAGAAAGATCTATTTCCTCTCATGATAACACACAAGTGGAGATTTAGGTTACTAAGTAAGTGGAGAGCTATCCCTAGTTAGAATGACTGAATTTGCTATTTTGGAGGATATATGACTCCCCACTAAAGATAGAGTTGCTAGACTCTTGAAGGTTTCCAAAATTTGCCGCATGTGTCAATGTAAGAAAGAGACCCTCATACATGTGTTTTGGCAATGTAGGCATACAAGAGTTTTGTGGCTAGAACTAGGGACTAGTTTCAGTATATCAATGTCTATACAATGATGAAGAGGGAAACTTTAGTTTTGGGGATAGAGATAGTTTGGAAGAAGAGACCCTAAAGATTTGGATTGTAATTAGGGTAGCTAGTTGCAAACCTTTGTGGGCCGATAGGAATAGGTTATTTATGTAGAAAATCCCTAAGTTGTTTCTTGAAGTTGATGTGTGCCAAAAATACTCATCGTATATGCAAGGTTTGCGTAAGTCTAATAATGTCTTCAAGGTTGCATGCAAGCTCCTATACAAGGGATTCTGGAGTCTTTTGGTTTCACTTGTCTCTATCATACATGCTGATGTAAATATCGCCAATAATATATCACCGTTACATGATTGACTAATTCTCATTAGAGCCATGTCACACTTAGGTCTATTTGACCTCCACAAGTCAATAGAGTGAAGTTGTAGCAAGTGTGGCCATGTTGCTTGACTTGATTTCCTCGAAAAATGGGGACTTAGGAAGCAAAGCAAGCATCACCAAAATTAGAGATACTAGCTCAACTTGAAAAAATAGAAGTACATGGTAACTCTGTAGTGATCACTTTCTCTCTCTCTCTCTCTCTCTCTCTGTGTCCTCCCTTTTGAAATGCTGTTTTTAATAAGCTCAAGTGTGATTCCTTAACAAAAAAAAGCTCTTTTAAATTGCTAGATCGAAGTCTTACCTCGTGTGCGGCCACTGGAATTTGCAGTTAGAGCCCCTCCACCCTAAGAGTTAGAGCCCCTCCACCCTAAGTACATTGACTGAGGCGTGACGTTGCTCTTAGGCATGGTTGAAATCTACAACCACACCACACCCTAAGCCCTAAACCTTGAACCCTCGGAGAGGAAGGCGCCCTCTAGAGTCTAGAGTCTAGACGATGGGGGAAAAAACTGTGCGAACTTGGAAGCACGAAGTTGTTGGGGGAGATGAGGTGGCATGCAGGGTGGTGATGTCGGAAGGTCCGACGTGGAGATTGGATAACGACCAAAAGGGAACAAAAAGGCCAAAGCCACGCTCTTGACGTTGGAATGGACTGTGCCCCCTGATAAATGGCCCTCTCTAAGCGGCCCAGCCCACAAGTGGGGCAACACTGCATGCAGAGAGTCTGAGTCTCGCTCCCCCCTTCCCTGTGTATCTGTCTGTCTCTTGTTCGTGTCGTCTCACAGGTCTGTATAGCCCTTGTTTGCTTCGCCTCTCCTTCCTGTCGTATTGCCCATTAACCTTTCCTGCGTCCTCGGAGCTGCCCCCTGCATCTCCTCTTCAAAATCTCGTTCTCTCTTGGTTCGTTGTACCTTCCACCATCTCTCTCTCTCTCTCTCTCTCTCTCTCTCTGTGGCTGTTTAAAAATCTCTTCAACCTCCCCTACTCCATATCACTTACATTTGTTTTGCTTTGCAAGATCCCCCGCTCCCATCTATATTAACAGATCTTTGTCCTGAAAGCGTCTCTCTTGCTGTTTTCTCCTTCCTTTCCAAGCCTCCCTGCTCCCATTACTTATCAGATCCTTGTCCTCAGATGTATCACCATCATTTCTTTTGACTCCTTCAGCTAGTTTCCTAAAGAGATCCAACGATATTTCCTCACACGCTTTTCATTATCCCTAAGAGTTTAAGAAAACAGAAACAGCATGACTCATTCCCTGAAAGCTTTGCCCTTTTCATGCACAGCTAATGGCCCCAAATGCGGTACTTCTGAGATAAAACTTACCTCCTTTGCTTCGAACAACCTCGGCTCTAGAGCCGCCTCTGAGAAGCTGTCTTTGAAGAGGACTTATAGGCCCTCTGCACTATCCAGAAAACATTGTCTGCGCACAGGAGCTCTTGCAGAGTACAAGGATGGCATGCATAGTGATGGAGCCACCACGGTTATGGAAAATCCAGATGCCGAAACCACCCTTCTTAATGCGAACGGGCTGTTGCAGCACGTTGGCTCTCCTGTGGAAGAGAAGCCATTGCTTGAAGTGGATGCTGTGACTGAGGCAGAGCTGAAAGAAAATGGGTTCAGGAGCACTCGGCGAACAAAGCTAGTCTGTACCATTGGTCCTGCATGTTGCTCAGCTGAGCAGCTTGAGGCATTGGCCATGGGGGGCATGAATGTGGCAAGACTTAATATGTGTCATGGCACCAAGGAATGGCACTCCAAAGTGATTGGGCATGTGAGAAAGCTTAATGAAGAGAAAGGGTACAGTGTTGCTGTAATGATGGACACAGAAGGTAGTGAGATTCACATGGGTGATCTAGGAGGCTCCTCTGCAGTCAAAACAGAGGTACTTTTTCCATCTAATAAACAGGATTAGTACTACACAATTAAATTCGTTTCCCAGAGTACTTGTCTCATTTAGTTAACAACATAATAGCTACACAAGTAAATAAATTGCTTCTAGAGTAAAGAAAGCTTGTTCCAAATTGGGAGATTGTGCCCTTATTTAAACTTGAGGCACTTAAAAGTGGACGTCTATTGTCAGCAGTGATAGCTCTTAGATCATGCAATATTGCTTTTATTCGACAACATGGCTTCTCTCAATGCAGCTTCTTAGCTTATCTTACTGGTAAGAAGGCAAACTTCAAGCAAGGGATAGCAAGGAATATATACAGGAAAATGGAACCTTGCACATCGCAAAGTCATCAGAGAATGCAAAGTTCTAGTTCTCGATCTTCATTTTTTCAATGCCATTCTAACTTTCTCCATCCTCTTTCTTCTGTTTGTTTTGATGATCTTGATTTTCATCCTTCTCCAGTAAGGTCTTTAAAAACTGTTATATGAATGTATTGTAGATGTTTCTCTGGTCACATTGTTGCAATGAAGCTTATTTTACCTTATGAGACGAATCATTATTATTTTATCACGTTTCCATTGTTTTTCCAAAGGATGGAGAAGTTTGGGTTGTCACGGTGCGGAAGTTTGAGGGTCCTCTACCTAGCCGCACGGTTCAAGTTAATTATGAAGGGTTTGCTGAAGGTAAGAGTGGTAGAACTTTACTGTATAGTTCATAGGAGTAGTTGCTTTGTTTCAGTAGCTACTGACGTCTCTATTGAGAAGACAAGTCTGTGCTTATTTTGAATGGAGTCTTTTCTTGTTCCGATTGAGATTGTCAAATAGATCTGATGTGTTTTTATCTTCTGTCCTGGTTTGGTTTTTAGTCTAGCAGAGTTGGTATTCAAATTGGGCTTGTCTTTCAAACAGATGTTATGATTGGGGATGAACTGGTGGTGGATGGTGGAATGGTGAGGTTTGAGGTGGTGGAAAAAGTGGGTCCAGATGTTCATTGCAGATGTATTGACCCTGGGCTGCTTTTACCCCGGGCAAACTTGACTTTTTGGAGAGATGGTCGCTTGGTTCGTGAAGGAAATTCTATGCTGCCAACCATTTCATCCAAGGTTTGTATCCTCTTTAATGGCTAAGGTAGTGATAAGCTGTAGTTTCATGCTAGCTATGTTGCACCCCTTTACACGGATAGATGCTTTTGGTTCTAGGCTGTGTTTCCAGGCCAATCTCTTTTAGGAGTATTAAGACAGTGCTATCTTGGTGTGGTGATATCTGTCAGTCTATACACCCTTTGGTTTAGATGGATGAATGGATCTGGTAAGGAGTAGGGTCTACACCTGTGAAGAAATAGCAAGAGCAGGGACTCACTTTTTTTGCTTGGAGTGGAATTTGTTTGCTCCTGCACAAAACAGCAAAAATTATCTCATTTGGAGTGAAAGCTTACATACACACGTAGAAGAAGACATATGAAGTTGTAAAGCAAAGTGGCTGTCAAGATGTGCAATATTTTAACCAAGATGCAAAAAGGAACTCTTGAGGAGTTTGGCAGCTTTCATAATACCGGCATTGGGCTCTCTTGTTACTCCTGTCAGCGGGGTTTCAGAGCTGCAGAGAAGTGGGTCACTTTTATAAGGGGAGTGTGTCACAAAAGTGCAGTCTGTAAAGGGCCAAAGTGTTCTACAACTGGTTTCGTTGGGCTGGTTTAATGATGGCGGCTCCTGAAATTGTACTATGCATCTTCTACAGCTCATCTAGGCTGCTGACTTCAGTTCCCTTGTTAAGTGCAAGTAAAGTCTTTTAGGTTTGGCTCTCTTGAAATGTGCTTCATGAAGATGCTATCTCATTGGGCAAATGCATTTATCTCCCTCTTGCCCACCCTGTGCCCCCACAACAAAAATTTGCTGTGACACTAGTTGCTGTGGGAGGCCCATTGAAAAACAGTCCCCATACTCAAGAAAAGACTAGACACTCCAATCTCTATCTGCACTTTGGTTTTCTTTAATTTCAAGACGACCTAGAAACCACGGTTTCTAAGCTCCAATGTTTTATGTCTTAAGCAAAACTTGTGCAATTGCTAATTGTTGAGCTACACTCCTACACATTGGATAGTGGGGGTGAGCAATTACTTGATGGACATTAGACACAAAGTGGTTATTGTCTTGGTCAAATAGATGAGCCATGCTCTTTCTATGAGTTACAATTGCAATGTTTTAAGACCCTCCCTGTAATGCTTTGACAGCAAGAGTACCCATACGGTTCAGGGTACACAACATGCCCATGTGAGATTGATGATCTAAGTCATATTACAAAACTTTACTCCCGTTGATTAGAAGCTTTAGTAGAGGAAGGAAAGGGGATCCTTTATTGTAGAACTATTGAAGGATAGACACTTTCTTCAGCCACTTTATTTGTATTATTCATATTTGTGTATCATTTATCATTTTAAGTTACAAGGATGTTTTGTACTTGATTCCATTAGAGGCACACCTATGGATGGCATGGAATTGGCAACATTGGCAACCACTTTGAGCAGCACGTAGGATGATGAAAAGAGAGATCCAAGTCCAATGGGGGAGCCTTGTCTGAGAAGGATTGTTGAAAATTGTAGGTGAAGGACCAGTGTCTCTTGTGTGAGCAAAGATTACCATAGCTATCATTGCCTTCATTGGAGGCAAATGTTTGGAGTTGGGGTCAGTCAAAAGGGGGTGACAACAACTCAACATGAAATTCAGACAACAAGAAAACCAGTACTAGAGAGGATTTAAAACCCTAGGCTTTTGATGTTCTGGTTCTAGCCCCATTATGGGTTGTGTTGGGCTGTGGGTCTGAGATTTGGCTTTTGATTTTGTGGTTCTAGACTCATTATGGATTTTGTTGGGTTGTGGGCCTGAGATGGCCATAGTTATGTAAAAGCTAGTGTGACATCATGGTGCCTCTTCTCGCAGGGCATTGCTTTCCATGCACAAACACCCATGGCAAGGGATATGTGGATTATGAGAATAGAGACTTTGCAAGATCATTCTTTTTAACATATTTTGCCAGTGACAAATATTTCTTTTAAGGGTGGTGGTCACAAGCAAGGATGTTGATGTTTGTTAGGACAGTTAAGTGCTATTTTTCTCTCCTTTTTGGTTCGTAGAACCAAGGTGGTTGATTGTCCTCCAAAGGATGTGCCTAGCCCTATTGGGGGTGAATTAATAGTTGTTTTTGGTAACGGGTCAGTAGAATTGGGCTTGTGCCTTTCATTTTCCACTTTGGTAGGAGGTGCAGGTGACTATCTAGAGCCATAGTCACAGGAAACAGCCATTTCCTAGCCTTTTCACCAGGTCCGTTTCCTATGAGTTTCCATTGCAGTTTCTATTTCACCTGTTTCCTAATGTTTGGCCCGAGTATCACCCAAAGGCTTCTTTCATGTAGTGCTTGTTTGTTGATTTTTGCACTACCTTTGGGTTATGTTAGTGTGTGTCTCAAAGTTCTCTGTTTTACATTTTGAAGAGAAAAAGCATGCATGTTTAACTCTTACTAGTCATTTCCTAGCTGTTTCTGCGTCCTAATATTTAGCCATTTCCATTCTGGTAGAGTTGGTTGTTGCCGTTTCTGTTTCTGTTGCATGCGACCATGTCTAGAGCATTTCTTTGCATCATGCAAAGGTGAGTTACTGGTGGTGTGGTTGTAAAATGCTTTTTAGCAGCATGGATACTACTGTTCAGAACTATTGGTGTTTCATTTGCATTTTTAGGTGCATCTTGTTAATGTTGACACTTTTGATGAGCAACTCTATGACTTGACATGTATCCTTGCCACATTGAAATTCTTGGTGGCAATCTTTCTTGGATTTTGGAGATGGTGCTGCGAATGAAAACAGGTGGAATATCACTAAGACAGGGACAAGGATCATGATGTGACGGGATGAACCAATTCAAGGGACAGGGATGCAAGGAAAGTGGCTGCATTAAAAAAATGCATGTAAACGCCAAATTTTAAAAAGACGTTCAAAATTGAGAATGCAGATCATGATATCATCAAGAACGTGCGTGTGCGTGTGTGTCCCCCTTTTATGGGATGTATTGCCTCTGTATTTTGTTATGGGAATGGTAGGACGGGGGACAGGTCAGTTGATGTCGTCTTTTGGGATGCGTTGCCTCCGCATTTTGTTTCGGGAACAGCGTTCTTACATCCAAAGGCACTGTTACGTCCACTACTTGTAACTATGCACCAAGGCCAGCCAGGATTTCCTAGACTAGGTTGTGGTAATAGCAGTTTCCCAGGATTGCTGGCATGTCTAGTGTAAAGGCAATGACATGTTGGGGGGATATCTACTGTGCCTTTTGGGAGTTTTTCCAGAAGCTGTTCTAGGTTTGTGGACAGGAGCAGTGCGATTCTAGTGGGTGAAATGCACCCTATCTGGATGCAAGGCAAATACACAGCAAGTGATGACGGCACGTGCTAAAGTGAAAACAAAGCGATGGATATAGTGGCACTGATTTATGGTGGCACAGTGGGAGTTGATGGGGCAAAGCTGACCAGCAGCTCTTGGCTAGTCCAACTTGATGCAAGATAAATAGCTTATTGGACCTGCCCTGAATGCTAGCAGCAGGCACTGGTCTGGGAGCATGATACTTAAAAAAGTCTTTCTGCTTTTCCTCCATTCCTGTACTTCATTCTCAACCTATCTCAGCCCTTCCATCTCTCATCTCAGCCTTCATGTTGCTGTCTTATACTTCCTCCTGCAGACAGGTTATACATGGATGAGGCTTTGATAACACAAGAATGTAGTGTATAATAGCTCTCTTCAAACCAGCAACTTAGTAATTTAAGCATGTATTCCATATAGAAAATGACTGTCTGGTAACTCTCTCTGAGAATATTACTGGTCCTCTGTCTTTGGGGCCGATGTCTCCATTTCATGATTCCATTGGCATACACTGTCTGTGAGCCGATAGAAAAGCACTCTCTTGCAGCAGCAAAGAATAAATTGCTGCAAGGAATCTAAGTAATTATTATGTAGGCAGTCAGTCATGTTGTGTTAGTCGACACAGATTTCATTTGAGATCTGTTCAATTGCTGCCATTTGTTTCCAATAGGTCTTCTCAAGAGTAGCTGTACTCTGGAAACAAGCTGTTGCTAAGGTTGCTAGGTTCATAAGTGCTGGAGATTCATCTTCTCTACAAGCTCGATCAAAGGTACTAGTATCATATTTCTTTATTGAAGTCTAGGTGAGTAGATGAAAGAACTAATGTGCTTTCAGTACAGTTGAATCTTGTCTTTTTCATCTAATGTGCCTTCAAAATAGTTGAATCCTGCCTTACCTTAAAACACAAGTTTACGGACTTAAATAAGGATCTGTAATTCTCTCTCTCTCTCGCTCTCTCATACACGCGTGCACGCATGTGTACACAGATACAGACACAGGAGGAGGTAGGGAGGTTGGGGTGCATCACATTTTACAAGTTCAAGACCTTATGCGTGAAAATGTTTGGTTATTCTAAACAGAGGTTGACAAGGTGGTTCCACACAGCACAGTGGACTGAGTATTGTCATTGAAGCACCCATGGCAGGCTAGGCTCTAACGTCTACTTGTGTGGTTCAATAAATTGTTAAAATGCTGCCTGTACGTTTGTAAGTATCATTGACAGGAGCGTTAGATGTCTTAATGGGACAATTATTGCTATTTGATAATGCAATGCATAAGATTCTTTGCATGTAGGTTTAAAAGCTTTACAAAGCATGTGAGTCTGAAAGGCGGCCTAGCGATGGGAGGAAATCAGCAGCTGTGAAGTTTAGTGGAGCTCTGTATCTTAATGTACTGAAAGTTTGACTATCAACGTCTTAATATTATTGTTTTGACATGGATGTGCTAGAAAAGTACACTGCCAGTGCTCACTTTATGAAACAGTGGCTAAAATCCACAGAAAGATGCTAGCAATTTGTGAGAGCTTAGAAGTTTTCAATTTGGGTGCAATGAAGCAGTGCAGTCTCTTGTGTCTATGTCTTTTCCAAGTGAGGTTCTTGTATTTGTGTAGTGTTGGGGTGCCCATGTAATATTCTTCAAGTCCTTTACAAATGGGTGCCATGATTTTGCAGTTTCTCTTTCTTTTAAGAGTACAGTTTATTGAAAAGCGATTTATTAGCTCTTGTTTTTCATATATTTATTCAGGATTGGATTGACATTGATTTTGGGATAGCAGAGGGTGTTGACTTGATTGCAATTTCATTCGTGAAAACAGCTGATGTGATTAAACATCTCAAAAGTTACATTGCAGCAAGATCACCACAAAGGTAAGGCACTGCCGTCATTGGATTAGTAAGATGATGAGGAAATACGTTTTCATGCATGAAGTCACTCAAGCTGATGTGTTTTTAGAAATGCTTCTCATGTCACATTAGGTTGTTTAAAACAATGGAGATTGATGGATCACTGTGGTGCTTGTTTTGCAGATCGATTGGGGTGCTTGCAAAAATTGAAAGCTGTGAGTCGTTGAAAAATCTAGAGGACATTATACGTGTATCTGATGGAGCAATGGTTGCCAGGGGTGATCTGGGTGCACAGATCCCACTTGAACAGGTTCCATCTGTTCAGCAGCAGGTTGTTCATCTTTGCAGGCAGCTGAACAAACCTGTAATTGTTGCATCACAGTTGTTGGAGTCCATGATAGAGTATCCCACTCCAACAAGAGCTGAGGTGCTGCTCTTTTAATACCCCCCCCCCCCCCCCCCCCCCCCCCCTTCCCCCAAAAAAAAAAGGAAAAAGAAAGAACTGCACTGTTGTGTCTTACAGGTTAATTTGTATTAATTTGAGCAAGTACATATGTCTCGGGGAGATTCAAAGGTATTTGGAACTTCAATGCAGGTGGCAGATGTCTCAGAGATGGTGCGACAGAGGGTAGATGCGTTAATGCTTTCTGGAGAGTCTGCTATGGGTCAATTTCCAGAGAAAGCTTTGAGTGTACTACGTACAGTGAGCTTAAGAATTGAGGAGTCGTGTAGAATAGAAAAGTTGTGTGGATCCCAAAGTCTACAACAGCTTGGAAGCAATCTTTCTGACCAGATATCAGAGCAAATTTGCAATGCAGCAGCTCTAATGGGTGCGTATATGGATTCTTTTGAAAGTTGCTTGTGTGCTTATCCAATGTTAGAGCAGATTTGTGAAGTTGCAAGAGTGATGGCTGGACGCATTCAATGCACAATTTACTGCTGCAACACATCTGCACCGGAATTTTTGATGACCAGCACATTTCAGATGCTTAAAATGCCTTGCTATATTTTAAACTGAAATTGTCTGTGATGCTTGCAGCTAATAAGCTTGAGGCCGATGCTATTTTTGTTTACACAAAGCGTGGTCATATGGCATCCTTGCTTTCTCGAAATCGTCCAGACTGTCCAATCTTTGCATTCACAGATCTCAAAGATGTGAGGATTAACCTAAATCTCCGCTGGGGTCTTATTCCCTTCAGTTTAAAGTTCTCTGATGACATGGAGATTAATCTCCGACGCACTTTCTCATTATTGAAGGCCCGTGGTATGGTGAAAACAGGGGACCTAATCATTGCAGTTTCTGACATAACTCTGTCAAATCAGTCAGACATGCTTCAATCTGTACAAGTAAGGAGGATAACGTAATTTAGATGCAAATTGGATGAGTGGTAGTACTGTTGAGCCAAGGGAAGGTTGAGGTTGCACTTATAAGTAGTTCCAAATTAGATGAGTGCTAGTATTGTTAAGCCAAGAGAGTAGCCCCTGCTTCAAGGCTGAGGCTGTACTGCATAGCTTTTAGCTAATAGCAAACGTTTCATCAAGCTGAGAAGAATGTACTCCCAATTTTTCAGAGTTTTGATTACATGAGATGCCATCAGGCTTCAAGCTTTTGCAAACCTATGATCCTTTGAAAAAGGGGGTTTGTGATTATGCTGGAAAGATATGCTTTTTCAAATACATGGCAATGTTCAAGCTGTGTTTTCTGGCTAATTAAATCAATAATATACATGTTCTTCAATGCATAAAGTCCATGGCCATCCTTCATTCCTGTAAGTTGTGCCTTGTTGTAGTCCATTTTTAAAGGCTCTTGTGTGTGCTACTACTTTCTGGTTATATCTCTACTATATTTTTCAGAGGCCTACAACTATCCAATTGCTTAATGCATTGCTAAAGTGTATCTTGTAGTTATCTTATGGATAAAAATTGCTATTCGGCACTTAAATTCAGTGCTGGTTGAGATGGGATGTCTGGAGGGACCTTGAAGTTGATGGGCTCTGTTTGATGTGGTGCTTGGTGTGCAGCGTGGTTGAAGGCAGTCCACTAGACTCCATATTAAGGCAGACTCGTAGTTTTTGTTAAACTCTGGATGCAGCCTTGGAAGTGTAAGTGAGAGAGTTGGTGGTAGTTGTAAGGGAGGCTGCATTGATTCAGGTTGGCATGACAAAATAGGGAGGAGGCAATAGGTGAACAGTGAACTCGGGATTCTTGTTTCAGTGAATATTTGCCAGCTGGCAGCTGCAGGTCATGTTGCTTGAGCTAATGTGAAGTGGGAGTAGATACGATTGGGAGATGGCCCTCTCAAGAGTCAGCATGATTCATGTTCTCTTTACAAGAGAGTGACCCTTTTCTCTCAGCTAAACATGAAAGTATTACGAACTACAGAACTTGTACAAAAGCAGAGACATGGAACAACACGTCACCGATGGAGAGAGAGAACCATCTGGGTTCCTTAATAGGAGTGGTTATTCTTATAGGTAGGATAAATAGCGATGAGTGACTGAAGAGACATTCTAACTGGTGTATATGCTAATTAGCACAACTGCCATATCAATTATGCTGAGTACCAATAGATGCATACTAACCCGCGTGCAAAAGAATCCGAAATAATACGTAGATTTGCTGATTAGCATGGTTGTAATTATGGCATTTGAAGGATGAAAGATGTTCCAACTAGCCTCACAATTCTGCTTTAACTAGTCTCAACAGAAAAATAAGCCAGCAAGTCTAGTACTAGCATGAAAATTTGTACCAGCTACCTAATCAAACCACCAATTAGCATGCAAGATATGCTAACTACCGTGCATTATTTGTATAAAATGCTTAAGCTAGCATTATGTCATGTACGACAATTTTTCACAATCTATTGTTCTTGCTACAATCACTTGGACATGCACACCAAAGCTTCATTTCTCCGTACGATTGTTTTCAATGCTTGTCAACTCCACATATTGGCATTGTCTTATGTGTACTCATGTTTGGATCTCTTTTCAATTTGATAATGAAATCCTCACAGGGCAAATCGCATATGTTCACATCAATTATGCCCTCCAGTTTTTCTAACAGAATAGATATTGTTTGCAATGGCAAATATTGCCTTATGCTCAATAAGGTAGTCTTTTGGACTAAATACTTGCTACTTCAAAGAGGTTTATTCCTTTGAATCACAATTTTAAAGACAAGATACAATTCTTCTAACAAAGAGTCCACCCATGGATATACAACTCTCCAAAGAATTTAGATTACCACTCACATCCTCATCTCCAAAAGCACGAAGGTAAAGAGTATGAGCTTCTTGTCCATACATACCATACATATTGAAGATGTCCATCATTGGCTCTTTGAACAAAGGACATGAATTGATTGTTTGGTGTCTGTTGTAACTATCAACTTAGTGCCAATGGAATTTATATGAAGCCTTCTTGCATTGGAACTTCACATTAAGCATACTCAAATAGTGAAATACATCCACAACCTAGTGTAGGAATAATTAATCATATTGCAATCTCACCGCATTAGAGCCAATGAATATCATGCATTCTCATAGGCTAGTGCACTAGCAACTCAAGGCATTTGGAACTTTTTAAAGCTCTATACAAATTTTTAAAGGTTCAAAAACATGACATGGGTCCAATGTATCAACTAGTACCTCTTTATGTGCAATACAATGCACATCCACTAAATGGGGAACTTCCCCTACAAATTGAGCCAAAATGCCCTTTTGAGAATCAATCATAACAATACATCCATTAGTTACAAGGCCCACAAGTTTTTCCAAGCACCAAAAGATGTTGTAAGATATGCGAACCATGCATCTACAAAACCATCTATTATCTCAAGCAATCTAATAAATTGACTACACAATGGTCATTTTCTTTTCCCAATAAGGTACAATGCATATAAGTATCGTGTGATGACATGAAATATCCATGTTTTCATTAACTGTTATAGAAAAATATAGGCTTTCCTTGATTTTGGTACAGACATCATATATGCCTTGTGATAATCAATAACAAAAAGTTTACTAGCATAGGAAGATGTTTATGCATTGTAAGAATCCATTGTAGGTGCATTTCACACATTATAAAATCGCAAATCCTCAGCATTTTTCTTGAAGTAAAAAAGAGGCTTTCCCCTTAAAACAATACAATGCATCCTTTAGAGAAGTAATGACATTAACAATTTAAGGCACTTCAAGTATCCTTTATTAACATTGTGTAGATTCTCATTATTCATAGCTGATTATCCTTTAAAAACTAGTATTTTCAATTGCTCTCACTTGTGGTGGCACTTTAATCGCATATTGTGACAAACAAGAAATACCATATTTGTTAGCCTCTCATAAGAGCTAGCTTTCGTACAATCCCAAGGCATCGTTTGAGATTGGCATCCAAGAAGGTTGAAGATAAATGAATCAAATATTTTAACATGAGGTAGCTTTCACACTATCCTAAGGTGTCTTTTGAGATTGGCATCCAAAAGGGTTGAAGATAATGAACCAAATGTTCTAAACCTAGTTTGGTAAGTGAGCAAGACATGCCTAGTAGCATTTAGAGTGGTAAAAAAACACGTATGTTGTATGAGAAGAAATTTTTTATTCCCAAGGAGGAATTGGTGGATTTGTGGCTCTACCTACACAAGACACTATGATGCTCCCAAATCAACTATCGAAAATGTTATATAAAAAAAAGGATAAAAGTATATTTTTAAACATTGGAAAATTATGCTTCCTATTGTGAACCTGTTTTTAACCTTTAATACTATGTATGATACACAATTTCATGAATATATGTTATATATGTAAAGAAATACTTCAATTTTCTTCTAACGGAAGTGGTTCATGAAGACTCTGACCAAGGTATGCTCAAGAAAAGGGAGTCCTTGGGCAAACTAATCATATACTGGTGCTTATAATTAAATGATAGATACCTTTGTATTGATGTTTTAGCTCTTCTTTGCTAGTATTTGTTTATGTAGGTGTGTTAGCTAGCTAGTATGTACTATACTATGTGGGTACATATAGTGCACATATATGTAGGTATATATTATATGTATGTAGGGATACATTAATGTGTATGTATTTGTGTAATGTACCAAGTACATATCAATATTGGAAAGAAAGGCTTAACTAAGGTAGTCGAGTCTACTAGTTTAAAGAAAGGGGTCGCTTGGCTTGGATGTTGCCATATGGACACAAAAACATAACGATTATAGAAAAAGTTGATATTCGTGTTTGCTGAGAGCCTATTTGCATAGCAAATTCCCTAGGTGATGCATCCATACTAGGATTTGTAAAAATTACATGGTGTAGTGAACAAAATGTGAGAAAGGAATAGAGAGTATACAACAAATATGAGAAGAACAAAAAGTTCTTTAATTCCAAACAAACTGATATGCATGGATTTATCCACTTGTGCGCTTTCACTGTGAAGCTTAAATGGCGATCCAAACAAATGATAGGCAAAGAGCTTGAGGCTAACTAGAAGAGCTCTGACCAAGTGAAAGATAGACAGATGATGGCTTTGGAGGGGTCTTCCTTTTATAGGCCGGCATGTTCGACTATATTATGAATCTTTCGTGGTTGGTGAGTGAATATTCCCTATACCATCATGCTAGGGGTGTTGCTGCTAGATCCCTGCTAGTGGGGGACTCCCCTTCCAGGGAGGCCAATTCCATGACCCTTAGACCCCAAAATAGGAGTTTTTTATAAGCCCATATTCCGCAACTCGATGTAGTGTGCCTTTAGTCGCTACTAGCTGAACTACTCTATCTAACTCAAAGGCTAGAACCACAATGGTCACCTTTTTACCATCCAATCACATAGACATGACCTAACCAATGTTCAGGCTCACACATGGCTTCTCCTCATAATGGAAGCCTTGTAACTTTGAGCACCATAGATAATTAGTGGCAGGTTATGAAGGTGGAGCATTGAGCATATCTAACATGATTTTGTATGCTGATAGAGGTAATACTCTATGCCCATAGCAACTTTGCTAAATGATTCATTGCATTTTATTTCTTAGGTAATGATTCCTTCTTAGGCTAGCACCAAAGGGCACTTACTTTCACATTGGCAATGTTAGAAGTATAATTAACAGTGAAATGTCTTGCAAATGTAGCAATCTCAAGATGGCTAAACCACCTCTATTTTTTGTTATATGTATTGTGTGAGTTGGCTAAATTCTCAATTCTTGCAACACTTCTATGTGAGTATCATCTCTTTGATAGTACTAAGCGTGGGGTCATCATTTTGACCACATGAGAGAAGACTTCATTGAAGTCAACACCAAATTCCTACTTGAAACCCTTAGCTACCAATCTGACCTTGTAAGCGGGCTTGGGGCATCCAGGGATACTTTTTAGGTTGTATACCCACTTGTATGGCAATGCCTTCTTTCCATTAGGCAAAGGAACCAAATCCCACATATGGTTTGTCTATAAGGAGTTTCATAGCTTGTACGACATGGTTATAATAGTAGTATTCTTTTCAGTCAAATGGATACCCAATGAAAATGTCAGACGTAGCCTTGGATTGAGATTCTCCCTTGACTTTTTTGAAATGTGCAATGCACCCAAACACTTTCAAGTGTGATAATCTAGCACTTTACCATTATAACTTTCCTTCATGTGCATACTATGCATTGTTGAAGTTTGGCTTCTAACATGTGCAACTTTAAGCCTATATCACTTAGGATACATTTTCTAGCTTAACATTACAAGAGATAATTTTCCAATTTGTTTTTCTACAATATTCACATGTATATCTTGGCTCTTAAACTCACGTTAATTCAAGAAGTTAGTGATCGTTTGAAAAACATTCCATCTCTAACCTAGGAATTTAATTTGCATCCCTTCTTACTTTTTGATTGGAGTTTAGAACTCTAGAGATGAGGGATACTTTCATTCTTGTCCATGAAATCAACCATAGTTTCCTTTGTGTAACCATTTATAAATGCAATACAACACTTTTTCCATTGATTGAGGCTATCTATGTGTCTCTCCACTCTATTTATTTAATGGCATCATGCTTACATTTTCTATCCTACACAAATCAATGACTTCCTATGTTCCAACTTCATGAACTAAACATAAGTTCAGCTTTAAGGTTGTCACGCATCTAATGACCCCTTGAAACTATACCAATTCCAATTGTTGCCTAGACTAATATGTATATTGTGTCCCCTAATCCACTATCACACAAACATAACTTTTGCATTAAGCAAATTAATATCTCCATGTGAACATCAATTCTCCCCTCTATAATTAAATGGCATTTGTTCTCATAGTATTTATATACAATACCATCAAGATTAATCTCCCTTATAGGACTTGGTCAACCATATACCTAATATAAGCAAGTTTTTTGTGATAATTGGCATATGAAATCCATATCTCAAGTGACTTACTCAACCATCCATTATACAAAGAGCAAGAACTCCAACATGGGTAGTAATAGAATAGCAAGAATCATGAACTATCTCAACTTATGAAGTACTCATTAGGGGGGAAATGAGCTCTCTTTAGGGCCCTTAAAGGTAATGTAGTTTAATAGGTGGGCCTTTTGATTATCCAATAGGAAGGGTATTGACATCTATGTCAAGTGAATCTTCTCTCTCAAGATCTTGGGTTTCTTGAAAAAGAAAAGAAGGGAAGGAGAGGTTATTGATTTTAAAATCAAGCGATTGGGATATTTTATAGATTTTGAAGCTTCTAACCTCCACTTCCTTGCCCTTTTCTGGTTGATTTTCAATTTCAAGTTTTCTCCCTCACATGAACTCATCTTGACTTGAACATTTAGCAACACACTCCTCCCTTCTATTTGCTGCTAAATTCTCATCATGTTTTAATCTCTATTTTGAGACAAATAAACATTCATGCTTACATGTACAATATCTTCTACTTGTTGTACACATTGTGCAAAACTTGAACCTAATCTTCTCTTCTACTCTTTGCACATGTAACTCTTTATTGTGTTTTGCTCAAGATTTTGACATTAATGATCATGTCTTTATGTCATATTGAGTTGCTTGGTTTATAGAGTATGCAGACGCAATACAAGGCATGTTAGAGCTCTTACTTCTCATGAAGAGGTCCTTTACTGAGATACGTGTTTATCTTTCTATGGTCATGAATGTGCTAATAAACTAGGATTTTGATCCCTACACTCTCATAGTTCCTTGCCTCCCTACTTTAGATGATCTCACAATCTCCCTTATAGCTCTCTATTATATTCTAGGTTTAGGGTTAAGGTTCTCTATTAAGTTTCTATTGAAGTGTTTGATTTTTGCTACATGTAGGTATACAATTACTACATATTGAAGTTCCCATCTCCCTTTTCAAGGAGTTCTAATGAGATAATCTCTCATATGTTTGAGACCATAGATACACAAGCAAAATAGCAACTTGATTTCTACACTAGCTCTCAATTACCAATTATCTTACACTCTCTCTAGTAGCGATATTTACATTCATTTTATATATTTTGTTGAAGATCTTTGCTCTATTAATGATGACTAACCAATTCTTATCTCTCTCTCTTTTCCAAGATCACAACTTTAAAGAGACAATCAAATATCTTATAAATGGAAGTGCACAATAGAAATGATGAAGATGAAAATTGGGTCATTAATACTTACCATTGTTTGTCTTCGATATATATCTACCCAAGTATGAAGGGAGATTTGAAAGTTAAAGCCTTCAACATGGAAAGCTTATCACTGCATTGGAAGGACAAGATTTAAGCATTTAGGAAAGTAAGGGTAGATACTTGCACCATGAATGAAGCACTAGTGCAGCATGTTTTCTTGCAGAAGCAAATCCATGTTGAAACCACATTACAAATTGAGCAATACAAATCTAACAAAAGAATAAATGGATCAATCTTGACTAGGATACTTGCAACAATAGAGCTATGGATGTATATATTCTTTATCAATGGTGTGAGTCCCAAACATTGCAAATGGACAATGATTAGCCCTTAAACAATCAGTAATTGCCCTCACAACAAAAAGTCCACCATCTAGTAGTTTTAAAAGCTAGATGGCAGAAAATATGAAGTCAAGTTGAGAATACAATTATGAGTAGACTCCACATACTTTAAAAAATATATAGTACTAGTTTTGATATCTCATGCTAGTAAGAATTCTAGTTTTAGTTCATGACATATAATCATTGCTTCATGATGTATTCTTAGGCTAACATAAATTATATGGTAATGTAAAACTTTAGTCATGAGAATGTGTGTGCAATTTTAATATTATTTGCAATTGATTGTTTTAGATGTACATTTGGTAACTTTTGAACATAGCTTAACTGCACATGTGAATAGACCTTTTCATTTTAATCTTAAGGTTACTTGCGTATTTAAGGCCATAAGGGGGCTTCTTCAATCTATAAATGTTGCCATTTGATGAGAAAAAGCTAGAAGGATACTCAACACAAATCTCCTCCAAATTTCCATTAAGAAATGTAAACTTCACATCAGGCTAATGAATTGGCCATCTCCTATAGTTGGCTAAGGCAAGAACGGCCATAATGGTAGTTATCCAAGCTATAAGTGCAAAAGGTATCATGGAAATCCACTCCTAGCCACTATGCAAATCCTTTAGCAAATGAATTGCGCCTTGTGCTTATCCGAGTGCCATTACAATAGTACTTGGTTTTAAATACCCATTTGACTCTAATCATCTTTTGATGAACAATCCATGGCACAAGATTCAAAGTGTCATCTCGCTCAATGGTATTGAACTCCTACTCCATAGCCTTCTTCTAACATTGTGACTGCAAAGCCTCCTTTATGGAGGCGGGCTCCTTATCCTATATGGCACAAGACATCAAATATTAGTTAGTACAAACAAGCTCGACATAATGTGTTTGGTTTCTCCAAGAGTCCTCTTATGGCTACCACTCCTTAGAAACCCCCTCAATCCCTACATGTATCATGTGCCTAACAAGGAGAAGGACGATATTCCTCTCACTGTTTTGCCTCTAATGAAGTCTCTAGTACATCCATTAGTGTTGACTCAATGGGTGAATTTGATGGTGAAGGAATCTCCTCTTCCATTGATAGTGGAGCCTCAAGAGGCATAGGCTCCAAAGGCACTGGCTCAAGTGTCCAATTGTCACCTGGATCTCCAAGAATGAGATGGGCAACACCCCCCTATGTAACTGGAAACTCCAAGATGCAAACATCTCGACTTGTGTATACCTCCTATGAAACGATATCATAAAGCATGTGTCCCTAGGACTACGTGCTATAACTCACAAACACTTGTCTTTTGGAAGCTAACTCAAACTTATCTCTATGTTTCTTAGAATGTGAATATAAGCATTGTACCTTAATACCCTAAAATATGAGACATTCAACTTTTCCCCAAATTACACCTTTAAGTACACCTCAAAAGGTGCCACACCAACCAAGGCCAATGTAGGGGGTCAATTGAGGGTGTGGACATCGATGGCCATTGCTTTGGTCCATAGACACTGAGGTGTCTTCAATGCTCCATCATAGTCCACGCCATCTTGATCACAATGTAATTCTTCTGCTCCAATATGCCATTCTCCTAAGGTGTATTTGTATTGGCAAACTCCTAATGAATGCCATGATCTACACAATATGTGGCTAGCTTGTTGGAGACAAACTCTCCTCCTTTGTCAGAACGTAGGGCCTTGATTTTTTTACCATTATCTCTGTAAGAATGCTTGAGACTCTAACTCCAAGAAATACGTTCAAGTCATCCTTAAAGTGTAAGAATGCTTTAGACTTTAACTCCAAGAAATACATTGTCGTGCCACTACGCGGACATAGTGTGAAAAACCTTCAAGTGCATCATCATCCGGCTTTCTTATTGATCTAGAGAATCAATGTCATCATAGTCATTAGTGCTAGTGTCCATATTGTGGTTAGTTTCAAAATACGAGATTTTTGGACAAGTTTAGTCTATTTTTTATATTTTGGATATTATTTCTTGTAAATATTCTAAAAAGATGTAGAAAACTTCTAGAATAGGGTGATATGCAAAAAGCAAGCTGCTTTTTAACCAGTTTTGGGAAAACTCATGCAAAAAGGACTTCTGAAATTGCAGGGGTGGCATGAGATCGCAGTTTACAGGTAGCGAACAACACTCTGAACTAGGAGAAAAAGAAGGAGCAATCTAGGAGACTTTTAAATAGGTGTCCTAAAGTTTTACCCTCCTTTCACAATCAATGTATATTTAGCAAAAGGGAAAAATATGAATGTACTTGTGGAAGAGAAATAGAAGAGAGATGAAGACAATGCGGGGATATCTAAGAGAGTGACAAAAAGAAGTGTGGATCCTTCTAAAGCCGCAAATCAGCCACCTCCTGAGCATGTTATGGAAGAGGTTGGGGAGAGGCAGAAACAAGATAGCAAGCAAGAGGGCAAATGGTTGGGATATAAGTTGCAGTTTGATATTGAGACAGCCACAAATGCCTTGAGATTTTTGAACAAGTATCATACAGTTTTACCCCTCTTTCAAACCCAACGGAACCATTAGATTTGCCGTCTGAGCAGCAGAGAAAAAGCTAAAATGCTTGGAGATTGCTTCCGAGTAGCTCTAGACAAGGATTTTGTTTATCTTCTCAGGTTCTATCAATATATAGTGTGTTGATTCACTGAGCTTTGTCTTTATCTTGTGTACCTCATCTATTCTTTTTCTTCTCTTCTATATCATATTCTCTACTTCCTTCTCTCTCTGATCCTCGATGGATATGACCTTTCAACTAAAATCCCTCTGACAATACCCAAGTCATCTTGCTAAAATCATCAACAATTAGCATAAAGTGTAAACTCCCCTTAAGAGATTCTATCTTCATTGATCCACGTAAGTCTGTCAAAACGAGCTCCAAGGACTTCTTAGCCCTATGTGAAGCCTTGCTAGGAATCACATCTCTATATTGCTTGCCACAAATACAAGACACACATGGCAAGTGGCTCACTTCAATCTCTAGCAATCTACACACAAGCTAACCATGCACTACCAAGGTACTTGTAGTTTAGGTGGACAAAATGAGCATACCATAGCTCAGTTTGAGTCTATAAAGAGAGAACAAAAAACTAAAGTCTAATGAAGTCCACATCTTTTAGACTCCATTCTCCTCATGACTTTCACAAAGAACATATAAAGAATCTCCATTAAGAAATCAGAAGGAGTTTTTATCAAACTTGACCATAAGGCTAAGAGCACAAATCTTACTCATTGAAAGAACATGATAAGCTAAACCCGATACATAAAGGACTTTTGATAACCTAAGCCTTACTCATTGAAAGAATATGATAAGCTAAACTCAACACATAGAGAACTTTTGAAATGTGGACACCACCTTTCCCATCTAAAAGCAATTGCATATCACCTTTGCCTTTGATAGGGACTGAAGATCTATCACCATTGAGAATTTGTCCATGTATCAAACGTATACAAGCAATACCATCTATAGGAGGAATTGTATGGTGGGAAGCCCCATTGTCCACAATCCACTCATGAGACGAGGGGGCCATCATCACTACATCTAAGGCCGCCAAAGAATCATTCTTATTTACATACAAATGAAGAAAGATGATTGATGAAGGAGCATCCACCACTTAATCCATAATTTTCTTATTGGTGTCTTATTGTCCTTGTTGTGGCAATTCGTCTTCCAATGACTTGTCTTGCCACAAATGTGACAAGTAGACTCAACTTTATCTTGCTTAGCCTTCTATCCCTTCTTCTTCTTCTTCTTCTTGTTCCCCTCCTATTGAGAAGGTTATTTGGTCAACGCCTTTGAGTTGGAAGCATTCTAACCTTTGAGTTATTCCTTCTATCCAAGACCATTAAAACTAACTCCTCCCACTTAAGGGTATCTATATGTCCTAGGGCAATCAAGGAAAAGTAGAATGCACTAAATCAAGGTGGTAATTGAGAGAGAAAAGTTATTGCTATGTCCTCTTAGGTAATCATATTCGTTGCGTTTCAGACCTACGTTTGTAACAATTATTGAAGCTTATTGACATGCTTCCACACGAAAGCAAACTTGGACGAGTTCAACATCTCCATCTATATCTCCAAAGGCATCCGCTTCATCACAATCATCCAATTATACAACTAATCCAATTCCAACCATATCTCTTGAAGCAACAATCAAATGCTTGATTTGAGCTATTACGACCGCAGTGTAAGAGAGAAATAGGAACAATAAGATGTGAGCATTTGATTTGTCCCAATGTGCTTGTACCTTCACCAACTTAGCTTTGTCATCAACAGAAAGCTTGGAGACACTACAAGCTGTAGGATAGTCTATGGCCTCAATCACAAGCTCCACAAAAAATTATAACTCTCCAAAATGGTGAGCATCATTACACGACACCATAATTCTTCCCATTGAGCTTCTGATCTGGAGGAGAACCTAATAACATTGGGATCTTACAATCTACAATAGCCTAAAATTCCACATCGAGCTCGAAAGACATTATCACTTGAATAACCTACACAAAAACAAGGGTAGCTCTCTTTGATTTCAAAAAGGTAGCTTATTAAGGCTTCCTCCACTCATCTTAAATATTTTTCAATCTCTAAAGCCAATGAAAACACAAAATCTGCACCAAAAGGTTAAACATAGTGCAATTTCTCTCATTTCCATTCAAGGACAACAAAAGCTTGCAAAAGACAATAGTTTTGCTCATTTCCCATGCTTCACTTATTTATCTCAGCCTTGTGTCGATACACAACCCTCTCGCTTATCCTCAAATGCTAAAAATACAAGCTTTTATCATGCTAAAGTCTCATCTTTAGGTCTACACATGATCAATTAGCCCTTCAATGGTGCTCCAAAGAAAGAGAGTGGAACACGAAAACCTACAATGAATGAGTGTTAAAATGAAGGAGATATATATAAAGATCATGGAGTGCATCTCTGCCAAATGATCTCTCTCTCCATCTTGAAAAGCAAGTGAGAATGACAAAGGGTTGGCCAATCTATAAATAGGCCAAAAAATAAGGAAAATCTAATCAAGTCAACCAATTAATAACTTGCCAACTACCACATAGTTGAAATCACAATAATACAATAATGAGAAAAAATGATGTGTAATAAATGCTCATGCCACATGGCATCCCTTGTAACTTGTGTGTATCTTGTCTTGTGAATCCCTCCACTCCCTCTCCCCCAACCCCCCCTCTCCCTCTATACCCTCCATGTAGCCCTCTACCTTCCTACCAATCCTTGTCTTTTTTTTGTCACCAAACCTATAGACTTGCACACAAACCTTCAATTAGTACCTAATTTAACTACACCAATGATCGAAAATGGAGGCAAACCTACACAATCTGGAAAGATCCCACAAACATTGATTAATAACGTAAAAAGAACCCTAAATAGTAGCATAAACATAATATATCAAGGCTTGATGAACAAGATCGCTAAACTTGAAAGCATGCCTAAAGAGTGGAAGAAAGAAAAGAAAGCCATGCAATTGGAAATCAAACAAATAAGAGAAGAACTCACAAATTTGAAGAGCGATAATAAGGAGAAAGGAGAAATACAAGAGGATGCAACAATTGCCATAAAAGAAGAGTTCGTCAAGGCATTTACCAAACATAATGATATCAAACTCAAAGCCATGCATTATATATAGGTAAAAGTGGTGAAAAAGAATATAAAAAAGGTGGAAAAAGACAACCATAATAAGAATGTCACATTGTCAACACCACTCTTGAGGAAAAGAGGACAAGCCATGCAAGACACCTAAATATGAGACTCCATGACATACCCAACATAAATGACTCTTACCTTAAGAGGATGGTAGCTCAAATATAACAAAGAGGGTCCCCTCTTTTGCCAAGCTCAAATGATAGGGAAGGATATGCAAAAATGCACCCCCATACTTCAATTCTAGGATGAGGTGGAGTGAGTGGCCTTCACAAGGAATAAGACTATCCTATGAGGACTCCTAGGGTATCCTTATTATATAGATGATAGCCTTACAAGTATGCAAGTGGGAAGATACGTGTGCCAACAAGCCTAAGATACTTGAAGCCAAGAAAGAAGCATACTTGAACAACTAAGTTACCATTGATGGCAATGCAATCAAACAAGAACTCACAACCTATGAGATAGATACCCCAGAATCTAGAGAGAGGCTAGCTTAACATTTGGGGATACACTTGGCCATCCACCTATAGGTGCAACACAAGGCATTAGGACACCACACAAGCGTCAAGAGGAGCAATTGTATTGATCAAGTAGAAGCTACATGACCGAATATGCATCATAGCACAAAATTTTGAAACGATATATATGTGAGTTGGGTCGAAAATCTCATGAAGTCAAATATATACATTGCCCTATTCTACACTTGGGAACCCCACCTCCAAATACAACACACAACGTTAGGACACCACATGAGAGTCAAGAGGAGCAACCATCCTAATCAAACAAGCACAACAAACCTAAATATGCATAATGGTGTGTGATCTTAAAGCTTGATATATGTGGGTTAGGTTAGAGGAGGTCAAATGCTATACTTCCCTCTAAAAGGATCCAAGTGTACTAATAGAAGATACAACAATAGTAAAGAGAGGGAGATGGAGTAGGTAGAAGTCATCTTATAGACCTATCAAATGACATTATACACTACTCTAGACCAAGAGATATCCTTTTAGTGGGAAATTTTAAAGTCAAGGCATAGTGTATACAATGTTATAGACATGGATTCAAAAGGAGTAACCTTGGACCAAGCCATAAAGAGATGTAGAACACATTGCCTACAACCCACCAATCCTTATCCCCTCCTAAGGTACCATTTGAGGATACATATGATCCTCACACAACATTGAGCAACCCAAACCTCAACACTCCACCTTATCTATGTTGAATATGCCCATGAGGGACATCATCAAAGAACTATGATACTCCTCTTTTCTCCACAAACTCACATCAATTTTGTTGCTTTGCCATATAATAGATGTATCAAATTTCCAAGTTTCTATTTTACCAAACTACATTTGGTTTCCTATCTAGATGCTTCCTTTCAAAAATATGTTCTTTACTTGAAAAAAATGAGTTCCCCCAAGTTTCAATTGCATCTCTTTTGTCTCATAGGTTGATTTCAAAGCCGTCAAAGTCAATGAGCCAATCAATTATAAGTTACAAAGTTTTTCACTACATGCTACTATTACATATGCTACCACTACAATAGTACCACCACACCATCCAAGAGTCAAAGGGGTAATAGTAGACCAAGC
This sequence comes from Lygodium microphyllum, assembly GCF_053477565.2. Classification (NCBI taxonomy): domain Eukaryota; kingdom Viridiplantae; phylum Streptophyta; class Polypodiopsida; order Schizaeales; family Lygodiaceae; genus Lygodium; species Lygodium microphyllum. The sequence goes on along the minus strand of NC_141148.1, from coordinate 117,717,609 downwards.
CACCACACTCTGACACTCTATTCTAGTAGATTTGAGCCATCAATCATGTTCGACATCCTTACTTCCACTAGATTTGAGCCATCAATCGCTCCCCATCAAAGATGAGTACCTCCCTTTCGTGGACCTAATGTCTTGGACCACCCCATGACAAATATTCTTGCCTCGAGGAGGCAACACTATTTCTAGAGAGTCATATTGATCAAGGTAAAATTCCGAGTTAGCTAAAGAATCGTGAAGAGAGCATTTTGTACATGATGTTAGCCAAACTTGCAATATTTATACTTGGCCATTTTCATTTTCATTGTTCTTTGTCTCATATGCTAGATGTACTTGCTTCTTTCTCATAGGCCGTTTTGGCCTTTTGGAGACGTAAATACCTCTCTCTCTCTCGTGTGACACTAGTCTTTGCATGTCCTCACCAATTACATGTATAGAGCAATCACTTGGAGCACACTCTCCCCTCCTTCAAGATCAAAGTTATTGACTCTACAACCTTGAGCTAGAGATTGAGAAGCACTACATATACACATGCACATACACATGTCCAATGTATTGTGAGATCAAAGGACACTTCCACTACCTCTTCTAAGCGGGATTTGGATCACTATCTAAAAACTTATTGACTTTCCAAATCAACAATACCTTTGACTCCTTTTGGAACCATGCAAACATCAAGAGCACCCCATGCAATCCCAAGGGAGGCACCTTGGGGGTATAGCACAACACACTTGCCCTTATTTTGGAGCTTTACAACCATATCAAATACTTTAGGGCATAGCTCAATCCATTATGGGGAGTTAGCTAGGACTACACCACAAAAAGAAGTAAATGCTTTGCCCATTGCCTCCCAACTCACATCCCCTCTTGAGGAACCATTACTGGACAGATAATACTAACACGTTAAACCAACTTCAACACTTCAATTCATCTTTTTTTAATAGACCCGTGAGGATATCATGAGATGGTGATACTCTTTTCCCCTCCACAAGCTGTCATATTGCCTCCATTGCCTCATACCAACAGATTGCATCAAATTTCTAATTTTCATTTCCCCATCTATTTGTTTTTCCCCAGCTAGATGTCTCGTTTTAGTCATTTGTTCATTACTATCTTGGGAAACATGCTTAGTTCCAAATGTGTCCATTTTATCTCATAGGTTGAGTCGGACTCTTGTAGATGTTGCAACCATACATGTATGTGTGCACATACACATGTGAACATATATACAATAGTTGCGGATTGTTCTTGAAAGGATATGTGCAAAACAGGTTCACAAATTTCATATTAGATTTGTTAAAAATAGAAACAAGTTCCTTTCAAGAATGAAAGAATAAGAAATTTTGTGATACAAAAATGCCTCTAGTAACGTAAACACAAATTGATCATGATTGGTGGTTCTATGCAATACAAAGAACATTCACCATAAACTTGAATATTTACATGCATTATGGTCCATTCTCCATGATCAACATTAACTTTACTGTAAAAGGAGCATAGATGGACAACAACCGAACAAAATGGCTACAGCCAATGCCAATTACTAATCTGTAAAGTCTGTTAAGCGCTGATCACTGTTACTTCCAGGCTAAAGATGCTGTTATGGAGCTGTGAGGTTCCCTAGGGCATTGAGGGTCAGGGGAAGCAGTTGACCCCAAAACCAAGTTCTGCTGCCTTTGTGGGTGTGGGAAGCTTTTACAAAGTGGTAGCTAAAACCAGAGAATCGGCAAGATAGGCAACCAGTTCGCAAGAATTAATGTAGGATTGAGACTTGAGGAAGGAAGGCACTGCAACAGAGAAAGATGGAGAAAGACAGAGGACCAGTTGAGGAAGAAAGACGCTGCAACAGAGAAAGATGAGGCGCTCATTCTCTATAAATGTCCACGTGGACCTAAAGCCAACTTCAGATTTGTCTCATATTGTGAAAGTTATATTGCTTTTGAACCACTCAATTAGTTGCCTGAGGGTCAGATAACATTCATCTGATGATGCTCAGCTTGGCTCTCTACATCACTATTCATGCCAGAGAGTGCAAACCCATACCCATGCAAACATACAAAGATTGAGCTGATCAAATCATGATTGCACAAACAGGATGATGGAAAAGGAGGTAGGGAGATACTTAGCTAATTACACTGACGATTGCACAAACAGGAAGGACACGGACAGGGAGGCAGGGAGAATACATAGCTAACTAGAAAACTTAATTCTAAATAACTTGGCCAATAATGTGGCTAAGGGGTGGCCACCTGGATGGAAGGCCATAGCCCTATATACCATAAGCTGTTTTTGGCCGATTCAGCTGCTCACTGCCACCCTGCTCCAGTCACATCAGCATCAGGACATGTGCTGATTGATTTCCAGACCCAGATAACTGCATACTGATGATGATCAGCTAAAATCTGAATTACCGACATGTCCAGGAATGAGAAATGGCAAGACAAGACAATGGGCAGCCTGATGTGCCGCCAACAAGATGGCCATACAAGCACATAGGACACAATGTGAACCGTAACTTACCATGGATGTTACAGAATGTTGGGCAGGTCTAACAAGATGACCATGCAACCAGCATGGGCAAGCATAATATATATGCCAAGGAAAGGATCAGCATGACTGGCAAGTCATGGGTACAAGCACAATGGCATCTGACACATCTGACGACCAATGGCATGCAACTCAAGGTGGGTCTATGCATGTGATGACACAAAAGGTTTGATGGCATGACAAGTGGCAGCATGTCAGACTGCTGGGCAGTCGATATACTAGAGCACTAACCAACTGAACTGGTTGACTAGATCCTGCTATGACTGTCAGGCTAGTACAAGACCATATGGGCATATTACCATCACAAACAGCATCACAACTAACACCACATGTATTCTTTACCTTTTCCAAGTCTCCTCTACCTCCACAAGTAACTGCAGCAAGAAGAATATACCAGTAGAGCACAAAGAAATAAGACCTCTGCTTGGCAGGACAACAAGGATATCTGTCAGAGTGCAGAATGCTGTCCTGAGGTGCGGTGCAAAGTTTGCGGCCATGTCAGAGTGCAAGTCAGCATTTGGAACTTCTAAGCCAGGCTGTAGCTCTCTTCCATCTCTGATCTACCCCCTTGTACCCATATTTACTGCCATGCTGTACAGCAATTTTTTCTCTCCAATTCTTTTAGAAGTTGTGTCCAAGTGTGGTCTTTCCACTTGTTATCGAGGAAAACCTATGACAATTAAGCAAGGCGCTAAGACCAACCAATGCCAGAAAAGTTTGCTTCTTCAACCTCTAAACGTCTAGGAGTACACAGACACCATGGCAGCTTCCTAGAAAGATTTCCAATAAAGACAGAGAAACCAAGTGACCTGCATTGAGGTGGAAATCCTTTGCCAAGACACTAGACTTATATATGAAGTGATCAGAACTCCTCTCAATTGATAATCTCCACCTTCAAAGGGAGGTTGCTGAAATCTGACTGTGCTTGCACAAAGAGAGCAACAACTAAAGCACAAGCCGATTCAAACTTGCAGATCCCTGAAGACCTCCTTACTGGGTTAGCCCAGGATCATTCTAACAATCCTTGACTCCTCATCAAGACTCCTGGCAACCTATTAATGATCTGAGTCGAGGATGCTAAAAGTAAAAACAAATCAAACTCCAAATATCAAGTAGGATACCATTTTCCAAGAAGCTAGACTTATACAAAGTGAGCAGAACTCCTCTAAATTGACGATTTCCAGCTTGAAGGGATGTTGATATCTGACTGCATTTGCACAACGAGTGCAACAACTAGAGCACAAGCTGATTCAAACTTGCAGATCCCAGAAGACTTCCTTACTTGGTTAGCCCAGGATCAATCTAGCAATCCTTGACTCCTTGTGCTCTTCACAACCTATTAACGATCTAAGCCAAGGAGTTGAAAGAACCAAATCCTGGACACCTTGTCATGCCTCTTGCCAGCCTATTAATGCTCTAAGCCAAGGAGTTGAAAAAACCAAACATTGCTTAAGATATAAACAAACCAAACTCCAAATTTCCAATAGGGCATAGGATACACCATGTGAACAGTAAAATTATAATGGCAGGATGACCAAGCAACCAGCATTGCCAAGCATATGCCTAGGAAAGGATCAGCATGACTGGTCAGTCATGGGCATAAGTGCAATGGCATCTAGCACATCTGATGACTGATGGCATGCAACTCAAGGTAGGTCCACGCATGCTATGACACAAAAGGCTTGATGGAATGACAAATGGCAGAATGCCAGGCTGGGCACTCATAAGAGGACTGCTGGGCAATAATAAAGATTACTAACCATCCAAACTGGTTGACTAGACCAACAGGTTTGATCCCCTGCAATGACTGTCAGATTAGTACAAGAGCCTAGGGACATTCATACTATCACAAACAACATCAGAACTAACACCTTAACATGCAGACTTTACCTTCCAACCCCCCTCTACCTCCACAAGTAACTGCAGCAAGAAGAAGATACCACCAGAGCACAAAGAAATAAGACCTATGCTTGGCAGGACACCAAGGACATCTAAGTGCAGAGTGCTGTTCTAAGATGCAGTGCAAAGTTTGCAGCCATGTTTTGAAGCCAGCATTTGGAACTGCATAGTCAGGCAGTAGCTCTCTTCTATCTCTGATCTACCCCCTTGTACCCCATATGCACTGCCATGCTGTCTCTCCAATTCTTTTACAAGTGCATTCAGGTGTTGCCATCTTCCAGTTGTTATTAAGGAAACCTGTGATGATTCTAAGACCAAGCAATGATTAAGCAAGGTGCTAAGCCCAAGCAATGCAGAAAATTTGCTTCTTCAACCTACAGGAGTACACAGGAACCATGGCAGGTTCCTAGAAAGATTTCCTATAAAGTCTAAGCAACCAAGTGACCTGCATTGAGGTGTAAATCGTTTGCCAAGGAACTAGACTTATACAAAGTGAGTAGAACTCCTCTCAATTGACAATTTCCCGCTTCGAAGGGAGGTTGCTCATATCTGACTGTGCTTGAACAAAGAATGCAACAACTAGAGCACAAGCTGATTCAAACTTGCAGATCTCAGAAGACCTTTTACTTGGTTAGCCCAGGATCATTCTAACAATCCTTGACTCCTCATCATGACTCTTGGCAACCTAATGATCTAAGCCAAGACTTTAAAAATATATAACATTGCTAAAATTAATAACAAATTAAACTCACAGTTTCAAATTTCAAGTTAGTCCAAAAAGAGGTAGAACAGTCGAATGCAAAGCAGGCAGTCAAAAGATCATATCAGACAGTCAAACTGCAGATCAGGACTGCCAATATAATCACTGCAGGACAGATCTAATAGAGTTGTTAGACAGAGAAGATAGTCCACATGGCGGAGGGCATCAAATCTGTAGAAATCAGTGCAAGCACAGGTATGCAAGGCAGGTTTCCAGGGGTCCAGGTAGCCAGGACAGCACCTGTAACAGCACCAAAAAGGTAGACAACAACTGTGCAAAGGCCAGCTACAGCAGTGCCTGCTTGTCCTGCATGCCAGAGGGCTGGTGCCACGCAAGAGGGCAGGAGCTCAGCCTCCAAACACAGGGAACAGTGCACAACAGAGCAGAAAACAGCACCTGCACAAAACCTTAAACATCTAATACATGTGAGAGTGTGCCTAAACAGAAGCAAGGGAACCAGAAAGCATAAATAAAAGATAACAATGAGCACAAGAACTGATGAACGGGCAATGGAATCTAATACCATAAGCAAGCGAACAGCACAACAGTGTGATAGTGTAAACCTCAGCACTCCAACCACTCCCCCTCAGTCACCACCAATAAATGTGAACAAAATAAGTGGCGGTGAAGGAGGAGTGCTATATATAGCATAGAGAGTGAAAAAGTCCTAACCCCAGTCAGCCAGTGAATGGCCAATAAATAGGCCAACTAAGTGTACAACTCACACCCTACAACTGCTTAGTCTGGTCAAAAGGTTTATTCAGTCCTTTAGTGTAAACCTCAGCACTCCCACCACCCCCCCTCAGTCACCACCAATAAATGTGAACAATATAAGTGACGGTGAAGGAGGAGTGCTGTATATAGCATAGAGAGTGAAAAAGTCCTAACCCTAGTCAGCCTGTGAACGGCCAATAAATAGGCCAACTAAGTGTACAACTCACCCCCTGGAAGCCATAAATAGGCCACACACACAAACAATACACTGCTAACTGACAAACACAGATGATACTTTATTCAAAGCACAACTGCTTAGTCTAGTTAAAAGGTTTATCCAGCCCTATAGTGCAAAGCAGACTTTTGCCCCACTTAAGAAGAATCCTAATTTTTCTGCATTGGTGGATTCTTCAGAGCCAGCAAAGGGGAGGGGACACGATACACCAATCCCGGATCCTAGTGTGGCTACAAGACAGCCCACTAGATTTCAGTCTAGTTGTTGGATAGCAAACATCGATTCCACCAGTGCAGAGTGTTCTGATTCAGCAGTCTATCTTTTGTTTTAAGTGCTGAAGCTAATGGATGGGGTTTCAGCAAGCGCAGCAGGTACAACAAGCAATACCACCACCATATGTGCATCCTGGTATTCTGGAGGCGGCTGTGTTTTAGGCAATGGCAGCCAATGTCCAAGCTGGAAAGGCCGGAATGATGGTGTACAATCGAGCTTGCAAGGATACATGTTTCTAGGTGTGCAAACTAGTCCACCTAATGTTATGTATGGGAATTTGGGCACTCGGTCAAGCTTTTGGGTTGGAATGCAGCCCATCCATAGAGTATGCTTGTACCAGTATCTCATTAAACTCTTGGAGATTTGGTCACCTCCACGATGGGCACAAGCATGTACAGGGCAGATTATGGCAGTTTGTGCAGCATCGCATTGTACAAGAGCAGGTTGGACAGTAGTTTTGTGCAGTCGCCAGGTCTAGGCAGCAATCTGGGCAGGCAGATCAGGGTAGGCAGGTCGAACAGTTTTGCCACATGGCAGGCAGCACTTTTTGTGGCAGTTTTTTTATTATTTTATTGTTTTATCAGCAGTTGGCCACGGCAACAATTGGCCAGTTTTGACTGGCCAACCTCATCAAATTGTTATATTATTTTCAGCATATTTAGGCTGGCCTGCCCCTGGGTCACAGTTGCTTCAGTTTGCGTGCAGACTGAGAGAGATCTCTGGCGGGTTACATTCACACAGCCCTTGTACATATCTGCCTTCAGTATTCAACATTTATTCTCTATAGAGGAGCAGGTCAAACAGTAGTTTTTGTGAGAGTGTGCAACAAAAGAAGGAACACAAACACAAAGAGACTGAAGAAAAAAAGAAAGGGACCTGCACTGAAAAAGGAAAGAATGTGGAATACAGGACTGATCAGTCCCTGCACGTAACCCACAGTGTTAGTGAGGGCACCAGATCAGGCTGATGATGATGGCAATAGCAGAGACAAAGGAAGATGATGGAGTTGGAGTGTGTACCTACCAAGGAATGAGGAAAATGAATGCCAAGTGTGGAAGGGGCAGGTTATATACAGCCAACTAACCCCAAATCTGGCCGACTGCAATTTGGGGTAAAAAATATGGCTGACCAGCATTTAATGCTGGTAAAATGCCAAAAAATCTCAGAAAAAAAATCCTGGAAAAGGTGAACAATGTCTAACAAGTGAGACAGATTGACAAATGCAGAAATTGCTAGGGAAATGCAACAGGAGAAAATGCACTGAAAGGCAATAAACTAAGTGATCTAGAATGAGCTACCTCCTCCACCAAAACAAGTGACAAATAGGTTAGAGCTCCTAAAGTCCTCATCTTACTCAAACTGAGGCTCACAAGCAAAAGATGACAAAGCATGACAAACATGACTACTAACTGTTAGCATTTGAGTCATCCCCTGGACAGGTTGTGTTAGGGTTTTTGCACACTTAGGGTTTGGTATAGCAGACAGATTGCAGAGGACATGTTAGCAATTGGACAGCAGACAGAGTACAGTGCCACATCAGCAGCCAGCCACATCAACAGACTGCGCAGGTGCCACGTGGCAGCCTGCAGTGCAGTCGGACGATTTGTTTAGGCATTATTTTATTGTAGTCGACTGCACTGCATTTAATGCAACCGACCTATTTATTTTATGCCTTTTATTTCTGCTTTATATAGCAGTCCTCCAGCACATTGTTGGCACATTATTCAGTGATTTCAGATTCTGATCTTGAGATTTGTTGGCTGAGACAGACTGTGCTCGGGCTGACGGAGATCGAGGTCATCAAGTGGGAGACGTACGCAGATATTTCCTCTGCCCCCTTGTGTATTTTTGCACTCTTATACAGCATACTACACCGCAGATTTTCTGCGTTTACACTCTCTCCTTTTCTCTCTCTCTCTCCTCTTTGTGTTCACTCTCTCTCAGTCTTTGTCCTACGCTTCCGCATTGCTGCACTCTAACATGGTATCAGAGCGGTGAAGATGGACTGACTGAGGGCTGAACCTATCTGAAGAGGAGATTTCAGCGCGACACAAGGCTGTGTTTCCAAGATTCGAGGGCAAGCGGGAGGGCTGCGCATCAGATCAAGGCTGAAGCGAGCGTGGGCGTGCAGGAAAGGAGTCTAATCGGTGAATTTGCTGCAGGTTATTGCTGTGTGAAGGAGAGGAAGGCTGCGTTTGAGGCCTTCCATTGCAGATTTTACTTTTTCATCGCCTCCGGCAGGTGAAGAAGGTTTGGGCAGTGGAGGAATTAGTCCTAGAAGACTGAGTTTTCACAATCAGAGGGGGTTGCTTTTGCGTTTGTGCAAGTATTGCAGGTTAACATGTCTACAGAGACTAATTTGGAGTTCCAGGCGATCATGGACAGGAAGGCACCTGTCCTACCGGCTCTTCCAACGGATCAAAAGCTTGATGGTGACAATTACCGCATCTGGCGGGTGATGATGTTGGCCATTTTAGAGTCTTATGATTCGGCGAAACTGGTGATGGAGGAGATTAACAAGCCCTCGGTAAGGAATGAGTCCAAGCTCTCTTCCAATGCTCGTGCGGAGTTGACCAAGGCCCAATCTCATTGGGACAAACTGAATGCTAGGATTCGATCTTTTCTATTTCTGTCTTGCACCACAGTCGTGATAGCTCAATCGAGCACTTGACGGTGGATCGTGAGATATGACTGGAGCTCGATCAGATGTACAACCGGATGACCCTAATGAAGAGAGTTTCTTTGGAGGTGCAGATGCGGACTTTGTCCGTGAATAAGTCTTTTTCGCTTCGGGAACACATCAACAAGCTTCGGCAGTTTCAGATGCAGGTTCAAAATGCGGAGAAGCCTATTTCCTCCGAAGACATGGCGATCACTTTACTATCCCACTTGCCGCCACGATCTAGTACTTTTTATTCCGCTCTTATTGCTTCAGGGCAGGAGTCAACTCTTCGGTGGGAAGAGTTAGTTCCTATGGTCTTGGACCAGGAAAAACAATTAAAGGGACAGAATGCTTCCAAATCGGAGGCATTGGTTGGTCAAGCCTCTCAGAAGAAGGGAAAGGACCAAAAGAAGAAGAAGGAGGACAAGAAATCCAAGAAGGACAAAGAGAAGGAATCAACTTGCCATATTTGTGGAAAGACCGGTCACTGGAAGAAGGATTGCCCCGACAAAGACAAGAAGGATACCAAGAAGGACACGAAGGACTTTGGAGCAGTGGTTGCACCCTCATCAGCTACTTTTCTACACTTAGCAGTCATTGAGGACTCTACACCGACAACTTTCAATGCTGTGATGACAGCTCCCTAGGCTCAAGAGTGGATTGGGGCAGTGGTGCCTCACGGCACATGACTCCATTTGTTGGTGTTGCCCATTTGCAACCTTCGCGTGGGTAGATTCTCATTGGAGACAGCTCTTCTGTGTCTATTACTGCGCAGGGTGAGATGCAGCTTATTCCAGATGGACGTGGTGGTACCCACACCTCTAAGGTGTTGCATGTGCCAGGATTGGGGTATCATTACTTTCGGTTCATAAGATTTGTGCTCTTGGCCTCTTGGTGGAATTTAACAGTGATACTATTCGAGTCCTTGATCGTGGATCGAGAAAGGTTCTCTCTGTAGGGTATGAGAAGAATGGAGTCTACAAATTGAAGTCTTCTTCAGCTCTTACTTCTCTTCTTCTTACTTCTCAGACACAGTCCAAGCTATGGCATGCTCGGTTTGGCCACCTGAACTACGAGTACCTTCGGAAGGCGTCGTGAGGATCATTTGTCCGAGGCTTGCCGAACATAGTGGTGAGCCATCAGCCATGTGTCTCCTACATTCATGGAAAACTACATCGGGATGCGATTCCCAACAAAGCTTCTAGGAGGTCTACTTCACCCATGAAGCTTGTATCTACGGATCTTTGTGGCCCGATGAGGACCAAGTCCCTGAAGGGGAGCTTGTACTTCATGTTGATCGTAGATGACTACAGCAAGATGACTTGGGCCTATTTCTTGACTTTGAAGTCGGAGGCTTTCTCTCATTTCAAGGATTGGCTTCTCTTTGAGAATAACCGTTCTGGCCGGCGACTGAAGACCTTGCGTTCAAACAAGGGAGGTAAATTTATGTCTAATGAGTTTGCTCGTTTTTTTGCAGATAGGGGCATTCACCAGGAGTTTGCTAACACCAACACTCCCCAAGAAAATGGCATTTTGGAGCAGAAGAACCGAAGTGTGATCGAGATGGCACGCACCATGATGGAGCACCGACAAACACCTCAATTTCTGTGGGCCGAGACTGTGGCTACCGCAGTTCACATCCTTAATTGATCTCCCACTTCGGCCGTTGACAGGATGACACCTTTTGAGGCTTACTTCGGGACTAAGCCTGATGTCTCTTATTTCAGGATCTTTGGGTGTGACGCTTATGTGCACATTCCGAAGACACAGCATGATAAGTTCGAGGCAACTTCCCGATGACAGGTTTTTTGTTGGCTATAGCTCCCAATCCCAAGGTTATCGTTTGTTTGATCCCGTTAAGCGGGATGTCTACACGAGCCAAAATGTGCGGTGTCAAAGAGTTTACTGTCCATGATATAAATCATGGGATTCTTATGAACTCAGAAGAGTTTCACTGGGAATTATATGAGATATTTTCAGGCATTGTTATCCAAATATCTACCTTAGTTATACAAGTTCTTTTGTATTTAGCATATAATTTGCAGATATACCATGTACATTTATGAAAAATAAGTCTATGGGAACCTAAAACTTGGACATCTGGAAGTAATTGACAGTCTGCTGGATAAATCACATTAATTCATGTACAAAAATATGGACAAAAACCCAAAAATGTTGCCAAAAACTGTCAAAAGTCCATTAGGTCCACACGGGACCAAAAGTAACTGACTAAGGTGACCAGCACGTGACTTAGGCTGGTCAAAAAGTGACCAGGTTTGGAGCAGAGAGCAGCCCGCGTTTTTCGGCACAAAATGCGGACTGCTCTGCCTGAGGGAAACTGGGAGAAAGCTGGAGCTGAGATGCATGGAATGGAGCATGCAAACTGAAGATTAACAGGCCAACAACCGAAGACGCTAACTTGGTGAGAGCTCCACTTCTCTGCCTCTTTGGTCTGATGAAAATGCATGCTGAAACTGTCTATAAAAGAGGGGAAATCTGAGAAAAGAGTATTCGGCCTGCTCTGATGCACGACTTCTCTCATCTTCTCTACATTATTCTTGGTCCAATGAAGCCCGACTTGTGCCCAAGTACTTGAGTGACTTTGGGGCAAGCAAAGGGTGAGGATATTGAAGACTTATGGGCTGTTATGGGCTGGAATAACCAGTCATAAACAAGGCAGCCCACTATTTTGATCTATTTTTATGAGCAAACATGGGTTTTTTATGATTGTAATAGAGGAAAATGACCTCTTTTCTTCAGGACATTGTTCATAGATGTTCAAGAGTGCTTCTTCTTGAGTTTATACACTCATTTTGAATTTGTTTATGGGCTGGAATTTCCTGTTTTAAAACAGGGCTGAAGCTAAAATTATTCCTTTTCAATCCATTTCATGTATCTTTGGTCCAAATCTTGGTTGTAATTGATTCTAGCATCAATATGCTTGACCCAAAGGATTGAAATCCATCTTTGTACATGAAATAAATGCCATTAGAGCTTGCATTTGACATTCATAAATGAATTGGAAATCTGAAAATATTCTTTATGAAATGATGTATGCATCCTGAAGCATTTGAAGTATTCAAGTTAGTCTTATCCCATCTGTTCATGTATGCTAAGTACAAAGTGAGAAGGCTTGAATTCCTCTTCCGTACCTAAATTATTTCAAACTCCTGAATCTTATTAAAACCCAATCCATTTTCCCTTTCTAAATCTTGAATCCCAAACCCTTCTTTTGCACTAAAGCCCCGGTGGTAGACCTTCAACTCTTAATGCGACGACAGCGATTCGTGGAAGTACCGGCCACAGAGGAGGGTGAGGAGCACCCCGTCCTTGGAGATCCAGGGGAGAGTTGGGCTCCCGAGACAATTTCTTTGGAGCCAGAGTCTCTTGATGGAGATTCTTCTTCCAATTGAGAGTCTTCTCTTCCACCGGCCACCCCCGAGGAGCTTCTACCGGTGGATGTTCCTGAGTCTTTAGTAGATGGAGAGCGACGGGGAGAGGTTTGTCCTCCTCCTCATTGGGCCCGTGACACACTTTGAGATTCAGGAATCGAGGGGGTCCCTGAGGAGTGGGAACCGCAGGATGGACCGCGGAGGTCAAGGAGGAACCAGGCACATTCTTCGAAGCTTGTCTGCTCCAACTATTATTTACTAACCCGTGTAATGCAGGATCAAGAGCCCACTTCAGTGAAGCAGGCTTTGCAGTCTGATCATTGGCGGAAGGCCATGGAAGCCGAGTTGGAGGCTATTGAGAGGAATGGCACTTGGTCTCTTGTGCCTCGTCCCTCTCACAAGAAGGTGATTGATGTCAAGTGGGTCTTCAAGACCAAGTACCTTAGCGATGGTTCTTTGGACAAGCACAAGGCTCGCCTTGTTGCTAAAGGTTTTGCTCAGCGCCCAGGCATTGATTTCCATGATACTTTTGCCCCCACTGCTCTAGTCGAGTTGTTCTTGCCTTGGCTGGCCATAGGAGATAGCCTGTTTATCAGTTGGATGTGAAGTCGACCTTTCTAAATGGTGACTTGTAGGAGGAGATCTATTTTGAGCAACCTCCTGGCTTTGGATCCACGGATGGGAAAGTTTACAGGTTGAAGAAGACCTTGTATGGCCTCAAGCAGGCTCCGCGTGCATGGAACGAGAAGATTGACTCGTTTCTTTAGTCGAAGTTGGGATATCGGCGCTCCAAGGCCGATCCCCAGCTTTATGTGCACACTTCCAAGGTTGGTTGTGTGTTGTTTGTATTGTATATTGATGATTTGATTTTGACAAGGGATCATGTACAGAAGGTCCGAGAGACCAAGACAGCCAGACATTCGAGATGACGGATTTGAGGCTTCTTCATTTCTTCTTGGGTCACGAGATTTATCAGTCTCAGAGGGGGATTTTCATCTCTCAGCAGAGGTACATTCAGGAGCTCTTGGTGACTTTTGAGATGGAGACTTGTCGGCCCATTACTACTCCTATGGATCCAAATTGGAAGGCCACTTCACACTCAGATTCTGCCATGATGGATGCTTCCTGCTACCGTCAATTGATTGGATCCTTGATTTGGCTTCTCAACACTCGTGTTAATCTTTGTTTTGCTGTGGGTCTTTTGGCAGGGTTCATGACGGAACCCAAAAAAGTGCATTGGGAGGCTGCCCTGAGGATTCTTCGGTATTTGAGGGGGACTTCTGACTTGGGGATTTCTTATCCCGCAGGTACAGATGCTTCAGATCTGGTTCTTGCAGGTTGGAGTGACTCGGATTGGGCTGGCGATGTGGACCACCGACGGTCTACTACAAGCTACTGTTTTATCTTGGGTACAGGTGTTATCTCTTGGAGTAGCAAGAAGCAGCCCACGGTAGCCCTTTCTTCTACTAAGGCGGAGTATCGGGCTGCGTCTTCCACCACATGTGAGGTTGTGTGGCTTCAGAGATTGTTGGATGAGCTCGGCTGCCCCCAGACTCGCCCTACTCTTCTGCGGTGAGACAATGAGAGTTGCATTGCCTTGGTACGGAATCCAGTATTCCATGCCCGGACGAAGCACATTGAGATCTAGTATCACTTCATTCGGGAGAAGCTTTTGGATGGGACCATTGATGTGGAGTATTGCAGGACGGAGGATAATCTTGTAGATTTGTTTACAAAGGCGCTTCCCCAGGCTCTTCTTCGGCAGCATTCCAGATCCCTCAGTCTGATGCCTCGTCCAAGATCTGAGGGGGGTGTTAGCATTTGAGTCATCCCCTGAACAGGCTGTGTTAGGGTTTCTGCACAGTTAGGGTTTGGTACAACAGATAGATTACAGAGGACACATTAGCAATCGAACAGCAGACAGAGTATAGTGCCACGTCAGCAGACTGCGCAGGTGCCACGTGACAGCCTGCAGTGCAATCGGACAGTTGTTTTAGGCATTATTTTATTGCAGTCGGCTGAATTTGATGCAGCCGACCTGTTTATTTTATGCCTTTTATTTCTACTTGATATAGCAGTCCTTCAACACATTGTTGGCACATTATTCAGTCATTTCGGATTCTGATCTTGAGATCTGTTGGCTGAGACAAACTATGCTCGGGCTGACGGAAATCAAGGTCATCAAGTCGGAGACATACGTAGATATTTCCTCTGCCCCCTTGTGTATTTCTGCACTCTTATACAACATACTACACCACAGATTTTCTACGTTTACACTGTCTCCTTTTCTCTCTCCTCTCTGTGTTCACTCTCTCTGTCTTTGTCCTACGCTTCCGCATCACTACACTCTGACACTAACACCCCCTCTCAAATCCTAGATGTGGCGAAAGGCCAAGGGAGAAACGGATCCTAGGGTGGCAAGAGGAATGCCAATGTCGATGAAGTCCATCGAGGTCGACTGCCAATAAAGAATCCCCTTGGCATCCTAGGAAGCCCCCTCTGAAACACTAGGGGCCACAGAATCCACAATCGCATCATCGAGATCATCCCCTTGAAAAGGGATGGGGATATGAGGGAATCACTGGAGGAGAGGGTGGAGGATGGGAAGGAACCTGTGGACTAGGTGGTGCACAAGCGGAAACAGGTATAGAAATAGACAACTGCCTCGGAGGACCCTACATAAGAGAAGGGGAATGGAGCTTGTAAAGCCCACTCTCCTACCAACCCTTCGCAATAACAACCCCTATAGAACGATCCTCAATACAAACGGCCTAATTGGTGAAGACAAGTCAAATACCAAGCCTAGTAAGGCCATAAACTGAGAGGAGTGGAAATCTTCAAGTCCGAAACATAAAGGGCCTATGAAAGGGAGCTTGAAGTGCGGTTGGGAAACAAAGGCAAAGTTCCAACACCACTAATAAGCATCGATACAATGTTACCAATAGTGACTGAATCTCGTAGAGTCATATGACTAGAAGCTCCACTATCAACCAACCAAGGCCTCTCAAAATACGAGGCAACCACTGAAGAAAGCTCCTCAACAATATGAAGAAACACTAACTCATGGGTAACCGCTGGAGTTGAGGTAGACGGCTCGGATGTTTTAGCTCCATCCTTCGCTCCAAGATAAAGGTGAGGGTATTTCTTCTAACATTTCTCCTTTGGATGTCCTCCAACTTGTTAATATGATCCCCCATGGAAGAAGAATCCTCAACATCGAGCATCCATAATTTCTTCTCAAGAGTAATCCAATTAACAAATGTCATTTGATGGTACAAAGAAGCAAGCTTTGTCCACATATCTGCTACTTCTTGTGACTTGCATACATGCACTAGGACAAAATCCTATAAGTTCATAAAGAGGAAAAATCAGGCTCTAGAGTTGAGCTGATCCCATAAGACCGCACGATCCATCAATGATCCAACAGTGGGAGTTGAGCTAAGAAATGTCATTAGCCACTTAAACAACCCCAAAACAGCTTATTTTATGCATATTATAGGCCTAATTTACTTAAAGTCCTAAAATGGGGCGCGGTTCAAGAGTTAAGTGGGGACTCCCAAACTTCCTATAAATAGGCAGTCTGCCCTCCACTCTTCCCAATCTCGTTTTTGCATATTTTAGGTCTTTCAACTTGCTGCCCACACCTCGAACACGGAGGACATCGTGATCCAAGCTAGCCATTGCTATCTACAACAATCCGACGCTTGTTTCCAACCTTCCACCTGTTGAGCTATAAATGCATTAGTTTCACCTAATCAATTGCAAAACATGCTTAATTAAGGAATAAAAATTGTTTATTTAAAAAGAAATGTGTTCCTAGAGAGTGTCTATATCCCATAAGCACAAACCCACTTGAGAGGGTTCAAACTTTCTATAAATAGGTATGCTACCCTCCATTCAGCCCTAATCTCATTTTTGCAGGCTTTAGGTGTTTTCAACTTGTTGTTCACATCCCATTCACAGAGGACATTGCAGCCCAAGCTGTCCATTGCAGTCTTCACTCATCTGGCGTCTGTTTCCAGCCCTCCATCATCAACTTGCTGTTGTTTCCAACCAAGCGGATACTACCGTCTATCATCCAACTGTCGTACAGCCTGCCATATGAGCATACTACTACGTTTGCAGACCCTAGCTACCGCTTTGCAAATTTCCTTTCCTCCAACTGTCGCCACATCTCCTCAACCTGTCGCTGCTATTTTCTCTCTCCTACAACTTGCACTTGCTGTTTTCTCTCTCCTCACCTGCACCTTTAGTCTTTCTCTCTCTTGCACTATTGTCTGCATTAGATCCAACCCTCCTTGGCTGCGTTTTTTGGTGTTCGATATCTAAAGGCTGCCTTGCTGTGATTCAGGATCCACTCGAAGTATAACACACTCTCCAACTCATTACCCCTACCCTAATCCTGGAGATACAGGAGTTCGAGGTACAATATTCATTCACTGCATAGTGTGTTTGTTGCATGAGCATGGTATATTCAATAATCATATCACTTCATTCATTCTCTGTGTTCATTATCTCTGAGCTACCCTAATTGTAACTGTGTTCCTCTATCAGTCTATGCTTTGTCGTACAGTGTTCTTTGTGTTTCTATATTAGGGTATTTTCTTCACATGGTATCAGAGTCGAGTTCTTTGAAAGAAACCTAGGCCTTGATCTAAAAGCTCTACACAAGAAGTAAGAAGAACAAAAGGGTAGATGACTTTGAACACTACTTCTACACCACTTCTCACATTTGAGCTAAA
Organism: Lygodium microphyllum; assembly: GCF_053477565.2. Lineage (NCBI taxonomy): Eukaryota > Viridiplantae > Streptophyta > Polypodiopsida > Schizaeales > Lygodiaceae > Lygodium > Lygodium microphyllum. The sequence goes on along the minus strand of NC_141148.1, from coordinate 117,700,388 downwards.
TCCATGGAGAAACGAGTCGGAGTAGGCCTCACAACTTGCTTCACAAGCTCCCGACATGGCCGAACAAACGTTGGACTACCATGGAGTTCCACGACCTTAAAAGATCACTGCAGCTCAGTACGATCTCATTTTGATGCATAGAGCCCAACGACAGATAGAAGGTAAGTTTGAATTTCACCCTTTAGATTCGGTGCACCAATCTACTAACCATGCAGGAAGGGTGGAATCTCTCTTCGATGCCGCGTATGTCTATCATTTCAAATTCTATTAATGATGATTCTCCTTTTCCTAGTTGTATGGATAATTTTCATGATGAAGAGCATGTGCAAAACAATTTCTCGTCTATGAGTAATGAGGAAAACAGATATTTCTTTATAAACTCAAGACTAGCTAAGCAGTTGAAAAAAGAAACTGTGAGTACTCCTTTCCCTTTTTTTCCTTCAAACTATTTTGCTTTCAAAGGTCAAAATAAAGTGGATACATCTTCATCATCATCATTTCGATTTGATGCATATAATTGACAAAAGAAACCCACATTATTTCCCACATTTACACCTATCATGAATCCATTTAATCTCCCTTTCATCCCACCCTCTTATTCCACTGCCACATCCTTTCAACCTCCATTAAGAGCACTACGTGTTGCATCTCATGTAGGATCAGATGTGTTTTCATTCACCACATCGGGGGGTTCCTCAAACTTAGGCGCAACCGTTAGGACCTCATCTCTTCGTCAATCGGGTGGTGTTTCAACTTTTCTTCACACACTTTCAAGATCATTGCAACCTAGGTATTTCCCCCAGTCTCTCCCGAGTGTGGACCAGTTGGTGCCACAGTTTGCCTCCATGGCATTACCTAGTGGACCCTCTAGTCATTATGCTCTATCCCAGCCGACATTTCAACATGACTTATGTATGTCAGTGCATCCACCTCCATTGGCACCTTATGGAAACATTCATGTTCTCGTCCCTCCGCATCAATCAACACTCATTGGACACTCACAGCTTATTTCTGCCTACCCACCTCTTCCCCCTCCTCCTTATCAGACACCTCCACCACCACCACTGCCATCTTATCCTCCACATCCATCTTACCCCATATTCCTGACACCTCATGGTTGTACCTCATCTTCCGCCGAGCATGCATTCAATGACAAGACTTGTTTTACTGGGTCAAACTTTACAGCTTGGTCGAACTTGATGAGACATATCCTTGACTCACAAAACCTATGGGATCTTGTACAGGGGTTGGAACCCCAACCTAATCCTACACTTGTTCCATACGAGGTTATCCGCTCATGGAAGACTAGGAATGCCTCCCCTATTATCGAGCTAACGCAAGTCTTATTACTTGAGTTTCATTCTCAACTTCAACATTTTGACTTAGCATCAAAGCAATGGGCACACTTAACTGACCGCTATGCAACTCAAGATTTGAAAATTTCAAAATCTCTAACCGAGATGACTTGAAAGTCAAGTTGGCTGAGTATCGACGTCTCCTTGCCAAATTCTCCACTATAGAGACTCCTAAGCCCTGTGACGATTAGGTCGGATTATTTCTTAACAAGCTGCCGCGTAAATACTTCAATTTTGTGTAGCAAGTGGTTTCTTTGCCCAATTTACCCACATTCTATGAATGAGTGTCAGGTATTGTGTTATGCATGGTTGTTCGATCAGTTTCATATGAATAATCCCTCAGAGAGAGCTCTTGTTGCTCATTCTCAGTAGGAGCAGCAAGGGAAGGGTAAACAAATCAAACTTCAAATCAAAATTAAAAACATGCAAGGAAATCACAAGGAAACTCCCAGTCTCAACTTTAACCCAGGTGGCAGAATGTACCTAAGAAGGATATGTATTGTCAACATTGTCAAAAGGCTGGCCATTTTGACAAGCATTGTTGATCAAAGGCAAGAGGCACAGCACCAAAAACCAAGTCACAGACCCCTGCCCCCCCTCAGTCAGACAAACCAATGGCTACAATCAGCAAAAAGATTTTCCCTTGGCAAAAGATTATTCAAAGTTCTTGCCCAACCAAATTTGGTGAAACTTTTGTACCATTAAGCCTCAAACAGGGGGAAGCCCCCAATTAGCACATTGGCTGATGATCACAGTTAGATATGATGGTCCGCATGGACTTTAGCTGGTCAAACTGGTTAGTTGGATAGCAGACAGAATGGCCATCTTTGGAGAGACTATCAAGGTGAATAGAAGGCCCTATAAAGGGCACCTACACTGCCAAGAGTCGGTCATCTCAATACTAGATGCTCCATTTCTTCAAATCCATGACAAGGGCTGGAAAAATCCATGGATACTTTGAGCCAAAAGATTCTGCAGTGGCTCTAAATTTCCCATGCTAGTAGCTAGTGCACCAAAAATATACTCATAGTACATGCCAAATCAAATTTGGTCATTACCATCAGACCTCAAAATTGAGGGAAACCTGCCAACCACAAGACAGCTGGTGATCAACAGCTATGCAGGTTGTTCACCAGGACTCGACTTAGTAAGTAGTCAGGCTGGTCAGCTGGACAGCCCTGAGACAAGAAAGCTGTCAGTCCTTGGAGTCTGTGAGGCTGGCACAAGGCCTATAAAGTGTACTTTAGGGGATGATGTGAACTTGACTTCAACAACAATCTCAAGCCTGTTGGCATCAAAATAGTTCCAACACTTCAGGAAGTCCTTTGCACCTATCTCAAAGGATGCAGGCGTGATAATATGCTTGCATGGCGCCTAGGCTATTGGAAGGAACATCCTCCTTTGTCACTTTCACAAGAGAAGAAGCGATAGAGAGCGTGCACTTATAACCTCAATATGTTTCTTTTATTATTTTATAGATAGATGAAGTAAAGAAAGTTCAACTTTTATGTTCCATCTTAGGCCTGTAAAGAGTACTCACAATGCCAAGAGTAAATCATCACAACCATAATCACTACTGTTTTGCCTGATCAATCCCCTTGTGCTCAAATGTATTGCTGTGTAAACAGCCGTTGGGGTGTTTTGCGATTTCTCCTCTTGTATGACTTTTGAATCATGGTGTTAGCACCTAGATAACACTGCTCCTGCTGCTATGCAGTGCTTTCACAACCGCACTGATATGCACGCAGTTACTACCTTGGCATGCTTGCATGAGTGGTAAAGGCTCTCTGCTCTGGCAAGCTTCCTGCAGCACTGCAAAAGCCCCCAAACATGATTATCCTATTGGTCATGAACTCTGCACAATTCAAAACACATGGTAACCTCCAAGCATGATTATCCTGTTGGTCACAAACTCTGCATGATTCAAAACTAAGACAAATACACTGTGACAAGCCAATCTCATGCTTAATATTCATCTCACTGACTTATGACACTTAAGAATACTAAATCTATTGCATTTTTGGAGTTGAATTTTAAATCTGAATAAACTTAAAGCCTATGGCATGTTTAGTCCTATGTCTATTATTGACCTTTAGCAAACTACAAATCTGTAACTTCTTAGTCTTGATATGCATACATGATCCCAAAAAATCCACTATGTACAAAGCAATCTCAACAGCTCAAAATGAAACCTTTATAAGACCTGTAAAGTTACCAACAGAACTATTCTCCTCAAAAGTTCCCTACAATAATAAATGAAGAAATGTCGTATGAATTTTGTAATTTTCCAAGTCTTAAACCTGAATTCAATGCTGGAAGATGAGAGATATGCTGTCCTTACATGTTAATACAACATGGGAAAATATTTATATTTCACGTTACTTTTGAAAGTTCTGAACTGCTCAGCAAATGCTTCCTCTAGAAGTTCCTCTTCCAACTTGACACGCTGCTCATAGTATAGTACACAAGCCAACAGCAAAAAGGCCATGCTCCAATATGCACGCAGGGCAACACAATAACCCGCAAAGAGCAGCATATAGCTTGCATATATAGGATGGCGGATAAGTCGGTATGGTCCAAATATTACCAAGGATTTTGGCTTTACCAGCCTGTCAAAGTACTTGCCAAGAAAGTACGTTGCACTATAATGCACTACAAGTGCCAAAGCAATAATTGGCACAGCTATGCGGCTTGGCCATTCCCAATTCCAAGAGAAGTACAGAAGGGGGCCTTCATATGCTGCAAGCCAGTGACCACCCACAACTGCAACAATGAAGGCTACTTGAGCCAGTCTAGATGGCGAGCTAGACCACTGTTTATCTTCTGAACGAGGGCTTAGCTGTCCGTAGCGCCGTACTCTGACGATTGAACCAATGAGGAAAAAGTACATGTATGTTAGGAAGAGCAAGATGGGCCAACCTTCAAGGTAGCCATTGCGAAGCCCTAGAGGGACGAGGATCAGCCAGGTCAGGGCCCCAGCTAAGACGAGAACCTGCTCCCACTGTGCAGCTTTCTTCTGTGACTGTTTGAAGGCTGCATACAAGGACCAAATGCCTAAAGCCACCGCTGCAGGCAACGGCCACACGACGAAGAACCAGCTGCCGTACATCCAGAAGGCAGGATTTAAGAGAGCGGCATACATGGCACGAGCAACGGTAAGGCCGGCGGCCGCTACAGCCGTCCACTTGGCAGCTGCGAGGGGCGTGATATTGCCGAGGGCATGAAATGCGCTGCCTGTGCCGAAGAGAGGGACGCCATAGCCGTCGCCATGGCTGTCGCGAGTTGGAAAGTTGCGCGCGGGGTGAGCAGCCCGGATGAAGAGGCGGCCATGGCTGGACACAGGTGGCAGACGGGGGAAGCACAATTGCGAGGCGAGATGGCTATGGCGGACGACGAGGTGGGACCGGTGGGGGCGGGAGGTCGTTGCGAATGGTGCGCTTGACGCCACAGCAGCCATCATTTCCCCTCATTAGCTGAGCGTGGTCTCTTCGTATATTCTAATAGAGGAAGCTTAGCGAGGCCTAGCTCCTAATTCAATGTATTACTCTCAATTGACTAGCCTTGTCATCTCTGATATACTACTCTCCACATCAGGCTCACTAAAGCATTTCATGAAGAATCTATATTATTCTCTATCTATACTTCTATACAAGCTATACTATACTATAATAGAAGGATTTTCCAAACTTGAGGGCAATCCTCCATGACCCCCATAGAGTGCTCCCAAGCTCTAGATATTTCAGATTTTAAAGAGCTCGATAATAAATATAAGTTTGTTAAATTTAACAATTGACTCTGTGTGTGTGTGTGTGCGCGCGCGCGCAATAGACACGTTATATGAATGATTGAAGGATTTTTCAAATTTGAACCCAATCCAATGTATTAGGTGTAGAAATCAAGAGAAAACGAGGAAATAAATGTTGTTTGATATGCTATGTGACATCTAGCTATGGTAAGCCACTACTTGCAAATGCTTATGACAGTGTCTTGAGGATGTCAAAAGGGTGAAAGGGATTGCTATCATTGTGGCTTCCTCCTATTTTAGAAGTTGAGTTGTATCCAAATTTGGTGCTCCTTCCAATCTCTATGTTGAACTAACGTTAATTTTATGTGGCTCCAAGGCCTCATAAATATAAATTCACTTGTTATGTAGGGCTTTGGGTGGCTACAAGGAGTGGGTCAAAGTGATATGCAAAAGTGAAGTGTGTATGCTACAAATTATCCAACCAATCTACTCACAAGGCCTCAATCAAACAAGACTCAAACATTACACTCTATGGTGATGATTATGTCTTTAGCTATTGCAAATTCACCTTCCAACAAAAAAGCACATCATGCAACAATCCACAATTATCAATGCAACTAATCATAGTGATCAATTGTGCTCAAGCTTAATCCAATCAATTTCTATTTTTGATGAACAATTTAAGAATAAGATTGCCATCATATATGAATGAAGAATGAGATGTTGTGGTGACTTGGATGAAGGACATTATAGTCTATTTCCTTTGTCACATTCTAGCTTGCAAAGCTTTGCTCTTTCTCCTTTCTTGATATAGCCCAAGCCCTCTAAGTGTGGATCTATTCATGGTGTGAAGGAGATTATACCTATGAAAAAAGTAATTTGCTTTTATGCCCCAAAAACATAGCCCTTATGCTTGCTATTATGGATTTTTAGTGTAGATCAAGGATTAACGTGGATTGATGTGATTTTCACAAAAGTTGATGCTTTTTACTTGCTATTTTTCCAATCATAGTGATCTAATGGAGGTGGTCCCAATCAAGGTATGACCACCTTCCCAAATGGGTCACCTTCTAAGATAGTAGAGGTGAAGCTAGTTTTTGTCTAGCTCGGTTACTCTTCTTTGGATTTTATGCACTAGAGGTGATGAGTTGGATTACCATCTGGACCAATGGAGGTGATCTAGTAGAAGTAATGTAATGGACTAGAGGTAAGGTAGTGTGCTAGAGGTGATGATACAACATAGTAGAGCCGATGATCACCTTATGGATGGTGATGCCCACTTTTCAAGTGAGTGGAGATGATAGAGGCGATTGGGTGAGTAGAGATGAAGATCACCTTCTGTTGAATGGAGGTGATGTAATAGAGGTGATGATCACCTCCCAAGCAAGTGGAGATGATTGAGTCAAGGTGATTTCCAATCACGATGATTTAGTGGAGGTGGTCCCAATCAAGGTAGGACCGCCTTCCCAAAGGGGTCACCTTCTAATATAGTAGGGGTGAAGCTAGTTTTTGTCTAGCTCAATTGCTCTTTTTGGATTTTATGCACTGGAGGTGATGAGTTGGATGAAGGGAGGTGAGCCTTGAAGTGGAAGCACGAATGGGAGCAAGAGCTATGGTGGAAGGAGGAAGAGTAAGAGAGAGAGACACACGCACACACAATGTGGAAACTCCAATAATCACAATGTGTGACCAACCTTCCCTTTATTCAAATGTCATTGAAAGAATAAAAAATGAAGCGATATGATGGGCGCCCGCCACCTGCAGTGTGCAGGCGCGAGTACTATTAGTATAGTAATACATGGGCGGCTAGGCAAAGGCACTTTTACCCCCAACAACCTTTCACTTAAAGGCAAATGTGCCCTCAATGAGGAGTGAAAAGAAAAAAATGAAAAGACAGTACAACATATACATAGATATAACAAGATAAGGAAAGATGTCATCTTATCCAATGCCCATCAACCTCCTAAGGAAGGGAAAGCTTTGTAGAGAGGCTTTTTTTGAGCAAGTCTATAGGATTCTAGTCAGTTGAGATATTGATAGGGTCAACAAACTTATCCTCAATGACCTCACAAATGAAGTGATACCTCGCCTCAATGTGTTTCATCTTCACATGGAAGATCGGATTGTTGGTTAATTGGATAGCATTCATAGAATCTGAATGCAGTGTAGAGATAGCATTTTCAATACCAAGGTCAGCAACTAAATAACCCAACCAAATGTCCTCCTTGTTTGCAAGTCTCAATGGCTACAACATGCTTAGCCTCTGTAGTAGAAAGGGCCGTGCATTTCTGCACCCTGGACATCCATGAAATAGCACCTCTAACAAAAGTGAACACATAGCCAGAAGTGGACTTCCCACTATCTGCATGTCTTGTATAGTCAGAGTAGTGTATCCCATGACTCATGTATCATCCTAGCTACCATAACATATGCATATATCAGCAGTGCTCTTCAGGTATCTCATGATACCCTTCACGATATCCCAATGCTTCTTGGCAGGTGTAGCCATATAACGTGCCATAACACCAATTGCAAATGCAATATCTGGATAGGTGCCTATCATGGCATACATAAGATAGCCCACTCTGGATGCATAGGGAATCTTGGCCATCTTGGCCCTCTCCTCATATGTCTGTGGGCAATCAGCCTATGATACCTTCACATGAGAAGGCAATGGACAGACACCAATAGGCTTCACATCCTACATACAGAACCACTCAAGGACTTTATGGATATACTCCTGTGCGACAGATAGAGTAGTCTCTAAGACCTGTCATGCGTAATGCACATACCAAGTATATGAGAGGCCTGTCCCAGATCTTTCATCTCAAAACTCTTATTGAGCTAAGCCTTAAGAGCATCTAGCTCATCATGAGCTTTCCTTGCTAAAAGGATGTCATCCACATAGAGTACCAAAATCAGTTGAACCATTATGGGCTTTCTTTGTGTACAAGCACAAATCCATAGCATTACGACTATAGCCCTGTGACTGCATGAATGTATCAAATTTGTGGTACCATTCCCTAGGTGCCTGCTTCAAGCCATAAAGACTTTCTCAATCTGTACACTAGGTGTTCCTTGCTAGGCTTTGCAAAGCCCTTAGGCTACTCCATGTATATCTCATCATGCAAGTCCCCATGTAAGAAAGTAGTCTTGACATCCAACTGATACAAGTCCAAGTCAAGCTGTGCAACCAAAGCCAAGACTAAGCATAGGGTGGTCATCTTAACCACAAGAGAGAAGACCTCATCAAAGTCAACACCATGCTCCTACTTAAAACCCATTGCTGCCAATTTGGCCTTGTATGCCGGCCTGGGGTGTCCAAGGGTACTTTTCAACTTGTACACACACTTGCAAGGCAAAGCCAACCAAATCCCACATACAATTCTTATGCAACGAGTCAATCTCAGACTACATAGCCCTCTTCCAGGAGTGACTGTCACCCTTGCGCATAGCCTCATCATAGGTGAGAGACTCTCCTGCATCTATAACCAATACATAATTTATGGAGGGCCCATAGCAGTCAGGAGGTTGTCTATCTCTAGTAGAACGCCTCAATGTAGGTTGTGCTGCCTATCCAACATCCTGTCTAATATCCTAGCCATGAGGATCAACTGTTGGTGCAGGTTGTCTAGCTGGCTGTGCAAGAGCAGGGGGCTCCTCCTGAAAGATAACCCTACGTATCTCAACAACTTTCTCAGGCTGCATATGCATTTTGTCCTCATGGAACACAATATCATGGCTGTGGATCACTTTTCGCGCTTGTGGATCCCAAAGATGATACCCATCTCACCTGCATCTCCATAGCCAATGAAAATACATTTTACACTTTTAGGATCGAGCTTATTGTGTTTATCCTTGGGCACATGGCAGAAGGCCTCACATCCAAAGACATGCAAATGAGCATATGAGGAAGTCTTTCCTGTCCATACCTCCTCTACAACCTAGAAGTCAATACCACTACAAAGTGACCTATTAATGAGATGCACAATAGTAGAGACTGCCTCAATCCAAAAATGTTGTGGTTATAAAACAGCTTGCTATAATAAATCACAGCAATGAGAAAAGAGAGCAAATAATGAGCTAACGGTGATCCAAAGTCAAGTATGACTGCTAGGTCAGATCTTGCATGAAGTGGGCATGTAAGAAACACTGTAGCAGCCAAGATCCAAACACCCAAATGTTTCAGAGCAATCGATGTCAATAGATACAAGCACTGGCATAAAGAACTTAGAGAGTAAGCCAAGCTAGGTGTATGCCTAATTGATAGGACCTGACAAAGGTCGGTGTATGCTCAAAGAGAAGACGGATCAAATCAGCCCAAAAGCATCCAATGCAAACAAGTATCTATCAAGAGCATAGACATGTAAGAGATCCTAGTCTCATCTACTCAAGAAGCTCAATTGCATAAACCACAAGCTCTGCAATATCCAGAGATAGCATGAAGCTCCCACTAGTAGAAAGATCGATGTCAATTGAGCAACCAAGGTCAAAGATAGCATGTGAATATATAAGGCATCATGGAGCCAAGACTATATATCAATGGAGCATCCAAAGCAAGGGATCAATCAAACATCACCTATAAGATCCAATACATCATGTAACAATCAATGTCAAATCTCTATCAACCCAAATAAGCATCTAAGAGCTCCAAAGTATGCAAATGAAAGCCCAACTAAAGCTCCAACTGGCAATCAAACATAGAGAATATAAGGAGCATGCATTTCTAACATATGCATCAAAGTATGTACCGAAGGGTCAAGCATAGACCATAGGCATAATGATTGTCACAAAACATGCCACTATTGAACAATTTCAATCAAATGCCAACCAAGATGGAGATCGAAGCTCAAAAGGCATTTCGGAGCAATACAAGACATGTTCCAACCTCCATATACATCTGTGTAGTTATATGAGTCACCCGAGAAGCACCCGTTGACCAATAGGTAGAGCATACATATACCAAATAGGCTTCATCCCTGGTTAATAAGCAATAAATTCATTGTCAAAATTGAGTAAATCGGTCCTCAAATCAAGCTCAAAGCCGCCTCAAATCATGGGCATATGATGTACCAATGTAGTAGCATCAATGGTACACATTGGTAGTGCATATAGAACACCTAAATCATGGCCAAGAGCAATAGGCATATAAAATCCATGTTAGAAGAGGTTTAGCCCTGCTATATATAGTAGTGAATACACTATGAAACCAACCTATTTGGTATCCAAATCCAATCCATAACATGGGCATAGCATTCCCATACATGTAGACATCTGTAACGTGCCCGCCCCTCAAATTGCGGGACATGTCTTAGCAGCCCATCGAGAGATTAATCTAGAGGACGCCGCCCAGCACTCCCAAGGAATGACACGAGGTTTGTCAACTAGGGTCTCTCGAGTCTGCCTCGCAATGGAACTTATCCGGCCGTTCCCACTAGGATCGACCTGAAGTCCGTTGCGAGGCAGACTCGAGAGACCCTAGTTGACAAACCCCGTGTCATTCCTTGGGAGTGCCGGGCGGCGTCCTCTAGATTAATCTCTCAATGGGCTGCTAAGACGTGTCCTGCAATTTGAGGGCCGGGCACGTTACACTTGGTATCAGAGCAAATCTTCTTAATGATGCATGATTGATTAATGTTCGGATCATAGACATAACCTAAATAACCTAAGTGGTATGGCTTGATTGTCAGGCACCTTCTGCACCTACGAATGCTGACATGCAAGAGAAGAAGTTCCTTCTTAAGCAAATTAAGCCACCCGAGTTTGATGGCAGGGGAAGGACTGTTCAAGCTGGCACCGAGATCTGGATTGAGTCCATGGAGGACTATTTTGAGGCAGCAGGAACTGCACCTGCTAAGCAAGCCATGCTCGCCAAACTTAAGCTTACAGGTGAAGCGAGAATTTGGTGGAAACAATGGTGCAGAGACCAAGCGATCTCGGAGGGGATCGTCACCTGGAATAAGCTTAAGGAAGCTGTGCGAGGGAGGTATCTGCCACCTGCCTACCGCACACAAAAGATGAATGAATTCAATGACTTGAAGCAGCTAGGATTACCCCTTGAAGCATATTATTCAAAGTTTGTTTCACTCCTAAAGTATGCACCCCCAATGGATATGACACAACAGGTGTGAAAGTTCTGTGTTGGGTTGAATCCACCCATAAACACTCGATTGGAATCAATGCGCCCAACGGACTTGCAAGACACATTACTCCGAGAAAATCCAATCATCCAAGAACTTAAATCTGGCAACTATGATGAAGATGACTCACCGGATCAAGACAAGAGGTGCCACCAGTGCTGCGGAGAGATAGGACACATCCGTAAGAGATGCCCCAACCGCCGATGTTTCCACTGCAATGAACTAGGACACATCCAAACAGATTGTCCTGAGTTGGACCCTGAGAATCAGGGACGTGCGGTCAAGCGAAGCCATCTAAACTATACTTTTGGCCCATATTATGAGCCACATGATGATGAAGGCTTGGAGCCTGTTGTAACCTTTGAGGATGACTAGATGTCCTAGGAAGACCCTCTTGAGATAATAAGTCCGGTACTTGGAATAAATCCTATTGCATTCTATGAGTTGTGACAAGTTGTTATTTCACGAATTTGAGTAATCAAAGTACCGCAGTGGAAGTGTGTTGGGCCCTAACCCACAGGTTATAAGACCCAATTGTGCTTGTCTCCCCCCAGTTTCTCTCGAGATGAGGACATCTCGATTCCTCCAAGGGGGAGAGGATGTAACATTCCCCCCCCCCCCCCTTTTTTCTATATAATTTTTTTAAAATTTCCCTTTCCCTCCCTCCCCCCCGACAGTACGTCGGGGAGCGAGGGAGAGGGAGTGATGTGGAAGAAGGGGAGGGGCATGCCGCCCAGGTGGTGGCGTTCAGTAGCACCCCCCCTCCATCGTCTGGGCAGCCCTCTCTCGACCTGTTGCATCATCGCCCTGGGCTTAAGAGCCAAGCTCCCCCCTCCCCCCCCCTCGATTGCTGTAGAGTTCCTCCCCCTTTTTCCGCCAGCAAGCTGCGCCCATGGTCAGTGGGGAAGAGGGAGAGAGAAGAGAAGTAGAAGGAGAAGAAGAGGGAGAGAGAAAAGGTGAAGAAGGAGAAGGGGAAAGAGAGAAGAGAGAAGGAGAAGAAGTGAAGGAGCGGAAGAAGAGAAGGAGAAGGAGAGAGAAGAGAAGTAGAAGGAGAAGAAGAGGGAGAGAGAGAAGGTGAAGAAGGAGAAGGACAAGGAGAGAAGAGAGAAGGAGAAGAAGTGAAGGAGAGGAAGAAGAGAAGGAGAAGAAGTGAAGGAGAGGAAGAAGAGAAGGAGAAGGAGAGAAGAGAGAAGGAGAAGGAGAAAGAGAGAAGAAGAGAAGGAGAGGGAGAAGAAGAGAAGGAGAGAGAGAAGAGAGAAGAAGAATAGGAGATAGAAAAAGGAGTGAGAAAGAGAAGAGAAGGGAAGAGTAGAAGAAGAAGAGAAGAAGAAGAGAAGGAGAGAGAGTAGAGAAATAATAGAGAAGGAAAAGAAGAGAAGGAGAGAGAGAGAGTAGAGGAAAGGAGAAGAAGAGAAGGAGAGGGAGAGAGAGTAGGAGAGTAAGAAAGAAGAAGAAGAAAGTAGGAGAGTAGAAGGAGAAGAGAGGGAGAAAGAAAGGAGGAGAGGAGAAGAAGAAGAAGAAGAGAGAGAAAGAGAGTAACCGCCACAAGTCACCCAAACCATTCTCTCGACAACGAACCTCGTCCCAACGGTCTTTCCCAACCAAACTTGTCAATCCGAAACTCGTCAAGGTCCGGACTACCCAATCTCTGCGAGGCGAATGGCTCCCAAGAAGAAAGTTGCGGGAAGTGTAGGCGCCCAAGCCACCAGTAATGCTGGAGGGCCGAGCGGAACAACCAATGCAGCACACATGAATCAAGCCCAGGTTCTAAGCGTTAAAAATTAATTTAGGAATTATTTCTTGGGGAAGGGATGAAAGGATCGATGTCGTACATAGGGTTTTGTTTACTCTAGGAACTGAGTTGCATGCGCGAAACGGCAGAGTTGGAATTCGCACAGATTTACACACATGAAATGATAAGGTTTTTACAATATTTCACATAAAATAATAGGCTTCCACCCAATCTAGTACATGAACAGTTATCTAGGATTCATGGTCCACTCCCATGATTACAATAAACACATGAAATGATAGTTCCCGTTCTTAGCATGCAAATGCACAAATGCATGAAAATTTAGGCTTTCATGTACTTAAGCCACACAAATACATGCATATTAAGATTAAAAAGTCATTGACTAAATTTGAAGGGAGTTAAGGATCGTAGATTGTGTCAGTTTATTAAACAACCCTTGTGCACGGGAGATGAGTTTGATGGCAAAATTCTGCATAGCATCGCACTAAGAGAGGATGGAAAGAATGTATGACAAGTCTTGCAATATATTTAATGTGTTTTAAAGATTACCAAGTATGTTAAAAGACGTGCAAGGAATCGAGGATTCACAACTTGGAACCCTAGGATAAAACCCAAGGGGAAGAGAGATTCAAAAGAAGTTGAGTGATTAAGCACACGTGCTTGTGAGTTGTTTTTAATGATCTTGTCTTAGAATATTGGAAGTGGATATCCTCTTAGTTTAAGCTAGACTAGTATGCTGATTCTAAATGGAATGTTGATCAAGGCTTATGCTTGGTTGTTTTGAAAAGGATATTTCTAAGTGAATTGGCTAGTTGCCTTGGTAAGAGGAGATCCTACTAAGGACAAGTGGTTTATAAGCAAAGTGATTGATTGATGTAGAAAATGATATTTTCTTGATTGGAAATGATAGGTTCGTTTTGCCTTAGTTGTGATGGATTCATAAAAGGATTAATTAAGGAAGGATGGCGCTAGCTACCCCCCGCAAGTCGCCAAACCCTAACCAAGGGGGTTATGAATCCGCACCGGGAATGTGGACCAAACCCGCCGCGAGAGGTCTCTCTGTGGAAATCACTTGGTGTAGGAGGACGCTTGGGTGCCAGTGGGGGCTCTGGTCGTAAATCCCAATGCCTCCGGGCCCTACACAAGTGTTCTACGTGACTCAAGATGGGATCTCGAGGCCTTGATACTAGTTACAAGGTGGAATCTTGGAAGGATAAACCTTCGGGTTTTATTGTCGGAAGACGGAATGATTTTTCTGTGGAGGCAGAAAGGAGCATTTAATTCTCCTGTATGGGCAGGAGACACTCATTAATCCGAAGATAAGTCAAGGAAGTGTTTGATCTTGTTTTAACCTATCTTCGGGTCTATGTCCTAAATTACGTAAAGGAACCTGTGACTAACAGGTTAATTAAGGAAGCTGCTTTTATGTGTCAAGCATAACATGGTAGGTAATTAGATAACTAAAACAACCCTCGAGGGAAGTGTGGTGGATGTGACCAATGGTCTATCCTACGGAAGGGTGGTCTCAGTTAGCCGAGAGCTTTCCTCAAAGGAGATGCTAACAGGAAATGTTAGGAAAAAGTCGGCCTATGACCTTGGACAATGTTGACTACGAATCCGGACTTCAGGTCGATCCTAGTGGGAACGGCCGGATTAGTTCCGTTGCGGGCCAGACTCGAGAGACCCTAGTTGGCAAAACCCGTGTCATTCCTTGGGAGTGCCGAGCGGCATCTTCTGGATATATCTCTCGATGGACTGCTAAGACGTGTCCCACAATTTGAGGAGTGGGCATGTTACAACATCACCCCAACATAACTGGGCATCATAAGACTAATAAAGCTGACCATAGAAGCATCAAATAGAGTGCTGCCTTGCTTTATGATAGTCTGTAGACTATTATAATAGTCCAAAACTGAAGCTTAGCACTCAAATCAAATACCAAGAGTGGAAGAATCAATGACAAGCGTCAAAACCAAGTGTATAAGTGCTTGTATAGCTGCCCAATGATGAAGATATGCTGTAGGAGATGAAAAATGTGAGCTGTTGCTAAAAAAAAGGGACAGTTTCACACAGCATGATGTTGTATCAGCAAGGTAAGATGTATGGGGGGCTGCTCCAACCTTTCTTGAGAAGGCTCAAAGAGTGCCCAAGAAGAATGCAATCGATAGGAAGCTCGAACGAAGTGGCTATTGCTGCCAACAAAGAGATGATTGTTGTAGGTATTTGAATGGAAGTTGAGAGTGTGCTAGACCAAGATCGAACTTATGAAGAAGAAGGCTCTAATAGCAATTAAAGGGAGGTGATCCCTAAAGTGGAAGCATGAGTGGGAGCAATAGCTATGGTGGAAGGAGCAAGAGCAAGAGAGAGAGACACACACAATGTGGGAACTCCAATAGTCACAATGTGTAACTAGCTTTCCCTTTGTTCAAATGTCACTGAAAGAATTAAAAATGAAGTGACAGTGATAGGCGCTCGTTACACGTGCACTTCGCAGACACATGAGTAGTGTTAGTGTAGTAATACATGGACGGCTAGGAAGAGGCACCTTTACCCCCAACATTGAATCGCCATCTGGACCAATGGAGGTGATATGGTAGAAGTAATGTAGTGGACTAAAGGTAAGGTAGTGTGCTAGAGGTGATGATTACCTTAATGTCCACCTTACATGTGAGTAAATGTGATGTAGTGGAGATGATACAACATAGTAGAGTTGATGATCACCTTATGGATGGTGATGTCCACTTTTCAAGTGAGTGGAGATGGTATATTGGAGGTGATGGGATGTAGTGGAGGTGATGATCACTTGCTACTTGAGTGGAGGTGATGGAATGGAAGTGGTATGATAGAGGCGATTGGGTGAGTAGAGATGAACATCACCTTCTACTTGAATGGAAGTGGCATGATAGAGGCGACTGGGTGATTAGAGATGAAGATCACCTTTTGTTTGAATGGAAATGGCATGATAAAGGTGGTTGGGTGAGTAGAGATGAAGATCACCTTCTCCTTGAATAGAGGTGATGTAATAGAGGTGATGATCACCTCCCAAGCAAGTGGAGATGATTGAGTTGAGGTGATCACAACATCCAAGGTGAAGAGTACGTCCTTCTTAGTGACTTGATATACTTGCCAAGTAATGACTTGAAATGGTAAGGTGCACATTGGTTGGCAAGGGGGTGGTGGTGTGTGAGGGGGTAATAGTGAAATAGACAAAGAGCTATGCAAGGGAGGGGGATGTGGTAGCAAGGACAAGGGGCATCATGGAACATTCAAGGGGGTTGACTAGTGGTTGAAAAGCTATAAATATTATTATGTCTTATCATTTTTCTATTCTCTTAAGGGAGGTCACATGAGGGGAGGGGAAGTGATACTGCGGGGGTATTTTACATCCTCTCCCAAATAAAGATATTGAGATATCCTCATCTTGAATAGGGCTGGGGTATTATCTTTGAAGCAAGATTTATTCCATCCAAGTTGCATTACAATTTGCTTAGTGTCTATTACATCCTCATGAGTGGAGGGGAAGGGATACTGCAGGGGTATTTTACATCCTCTCCCAAATAAAGATATTGAGATATCCTCATCTTGACAAGGGCTAGGGTATTATCTTTGAAGCAAGATTTATTCCATCCAAGCTGCATTACAATTTGCTTAGTGTCTATTACATGAGTAAGCCTAGATACATGAAATTAGGAAACTCATCCTAACATTCTAAGTATGCTATGTAAATTCTATCGTAACTTCAAATGTTGGATCAACAGTCTTTGGTTCATTATGAATGGCTAAGATTTGACCTGCATCATATTTGTGATTTCTTTTGCTTTCTCACTTTATGATCTCCTTGAGCAAGTATAGGGAAATCTACCAGCAACAAGTGTCCCAATTTATCACACTAGAAGCATGTGTATTTGACCAAATATTTGTCATATAGATTAGACCACTAGGTTTGCAAGATTATTTAAGATCCTACTTCACTAAATTGTCTCTAGCTTCTAATCTAAGCATGCAATCTCAATATTGTCTAGCCTAGGACATACTAAACTATTGATAGTATAGTGTTGCAATATTAGAACTCATAGATGGAACCAAATCAAGCTTGAGGACATAGATTCCCCATGACCTTGACTATTCAGAGTGACCACTTGGAGTGCTTAACAAAATTTGACCATCTTATGAAGCCATCTCTAATTTTTTAAATCAGTAGTTTGTTTTATGTATTGTTTAGTCTTCAACAAACAACATCATGAGAGGGGGTAATCCAAACAAGGATATTATTTCTTAAAGAAATGTCACCAATAGCAAAAGACCTCATGACACTAGTCAAAGGTGCACACACCTTGAGATTAGTCACCAACACCTAAGATGGTACCCATTGAACTCACTAGAAGTCACTTGGCCATAAAGCTAGAGGACTAAGAGGAATTGTGACTTGAGCCCTAGACAAAGAGGAATTGAGAGGGTCAAGTACCAATGGTTAGCTAGGAAGGGAATTGAAGTGGATATGTGAGAATAAAAGCAAAAACCAAAAACTAAGACCATATCAGCTAAAGATGGGGAAAAGCAAACCTAAAACCAAAAGATAAGAGACAAAACAACAAACAGTTGAGAATTACCATCACTCTCAAGGAGCTAGAACATGATTGGAACATTAGAGAAACTCAACCTTTATAAACTAACCCTTGAAAATGAGGAACTAAAAAGGATAATCAAGCCAATAAGTGTTGAAAGGCAACATTGTACTGAACTGTGTGTAATTGACATTTGTCAAAACCCACATACCAAACTAGAAGGTGTCTTATACGAAGGACTAACTTCTAAAAACAAACTCTCCTCCCTCTTATTTATGATATAATCGACAAACTTTTAGTCAAGAGTTGCAAGAGCAAGTCAAGATGGAGAATCAATGACTTAGCCATATCCCTAAAGCCTTGCAAGCTCAGTACAATGAGTACCAAAGTGCTCTTAACATGGAACAAGACAGAAGACCTACAAAAATAAAGTCATAGAACACTCCATAGCTTATGCCCTAATGTAGGATATCCCTTATGCTCATCTCTTGGCATCCCATGCCCTAATGCAAGCTATCCTTGACCCCCTAATCACATCAATACCTTAGCATGCTAGCTCGTTGCTCACTATTAGTATTACGATTGAGCTATGTTATGGACCATGTTTGCTTAGGACCCTCATCATGACATTGATCCCACTTTTGGAAGAGTTTTTGTCCTTGAAAATGGAAGTGGAAAATCTCATCATGGGTGCAATAAGCTTTTTACAAGTAAAACCTTCTTTGGGTCTGTCCTTCCACTAGACCAAAATGTGTTTATGAACATGATTGCATGTACCATGCTCTCTTATAATTACAAAGTTGGTTTTGCAATTGAATAGTTTGAATGACTAGATGGACTCTACTCAAGGATGGTAGACCAAATCTATAGGCAACTTCGCCAACATGTCCAAGGATTGTAAATGGATCACAATGCCTTGGAGACACTTAAGGAGCTAGTTCAAACTTTAGAATTTTTGAATGTTCTAAGACTTGTAAGAAGACATTGTCATCATCTTCAATAGTGACCATATGTCTATGTTGATCCACATACTTCTTGTAGCGGTCTTGAGCTACTCATCAAGACAATAGCATATTTTAGCACTATGTTGGTATTTTTAGGTAGATCAATGGACTCTATATTTAGAGTCCTTTGATGAGTCCATTCACATTAGTTGACCATTCTTTGGCCCTTTGGTTTTCTATGCTCATATCTTAGCATCCTATGCCTTTTGTAGGCTATCTCTTAACCCCTTAACCTTGGCAATGCCTTACCATGCTAGCCAGCTGCCTACTATTAGCATTACAATCCTATGGACCATGTCTGCTTATGACTGTTGTCTTCACATAATCAAAACATTTGGATAAATATAGAGTAGAGAATGATCCCTATAGCTTTGTGAAACAGTTCAAGTAAGTTTGTGAGGCTAACAACCTCTAAGTTGCTAACCAGAAGACAAAATTTCAAGTTGTGTTCTTGAAAAAATGTCAAACTTGGTTCACAAGCTTGGACACTTTTGAACAAGCTAACATTGACCTACTCAAGGACCCATTTATTAAAAGATTCTCAAAACCTAGCTATGTAGACACCCTCATATTCAAGATCATGAATGTGAGCCAAAGGGAAAATGAAGCCATCATGGATTTCATGACTAGTATTTGAAGTCTCTATAAGAGAATCCCCTCCATAGGAAGTTAGAATCCCAAAATTGCCACCATTGTGCCCATTGATGTGATTATGATGTGGCTATTGCATATATGAGACCCCCTCCCTCTAAGCTAAGGATAATTCTATTAGGACATGAGCACAAGCATACCATTAAGACCTTTGATGTAAAGTGACGAGGAGGCCATGAGAATCCCCATAAGCCCTTTATAGAAATAGAAAAATGGGAATTTAAAGAAAAAATGACAATGGCAATGCAAGACATGACTTGTGCCTGGCAATGTTAAGGGAGGGAATTCCCCCCATTGCCTTTTAAACCTCATCTTTATCATGCATAACCTAGTGCTTTGTGCTTTGATGTTCTCAGTCTTGCAAGCACCTAGATCTAGTCCATAACTTTTACATGAAAAGTAGACCTCTCCGTACTCTATATCCCCACTTTAGTCTTGTTCTAATTCATGTCTAGGATCCCTTAAATGGTCCACTTTTAGGTCCTCTAAGGGCTCATGACTCCACTCTATTGTTTGAGGTGTGAAATCAACTTGAATGTGAGGGATGGCCACTAAATGTATGCATTCAGCATATACATAGGCAAACCATATATGATAGGCAAATAGAAAAAATCCTTCGCTAATGGTCTTTCTTAAAGTTTTCAGTCATTGTGTTTTCATCCACATAACATAGTGAAGGACTATCACAATTGAGAGAAGGGTTTTAAAATGGCCCCCAAACATACCTAGAGTTGTAGAGAGTTGGGGAAGGACATGAATTCATTCTATCGACAACAAGAGGTGAGATATTGATATTAAAAGGACTTAAACTAAGACAAAAAACCCTTGTTTGCATAATGCATTGGCTAAAGGCACAAAAATAGTCACAAACTTTATAAAGCATTCATACTTTCAATGGAAGCATTGAATAATTGACTAGAATGCTATAATCCAATTTGCATCACCTCTTCAAAACATGGGTTGATTGAGCACTTTATTCATCCCTTGCACAAGCATCACCCTAGTTAGGTTGCATTGAGGGTCATGCAGGAGCCCTAACAATGGA
The DNA here is from genome assembly GCF_053477565.2 of Lygodium microphyllum. Taxonomy (NCBI): domain Eukaryota; kingdom Viridiplantae; phylum Streptophyta; class Polypodiopsida; order Schizaeales; family Lygodiaceae; genus Lygodium; species Lygodium microphyllum. The sequence continues at coordinate 117,680,130 of NC_141148.1, read as the reverse complement.
TCTTAGTATATGAACCGAGATTTTTGCTGGACCACCATAATCACTTCTCTTTGGCCTTTCTATGATCATGATCATGAGAGAGAGTGCGTGTGTGTGTGTCTGAGTGAGTGAGTGAGTGACTGATAAAACCATGGGCTCCTCAGCCATTTCCAACCATCTCTTGGTCTATCAGGATTATCACCTCTCCCCCATGTTGCAAAGCTATTAGCCACCCTATTGAAAGGGTGAAAACTCATTCCTTCTCATCATCATTCCCATTGATAGCACATTGTTGCCTCTAACAAGCCTCCTCATCCTCCTAATTGCTATTCTTTGATGCATCAAAACCGTTCAACCTCTAATGCCATTGTTCACTCTCACCATTTGCCATCCCTTATCACACAATTTATCAACTTCTACAATCCCATCGCATCAACTCTCATCATAACCACAATTGTCACCTCCTTTTCCTCTCCATTTATCTTAATATACCCTAAAATTTCGTCTCTATTTCAAATAATAGCACACCCTCCTTTCTATTTCAACTATTAACACCCCCTCCTCTTAGTTATTGTTGTCTTTGTTATCTCTATATTGTCATCGACTATTATCCTTGCCCTCCATTGCTTGTCATCTTTTTGACATACTTTTCAAGCATATAGAATTGACATGGTTTGGAGCTTGTAGCCATCCCATGTGCATCAATCAAACAAGTATTCCAAGGAAGTGGTACCACTATAATGGCACCAAAGTGATGAGCAGATGAAGCAAGACCATCAACAACTACATCACCATCCAGGTGATCCAAGTAACTTTAATACCCTTTCATATTATTATTCAACAAGTTAGCAAAATGAAAGGGAAATTTTAAGAAAGCTATACATCAAGGAATCACAATGGAGGCTAAAGCTTAGGATGTAGGGTTTATGAAATTTCTAATTCTTGTAACATGCAATACTTATTCTAAATAGTACCTAGAGATGGTTTGAAGCCTTCGTAGGGCACATCTTGAAAGATATGTGATCTAAAGCCTTGTCAACAACAAACTTTGGGAAATGAAGGGCATTTACAAGTCCAATTTTAGAGTGACAATAACCTTAGCTAGCATCAAATATGTTTTAAACTCAAATGCATGTAGACCTTAGTAATATTTATTGGAAGCATGCTGCAAGGCATCCCATAAACCTTAGCCTATAGAAACCATAGGATTCAAGTACCAACATAGGTTATCCTAGAAATGCATTTTAAGTGCTTAAGTAGTTAGGACCTCATAAAGTCATTATATTAAGGACATTTATTTAGTTACACTTAGAGGATCATTAGGAGTTTTGGGAAATAACAACTATGTTTAGGAAGGATCAAATTTGGCAAATGGGCCACTTGATAATACTAGTTCAAATTACCTTGAAAAGGGGAAGAGAAGGAAGACCTAACAAGGGTGTAATTTGATAAGAGTAAAAGGAAAAGCACGAGAATTGTTAAGCAAACATCAAGTTGGTGACTTGAAGAATAGTGGAATTAGTTAAAAGATATTGGATGAATCTATGTTACCATTAGGAAGAAAAGGCTATGAGAACTTGACTTTAAGTTGTTAGGACGTTTCCCCAAGCCTAAGGTAAAGGAAAGGGTATTTATTAGCCATAGGACCTTTTGACAAGTGCCACAAAGAAAACTTGAATGATAGGATAAAGCGGAGCTTATAGTTCAATTGTAGGGAATACAAATACCCTTGGCCACCAAAGTTGTAATTGGACTAACCCATTTCCTAACTAAATGACTAGCGATTGGATGAATTTAGAGGTTTCATTGTGATTATTGTCAATATGGTAGGAAATTGTTCATAAACCATGAATTAGGTGCTTCTCACAAAGAGTTGTCTGAGTGACTATTGATGCATTGAGAAGAAAGAGTTTAATAAGGGCAATAAATGAGAGTCGCACTGCCTTGACTGCAACATCACTCACTCTTTTCCTAGTTTTCCAAAACAACAAGCCTTAACTAATAATATAATTGTGGCCTACATGCACTTAAGCCTATTTAGCATCGAGTTATTAGATGAGGTATGTGGGTCCATACCATTGGATGTCATGACCAAGGCCCTTAGCTAGAGGGATGACCCATTGGGATCAACCATTGGGAGGATAAATGACAAGGAAAGTTCAAGAAAGTGTGCTACTAAGGTGGTTCTTAAGAGCAAAGGAGCAACAATGCTAATACCTAGCAAGCCAATTATCAAAGCTAAAACTACTACCATAGCACTAAAGGTGGTAAAAATAGAGAACTGAAGGGGTGGGAGAGAACCTTGATCCAAAACACCAACTCATGGTCATTGATAAAATTAAAGATTCGGTCAAGGAGGCCAAAGAGCTATTTGAAGAACAAAGGACTAGAGTGGGACTTGGATTATTACTCAAGGTCATTGATAAAGTTAAAGATTGGGTCAAGGAAGCCAATGAGCAATTTCAAGACAAAGACCTAGAATAGGACTAGATTGCTCACAAGGATTATTGAGCATTATGCCACAATTGACCCTTTCAATCTTACACTAGCAAATGGATTGAAAATCAAACCTAATGAAAAACTTAGGGAATGACAAGTCAAAATCAAAGGAGTGTACTTCTTAGTCAACCGTGCTATTATGAAAGAAGTGTTGGGGGGTAAAGGTGCTTGTGCATGTGTGATGTTCGTGTATTACTACACTAACCAAAACACTTGTACATTGCAAGTGACGAACACTCTTGCACACCTGTCCACTGCAGGTGGCGGGTGCCCATCACTATCACTTCATTCTTTATTCTTATAGTGACATTTGAATAAGTGAAGGTCACTCACCCATTGTGACTATTGGAGTCCCCACATCTTGAGTCTCTCTCTTGCTCTCTTGCTCCATCTACCATAGCTCACTCCTCCATTGCTTTTGCTTGCTCGTGCTTTGACTCGGACTTCTCCCTTTAAGAAGTGGACTATGGATCCTTTCTAGGAAGACCCTAAATGAAGAATGCTAGAGTTAGAAGGATTAGGGAAACAAACTTGTGCTCTTTAAAAATTATACACATGTAGTCCATGTGGAGATGGAGATTTGGAAGACTTCCAAAGGAAAACTTCACACCATCTCTACTATGATCAAAGGCAACATGTAGTATTCAATGAGCTCTAGGCCATGAAACAAATATGCCATGTAGCATGAGGATGAGAGAGATTGGGTGCATGGACATGTAACCAGTGATCTTTCTTTCTTAGAGATGAAAGAATACATGCCACTCAAACTGCATTAGGAGTAAAGCCTATAACTTTTAAAATAATTATACTTTTGGCCCTTTATAGGCCCATGCACATTCAAAACTGTGTTTGCAAATGGAAGAGCTTTTGAAAGAAACTCCCATTCCTTTGATCTATGACTCGATTGACAAAATCCTAAATCAAGACCACTAAGAAAGGATGGCATGTAATTTTGACTGTTTTATGCATATTGCAAGAAATAGGGAATCTCAAGAACCATTGGATTATTGTTGATGCTCTGTTTGACCATTAATGCAAGTCCTTTGGCATCCTAAATGCTCATGTATACTCTATCATTCATTATCATGACCCTTACAAGTCCTTCAACCTCATAAATGCTCTACTATTCTCTTTCATGCATAATCATGACCCTCTTAGCTTCTATGTCACCCACCCCCTCTCTCATGTGAATTAGTTTTAGTGGCTATGGAGAAGGAGAGAGAAATATTTCATAACAAGAGAGAGAAGAAATAAAATATTTGATTTTCAAATACATCGTATTAGGCTACAATAGTAGTGCCATCTCAAAGAGCATAAAGAATAGGACTCATTTCAATCATTACATGCTATAGATGTTGCAGATCAAGCATGAGAAGACGAAAGAACCAAATCAGCCATGGTGCCCTATTTTTTCATTTTCTTGCTTTCATCTTCTCTCTCCACAATCTATACAACATACATTTCAACTCTCTGAACATGTGCCCCCTCAAATTTGGGTACCCCCTTTAAAATTTGAAGAGTTTGTGGCCATTTGGCCCCAAATCACTGTTCTACTTTTGGCAACAATGACTTTTGCACTTCGGCCCACTTTTTCCTTTGAAATGAACCATGAATTGTGCCTTGGTGGACACCTTGCAAAATGGGTCCCCTTTAAGTCTCAAGTCTTCATTTTTGGGCTTCAAATCTTTTGAAACCATTCTTGAATCTCACAAAATAACTTTGATTTTCTCTTTAAAATCTTCTCTCATTGGTGACCATGGGATAGGGTGGCTTAGCCCATCGAATCCACAAGCATATCCTACCAAAGCCAAACATGACAAGAAAGCCAATTGACTAGAAGAGATACACCTACTAAAAATGAAAAAGATAAGATGCTCAACCCCACACACATGGATTCGATAGCCAAGACAAAGACCAAGACCAAGAATGAGAGTTACCTAAGGGGATGGCAATCTATAATTACCCTCATTATTAGGTGAACCTGAGTCAACCAGAGAGCATCCCAGACTATGCAGATAGGCACCTTTGAATCATCCCGCTCCCACATAAGGCACATTAACACAATGAGGAGACCCATGCCAGCTCCCTATCACTTAAGTCCCTTGAATGTAAAAGAAAAACACAAGCCTATTTATTTCCATTTTTATTTTTCTCTTTCATTTCATCACTATTCATTACATTTTTATTTGGTGGGGATGGCTCATCGACCATTGGATTGTCTACCATGCCGCAAGGAGACCAAGGATCGGTGTCTTGCACCTAGGAACCTACCACAAGCTCACAAAGTAATAGATATGATTTTCTTTTTCTTCTTTCTTATTTTATTTCCCATGGCTAGGTCTCGCACCAAGGAAGATAGGGCATTGGCCCCACACCTAGCTCAAACCCATGAACCTTGAAAATTTTGGTCTTGAAGCTTGTTTTGCACTAACAAATAGTAAAAAAAGCTATAAAAATTCCTAATAAATAGCCAAAAATATTTTAAAATGGGAATAAAATAATACAATGGTTCTAATGCTATTTTTCATTAGAAAATTCATCATTTTGATCATAATATGTGAACATGTATATTGAAAAATGTGTTTTATGCAAGCTCATAGCATGTGGGTAGCCTTAGTATACATGTAGGTGTGACATTTCATGTGGCAATGATACATGATACTAAAAGCATGATGAAATGAGATGTTTTCAATTTTCTTTGTAATTATCAAGGTATTCTTAGGTGTGATTTTATGATATGAGAGAGAGAGAGAGAGAGAGAGAGAGAGAGAGAGAGAGAGAGAGAGAGAGAGAGAGAGAGAGAGAGAGAGAGAGAGAGAGAGAGAGAGAGAGAGAGAGAGAGAGAGAGAGAGAGAGAGAGAGAGAGAGAGAGAGATGTTGGGGTAAAAGGCCCTTGGGCCTGCCCGTGTACAATGACCACCCGTATTCTTTATTCATATATATATGAAAGTGCAATAAGGCTGTCATAACATTGTTGACATCACCTACATTGTGTGTGCTCTTCTCTCCCGCGTCTCCTGCATCCCTTTCAACCGGTATCAGAGCCACTCCTTCGCGAGCTCTTCTCGACATCTACACGAGGTATGAGATCTTGTTCTCTCTCATTCATTTCAGTTCATATATGTACATCAGGGTTTACAGGTTGGGGCAGCCACCATTGATGAGCTTCCCCCTTGAAGCTTGAAGCTTCCTGCCTTGCTTGGCTTGTTGAGGCTTTGTTTGGGCCTTCATTGGCTCCTATTGAGCTTCCCCCTTGAAGCTTGAAGCTTCCTGCCTTGCTTGGCTTGTTGAGGCTTTGTTTGGGCCTTCATTGGGGCAGCCATTGATGAGCTTCCCCCTTGAAGCTTCCTGCCTTGCTTGGCTTGTTGAGGCTTTGTTTGGGCCTTCATTGGCACCTATTGAGCCCCCTTGTGGCTCCCTTGAGCCCCCTTCATAAAAAACGTGATCAGCCCCCTTCAGGATAGTTTGTGCCATTTTTTGGCAGGCCCTGGACAGCATGTGATCATTCTCTAGCTCCCCCACCCACTTGGCTACTCATTGGCACTTGATCTTGGTCCATTAGACCCCCCGACACTTGGTATTTGACCCCGGCACTTGGCATTTGACTTGGCATTGATTTGTGGGCTGATTTGCTTCAGTCAAGGACTGTTCACATACAGTTTATAGTAGTGCTATATTAGCATTTTATATTTGGGCCACATTGGCATTGACATTGGTCGCCCGGTTGGTCCCGAATGCTCCCCGAATGATGTGGGAATGTATGCCTATCATGTGAGATGGTTTTGGAGTTGATCTTGCTCAGCCATTGACTATTTTACACAGTCCATAGGCAGCCCAAAATAGGGCAGCCCCTTGTCATTACATTTTATTCTCATGCTACACGGTCATTTGATGCCTGATTATGCCCGGTTGGTGCCTACATGTCTGGGAATGTATGCCTATGAGTTGGCACTTGATTTGAGCTTGGTTTTAGCATTATCTTACTCAGTTTTGGACTGTTATTTGCTGCTGGAAACTTCAGGGCTGAAGCTATTTATGCTACAGTTGGGTTATGCCTATTGGTCACGGGGTGCTCCCGGCTACTTGGTATGATGTCATGATGTATTTGGACTATGCCACATGTCTTGTTTATGCTCCAGAATGCTTTTGAGCTAAGATTAGAGCTCGATTTGGGTTTTAATGTCACTTCTTTGCAGCTAGCATTTCATCTATGACATGGTTTATGCCTAGGCTACCCAGTACGGATTATGATATCTTGGTGAATGCTTTATGCTTTGGCTATGGATGGTAGTTGTTTGAGCTCGTCTCGACATTCATTTGAGTATTTCCTTGAGTAGTTGGACATTGACTTGGCTTTTTCCGTTACAACTTGGTTTTTTTTGTTACGACCTTGGATGCTATATGGGATTTGATGCTCTGATTATGGATCTTGGATATTACTTGGATGCACTTACAGGTATTGAGCAGTGAACTGCTCCCTTGTTTTGGCAGTTGCATATTGAGTTGTGATTGCTCATTTGCATTTGATATGCAGGATACTTACTGATCAGTGGACTTGGATAGTGCTTGGGATTTACAGTTATGGTTGTCCTGCTTCTCTGTTGTATGGCATCTATGCTATTTGGGCTACTATTGCCCGTGTATGTCAGGGAGCAGTTGATCTTTATGGCCACTCGTGTATGCACATGGTCTACTGCTATGTATTTTATAGAGTCTCTTACTTGGATGCTTTTACACAGATATTTGGGCTTTTATTGGAGCTTGATTCTTGTAGGTTTATTTGCCACCTACCGTTCTTGGCTGGACATGTATGTCAATACATGGTATGAGACACTACAAAGTTATGTATACTCCTATGTTTCGGGGATGCTTATGCATTTATGGCTCCGAGGCATGCTTATGCTTTTATGGCTGGGAGCTACAGTGGTTGGATATGCCATGCTTTTGTCTGTTAGGCTTGTCCATGTGGGAGCTTTTGCATCCATGGTTGATGCCTTTGTGTTCTCCCTTTCTGGTCTGGATGCGTCTCCTTTGTAGTATGCTATGATGGCTTCCAGCTCTTCCAATCATGTAGACAGTCCTCTTGATGAGCCTGTTCTCTCTGATGAGAGTTCCCCTGATTCTTTGAGCTCCTTGGATGTATTGTACGGCCCTACTCATGCTATTACAGAGCAGTTGCCCTCTTCTACAGGCTTTACAGGTTCTGTTTGCTTTCATTGTGGAAAGACAGGGCATGTGAAGCGTAAATGATTCAAGTGGATTAGAGGGCACAAAAGATGGTGTCACACTAGACATGAGAGTAGAGTCACTGATACAGTAGGTGAGACCACTGTTGATAGTGGTATGGTTCATGTAGTTACCCATGATGATGCATCTGAGCCTAGACTCCTGGCATTGTGTTACCCTGCAGATTACTTGCTTAGTGATACGGCCTATTCCTTTGATTGGCTTTTAGACAGTATGGCATCTTGTCATGTTACTCCGCATAGAGCTTGGTTCTCTTCTTACAGGGAGGTTGATGGATGTATTTCTTTAGGCCTTGAGCAGGATTGTCATGTTATTGGTATAGGGGATATACACTTGACTTTGCCAAATGGGTCTTCTCTTATGCTCCGTGATGTCTTGCATATACCTACACTCAGTAAGAGCCTGATCTCTGTTACTCAGTTGCATGGTGCAAGATATTATGTTTCTCTTGGGGATACTTCATGGAAAATTTGTCGTGGTTGCTTGATATTGGCCATAGGTGCTAGATATGGTAGTGATTATGTAGTGCATGTCTCTCATGTGGGAGATTCTATGGTTGTAGTTACGCATATACCGCATGCATTGTTATGGCATTGTCGCCTAGGCCATGTACGACACACTGAGATGGATGCTTTATGTGATATGGGCTTATTGCCTGCTCTTCCCCATGCTACTTGCCCTCATTGTACTCATGGTCTATGCAGAGCCTCTTTGGCTTATGGCAATCGCGTGAGGCATGCTCCTCTAGATCTAGTCCATGTTGCAGTATATGGACCTATGCCTTCCCAGTCACTTGGTGGAGCATCGTATTTTGTGACCTTCATGGATCATGCTACCCACCATGTTTGGGCTTACCCTTTGGTATGGATGAGGATGCTGTTACTATGCTTGACAAGTTTATGGATTCTGCTATGGTAGCAGGCCTAGATGCTTGCAGATGGATTATGAGAGTCATGCTATCTCTCCCAGCTTACGGATCTCTTATCAGCAATATGGCATTGATTTCTTATGCCCACGGTATTATGGGATTGCTTATGGCATGTGCCTGACTTTACAGGCAAAGGTTGCTTCTATGCTTACCATAGCTAGGTTGTCTTATGGATTTTGGGATGAGGCCCTTATGACGGCATTCTACTTGGTTAATCGGACATTGTGTTTCTCTTTGGATGTTATTACTGTGCATGAGGCATGGAGTGGCATGAGACCCTCCTATGATCACTTGAGGATGTTTGGCTGCCAGGCATCTATCGATATGCCACATGAGCCTATGTCACACAAAAGTCCTTGGTTATGGAGATGGTGACTTTACGGCTTACAGGTTTTGGGATTTAATGTCCAATAGGTTCTATGCAGCCGTCATGCTATCTTTTATGAGATGCAGACACCTCTCAGGCCTCTTGATGCATGTTTAGTGCGCTTTATGGCTGATTCTACAGCCTATGTCAGCCTATGTCAGTCTTCTACTTGGTTAATCAGACATCGTGTTTCTCTTTGGATGTTATTACTCCGCATGAGGCATGGAGTGGCATGAGACCCTCCTATGATCACTTGAGGATGTTTGGCTACCAGGCATCTGTCAATATGCCACATGAGCCTATGTCACACAAAAGTCCTTGGTTATGGAGATGGTGACTTTACGGCTTACAAGTTTTGGGATTTAGATGCCCAACAGGTTCTATGTAGCCGTCATGCTATCTTTTATGAGACGCAGACACCTCTCAGGCCTCTTGATGCATGTTTAGTGCACTTTATGATGACTGATTCTACAGCCTATGTCAGTCTTACACTTTGCTGAGGCCACATATTGTCTTGAGACCCCATTTGACTTGTGTTCGAGATGCTGGCCCTCTTTCGATGATTGACCTTGGAGAGTCTGTATGCTCTTTGCTGTCTTTTATGCGCTGCACTGATGCTATGCGCCACTCTGATGCTTTACAACCATGCACTTATGAGTTGTATTTCTTGCTTCATGGGAAGCAATCATGGATTGCTCTATTGTCTAGAGCTATGGGATCGCTTATCTCCTAGATGTCATGGACTCAGGGATGCTTGACTCTTCTTGTGAGGAGGTTCCCACCACTTATTGCACAGCTCGCTTTTCGATTGGGTGTTAGGTGAGATGCCATGATTCCTCACCTTGTCTCTTTTCTTTTGTTTGTTTTTTCACTCCTTGGCCCATTGGCCTTTTAGTGGGAGGTTGTTGGGATAAAAGGCCCTTGGGCCTGCCCGTGTATAGTTTGACTGCCCATATTCTTTATTCATACATATATGAAAGTGCAATAAGGCTCATAACATTGTTGATAGCACCTACATTGTGTGTGCTCTTCTCTCCCGTGTCTCCTGCATCCCTTTCAAGAGAGAGAGAGAGAGAGAGAGAGAGAGAGAGAGAGAGAGAGAGAGAGAGAGAGAGAGAGAGAGAGAGAGAGAGAGAGAGAGAGAGAGAGAGAGAGAGAGAGAGAGAGAGAGAGAGAGAGAGAGAGAGAGAGAGAGAGAGAGAGAGAGAGAGAGAGAGAGAGAGGTGGTAGCATGAGACTGGTGGGGTACCATGAAGTGGCAAGATTGCATTCTCCCATTGTTTGCATGCATGGAAAGAAATGTTTGGCACATACATACTGATCCATCCATGCATGTATCAAAGCATTATTATTACATATATTGACTCATTGCAATTGTCTTCTCTTAAATTGAGTGTATGCAAGGAGATCCAAGTCATAGATAGGTTCCTAGGTGTTGAGTGAGTCAATAGAGAGGAGTTAAGTGACACATTTTGCATAAAGAATGGGACTTGGTGGGACCCAACCCAAATAAAAAAGGATGTCCAAAATAAAATAGTGACCATGACATTTAGTCGAGAAGGAGCCCATGCTTATCTAGTGAGGAGTGTTTTCATTCTTTTTGTATAGGATGCTCCTTGCTTGGAGTTTGAATGAGGTAGTTAGTGACTAGATTACAAATTTAGTGTTTTAGTGTAGTGTGAGATTCTCTAGTGAGTCTTCTAGTTGCTCGTGGCTGCAGGTTTGTGGGGCGTTAGGTTGTGAGGCCCAAGAGTGAGCTTGAGTGTGAGAGAGATATTGTCTGGTCCATTTTATGTTTCAACAGACCCATTGTTACCCTTGTTGATTATTTTTAGCTGTCACTTTATGTTGGGATACTCTCTTTCTTTTGAGGCTACAACCTTCTTGCTTTGAGGAGTGGTAGTGGTACTTTTGACACTAGATGCAACCTTGTTGATTTGTGATGTGGTAATCCCTTCACTTTCCAACATTAGTTTCTCTACTACTTTCTTTTTCCCTTTCTCGACACTCTTTTTACATATAATGGAACCATTAGTAGTGGATGGTCTTAGAATGTTGATACCAACCTTCTTGCTCTAAGCTCTTGTAATGGTATTAGTAGGTATTAGTATGGTGTACTTATCATGGATCATCTCTACTCTGAAGAGCATGAGACGAATTGATAGAACAATGGCTTTACTCATGTTGGCTTATGGCTTAGGATAGTTAGAATACATATGTGTTATGCTGCATTTAGGGCATCATTGATCTACTCGATTGTCCTTACATGGTTTAGCTTTCTATAGGCATCTTGAAGGCACATATCCAAGTTGTCCATAGTTCTTATTTGATGGGGTCTTTGAATTGAATTGGAGATCTTTTTATTCCTTAGCATAGCATCATGTTCGGTGTAGATTGGTAGTCCATGAGGACTACATTGCCTCCCTTGTCATAGATTATGTACACATTAGTGTATTTCTGTTCTTCGATTGGCTCCTCTACATAATAAATTGGAGTATTACCCAAATGATGAGTGATAATCGGGGTTGTGGGTCAAGGTATGCCTAAAGGATTTGATCTCTACTCTATGTGCTACTAGTTTCTATTCAGTGAGAGTTGGTAGGGTTAACTATGGAGGCTTAGGGTAGTATAACACCCTATTCTACTACAAGTATGCATTGTTGTTGAATGGATTTGTACATGGCAAGCATCTAGGAGATTATTAGTAGGTTGCTTCATGTCTAATATATTGGTAGGCTGTACAAACTCAAGGAGGACTTGAACATAGAGGTGGAAGGTGGTAGCCCCTAGAGTGTACACACTAAATGTTTTGTTGGTGATGGCCTTGACATTCGGCCTCTTTGTAATAGGGATTTTCTTGTACAATCTTTGCACAGTGGAGACATATACTCACATAATTTCTTTCTTTTATTGTTGTACGTTCATGAGCCATACGATGAGGTCATCATATCTAGCTTCTATAAACCACACAATGAACAAGTCCTTGCTGTTAGAGACACTAGTTTTCTCATTAGCATCTAGCCCTATGAACCATGTTTTGCCTTTATCGCTCAAGCAAAGTTTGAAGACGTGAGCATTCTTTTTTTAGTAGCAGTGAGGTTGTGTGCTTCACACATCTACTCAACCACTCTATAAAGCTATAGGGGTCATTCCTGAAAGGTGAGAAGGATTGAAGCTTGCATGGGAGAGCTATGGCGGGAGAGCAAGAGCAAGAGAGAGAGAGACTCACAATGTGGGAACTCCAACAGTCACAATGTGTGATTGGCCTTCCCTTTATTCATCTGTCACTAAAAGAATAAAGAATAAAGTGATGATGACGGGCACCTGCCACCTGTAGTGTGTAGGTGTGGGTACTATCAGTGTAGTAACACATGGGTGGCTAGGCGGAGGCGCCTTTACCCCCAACAACCTCCCACTTAAAGGTGAGCTTGCCCCAGTGAGGAGTGAAAAAGAAGAACAAAAGATAGTATGACATGTACACATGTACACATGTACAGCAGGATGAGGAAAGATGTCATCTCATCCCATGCCCATCAATCTTCTGAGGAAGGCAAAGCGCTCCGTAGAGAGGCTTTTGGTGAGTAGATCTGTAGGATTCTGGTTGAGATCTTGATAAGGTCAACAAACTTGTCCTCAACAACTCCAGCATAGGTGAACACATAGCTAGAAGTGGACTTCCTACTATCTACATGTCCTGCACATAATCAAAGTTAGTGTATCCCATGACTCCTGTATCCTAGTTGCCATAGCATATGCACATATATACAGTGCCCTTCATGTACCTCATGATACCCTTCACGGCATCCCAATGCTTCTTGCCAGGTGTAGCCATATAGCGTGCCACAACACCAACTACAAAGGCAATATTTGAACGAGTGGCTATCATGGCATACATAAGACTGCCCATTGTGGATGCTTAGGGAATCTTGGCCATCTTGGCCTTCTGCTCATCTATCTGTGGACAACTGTCTGCGGACAATCGGCCTATGATACCTTCACTCAATAAGGCAATAATGGATAGCCAATAGGCTTCACATCCTACATGTGGAAGTGCTCAAGGACTTTATGAATGTACTCCCTCTGTGACAAGTAGAGGAGTCCCTGATGCATGTTGTGTCTAATGCACATACCAAGTATGTGAGAGGCGTGTCCCAGATCCTTCATGTCAAAGCTCTTCTTGAGCTTAGCCTTAAGAGCATCTAGCTCATCATGAGCTTTCCCTGCTAATAGCATGTCATCCACATAGAGTACCAAAATAAGCAAAGATCCATCATGGGCTTTCTTCATGTACAAGCACAGATCCATAGCACTACGACTGTAGCCCTGTATGGTACCATTCCCTAGGTGCCTGCTTCAAGCCATAAAGTCTTTTCTTCAGCACCTGCACACTAGGTGCTACTTGCCAGGCTCTACAAAGCCCTTAGGCTGCTCGATGTAAATCTCATCATGCAAATCCCCATGTAAAAAAGCCGTCTTGACATCCATCTGATACAAAGTCCAACTCAAGCTGCGCAATTAAGGTCAAAACCAAGCGAAGGGTGGTTATCTTAACCACAGGAGAAAAAACTTCATCAAAGTCAACTCCATGCTCCTGCTTAAAACCCTTAGCAACAAGACTTGCCTTATAAGTCGGCTTGGGGTGTCTAGGGGTACTCTTCAACTTGTACATCCATTTTCATGGCAGAGCCTTCTTGCCACTAGGCAAGGAAACGAAATCCCAAGTCTCATTCTTATGCAAGGAGTCTATCTCAATCTGCATAGACCTCTCCCAGGAGTGACTGTCACCCCTACACATAGCCTCATTATAGGTGAGAGGCTCTCCTACATCTGTAACCAAGACATAGTGCATGGAGAGCCTAAATCTATCAGGTGGGCATCTATCTCTAGTAGAACACTGCATTGCAGGCTCTGCTACCTGCCCAACATTTTGTCCAACACCATGGCCATGAGCATTTGCTGTTGCTGCAGGCTATCTAGCTAGTTGTATGAGAGCACGTGGCTCCTCCTGAAAGGTAACCCTATGTATCTCCATGGCTCTCTCAGGCTGCCTATGCATCTCGTCTTCATGGAAGATTACATCATGGCTACAGATGAATTTCCATGCCTTGCGATCCCATAGATAGTAACCCATCTCTCCTACATCACCGTAGCCTCTTAGGATCCAGCTTATTACACTTGTCCTTGGATACATGGCAAAATGTCTCACATCCAAAGACACGTAAATGCACATAAAAGGGAGGCTTTCCTGTCCATACCTCCTTTGCAACCTAGAAATCAATGGCACTACATGGTGATCTATTAATGATATGCACGTAACTGCCTTAGTCCAAAAGTGTTGGGGTAGGCCTGCATGGCTAAGCATACTGCGAACCCTCTCTTGGATAGTCCTATTCATCCGCTCAGCCCTACCATTCTGGGGAGGGGTATAGGGGACGGTCAACTGATGCTTAATACCCCTCTCATCACATAACTTCTCAAAAGCATGTGAGACATACTCACCCCCATTATCTATCCTAGGCATTTCAACCTATGCCCAAACTAGTTTTTTGCCAAAGCAAGCCATCTCTAAAAACTACTGATACATTAGACTTCTCCTTTATGGGACAGTCCCATATCTTACGTGAAAAATCATCTATGAAGGTAAAAAATACTTCGCACCACCCAAAGACTGACAAGGCATGGGCCCATAGACATCAGAATGTACCAAAGCCAACGGCTCACTCATGCGTGACATACCAAACTTCTTATGCGTAGACCTAGTCTGCTTGCCATAAAGACAATGATCACAAGAATCAAAATGAGAATAGTCAAGGGGCGGTAAGTGCTACAAACTAGAAAGCATTTTCATGCCCTTAACAGACACGTGCCCTGAACGGGCATGCCAAAGAGATACATGAGGTAAAGTCCCCACAGATAAAACATGATCAAGTGTAGATCCAAAAACAACTAAGGGGTAGAAGCTGCTAGCCTTGGCACCTCTCACAAGCACAAGCCTGCCGTGAGTAATTTTCCTTGCAGAGTCTCCAAAAGATACATGATATCCTGCATCATCAAGTTGTCCAACGGACATGAGACTGCATGTCAATGCAGGTACATGATGTACATCTGCATAAAAAAATTGCTGCGAGAAGGACATTGCAGCCTAACATCACCAATGCTGATAATCTCGAGAGACCTGTCATCACCCAAGTGCACAAAACTCGAAACAGAACGGTATGAATGGAACAACTCTCAGCAAGGTGTCACATGAAAGGACACACCTGAGTCCAAGAGCCAACACTGTGCATACATAGAGTATATCTTTGTTTTCTGCGAAGCACTAGATGAAGCTGCTACAAGGATATAATCCGCATCACTATCCTCAGGCTGCATAACATTGATCTCTTCAATTTTATACTTGATTTTGCAGGTACTATGTTGCGATAAGAAGACTTTTCTTGCACTTTCTGTTTCCCCTTGTCTTTGCACCTTTCATTGTGCAATTCATGACACTATGGCCTTATGTGGCATTTCTTCCCATAACGATGATAAGTCAGATTTACATTTCACCCATGAGACTTAATGCACAACTCGCCACACGACTTGGAACGAGATTTCTGTGCATCCCATCCAGGGCCATTACCACGGTCATTCTTTGCATTTCCATCATGTTGGCCTCTAACTGTCAAAAGCATGAGACACACGAGAGGCATCCACATTCTTACGGTTTATCTCTTCCTACAGAAGAGAGCTCTCAACATCAGATAGCTTTAGAGTAGTGGCAGAGGCACATAAGGCAGTGCGGAATACATCCCAAGACTCATTAAGAGTTCCAAGCAAGAACAATAGAGTGACATCCTCTTTGAAATCAATGCCCTACGAAACCAAGTTTTTAAGAATAGCATGAAACTGGCTCAGATGAGCTGACATGGTCACATTCTCTTTCATGCAGAGATCCATAAGCTGTTTCAACCAATACATTTGACTTGCAGGACTTTGCTTGTCATAGAGATTCTTGATCTTATCCCAAAGCTGGCAAGCACTCTGTGCTTCCTCAACCACATTGTAATGCACCTGGTCAGTGAGAGACAAGATGACTTGCATAACTCATCAAGTTCCATCCATTCGTCATTAGTCGTAGTTTCAGGCTACTCTCCACTCAACCTTATGGCTTTATTTGCAATTTTTGCACCAATACCTACCGAAATTGGCTCTTGCAATAAGCATAATTCGTACCATCAAGCTTAGTGATGTTGAAGATAGCACTGTCAGTGGAAGAAGATGCCATATTGCAAGCTGAAATAGTGCAAACACAATTTAAAACTGTTTGCTATAAATAGCAAAAAATGACAAAAAAACCACCAAAACCAAAGCAAAATGGCAAGAAATGAGCATTTAATGATGTTGCCCACGAAGTACCATCAAAAGTACATCAAACCAGGATGATTCAACATGAAAAATACATCACAATCTGGAGATATATGCTTGTTGTAATAATTTGCAGCAGTGTACAATGAGAGCTAATAGTAGGCAAAAAACAATATTCTAAGTCAACCATTGATTGTCAATGCAAAACCAGCATCAAGTGGGCATCAACAAGCATGTAACAGTCAAACTGACATGAACCAACACCCAAGCATTCAGACAAAGTCTGTCAGTAAAGTCAGTACACCCCTAATCAATAGGACAAAATGTACATACCATTGCAGAGACTTGACACAAGTCAGTGTCTACTCAGTGAATACAAAATCGAATCAGCCCAAGTACATCTACATGGACCAAGGCATATCAACCATACATCATCCACAAGGAGATCCCTGTCTCAAGTATCCAAAAGCTCAATATGCATAACCCGCACTGCTCAATGTTTAATAAGCATACAAAGATGCTCCCACTGGCACAATAGCCATAAGTGTCAAGCAAATAAGCTCAAGCAAAGCATGTAAGAGCACAAATGACGGAGTATCCAAGTTCATACATCAGCAAGACATCTACAACATATGAGCGGTCAAGTATCCAATGATAGCATCTAATGTCATGAAGATGATCCCAGTCAATCTCTGATGAGACAAAGCAAGACCAAAATAACCTCCAGAATATTCAAAATCAAGCCCAAATGAAGCTCCAGTAGCATTTAGGTCCAAACAATGTAACTAGCATATGTAGGTAACATAAGCATCAAGCATGTACCAACATGTCATACATAGACCATAGGTATAACCTCTATCACAAAGCATGCCAGTATAGACTGATGTCAAGTAAATGCCAACCAATACAGAGTTCAAACAAGACTGAAAATACATTCTGGAACCATCCAAAGCATTTGCCAACCTTCATGTTCTTCCCAATAGTCATATGAAACACCTGGGAAGCATTGGTGTGACGAATAGGCAGAGCATAAAGTGACTAAATAAGCTTCAGCCTTGGAGTGTACAACAGTGATTTATTATGTAAAATTGATTATTTCAAGCCATTAGATCAGCCCCAGATGATGGCCAATCAATAGGCATACATTCGCCTAACATTCGTGGATCATTCAAGACCAACTGGGCATCAAATGTCAATGGTATCCAAGCATAAACATAAAGTATTGATATAACACTATTTGTGGCTACCTGTGGACTATGGAAAATAGTCCTAGACTAAGGTAAATCAGTCTACAAATCAATGCCAATGATAAACCACCAATGCCGAGCATCAAGGGGGTGTTCCCTAGTGCCGAGTGAAGTGTTTTCAAGCTGCCAATGAGTGCCAAGGGAGGGATGAAGTAAAAATCAAAATTTTTGTGGGTCTTCAAGTTGGCGCAAACATGGCTAATGTTGTTGGGAATGCTGTTGGTCCACGTGGCATTAATGGGGTAGAAGGGGGGACTCAAGTAGGGCCTAAAGAAGGCCTACACAAAGCCTTGTCAAGCCTAATCAGATAGGAGCCAAGATATGAAATGGGGGAGCTCCAATGGTTGGAGCTATGGCTGCCCCTTCTTGCTGTACCCTGCAAACTAAAATAAATACTCAAAAGAACGCTTCAATACCTCTAAAGGAATACCCTAAGGGTGCCCAAATGGGTCAGGTAGGTGCTTGGGAAGCCAGGGAGTGATCGGAGCTCGAAGGAGTTGTTGACATATCGAGCTCCACTCGTGATACGCCAGGGTGACCATTGTGTATTTATGTCACCGACTTGTCAGTTGCAGATGCGGTTGGTACACCGCCCCTGAATAATAGCTACATGATAGCTATCCTTATCTACTCTAGTTCGTGGCTCAGTTAGTATGCCACCTTAGTTAGTTGAGTTTGGTTTTGAGACCCATATCTAGGGTTCTTCTATTTCTTTGTACTTGAGTTCTTTTGGCTTACACAACTAAGAAGAGGAAAACTGTTTTCAGCCTCCACCCTTGTGTGTATTCCCCCATTGTGCAAGCAAGAAAGCTACAAGTGAGACTCCTTCCTTCTCTCCCACAATCTTGACATGGTATCAGAGCCTTGTTCGTGGTAAGGAGCTCAAGAAAGCAAGCCAAGCTCGCGGTGTTCTGGTAAGAGGAGCAGTGTTGCTTTCATTTTCTATTTTGGGAACAGATCTCTGCAGGTAGCACAGCCGGAAAGTGCAGGAGTGCATTGTCTCAGGTTGAGACGCCCTTCGCGGTGAAGCAAGAGGGCAGTATATGCTGCGGGTAAGGGCTTTAGCCCTTGGCGACCTTGTTTTTTTGATTTGAGGCCATTTCGGGGCCTGTTCTGGAGGCGGAAGTTTTCTGCACGCACTCAGGAAAAGGCCCAGTTTTATGCTGTGCGACCACTGTTCTACAGGTCGGTGAAAAGTTACTGTAGAAATTGCATCGTATGCTTGTGTGCAGAGACATTGGGAGTTACAGATTCATCCTTGTTGCCTGTTGATGCAAAATCGTCACTAGGAAGTGACTGTGTGGTCAAATACCACTTTCACCAGTTTTGCAGATTTGCCCTTGTGAGGGTGAAGCTGTGTTTTTTGCAGTGACAGAATTTTTTGCAGTATTCTGTAATGGCATCTGATTCTCTCTCACAGATTGTCACTGAAAAGCTTGACAAGAACAACTTCCAAGCATGGAAGTTTAGAATGACGAATTTCCTTATGGGAAAAGGATATTGGGAATTTGTTGCAGGAAATGAAGAAGAACCAGTTCTTCCTGATGTTCCCAATCAACAGCAAATGCAGGCATTTAAAGCATGGCATGAGAGAGCCAGGAAAGTTATGTACTGGCTGTCTATCAGTATTTCAGACTCTATGATTGTGCATATTCAGGATGCAAGTACGCCAAAGGAGGCATGGGATACTTTGTCAAAAATGTATAGCACAAATACTCAAGCCAGGAAAATGCAGCTCAAGCAAGAGTTGCATAATGTGCAAAGAGAAAATATGAGCATCAATGACTACCACATGAAGGTGAAGAAGATTGCAGATGCACTTGCTTCCATTGGGTCGCCAGTGGAAGATGATGATTTAGTTTCTGTGACCTTGAATGGTCTAGGAAAGGATTATGCACAGTTTCGGACATCCATCTCAGTTCGTGAAAGATTTCCTGATTTTGAGGAGTTGATTGCTCTTCTAATTTCTGAGGAGCAGAGAAATGGTGGTGCATCTTCTTCAGGAGGAACTTCAAAAGAAGCTGTCTTCTACTCAAATGCTGGAAGAGGTAGAGGCAGAGGTAGAGGAGGCCGCTTTGGAGGCCGTGGTAGAAATCAGAATATGCAGCAAACTCAAGAAAACCAGTCCTATGGAGGAGGACGTGGTAACTCTAGAGGCAGGGGGAGCCAAAGAGGTCGTGGTGGATGGCAAAGAGGTCAAAATGCAAACAGTAATGTTGAATGCTACTACTGTGGTAAAATGGGTCATATGGCTAAAGACTGCTATAAAAAGCAGAATGACATCATGAATGGAAAACTGCAACAAGGGAATTATGCATCTTCTAGTAGACAGGGTGATGACAGAAATGAGCATTTGTTCATGGTGCAGCACATGAACAATTCTGTGACAAGTGCAGAAGAAAGCAATGATGTATGGTATGTTGACTCAGGTGCATCAAACCACATGACAGGTCATGCAGAATGGATGGAGGATGCAAGGAAAATGGAAAAACCAGGATTTGTGGAGACTGGTGATGATACTGCACATCCTATTGTGTAGATTGGAAAAATTCCCTTGTCTATGCAGGATGGGAAAAAGAAATACCTGTTCGATGTATTTCATGTCCCGAATATCACCAAGAATCTGGTTTCTGTTGGTCAAATGGTTGAGCAGGGCTTGTAGGTCAGATTTAATCCTCATGGATGCTTTGTTGAGGATATGAAAAATAAAGGTCGCTTGATAGCAAAAGGAAAGAAGAAGGGCAGAATGTTTACATTGGATGCAGACATGTCTGAATTGAGTGCAGCAATGTTTGCACATGGGACCGGTGTAGTTGCAGATATTGATATCTGGCATAAACGCATTGGTCATGTTAATGTACAGCGACTTAAATCAATGCAGGCCCAAAATATTGTTGCAGGATTGCCTAAATTCAAGGTTGCAGAAATGCATAAGGTATGTGAAGCCTGTCAGTTTGGAAAACAGGCAAGGAAACCATTTCCTAGACATGTTCAAGAGAGTAAGAAGCCATTGGAATTAATCCACTCTGATGTGTGGACTACTAAAGCTGCATCTCTTGGAGGCTGTCATTATTTTGTCAGTTTTATTGATGACTATAGCAGAAAAGTTTGGGTGTATTTTATGAAAAAGAAAAGTGAAGTTTTTGGGCATTTCAAAACTCTTAAAGCCTTGGTTGAAAAAGAAACAGGCCTGCAAATAAAATGCCTAAGGTCAGATGGAGGGGGAGAGTACCTCTCAAATGAGTTTGCAAGGTTCCTGAAGGAGCATGGCATAAAGCAGCAATATTCATGCAGTCATACCCCACAGCAAAATGGAATTGCAGAAAGAAAAAACAGACATATTGGAGAGGTGTCTCGTGCCATGCTCAATGAAAAAGACCTGCCAGATTTTTATTGGGCTGAAGCAGTTGCTACAGTAGTCTACATAATGAACAGGACTCCCACTGCAGCAATACATGGAATGACTCCAGAGGAGAGGTATACTGGTAGGAAACCAGATATTTCTCATTTGAAAATTTTTTGTTGCATTGCCTATGTACATGTGCCAGATGAGTTGAGATCCAAGTTGGATCCAAAAGCTGAGAAGTGCATCTTTATTGGTTACTCTATGCAGCAAAAAGGATATAGATGCTATAACCCTTCTACTCATAAGTTTACAGTGAGCAGAGATGTTGTTTTTGATGAGATGAGTAGCTGGTATAAACCAGTAAATGTGATTGATGATGTAGATGCACAAAATGGTAATGCTGCACAGAATTCACAGCAGCAGTCACAAAATATTAGTGGACCTGGAGCGTCCTCTAGCAGTGGTTCACATTCTTCGCCATAGACAGGCAGATTGAGATCAGGAGAATCTTCTCAAAGTAATGCAGATAGTGGTATGCAGCTATCACGAAAAGGAAAAGAGAAGGTTGATCAGCCCATGTTTGATGTGAATGCAGGTCACTCTTATGTGGATGGTGAATCCAGTGGCTCAGAACAGAGCATTGATGATGAGTTGGGTATTCCTTCTATTGTTACACCTGGAGTAAGGAAGACCAGGGATGTTTTGAGAGCACCTGGGAGTGAACCCACTTTGCGCAGGTCTACCAGAGTTAGGTATCCTGTGGATGGGCTGAAATATGATGGATTTACAGCCATTCACTATGCATATATGGTCAAGGTGATACAGGAACCAGAACCCACTTCTTTTGAGCAAGCCATGGGAAAAGAAAAATGGGAGAAAGCCATGGATGAAGAAATGGATGCCTTGGGAGCAAACGCTACATGGGAATTGGTACCTTTGCCTAAAGGTAAGAATGCAATTGGCTGTAAGTGGGTTTATAAGGTGAAGCACAATGCTGATGGTTCTGTGAACAGATACAAGGCAAGATTAGTAGTCAAGGGGTATGCACAAACATATGGCATTGACTATGAAGAAACATTCAGTCCGGTTGCAAGGATGGCAACCGTAAGAGCAGTCATTGGTATGGCTGCATCAAAGGGATGGTCTTTACATCAGATGGATGTAAAGAATGCCTTCTTGCATGGTGATTTGCAAGAAGAGGTCTATATGGAGCAGCCACCAGGTTATGTGCATGCTGTTCATCCTGAGTTTGTTTGCAGGTTGAAGAAAGCTTTGTATGGCTTGAAGCAAGCACCTAGAGCATGGTCTGACAAGATAGGATAGTATCTTGTCACTATTGGCTTTCAGATTTCCAAGGCAGATTTCTCACTTTATGTGAGAAAAACAGAGAAAGATATTATGCTACTTGTCATTTATATCGATGATTTGATTATGACAGGTGACAGTGATGAAGATATCCTTCATGTGAAAATGCTATTGAAGCAGAAGTTTGAGATGAAGGATTTGGGAGAGCTGCGTTATTTCTTGGGCATTGAGGTGATTAGATCACCAAGTGGGATACAGCTCTTGCAGAGGCAGTATGGATTGGACATGCTGTCCAAATATGGGATGACAGGCTGTAAGCCTATTTCAGTTCCTTTTGAGCAGAATGTGAAGCTGAGCGCAGATGCAGGTGAGCTTCTGGAAGACCCTACTATGTACAGACGCATAGTAGGAAGCTTGATTTATATGACTATTACCATGCCAGATTTGAGCTATGCTGTTGGAATGGTAAGTCAGTTTATGCAGGCTCCAAGGAAACCACATTTGGATGCGGCTAGACGCATACTCAGGTATGTGAAGTCCACATTGCAGTATGGACTATTTTATGAGACTGGGGTTCAGATATAGTTGCATGGATACACTGATGCTGATTGGGCTGGTAGTATTTCTGATAGACGATCTACCAGTGGATATGTGTTCTCTTTTGGGAGTGCTGCAGTCACTTGGAGCAGCAAGAAACAGCCTACAGTTGCCTTGTCGAGCACAGAGGCTGAGTACAGGGGTGCAGCAATGGCTGCATGTGAGGTAGCTTGGTTGCATAAGCTACTTTATGATATGCATCAGTCTACAGATGGGCCAGTTGTCATTTATTGTGACAACATGAGTAGTATACACTTGGCAAATAACCCAGTCTATCATGCTAGAACAAAGCACATTGAGGTGCATTATCACTATGTGCGAGAGAGGGTTTTACTAGGTCTTATTGATCTAGTTTATGTCAGCACAGAGGATCAGGTAGCTGACATATTCACGAAGGCATTGGGCGCAGAGAAGCTGCGCAAGTTCAGAGACCTGCTTGGTGTGCAGGAATTGGGATTGAGCTCGAGGGGGAGTGTTGACATATCGAGCTCCACTCGTGATACGCCAGGGTGACCGTTGTGTATTTATGTCACCGATTTGTCAGTTGCAGATGCAGTTGGTACATCGCCCCTGAATAATAGCTACATGATAGCTATCCTTATCTACTCTAGTTCGTGGCTCAGTTAGTATGCCACCTTAGTTAGTTGAGTTTGGTTTTGAGACCCATATCTAGGGTTCTTCTATTTCTTTGTACTTGAGTTCTTTTGGCTTACACAACTAAGAAGAGGAAAACTGTTTTCAGCCTCCACCCTTGTGTGTATTCCCCCATTGTGCAAGCAAGAAAGCTACAAGTGAGACTCCTTCCTTCTCTCCCACAATCTTGACAGGAGTCGGATATGGCTGCCAAGAAAGAGAACCAATGGTGTAGGGATTCGAATGAATGCTGAAGGAGTCACAGACCAAGCTCGAATGCTCTAATACTGGTTGAAAGGTGAGAAGGATTGAAGCTTGCACGGGAGAGCTATGGCGGGAGAGCAAGAGTAAGAGAGAGAGAGAGACTCACAATGTGGAAATTCCAATAGTCACAATGTGTGATTGGCCTTCCCTTTATTCATCTGTCACTAAAAGATTAAAGAATAAAGTGACGGTGACGAGCGCTTGCTATTTGCAGTGCTGTTTGCAGTGTGCAAGTGTGGGTACTGTCAGTGTAGTAATACACGGGCGGCTAGGCGGAGGTGCCTTTGCCCGCAACAATTCCCTACTCTATTTTTTTATCTGCTTAGCGATCAAGGGATTCTTCACTTGGTCCCTAGAACTAGGTATGATCCCAATCCTGTCAAAAGAGAGTTGGCTACGTGTATTCCAATGTGGAGGGTATATGAATTATCTAATAGTCTCCACTATACCAAGTTGGTGAATGGAAAATTGCATGATGCCTGCATTATGCAATGACCTCCTTATATTGTCAATCTCTCATTGCATATTTTCCTTTTCTTGCTGAACAACTATGGTCAAAAGCCATTAGCTTATTTAAATTATCCTTTCTTTATTCTATCCAAAGTGCTATATGGGTCCTCCATTCATATCAATGTTATCTCACTTAATCCTTGTTGGCGATAGCCCATAAGCTTTTTAGTGTGACACTCAACTCTTGTAGGAACGTCTTTCAATTGGATTCCTTCTCCATTTTTGCATACTCTTACAAAGTAACCTGATAATACTTTAGAAAATGTGTTCCTCAACCTAATATGAAGTTTATTTATCTATTGTTTAGTTCATTGTCCCTTAGAAGTTTATTGATTTTGTTCTTAGTGGTTTTGGTTTTGATTTTTTGTGCAATGGGCTTCTTTTATTATCAAGGTTTCCTTAGTTTTGTTTGCCCTCATTGTAGGGATTTCTTTCAATTTCAATGAATATTCTTAAAACCTTGGATTGTCAAAAATGTATAGCACAAATACGCAAGCCAGGAAAATGCAGCTCAAGCAAGAGTTGCATAATGTGCAAAGAGAAAGTATGAGCATCAATGACTGCCACATGAAGGTGAAGAAGATTGCAGATGCACTTGCTTCCATTGGGTCGCCAGTGGAAGATGATGATTTAGTTTCTGTGACCTTGAATGGTCTAGGAAAGGATTATGCACAGTTCCGAACATCCATTTCCGTCCGTGAAAGATTTCCTGATTTTGAGGAGTTGATTGCTCTTCTAATTTCTGAGGAGCAGAGAAATGGTGGTGCATCTTCTTCAGGAGGAACTTCAAAAGAAACTGTCTTCTACTCAAATGCTGGAAGAGGTAGAGGCAGAGGTAGAGGAGGCCGATTTGGAGGCCGTGGTAGAAATCAGAATATGCAGCAAATTCAAGAAAACCAGTCCTATGGAGGAGGACGTGGTAACTCTAGAGGCAGGGGGAGCCAAAGAGGTCGTGGTGGATGGCAAAGAGGCCAAAATGCAAACATCAATGTTGAATGCTACTACTGTGGTAAAATGGGTCATATGGCTAAAGACTGCTATAAAAAGCAGAATGACATCATGAATGGAAAACTGCAACAAGGGAATTATGCATCTTCTAGTAGACAGGGTGATGACAGAAATGAGCATTTGTTCATGGTGCAGCACATGAACAATTCTGTGACAAGTGCAGAAGAAAGCAACGATGTATGGTATGTTGACTCAGGTGCATCAAACCACATGACAGGTCATGCAGAATGGATGGAGGATGCAAGGAAAATGGAAAAACCAGGATTTGTGGAGACTGGTGATGATACTGCACATCCGATTGTGCAGATTGAAAAAATTCCTTTGTCTATGCAGGATGGGAAAAAGAAATACCTGTCCGATGTATTTCATGTCCCGAATATCACCAAGAATCTGGTTTCTGTTGGTCAAATGGTTGAACAGGGCTTGCAGGTCAGATTTAATCCTCATGGATGCTTTGTTGAGGATATGAAAAATAAAGGTCGCTTGATAGCAAAAGGAAAGAAGGGCAGAATGTTTACGTTGGATGGAGACATGTCTGAATTGAGTGCAGCAATGTTTGCACATGGGACCAGTGTAGTTGCAGATATTGATATCTGGCATAAACGCATTGGTCATGTTAATGTACATCGACTTAAATCAATGCAGGCCCAAAATATTGTTGCAGGATTGCCTAGATTCAAGGTTGCAGAAATGCATAAGGTATGTGAAGCCTGTCAGTTTAGAAAACAGGCAAGGAAACCATTTCCTAGACATGTTCAAGAGAGCAAGAAGCCATTGGAATTAATCCACTCTGATGTGTGGACTACTAAAGCTGCATCTCTTGGAGGCTGTCATTATTTTGTCAGTTTTATTGATGACTATAGCAGAAAAGTTTGGGTGTATTTTATGAAAAAGAAAAGTGAAGTGTTTGGGCATTTCAAAACTCTTAAAGCTATGGTTGAAAAAGAAATAGGTCTGCAAATAAAATGCCTAAGGTCAGATGGAGGGGGAGAGTACCTCTCAAATGAGTTTGCAAGGTTCTTGCAGGAGCATGGCATAAAGCAGCAATATTCATGCAGTCATACCCCACAGCAAAATGGAATTGCAGAAAGAAAAAACAGACATATTGGAGAGGTATCTCGTGCCATGCTCAATGAAAAAGACCTGCCAGATTTTTATTGGGCTGAAGCAGTTGCTACAGCAGTCTACATAATGAACAGGACTCCCACTGCAGCAATACATGGAATGACTCCAGAGGAGAGGTATACTCGTAGGAAACCAGATATTTCTCATTTGAAAATTTTTGGTTGCATTGTCTATGTACATGTGCCAGATGAGTTGAGATCCAAGTTGGATCCAAAAGCTGAGAAGTGCATCTTTATTGGTTACTCTCTGCAGCAAAAAGGGTATAGATGCTATAACCCTTCTACTCGTAAGTTTACAGTGAGCAGAGATGTTGTTTTTGATGAGATGAGTAGCTAGTATAAACCAGTAAATGTGATTGATTATGTAGATGCACAAAATGGTAATGCTGCACAGAATTCACAGCAGCAGTCACAAAATATTAGTGGACCTGGAGCGTCCTCTAGCAGTGGTTCACATTCTTCGGCATGGACAGGCAGATTGAGATCAGGAGAATCTTCTCAAAGTAATGCAGATAGTGGTATGCATCTATCACGAAAAGGAAAAGAGAAGGTTGATCAGCCCATGTTTGATGTGAATGCAGGTCACTCTTATGTGGATGGTGAATCCAGTGGCTCAGAACAGAGCATTGATGATGAGTTGGGTATTCCTTCTATTGTTACACCTGGAGTAAGGAAGACCAGGGATGTTTTGAGAGCACCTGGGAGTGAACCCACTTTGCGCAGGTCTACCAGAGTTAGGTATCCTGTGGATAGGCTGAAATATGATGGATTTACAGCCATTCACTATGCATATATGGTCAAGGTGATACAGGAACCAGAACCCACTTCTTTTGAGCAAGCCATGGGAAAAGAAAAATGGGAGAAAGCCATGGATGAAGAAATGGATGCCTTGGGAGCAAACACTACATGGGAATTGGTACCTTTGCCTAAAGGTAAGAATGCAATTGGCTGTAAGTGGGTTTATAAGGTGAAGCACAATGCTGATGGTTCTGTGAACAAATACAAGGCAAGATTAGTAGTCAAGGGGTATGCACAAACATATGGCATTGACTATGAAGAAACATTCAGTCCGGTTGCAAGGATGGCAACCGTAAGAGCAGTCATTGCTATGGCTGCATCAAAGGGATGGTCTTTACATCAGATGGATGTAAAGAATGCCTTCTTGCATGGTGATTTGCAAGAAGAGGTCTATATGGAGCAGCCACCAGGTTATGTGCATGCTGTTCATCCTGAGTTTGTTTGCAGGTTGAAGAAAGCTTTGTATGGCTTGAAGCAAGCACCTAGAGCATGGTCTGACAAGATAGGATAGTATCTTGTCACTATTGGCTTTCAGATTTCCAAGGCAGATTTCTCACTTTATGTGAGAAAAACAGAGAAAGATATTATGCTACTTGTCATTTATATCGATGATTTGATTATGACAGGTGACAGTGATGAAGATATCCTTCATGTGAAAATGCTATTGAAGCAGAAGTTTGAGATGAAGGATTTGGGAGAGCTGCGTTATTTCTTGGGCATTGAGGTGATTAGATCACCAAGTGGGATACAGCTCTTGCAGAGGCAGTATGGATTGGACATGCTGTCCAAATATGGGATGACAGGCTGTAAGCCTATTTCAGTTCCTTTTGAGCAGAATGTGAAGCTGAGCGCAGATGCAGGTGAGCTTCTGGAAGACCCTACTATGTACAGACGCATAGTAGGAAGCTTGATTTATATGACTATTACCAGGCCAGATTTGAGCTATGCTGTTGGATTGGTAAGTCAGTTTATGCAGGCTCCAAGGAAACCACATTTGGATGCGGCTAGACGCATACTCAGGTATGTGAAGTCCACATTGCAGTATGGACTATTTTATGAGACTGGGGTTCAGATACAGTTGCATGGATACA
Source organism: Lygodium microphyllum (assembly GCF_053477565.2). Taxonomy (NCBI): domain Eukaryota; kingdom Viridiplantae; phylum Streptophyta; class Polypodiopsida; order Schizaeales; family Lygodiaceae; genus Lygodium; species Lygodium microphyllum. Next base: position 117,651,840 of record NC_141148.1, on the reverse strand, counting down.
CTGATGCTGATTGGGCTGGTAGCATTTCTGATAGACGATCTACCAATGGATATGTGTTCTCTTTTGGGAGTGCTGCAGTCACTTGGAGCAGCAAGAAACAGCCTACAGTTGCCTTATCCAGCACAGAGGCTGAGTACAGGGGTGCAGCAATGGCTGCATGTGAGGTAGCTTGGTTGCATAAGCTACTTTATGATATGCATCAATCTACAGATGGGCCAGTTGTCATTTATTGTGACAACATGAGTAGTATACACTTGGCAAATAACCCAGTCTATCATGCTAGAACAAAGCACATTGAGGTGCATTATCACTATGTGCGGGAGAGGGTTTTACTAGGTCTTATTGATCTAGTTTATGTCAGCACAGAGGATCAGGTAGCTGACATATTTACAAAGGCATTGGGTACAGAGAAGCTGCGTAAGTTCAGAGACCTGCTTGGTGTGCAGGAATTGGGATTGAGCTTGAGGGGAGTGTTGGGATATCGAGCTCCACTCGTGATACGCCAGGGTGACCGTTGTGTATTTATGTCACCGACTTGTTAGTTGCAGACGCGGTTGGTACACCGCCCATGAATAATAGCTACATGATAGCTATCCTTATCTACTCTAGTTCTGGCTCAGTTAGTATGCCACCTTAGTTAGTTGAGTTTGGTTTGAGACCCATATATAGGGTTCTTCTATTTCTTTGTATGAGAGTTCTTTTGGCTTCCACAACTAAGAAGAGAAAAAATTTTTTCAGCCTCCACCCTTATGTGTATTCCCCCATTGTGCAAGCAAGAAAGCTAGAAGTGAGACTCCTTCCTTCTCTCCCACAATCTTGACACCTTGACCAACAGCTTCCCCCTGTGGGTATGCGAGACATGTGATCCACCATGTAGTGCTGCTTTCCCTTATGCACAATCACTGAGAAATCAAACTCCAACAGGAGAAGTAACCATCTTGCTATGTGACCTGTGGCGCACAGCTTGTTCACAAGATACAGCAAGGCTTGATGGGTCAACGAAAAATATGAAGGGTGTGGCCAACAGGTAATGCCTAAATTTCTTTACGGCAAACACCATGGCTAGCCCTTCCCTTTCTATAGTGGAATAGTTCATCTCTGTTTCGGTGAGTTGCCTATTGGAAAAGCTCACAGGGTAATCAAGACTATGTTCACCAGGCTGGCATAGAACGGCTCCGATAGCAAACTTGGAGGTATCTATGTGTACATGGAATGTTACACTCCAGTCTGGGGCTCGCAAGATTAGTGCACTGGTGAGAGCCTTCTTTAACTGTTCATACGCGCGTTGCGTAGTTCAGTACAAAGCGTCGGTAGTATCCTGTGTGGCCTAAGAAACACTGGACGCCCTTGTAGTTGATGGGCAGTGGGAGGTCGGCAATGGCCCTGACTTTTGAGAAGTCAGTGGCAATGCCATTCCTTGACACTACATGCCCTATGATGCATTTGTGCTTCACCCAGAACTGGCACTTCAAGGGGTTTTGTATAATCGACATCGTTTGAAGACAGCTCTCAACCTCTCTAAGTGTTTGGTCCAACTAGAGTGTATGCACAAGTCATCTACGAACACCTCGAGCTCATGTCGTAGCATATCCTTGAAGATCATGCACATTAATCGTTGGAACGTTGCATGTGCATTCATTAGCCCAAAGGGCATAACAATGTAGGCGAATACATTCCACTCCGTGGCGAAGGCAGTGTCGTCAGGGTGCATTTGCACTTGATTATTGCCAGAGAAACCATCCAGAAAGTTGTAAGCTTCTTTGCCTGCCACTCTCTCCAGCATGCGCTCGGTATATGGCAAGGGGTAGTTATCCCTCTTCGTAGCAGCATTCACCTTCGTGTAATTCACGCACACTCGAATCTTACCGTTCTTTTTCATAACGATCACTATGGGCGATACCCAATTTGTGTGCTCAATTTCATATATAAATCCCACCTTCATGAGCTTATCGATCTCTTCCTTCACAGCATGGGCGTGTTTGGGATTTATAGGGTAAGGTCGCTGCTTCATTGGCACCGCTTCTAGGACCATTGGAATATTATGGGGCACAACCCTAGGATCGACTCCTCTCAGTTCCTCCAAGGACTAGGCAAACACATCAACATACTCTCATAGGAGAGCAACCAGTCTAGCCTCCTCCTCCTTGGTCAGGTCATCAGCAATCAACACAGGTCGAGGTTTCTTGCCTTCCCCTGCCAGGTCGACTTCCTTGACCCTGGCGGGTCCCTCAATTGGTTCACTGGCTTGCCCTTGTCTCTTTGCTCCTAGTAAAACCACCACTCTATCACCCTTCTTAAATTTTGTGAAGCGTTTGGGGAGGTCCTGTGGCTTCTTTTGCCTCTCTACTACCGAGTCTCTAGTTTGCTTCCTGGCCTCCTCCTTTATCCGTCCGCGCCTTAAGTGGGCTGGCAAGTCCCCTTTGGTGCGTCTGACCTTAGAGGGTTGGGGTATTTTGGGATCACTCTCTGTACTGACTTCAGACTCCGAGTTAAACTCACATCCCTCACTTAATGAAGGAGTTTCGCCCGGTGTCTAGCTATTCGGGGTGAATCTTCGGTCACTCTGTCTAGTCTCTAGCTTCCAAGATTAAACTAGGTTCCCTGGGGGATCAGAGACATGACCAAGGTACCCAGGACTGTGGCCCATGTAAAAACCCTTCTATTCAAACTCTAGTGAATTGATCCGATTCTGGGAATCGGACAGGATGGTCTGATTCTGGGAATCAGACGGGTGGGGGTCTGACTTTCCCTAGTCAGATGAGGGTGGTCCAACTACTGCAATGGGTTGGGTGGTTCAAGTTCGGCTAGGACATGTGGCCTGACTTTGATGGGCTGGTCCGATTATAAGAATCGGATCGGACCAATGGTCCGATTTTCAATTGGTCTGATTATAAGAATAGGACCGGACCAACGGTTCGATTTTCTTTTGGCTGGTCCAATTATGGGAATCGGACTGTCCGACTCTCGAAATCAGATAGTCCTATTCTGGGAATCAAACACACTAGTCCGACGGCATGGACAACGGCCTGCAAGTTGCGCACGGTGCCTCTAGGTCAATGCCTCCTCTATCAAATCATGCCATGCCTTCCAAATAGATGCGAGCAATAGAGGGAAACATCTGGCATACCTCGAAGTGATGGGGCGCTCGATCGATTAGCACTTCACGATCTCCCGCAGCTCTCTCTCTCTCTCTCTCTCTCTCTCTCTCTCTCTCTCTCTCTCTCTCGCTCTCTCCTTGGCTCTCAGGCTCACAGTCTTCTCAGAAGGCAAGGTGTCAAATGTGGCATCCCCTGGTCCTTTGGGCCCCTTATTACCTCATCTCGGTCTACTGTAGACTCAGAGATTAATCTCGTACACTCCTCTAGCTAGATGTCTGGATCTGTGTCCCAACTTCCTTGTCTCCAGCAGCAGCAAAACCCTTCTGTTCCCTTCTTTTTCCTATCCTACACTTGGCCTATTGCAACAGAAATCAAAAACACAAATAAAGACAGATGGTTCTACTCTAACATTCAGCAGCAAATCAAAATACTTACTTGCTCCAGGGATTAAAACCTCCTACTTCTCCTAACTGTCTCGAGCATTGGTTCAAGCTGCAAAACCCTACTGCCATGCTCAATTTGACGTGCGTGGCGCTCAAGGCTCGATTCCATCTGTCCCGTCAATGAAACCAAAATGTAGGGGAGCTATGGAGCTCTACCCCGAGGCCTACGGACCGCTTATTGATCAAGCGTTTCAAGCCGAGCGGCCATGGCTACCTTTCACATAGCCGATGCGCAATGCCTACCTTATAGGCGTAGTGAGCTTACCTTGATGCTCGATTGAGTTCCCTCCTCTCTCTCACACTCCGGTAGCTCCATGATCCTTGTGGCAAGTTCAAGAAACCTCAAGCCCCCTTCGTCAAGCTCCATCCTCCATAGCCATGCGAGACAAGAGAAGAGAAGAAGGGAAGGAAAGATGAAGAGAGAAGATGGGGAGCTTCTTCTCCACGATACCTCACTCTCACACACTCACTCCCTCACTCCCTCACACTCCCTCAATCCCTCACTCAAGCACAAGCATGAAGATAAGAAGCAAGAGAAGAGGAACAAGAAGCTTTAGCCACACCCAAGAATGAGCTTCTCATTCACTTTTGAACTTTATATACATGCCCTACCTTTTGGGCGGTCATCCGCACTTTTTTACATGGACGGCCATTAGCCTAGGCCCTCTTTTCCTATTTCCCACCGTTCCAACTTATCACGTTCCCACCAATGCATACAATTTGCACAGGAGTGAGCCTGATGCTCTTTTTACAAGGATTCGAGAGTGCCTTCATATTTAATGGCGCGCTTTTACTCTTTTCTTTTCTCGAGGCGACACCGTCATTCAAATCATTCAAATTTTTAGGCTTCCATTTTTTCCGCACTTCTGCTCCATTTTCCGTCCTTGTGTGCTGCGGTATTCCCGCATCTTTGCTCCATTTTCCGTTCCTCTGTGCTGCGGTAAACATCGGCCTTCCCCACATTTGTCTCTGGTGCCTTGGGTCACTCATCCGATTTTTGGGGCTACACTCCTACTAGTGGATTCATTTCTTAGTTTAATCCCCTTTAGTGTGTTCCTTGTTAATACAATCAATCTAGGTATCTATGATGCAAGGTATAACCTTCAATGAAGTCAATCACATCCACACTTTTAATAATCAGTTTCATGCAGTTACAACTCTTTTTCATGAATCGTGTTCACTCCTAATAGTCAATTTCGAGTTCCTCCTAGGTTTTGATAGGTGGTCTCATGGTGGGTGGTCAGCATAGGTATTCAAATTGAGTCTCTACTAGGGATAAACGGCTGATGGTTGATAAGTTCAGTCACTCCTGAATTGTTAGGTTAAAGTTCTTGTGACAATTAGCTCTATGGTCTCATCTACAAGTTTGAGTCCCAACCTAGATCGCTGGGTAGCAAGATGTTGGCATTAGCAGATGCTAAAGTGGTCAGAATGGTCAAAATTTGTGTTCAAGACAATCCGTCCCAGTCCCAAACTCAGTTATTTGAGTGGGCGATGTGCCTGTCTGAGAGGTTAGACTCAGACTCGAATGAGGGGTGCATGTTCGAGTGTTCGAGTTGGCCATCCAAGGCCCAAAATATGGTTTGAATCCGAGTAGACTTGTTTGAGTTGACCATCCAAGTGGACTTAAATTACTCGGACATCCGAGTGTCGGGGAGGATTCGACAGTTTGAGTTCTGGGGACATGAAACATTGAATGACAAAAATTTGCTTGAACCAATTACATGCAATAGTTGTTGATACACCCAGGCTTCTATCTTCATGCAATAAACATCAAGGAAGACTCAAAGCCTACCTAGAGCACACAAATGCAATGATACCAGGGATTGTTGCTATTGCAACTACCTCTTGACCTATGGCTCTCTCTCTTCTCTCAATAGCTCTCTCTCTCTCAATCTCTTAGTATCTAAATGAGCTCTCTCTTCCTCACCTTTTGTTTCTCTCTTTCTTCCCTTACTATCTCTTTTCCTTCCTAGGCATCAAAAATATTTTTCTCTTTATTTCTTTGTTCCCCTGTTTCTTGGTTATTACATAGACTTATATTTTCCCTATTTTCTTCTTATTTCCCAAACCTTAATGCATCTTATTAATGTAAAACCACATACCATTGATCTAACTAGTTCTCCTAAATCTTCCAGCATCTAAACTATCAAACAAAGGAGATCGAATACCCTCCAACTCCCTTGCTTCATACCAAAACCAAGTGTCGTTTTGGAGATGAACTCCTACTCTGTCACTTGATTTGGAGTATGCAAGCACTCAAGCTTGAATCCGTTGGTCCCGGTGGCAAAACATAACCAAAACATCATTGCTTTTGTGAGCACACTGCCAAAACCCATGGATTGCTTTTATTGCTTCAAGCATTTCAAGTTGAGAGCTATGGCTACCTCTCACATAGCCATGCGCAATCTCCCACACCTAAGTGTAGTGAGCTTACCTTTGAATCCGATCGAGTTGCCTCCTCCTACGAATCTACTGGTAGCTCCACAATCTAAGATGTGCAAGCTCCGTCTCCAAGCTCCAAGCTTCAAGCTCCATAGCACACACACAATAAAAGAGAAGAGAAGAAGGAGAAGATGAAGAGAGGAGAAGAGCTTCTCCACGGTCCCTCACTCTCACACACACATAGTCTCCATCCCTCACACTCCCTCTCTCCCTCTCTCATACACAAGAATGAAGCAAGAAGCAAGAAACAAAAAGAGAGCAAGTTTGGCCACACACCCCCAAGAATGAGTTTCTTCATTCACTTTGTAACTTTTATATATGCCCTATCTCCTCCTTGGGCAGCCATCCCCCTTTTTGCTCCATCCATTTGTCAACTCTTTTTCCTCATCCTACCTATTAGCATGGCCTTAACACGTGCCTCTCATTATTTGCAATTTGCACGGAAGAGAGCCTAGTGCTCTTTTACAAAATAAATTACAATGTGTCTGGCACTCTTCTTGCAAAGATATTAAGGTGCACTTATTCTTGTGTACCTTTCTCTTACATTTAGAATTTCTTCATATGCTTTGCGTCTTCAAATTTTCCTGAGTGCACCTTTGTCCTCTCCCTTCCTCTTACATTTAGAATTTCTTCATGTGCTTTGTGTCTTCAAATTTTCCTGAGTGCACCTTTGTCCTCCATCTTCCTCTTGCCTTGGGATTGTCTTTTGCTTCTAATTTTCCAAATTTTTCATCTTGGTCTTTTGAGGGTTAATAATAATGTAAGTAGAAGTATTTATTTGCTCTATTGGACCTTATTGGTTGATTTGCATTTTCCTCAATAATTATAGGCATAGGATTATTGCGATCATAGAGCCGCTTCATCCATCATGGCAATGTCTTTTTCAATCATGTGATTATAGGTTGAGGATCTTTCTCCTCATCATCCAAAGACAATGCTTCCTCCTTGAGGGCAAGGATAGCTCTTGGGATAGGTTTATAGTGGACTACTTCTTCTTCATTGGATGATAATGTGGATGAACTTCCATTCTTCTCCTCCATTGTATATATGGCTAGATGCTCCTTGAATACTGCATTATGGCTTGATATGATTCTTTTTTACCTCTTCGTTATACAATTTGTAAGCCTTTTGCTCATCACTATAATCCAAGAAGATACATTTGGTGCTTTTTAGTTTTAACTTATTTCTCTTATCCTTTGGAACATGTGCATAACATTCACAGTGTGAGATAGATGGTCTCTTACCAATATAAGCCTTGTGAGAAGTTTTTCTCCCTCGAGAGCCTTTGTGTTACTTCAATGGAGAATGTAGACTATAGTATTAATAGCTTTGGTCCAAAACTAGTTAGGCAATCCCTTGCTCTTAAGCATGCGCCTTACCATTGCCATTTCCACAATGGTGCTATTTCAGCATTCCACATCACCATTTTGCTAAGGTGTATAAGCCATTGTCAATTGACCCTTAATCCCTTGACTCTTGTAGAAGTCTTCAAACTCCTTTAAGTTGAACTCACCACCACTGCCATCTATTCTAAACTTCTTCACACTGCTATGTTTCATTCTCAACAAGTTTTAGCCATTCTTAACACTTATCAAAATCTTAAATCTTATCATGAATAAAATACACCCACATCTTCCTACTACAACTGTCAATGATCAACATAAAATAAGAAGATCCTGCTAAGGCTTATGCAGGCATTTTACCACACAAGTTAGTATGCACCAACTCTAGAGGAGCCTTCACTCTCTTCTTACTTTCTTGTGGAAATGCCTTTCTCTATTGCTTGCCCATCATATAAGCTTCACATGGTTCTTTCATTTCAATTACAATAGGTAGGTGAGCAACCATATGTTACTTATGTACCTCCTTTAATACTGCAAATCCAATGTGACCACATCTTCATGCCAAAGTTTACTTGTACCCACATCGGCAATGGCTATAAGAGCACTTAGCTCATATAGGTTATTCTTTCTTTTTCCTTTGCCAACAACTTTTCTAGTAGTGTCAAGAATTTCTATACCTGTCTTAATGAATCTCACTTCATGACCAAGATCGTTATGGAAGCAATTGATAACAAATTTCTCTTAATCTATGAAACATACAATACAATTGAAAGCTTTTTGAGTTCACCATTTGTAGCAACAACGGAAATATGTATGTGCCCTTAGGAGAACATTTTGTATCATTCCCAATCATCATAATGATGGATTATTTCAGAGGCTATATAGAACTATATAGACCTTCCTTATTGGTCATGTAATAGGAGGCACTACTATCCAATACCCATGAGTCAATGGTAGATAGCTCTTGCACTGAGGAAGACACTTTCTTAATGTTCACTATGAATAACTCCAACTCTACTTCAATCATATTGGTTATCTCCTGCCCTTTAGTTTTTATGTTGCCATTCATTTCATTCACCTTCTTAACATAATAATTTGCAATTGCATGTTCTTTATTCTTGCAATAAAAGCACTCTCCTTGAAATTTTTTCTTACTACCCTTCTTCTTTTTGTCACCATTACTAGAGAAACCACCTTTGCCTTTCACATTGGTAGAGAATGCAACATCTCCACTGCTACTAACTTCTCATGATTTAATCCATAGCTCCTTGTTTATTAGGATTGCACAATACTTCTAAAATGCCAAATCTTGGGGTCTCATCTAAGTGTTTAGGGTTGTTACTAGTCCATCAAACTTTGGAGGAAAATTTCGAAGATTCATTTCCAAGCTCATAGAAGATCTACATTTGGAGGAATCATGGTACTTGAATTTGATGGGTTGGGGGTGGGTTGTGGTTCTAGGTTAGTCCCCATCACTATATCCACAAGCTCATAAGAATCGAGGATAGCTATAATTTTAAACTTCCACAAAGTGTAGTTTGTACTATCTAACTTGCCATCGTTGAAGGTTGGTGGGTGAATCCTCAATGATTGAATTGCCAATATAGTAGCACCACTACCCAATGTGCCAGATAACATAGCTCCTCTTTGATGTTAAAGCCCTTGCCTCATGTACTCTTCACTCCCTAAAGCCCCTTGGGCTTTGATACCATATAAAGATTAAATGGAATAGTAAACAGAATTTGAGCAAGGAGTAGAGAATACACATCAAATATGAGAAGAAGAGAAACTTCTTTGATTCCAAACAAACTAATACAAACAAGTCTTTGTCTACTTGTTATATTTCACTACGAAGCTTAGATGGCGGTCCAAACAAATGATAGATGAAGAGCTTAAGGTTAGCTTCCATGATAAGCAAAGTCTTGCAACACAAATGTGTTGGCTTAAGTAACTCATGGATCTTCATATGAAAAAAGGGATGTTAATGTCTTTTCACTTAAATGAGTTTCATTCTAGTTTCGGTTAACTTACTTCCTCTTCGGATAAAGTTTTGCATTGCTCTATGAGAGAAAATGCTCCTAATGATGGCCTTAAGCTCAAGGATGTAGAGGGTGCTTTGCTTATAGAAGAGGTGAATATGAAGAATGTTGGTGCATCATCACTTCTCGTGCACTTACAGTGAGGGACAAACATGATCGTAATGGAAATAATAGTCATGGTAGAGACTCACATCCCAACAAGCCAAGTCTAAGTCTTGTGGGCAATCATGCAATAAGTCCCATGGTCCTAAGTTCTCTTTTACGTATCATTATTGTGGGTAGCAGGGTCACATAAGGCCGTAGTCTCATAAGATGTGCAATGATGGGTGCTTCCCAAAAAAGGTGAAGGGAAAGCACATGATAATGCAAAATCTTCTGACAATTAGAACATTATTCCTAAGTCCAATGCTAAGATAGAAGAGATAAATGCCTTGGAATATAGCTCAAATGATTATATACTTATTGTTTCATCACTTGATACTGCTTAGTTACTTGATGTTCAAACGATGTCATGGGATGTTTATGGAATGGTTCATAGAGTTTCCTAGTTTTCTTCCATTTTTCTTTTTAGACCCAAGTTTTTAATGAAGATATGTTGGGATCGTGGTTGTGTCTAAGGATATTGATGGGTTAAATCATGAAGAAATCTAAGATCACAATAGGACGCTTCCTAAGCTAAGTGTGGGGATATGTTATGTGCTAAAACTACTTGTTTTTAAGCTATTTTTGTTGGTTTTTTGGAGTTAAATGGATGATTTGATGATTGATTTGATAGATTTCATTGGTTTTGAGAGTGTTTAGATAGTGTTAAGTCAGGTTGAGTATGTTTGGAAAGCTCATTGAAGACTTGGTTTGGTCTAAAGATTTTTTATATGTTCTATTGAGTGACTATTCGGTTCTAATGTGCTTTATGAGTGTCTGTAGAGCTCTGCTTTGGTTTGGTCTAAAGATTTTTTATATGTTCTATTGAGCGACTGTTCGGTTCTAATGTGCTTTATTAGTGTCTGTAGAGCTCTGCTTTGGTTCTATTGAGAGGTTATGGTTTTGAATAAGTGGGTTGAGATATGATTGAACATGAGAATATGACCAATGATATGACATAGGTTTAGTATTTTACTTTTCGAAATTCTTAAACAATCCATATTATTCAAAAATTAATTTTAAATTTTCTCATAAATAAAAAGGTGGCTTATCTTCTCTTTTTTAATGTCTCATTATTGTTAAAATCATTAAATTGCTAAACCACAATGATAAAATATATTTTAAATTATTGATAATTAATCATTTTTAAGTTGAAAAGTTAACTTTAACTTATATAATTAGCATAAATTCATAATTATTCAAGTAAGAATTTAAAACAACTTAATATGAATAATATAAGTTAATTAAATTGGTAGTTAAAATTTAATTTCTTTAAAGAAATTAGTTAAATTAACAAAAAAATCTCTAGGAAAAAAGGTTGAATAAAAGAAGTTAGAAAAAAAAATGGTTAAATTTTATTTTTTCTAAAAAATTAGTTAAATTAGGAAAGAAATATAAAAAATATTTAAAAAGTTTCAATTTGATAAGTTTAATAACAATTTTCTTAAAATTTATTTTTTAAACTATTAGACTCTTAGATGGACTTTTTATCTAAATTGCCATTAAATAACTAGGAAAATTTGGTATTTTTTGTGACATTAGTCTACATATTATGCTAAAAAGTAATTTCTTTATAAATTACACACATCTCAAATACAAATTTTGTAGTTTAGTGAAATTTAACCAATAAATCATTATGTTTTCTTGTTTACCAAGTAGATAAAAATGAATCCAAATATCTTAGTACTAAAAATCTGTGTTCACATGCAAATAGACTAAATCCAAGTTATAAGTTGATTATTATTTGAAATGAAATTATTGTGATTCCATTGGAAAAGTTATCTGAATCTTTATTTTGAAATTAATGTTTGTTCAATTGTTTTACTTAATTGTTGATTGCAATAAATCTTGAAAATGATTCTAATAGCATATATGCCTTTGATAGCCAAATGAGATTGAGGGTCGTGCCATCCCTGTGGACACCCTTAAAATACTATTCAACTAGAGTTGTAATAAACTATTGTAATCTTATATACAATCCTTTGATAGGGCGGGAAATCTATATGAGCCCAATGTGGGTTAGCATTGGAAGGCCTGAATGAACAAGGCAAGCTGGCAACCTAGTTTTGGGTTGGTTTTGCACTTCGGAGCGATTGTAATCATGACGATAATATAAATACCATGTTTTTTAGAGGAATATTTTTTTGTTCATATTTAAAACATGAAAATAAACCTTCTATAAAGTTTAATTTTAAAAAATGTTAAATATATTTCATAGCGTGAATATTATGCTTGCTTAGATAACTAAAATATGCCATATCAAAAATGGGAAGTGGGTGGATGGTCTTCCCAATAGAATTGTCCTATGGTTGGGTGGGCCCAGTTAGCCACTTCGTTCTTCTAAAATTTAGGAAATGGCCATAGATCTTGACCATCTTAGGTTTAAGTCTTTAAATTGATTTAGTATAGTTTAAGGGGCTAATGTGAGACTATGCCTTATGGGTAGAGGGATTAATGCTTAGCTCCCTTTCATTTGTCACTCTCATTGAGCCAAGAGTATTGCTTGCCATCTTGAGTCTTTGGAAACTCATGCAACACTGACTATCTTAGATTGATCATGTAATGCCATTAGAGATTGTGGTTATGTCATTTTAGTATTCTGCATGAATATCACTATAGGCCAACTAAAGCTTTGTAAACCAAAGGAAATTCTAACTCAAGATATTAACAAATAACCTTGTAAAATATTAAGGTGATAGAAATTTCCATAAAATTTATAAACCTTCGACACATTGTTTTATTGTCTACGAATGTAAAGAATACAAAACTTGTAAATAATAATAAGGAAAGAATACTCTCTCTTACTTATTTTTAAATCCTCTTCAAAATGAATTTTTTGTGATGTTCCCCCTCATCTACCAAGTAGGGTTGTATTGCAACCTACCCTCATGAGAGTATATTTCCCAGATGATGGATTGGATCTTTGTTCCACCTCGCTACTAGTTCTTTAACACCCATCAATGGGTGGACATAGTACATGGGATGATATGTCATAATGCTCGACTATTGCATGCGTGTTAACCATAGTGGCAACCTAGAGTACAAGCTATGGAGGATTTGTTGGGCCGAAAGGCTTAAAATTGACCAACTTTTTACCTTTTACCTTGCTCCACTTGATCCTATTGAGCACCATGAGGGTGAAGCCTTGACTCAAGTTGAGTGGGTTTATAAGAGTAAAGCCCTTGTACATTAATAATGGAATAATATGGTTTTCTTTTTTCTTTTTTTTCTCTAAGCAATATTATCTTAAAAAGAATTCTAATTTGAATTAACTTACCTTGTCATTATATAGATTCAAAATAATCCATGGCATGATTTTCTAGTCTTTTGCACTATGTACCAATCTGCCTTGCATTTTCAAGGGAGAAGCTAGAGTGAGAGCATGAATAAGCAAAAGTAATGGAGGAGTGAGCTATGGCAGATGGAGCAAGAGAGCAAGAGAGAGAGAGAGAGAGAATCAAGATGTGGGAACTCCAATGGTCACAATGTGTGACGAGCCTTCCCTTATTCAAATGTCACTTTGAAAGAATAAAGAATGAAGTGGCAGTGAGGGGTGTCCACCACCTACAGTGTACATGTGTGTGGGTACTATTAGTACAGTGAATACATGGATGGTGTAGACACATGCATCTTTACCACCAACAACCTCCCACTTAAATAAAAATATATCCCTAGTGAGGAGAGAACAAGAAAATGTGGCAAACTACAAATGTACATAAAGTACAATAGGATGAGGAAAGACATCATCTCATCCGATGCCCATCATTCCTAAGGAAGGCAAAATGCTCTACTAAGTCACTTTTGGTGAGTAGACCTATAGGATTTTAGTCAGTTGAGAATCAAACTATTCACCATCTGTCTGTACATAGTGACATTCTCGATCTCAGTCCCAATATCAACTGCAAGTTTGACATTTTGATCCTATGGTGTTTCCATGGCTTTACACTCCATCATGCGATATTTTAGCAACATATCATGAGCATAATGTTTTTGTAACAGCCATATACCTTGAGGTGTAGGCACAACCTCAATCCCAAGAAAGTACTTCAGCTCACCAAGATCCTTGACTTTGAATTCAGCATGTAACATTGCTTTAATTTCAACAATCCCATGATCATCATCTCTAGTGATGATCAAATCATCGACATAACCATGCTCTATCTTCTTTGTAAACAAGTTGTGATCTACATGACCTATCTAAAAACTAAGCTGTTGCAAATAAGTGCTTATGCAAGCATCCCATGCTCTCGCTGCCTATTTCAGTCCATACAAGGCATTTTTCAACTTACACACATATGTCAGATAATCAGAGTGTACATAACCTTCAGGCTGCTCCATGTACACCTCTTCAAGCAAGTCACCATTCAAGAATGCATTTTTAACATCCATCTGCCATAATTTTTAGCCCTTAGAAGCCGCTAATGCAATGATTTTTCTCATCATTATCATCTTGGCAATTGGGCTAAAAGTTTCCTCATAATCTAGGCCATACTGTTGTGCATATCCCTTACCAGCCGAGCTTTATACCTTTCCAACGAACCATTTGACTTGCATTTCACTTTATAAACCCATTTGCACCCGATGGGTACTTTGGCTTTAGGAAAATGGACCGATTCCCATGTCTCATTTTCAGCCAATGCTATATATTCCTCATCCATGGCAGCACACCAATTATCATCTGTAATAACTACCTCACTGAACTTCATAAGTTCTCTGTAGCTTGACACTTTAGTCATATATGTATAATATTTGACTGAATACCCACTATATGTTAGTCTATCAATTGGTTTTCTAATCCTTTTAGCATAAGTAGGGCTAGATGGTCCATCAGAGACCACTACATTCAGATTACCATACCATGGGGCTAGCTCATCAAAAACTACATCCATGTTGATCAAGGTTTCTTGAATGGATGGATCAAAGCATTTGTAAGCCTTTCTTTCCTGTGCATAGCCAAGAAAAACACTTTTGATAGCCTTTGGGTCTAACTTCTTCCTCTTTTCATTAGGCACACGCACGTAGGCAATGCAACCAAATACTTTTAGGTGACTAGTGTTGGGCTTATGCCCATATAGTTTCTCATACGGAGTCAAATCATGAATCCCAGCTGTACGTATTCAATTCAACACATAAATTGCAGTAACCACTACTTTAGCCCAATAAGAATTTGGCAAATTCTTTTCATTAAGCATTGCCATGTTAGCTTCCATAAGCACCCAATTTTTTATCTCTGCCACACTGTTCTATTGAGGTGTGTAACTACATGTGAGTTACCTTTTTATGCCGTATTTAACAAGGTACCTGTCAAAATTCTCTGGATACATATTCTCCACCTCCATCATGTCTTAGATAGGAAATATAACATCTAAGTTCATTTTCAGCATGCTTCTTAAATTCCTTAAAGACATCGAGCACCTCATCCTTGTGCTTCAAAATGTATAGCCATGTGTATCAGTTGAAATCACCAATGAAGGATACATAATACCTAGCACCACCAAAAGACGCATTATGGGTAGGACCCCATACATCTAAATCTATCAACTCTGCTGTAGAGGCGATCAACCACCAAGACCCACAGACCGCTTATTGTTTCAAGAGTTCCAAGCCGAGCACTAATGGCTACCTCTCACATAGCCAATGCGCTATCTATCTATGAGTGTAGTGAGCTTACCTCCATGCAGATCAAGTTACCTCCTCTCCCGCACACTCCAGTAGTTCCACGATCCAAGTGCAAGCTTCAAGCAAGCTCCATCCTCAAGCTCCACACTCCAAGTTCCATTGCCGCAAGCAAGAGAAGAGAAGAGAATATAAGATAACAGAAGAGAAGAAGAGAGGAGAAGATGGAGGGCTTCTCCTCCCCGGTCCCTCACCCTCACCCTCACACTCTCATACTCCCTCTCTCAAGCACAAGCTCAAGCAAGCAAGAACAAGAAGGAGAACAAGAAGAAGAAGAGGAGAGCCACTTTTGGCCACACACAAGAATGAGCTTCTCATTCACTTTTCAACTTTATATACAAAACCCTAAATCCCTTTTGGGTGGTCATCCCCTTATCCCCTTTTTTACATGGCCATCCCTTTGTCCCATTGTCCTTCTATTTTCCTAGTTTACTTCCTACCGCCCATCCACCTTTAGAAATTACATGGGTGAGAGCCCGGCACTCTTAAAATAAATCATGGTGTGCCTTGCGCTTTTTTACAAAAGTATAAACTCACGCTTTTTCTCGTGCGCCTTTTTCCTTGATTTAGGACTTTTCTGCACTTCTTGTGTTTCCAGATTCTTCTTGGCGTGCCTTCGTCTTTTGTTCCACTTTTACCTTGGCCTTGTCTTTTGCTTTAGATTTTTCAGCTTTTCCACCTTATTCGTTTGAGGGTTAACATTACCCCCCTCCTAGACGAGTGCTAGTCCCATGGCACTCATCGTCGTAGGTAGGAAGCTTTGGCATGCACTGAAGACACGGGTGGAAGGGATAGTTGTGATTTGCTGTGGAGGAGTTTTGGTGGTGGGGCGGATGAAGGTAGTTTGGGACATGTGGTTGGTGGTTGGCTGGTGGCAGGGTTGGTGAAGTTGGTGTTGAGATATCGAGCTCCACTCGTGATATGCCAGGGTGACCGTTGTACATTTATGTCACCGACTTGTCAGTTGCAGATGCGGTTGGTACACCGCCCATGAATAATAGCTAGACGACAGCTATCATTATCTACTCTAGTTCGTGGCTCAGTTAGTATGCCACCTTAGTTATTTGAGTTTGGTTTGAGACCCATATCTAGGGTTCTTCTATTTCTTTGTATGAGAGTTCTTTTGGCTTACACAACTAAGAAGAGGAAAACTGTTTTCAGCCTCCACCCTTGTGTGTATTCCCCCATTTGTGCAAGCAAGAAAGCTACAAGCGAGACTCCTTCCTTCTCTCCCACAATCTTGACATGGTATCAGAGCCTTGTTCGTGGTAAGGAGCTCAAGAAAGCAAGCCAAGCTCGCGGTGTTCCGGTAAGAGGAGCAGTGTTGCTTTCATTTTATATTTTGGGAGCAGATCTCTGCAGGTAGCACAGCCGGAAATTGCAAGAGTGCATTGTCTCAGGTTGAGACGCCCTTTGCGGTGAAGCAAGAGGGCAGTATATGCTGCAGGCGAGGGCTTTAGCCCCCTCGACGACCCTGTTTTTTTGATTTGAGGCCATTTCGGGGCCTATTTTGGAGGCAGAAGTTTTCTGCACGCACTCAGGAAAAGACCCTATTTTATGCTGTGCAACCACTGTTCTACAGGTTGGTGAAAAGTTACTGTAGAAATTGCATCGTATGCTTGTGCCCAGAGACATTGGGAGTTTCAGAATCATCCTTGGTTCCTGTTTATGCAAAATCGTCACTAGGAAGTGACTGTGTGGTCAAATACCACTTTTGCCAGTTTTGCAAATTTGCCCTTGTGAGGGTGAAGCTGAGTTTTTGCAGTGACAGAATTTTTTGCAGTGTTCTGTAATGGCGTCTGATTCTCTTTCACAGATTGTCACTGAAAAGCTTGACAAGAACAACTCCCAGGCATGGAAGTTTAGAATGACGAATTTCCTTATGGGAAAAGGATATTGGGAATTTGTTGCAGGAAATGAAGAAGAACTAGTTCTTCCTGATGTTCCCAATTAACAGCAAATGCAGGCATTCAAATCATGGCATGAGAGAGCCAGGAAAGTTATGTACTGGCTGTCTATCAGTATTTCAGACTCTATGATTGTGCATATTCAGGATGCAAGTACGCCAAAGGAGGCATGGGATACTTTGTCAAAAATGTATAGCACAAATACGCAAGCCAGGAAAATGCAGCTCAAGCAAGAGTTGCATAATGTGCAAAGAGAAAGTATGAGCATCAATGACTACCACATGAAGGTGAAGAAGATTGCAGATGCACTTGCTTCCATTGGGTCGCCAATGGAAGATGATGATTTAGTTTCTGTGACCTTGAATGGTCTAGGAAAGGATTATGCACAGTTTCGGACATCCATTTCAGTTCATGAAAGATTTCCTGATTTTGAGGAGTTGATTGCTCTTCTAATTTCTGAGGAGCAAAGAAATGGTGGTGCATCTTCTTCAGGAGGAACTTCAAAAGAAGCTGTCTTCTACTCAAATGCTGGAAGAGGTAGAGGCAGAGGTAGAGGAGGCCGATTTGGAGGCCGTGGTAGAAATCAGAATATGCAGCAAACTCAAGAAAACCAGTCCTATGGAGGAGGATGTGGTAACTCTAGAGGCAGGGGGAGCCAAAGAGGTCGTGGTGGATGGCAAAGAGGCCAAAATGCAAACAGTAATGTTGAATGCTACTACTGTGGTAAAATCGGTCATATGGCTAAAGACTGCTATAAAAAGCAAAATGACATCATGAATGGAAAACTGCAACAAGGGAATTATGCATCTTCTAGTACACAGGATGATGACAGAAATGAGGATTTGTTCATGGTGCAGCACATGAACAATTCTGTGACAAGTGCAGAAGAAAGCAATGATGTATGGTATGTTGACTCAGGTGCATCAAACCACATGACAGGTCATGCAGAATGGATGGAGGATGCAAGGAAAATGGAAAAACCAGGATTTGTGAAGACTGGTGATGATACTACACATCCTATTGTGCAGATTGGAAAAATACCTTTGTCTATGCAGGATGGGAAAAAGAAATACATGTCCGATGTATTTCATGTCCCGAATATCACCAAGAATCTGGTTTCTGTTGGTCAAATGGTTGAGCAGGGCTTGCAGGTCAGATTTAATCCTCATGGATGTTTTGTTGAGGATATAAAAAATAAAGGTCGCTTGATAGCAAAAGGAAAGAAGAAGGGCTGAATGTTTACGTTGGATGGAGACATGTCTAAATTGAGTGCAGCAATGTTTGCACATGGGACCGGTGTAGTTGCAGATATTAATATCTGGCATAAACGCATTGGTCATGTTAATGTACAGCGACTTAAATCAATGCAGGCCCAAAATATTGTTGCAGGATTGCCAAAATTCAAGGTTGCAGAAATGCATAAGGTATGTGAAGCCTGTCAGTTTGGAAAACAGGCAAGGAAACCATTTCCTAGACATGTTCAAGAGAGTAAGAAGCCATTGGAATTAATCCACTCTGATGTGTGGACTACTAAAGCTGCATCTCTTGGAGGCTGTCATTATTTTGTCAGTTTTATTGATGACTATAGCAGAAAAGTTTGGGTGTATTTTATGAAAAAGAAAAGTGAAGTTTTTGGGCATTTCAAAACTCTTAAAGCTATGGTTGAAAAAGAAACAGGCCTGCAAATAAAATGCCTAAGGTCAGATGGAGGGGGAGAGTACCTCTCAAATGAGTTTGCAAGGTTCCTGGAGGAGCATGGCATAAAGCAGCAATATTCATGTAGTCATACCCCACAACAAAATGGAATTGCAAAAAGGAAAAACAGGCATATTGGAGAGGTATCTTGTGCCATGCTCAACGAAAAAGACTTGCCAGATTTTTACTGGGCTGAAGCAGTTGCTACAGCAGTCTACAAATGAACAGGACTCCCACTGCAGCAATACATGGGATGACTCCAGAGGAGAGGTATACTGGTAGGAAACCAGATATTTCTCATTTGAAAATTTTTTGTTGCATTGCCTATGTACATGTGCCAGATGAGTTCAGATCCAAGTTGGATCCAAAAGCTGAGAAGTGCATCTTTATTGGTTACTCTCTGCAGCAGAAAGGGTATAGATGCTATAACCCTTCTACTCGTAAGTTTACAGTGAGCAGAGATGTTGTTTTTGATGAGATGAGTAGCTGGTATAAACCAGTAAATGTGATTGATGATATAGATGCACAAAACGGTAATGCTGCACAGAATTCTCAACAGCAATCACAAGATATTAGTGGACCTGGAGCGTCCTCTAGCAGTGGTTCACATTCTTCGCCATGGACAGGCAAATTGAGATCAGGAGAATCTTCTCAAGGCAGTGCAAATAGTGGTATGCAGGTGTCACGAAAAGGAAAAGAGAAGGTAGATCAGCCCATGTTTGATGTGAATGCAGGTCACTCTTATGTGGATGGTGAATCCAGTGGCTCAGAACAGAGCATTGATGACGAGTTGGGTATTCCTTCTATTGTTACACCTGGAGTAAGGAAGACCAGGGATGTTTTGAGAGCACCTGGGAGTGAACCTACTTTGCACAGGTCAACCAGAGTTAGGCTGAAATATGATGGATTTACAGCCATTCACTATGCATATATGGTCAAAGTGATATAGGAACCAGAACCCACTTCTTTTGAGCAAGCCATGGGAAAAGAAAAATGGGAGAAAGCCATGGATGAAGAAATGGATGCCTTGGAAGCAAATGCTACATGAGAATTGGTACCTTTGCCTAAAGGTAAGAATGCAATTGGCTGTAAGTGGGTTTATAAGGTAAAGCACAATGCAGATGGTTCTGTGAACAGATACAAGGCAAGATTAGTAGTCAAGGGGTATGCACAAACATATGGCATTGACTATGAAGAAACATTCAGTCCGGTTGCAAGGATGGCAACTGTAAGAGCAGTCATTGCTATGGCTGCATCAAAGGGATGGTCTTTACATCAGATGGATGTAAAGAATGCCTTCTTGCATGGTGATTTGCAAGAAGAGGTCTATATGGAGCAGCCACCAGGTTATGTGCATGCTGTTCATCCTGAGTTTGTTTGCAGGTTGAAGAAAGCCTTGTATGGCTTGAAGCAAGCACCTAGAGCATGGTCTGACAAGATAGGATAGTATCTTGTCACTATTGGCTTTCAGATTTTCAAGGCAGATTTCTCACTTTATGTGAGAAAAACAGAGAAAGGTATTATGCTACTAGTCATTTATGTTGATGATTTGATTATGACAGGTGACAGTGATGAAGATATCCTTCATGTGAAAATGCTATTGAAGCAGAAGTTTGAGATGAAGGATTTGGGAGAGCTGCATTATTTCTTGGGCATTGAGATGATTAGATCACCAAGTGGGATACAGCTCTTGCAGAGGCAGTATGGATTGGACATGCTGTCCAAATATGGAATGACAGGCTGTAAGCCTATTTCAGTTCCTTTGGAGCAGAATGTGAAGCTGAGCACAGATGCAGGTGAGCTTCTGGAAGACCCTACTATGTACAGACGCATAGTAGGAAGCTTGATTTATATGACTATTACCAGGCCAGATTTGAGCTATGCTGTTGGATTGGTAAGTCAGTTTATGCAGGCTCCAAGGAAACCGCATTTGGATGCGGCTAGACGCATACTCAGGTATGTGAAGTCCACATTGCAGTATGGACTATTTTATGAGACTGGGGTTCAGATACAGTTGCATGGATACACTGATGCTGATTGGGCTGGTAGCATTTCTGATAGACGATCTACCAATGGATATGTGTTCTCTTTTGGGAGTGCTGCAGTCACTTGGAGCAGCAAGAAACAGCCTACAGTTGCCTTATCCAGCACAGAGGCTGAGTACAGAGGCGCAACAATGGCTGCATGTGAGGTAGCTTGGTTGCATAAGCTACTTTATGATATGCATCAGCCTACAGATGGGCCAGTTGTCATTTATTGTGACGACATGAGTAGTATACACTTGGCAAATAACCCAGTCTACCATGCTAGAACAAAGCACATTGAGGTGCATTATCACTATGTGCGGGAGAGGGTTTTACTAGGTCTTATTAATCTAGTTTATGTCAGCACAGAGGATCAGGTAGCTAACATATTCACGAAGGCATTGGGCGCAGAGAAGCTGCGCAAGTTCAGAGACCTGCTTGGTGTGCAGGAATTGGGATTGAGCTCGAGGGGGAGTGTTGAGATATCGAGCTCCACTCATGATATGCCAGGGTGACCGTTGTACATTTATGTCACCGACTTGTCAGTTGCAGATGCGGTTGGTACACCGCCCATGAATAATAGCTAGACGACAGCTATCCTTATCTACTCTAGTTTGTGGCTCAGTTAGT
This sequence comes from Lygodium microphyllum, assembly GCF_053477565.2. Lineage (NCBI taxonomy): Eukaryota > Viridiplantae > Streptophyta > Polypodiopsida > Schizaeales > Lygodiaceae > Lygodium > Lygodium microphyllum. Next base: position 117,630,399 of record NC_141148.1, on the reverse strand, counting down.
ATGCCACCTTAGTTATTTGAGTTTGGTTTGAGACCCATATCTAGGGTTCTTCTATTTCTTTGTACTTGAGTTCTTTTGGCTTACACAACTAGAGGAGGAAAACTGTTTTCAGCCTCCACCTCTGTGTGTATTCCCCCATTTGTGCAAGCAAGAAAGCTACAAGTGAGACTCCTTCCTTCTCTCCCACAATCTTGACAGTTGGTGATAGGGCTAGTTGTTGTTGGGAGTTGCACTCCTAGGTTGGCACAGGTGTTGCTGTTCTGGGTATTCTACGGCTGACGATTCTTGGTGGGCTTGCATGATGATAAAGGGTTAGAATTCAGAGTTGAGTGTTGATGAAGGGCGAACGACACTTTCGTTGGAGTCTTCAATACCTGCAATTGAAAACCTCTCATATGTGGTCTCTCCTCGGGATAGTGCTAGTCTTCTTATCGTGCACAAGACGTAGTTTGATTAGTTTGGGAGACATGTCAAACTCTAAGCAAGCTGAGAGTATTCTCCAACACTTGAGAACCCAAATTGTGTATATATTTTGGTGCAGATATTATGTGAGTGCTCGTGCATACTTAGATATTACGTAGTTAGAAGACCATGGGTCTGGTTCCTCATAACAACGTGTAGATGAAGCAAAGTTGTCCATGTTGAGGAGAAGTACACAGGAAGGTGTATGAGACATCATTTTTGCATTGTGACAGCACGATGTAGCATAATTGAACACATTGACACCAAAATTTTGGTAGATGGTAGCTATTGGGCTCGCTCTTGACGAGCATGGTGTACTTTTCATGGCCATTCGTGCGGTGCTTACCACGATCGATTGCAATGATACTAAGGCGGAGTGCAAAAAGGAATCGTACAATTGGGTCAGGGTGACAGGTCTAACCATAGGCGAGACAAGCTCCCTAGGTATGTCCTGCCCTTGATGTGCCCTGAAGAATTGTGGGGGATGTGTAGAGGGCTAGGGGACTAGGGACGGAGCAAATCGACCAAGGTCATTGAGCATACCTAATTTGAGGACCCCTAGGTTTCGTGCTGTGATTGTTAGTGCTTTTTCTTTTTGTTTCTTTTCTTTTATTTCTCTTCTTTTCTTTTCTTTTTTCTTTTTTAAAAAAAAGACTAGCTTGAGTACAATCATTGCAATACGTTGAGGCTATCAGCCTTTCACGACTGGGTTGGGAAATGTCGAGATTCAAAGGCTCAAGAAATGGATATTACAGCGATGATTGTGCCCTAGCCTCGTTGCTAGAGAAATAGTTGTTGAGATGGGGAGATACACTGGAGATTTTGCAAAACTTCTTTGTAACGTGTGATGTTGGTACAATTGAGGTAACAGCTACTGTGAGTGCTAGGTGTAGAGTTTGATCCAGAAAGAGAGAGTGGCCCACTGATCATGCTTTGGGCCATGCGATGTGGGCGATCGACAAGGGTGATTTTTGCTTTCAGCGAGGCTTCGTCATGGCTCTTTGTGAGGTTGGTGGTCTTGCAGTGACTTGGGCATTGAACACTTTTGTACAAAGACTTGTGTCATCTTGCATCCACTTGACACTTGGTGAGAGTATATGCAAGTCACATGCATCAATTATAATGAACATATACAACACAAAAAGATATTACTTTATCAAAATCCTATGGTGCTGACTGTGATGCATATCATTGACGCTTGTTAAAGACGTAACATGTATTAGTAGTAGGTAAGGGAGGTTTGTGTAGTTGGGGAGCTTGCCCCTTTAACCACTTAAGGACAAAAAGTTATGGCAAGATGGCCTTTGTTAAGCAGCTTATACAACATAGGGGCTATTCTATTTGTATGAGCTAGGATGAGTTCGGGTGGTCGGGCGACTAGGGCTATGCCGGTGAGGGGCTCCCATCAGGCCGGGCAAGGAAGATATCGGCTAGGACCCGAATGGTGTAATCCCTGGCCGCAGTTATTTCAAGAATGATTTTAAATAATTCATCAAATTCCCTCTTGTTTCTAGTTGCCTTCCCCTCTTTCAAGCACCTAATGCCCAAGCATCTAGTGAGGGCCTGCATGGCCAGTGTTGCTACACCCCGGGTGCTCCCTTGAGCCTTCATCCTCTTGGCTTGGGGAGTTTTTGGCCTACGTCTTGGGTGGTGTCACTTGGGGCCTCTTTTCGGCGCATACCTCTTTAGAGTAGGCACGTAGCATTCTAGTGGAGGCGCTAGTTCCTTATGCTCCCTTTGATGCCAGAGAGCTTCCTTGCAGGCCAGCTGCACTATGTGCTCCATGATGGCTATTGTGGGGGAACCTGCAAAATGTGAACCAAGAGTTAGGCCATCAAACATGATAGAATTATTTTCATGAAAGGGATTAAAGATTGGATTATCAAGCGCATATGACGAGGAGTGCGGTGAGGCATGCAGTGTTTGTTGTCGAGGGACAGTCCCCATGATGATATTCGTTTTGCCTAGATTGCGAGGCGTATTCCAGCCAGTAGCAAATATTTTCTCACGCCAAGTTGCATGGACTGGTTGTGATGGAATGGGGCAGGGCTCGTCCCAGAAAGGATAGATCAAAAATGGGGGGAAAGCCTGTAGAAAGGGATGGCGCCCTGTCCCTCAAAGGGGTTGGTCAGGGCTTCCCATGGTGGCAATGAGGGTTGCATGCCTTCCACGTGGAGGCAGGAACGGTCACACAACTTCTAGACGTGTGGTGAGAGGAGGACCTGAGGAGCTCAACCTATCAAACCCAAAATTTTCTCGCTGCACTTAACTAACATTGCTTGTGTGTGTTGGTATTATCTATACACGGTCACAAAAATCATTGTTTATTTATGTACACATTTATGAATCCATGTCACTTTGTGAGGATAAAAACCAGTTGTAGAACTCAGGATTATGCTAAAGTGTGGCACACGCATCCAGTACTCGTGGAAACTTACTCAATAACAATAGATATTTTGCAACATCGAGTAGCATGGTACCTTCTCCGAGCCTACTCGCAACATGTAGCTCCTCCTCAGTGAGGACCTTATCAATTAGAGAGTTTTCTTGGCTAGTTTCGGCTAAGTCCATACCTCGAATGACAGTCAGCACTCGAAAGGAAGTTGGTGCCACATAGGTTGGGTCTCTTTGAGACCTCCACTTGGTCAATCGCTTCTCTAAGACTGTCATAATCTCGGCTACCAGTTCAGCCAGACAGTTTTCAAACCAACATTTTTCAAATTGACTTCGACCCTCTGATTGTCACTTTAGTTGCTCTATCTCTAAGAGATTTGGTTGGCAGAGCACATCATTGAATGTCACATTTAAGCGTAGTTTGTCAGATTCCTCGTCAGAGATGAGTCGCATGCACTCATGTAGGAGCCTATCATAGTGCTCGTCAAGATGTTCTTGGTCTTCCCAGGATAGGGGAAATGGCAAGTATTCTTCAAGCTGCTCCCTAGGGAATGCACCTATGTCTACCAGGATGTAGACACATGTAAACACTTTGAGCTTAGCATCCAACTTAGTTAAGCATTCTACGACACTTCTATGTTCAATAAGGGCTTGCTCGGTTGCTATCTCACGCAAGGTTCTAGGAGTTTCCCTGGGCTTTAGCATGGCTGGGGGACTCATGCCTAGATAAGCAAGATTGGTCAGCTCTAGGATTGCTTATGTCCTCGGGGTTTCCATGTTTCTCTTGGGGCTTTGTTGTTACTGCGTCATGGTTCTCCTTGGATGCGACCGGTATAGATTTGTCACCCTGTTGTGATAGTGTTGTATCCACTCTTGATTGGTCAATGCAAGTTCTGTTGTCAGTGGATTGAGTGTTGCAAGCAATCGCTAATGGTGATGGTTGCTTTGCCTATCAGAACACACATATGTTTCTAGGGTTTCACCGCTATTAGGGGAGATGGCAATGGGTTCCTTAGTGGGTGGACTCAATCCTTTATTCCCAAGTTCTTCCGTGCTCTCGATCTCAATCTTCTTGGCATCCCCACAACCACTTGTAACTGCCATTGTGTTCGCTATGTTCTCCTCTTGTTTGTGGGAAATGAGGGTGTCTTTCTCAAAGACTCAGGACCTTGAACTAGGTCAGTCGTTGATGTGCTTGGTTGGGCCTTAGCACTCTCTATCTCTGGTGTGCTCTCATGAGACTTAGTTGTGACCTGCTGAACAGCCTTGCTAGGTTGATTGGTTAGATGCGCCATCTCCTGGGCCACATCTTTGAGAGGTTTCTCCTCAAGCGTAGGCTTTAGGTGTTTTGACAGTGCTTGAGGTATCAAGGATGTTGGTTGCAACACCTCTTCCACCAGTGAATAGCTAAGGACACATTCCATAAAGGGCATCATCACTGCCAGAGATTGTGACTGATGTGATTCCTAATTGGAAATAGTAAAACGGGTAGTTCAGTGGACTGGCCACTATTGGTAGGCTGTAGTGTCAAGTCCTTAAGCAGATTAGAAGTGGCTGTGTCTTTTGTTTCCCTTTGCGCATTCATCTTTGGAGATCGAGCATTAGTTGAGCTAGTCACAATGGATTGCACAGGCATATCCTTAGGCTAAGAGTTAAGGGTAGTGTCATGTCCTGCATTTTGGACATTTGGAATCTCAGATGCAGATAGAGATTGGGATTGAGTAGCTGCACTTGATGATTTTTGTTGTGCTTCCTATGTCCATTTAGGGAAAGAGGGTGTAGGAGACTTGGGACTCCTAAAAGTGTCTTTGACACTGACTGGACGATTTGCTTGTGGCTGTTAGATGATTTTGCCATTTTCTTTCTTGAGCAATTAGCCTTACCATGAGCAATGTTGTGCCTATGATGCTCATTATCCTCTTGGGAAATCAAAGGCTCCTTGGACACTAGTGGATTTTGTGCACACTTAACGCATACATATAATATTCGTTTGTTAAGCACACTAGGCTGAGGATCTACCCTTCGAATAGTCCCGTTTGGTTTCTTGATTTTCGTGAGGGGCTCAGTCACTCCAACCTTGTTGAGTGAAGGCTTGGATTTTCATCTAGATTTTCTTCTTCGCTTCTTTGCTTTTGATATGATCTAGCCTTCAGCTAATAGAGGTGATTTAGCAGGGGACTTTGGTACCCAAATCCATCAGTTACCTGTGTAATACCCTTGAGCATGTAGCAATGCTTTGGATATCCATCGTGGAATTGTGCTGGCTCTCCATCGATGCCTTCGTCTGTGAAGCTTGGGCTTCTTTTGTGGTCTCCTATGATATTTGTAAGCCCAAAGCATGTCCTTGGCATTGTCTCCTGGCCTTCTTGTTTCAAGCATGGCCTCACTCACTGGTTCTCCCTGTTCAACATGCGCTTGTATCAACTCTTTCAACAAGTCCTTGCTCTCATTAGTAGGCTTGCATATTATGTTAGCACCTTCCTTGCCTTTCCCTCGAGGTTTGATGAGGTCACCCTTGCTAAAGGTTGTGACTATCCTCACACCCGGTAGTATCAAGTGTATCATCTATGCTATATAATCAGCCTCACACTTTGTCACCTTTTTGAAGGGTCTTCCTAGGAGGGTTTCTTTTCCACAATTAGCACTATTTGGAGGAACGTGGAAGAGGATAGGCAAGCTTTCCATTTCAATAGTTACAAGGATTTTTCACTTCCCTATAAATGCTTGTGAGTGTTCCCCATAAGGACTAAGAGTTGCACCAATCGGTGTGAGCTCTGGTTGGCCTAGTAGGGTCCATGCATCATAGGTCAAGATATTAAAATCAGCTCCTTCATCAATGAGAGCATCGACAATGTGCTCTCTTTTCGTGGTGAGTTTGACCCTAAGATAAGCAGGTGGTACTATGTTTTCATCTTCTGGGCCTTAACTTATAATTTTAAGCCTTCTGACAAATGCCCTGGAGTCCCCAACTGCATGGCCAAATGTGGATTCTCCACTGATGTCTTGGATCTTTTGTGCAGTGCTATTCAAGGTGCATCTATCGTCAGGACTATTAGATCTAGTCATCCTTGCAGTTGTAGCTTGATGTTGTTGCTTTCCGTTTTAACTAGATGCAATCCGAATGCAACACATATGTGTTTTTGTGGTGTGAACTTTTTGCCCTTGTTGGCTAGATTGGCCCATTGAGGTTCTAGGGTCTCTATTTGTCTTTGTTCGGGTATGGGCTTTTGGCTGTTCTTTTACAAGTGAGAATCCATGCTTATGTAGAGCCATTACTACACTAGGATCTAATTTGGACGACCTGTCACGGTGCACCTTTTCTCTCCAACCTACTTGGGGGAGGTGCGGGCCCCCTCTACGGGGGTCTGTGGGGGGTTGTCCCCCTTGGCCCATAAGGCCGTTATGCTAAATACTATATGCAATTTGAAGGACCATTCGTAGCCAAATTTTGAACTACTTGCTCTAGATTTCAACCCAGTGATAGACCTATGATGTGCTTTCAACTTTATGTGGTCTCTAGGTCGATTTCAAGGTTTACAAGTTAAAAATTTGACCAAATCCAAATTTGACCCAGCATGTCCGAATTGTAGGGGTCGAATGCCTGATTCACGGCCCTGGCCGAGGGTCGAGCTAGGTGGGTCAAATGCAAGTGGTCCAAAGGGTGAATTCGATTGGTCTGAGTGGGCTGTCAAGATTGTGGGAGAGAAGAAAGGAGTCTCACTTGTAGCTTTCTTGCTTGCACAATGGGGGAATACACACAGAGGTGGAGGCTGAAAACAGTTTTCCTCTTCTTAGTTGTGTAAGCCAAAAGAACTCTTATACAAAGAAATAGAAGAACCCTATATATGGGTCTCAAACCAAACTCAACTAACTAAGGTGGCATACTAACTAAGCCACAAACTAGAGTAGATAAGGATAGCTGTCATCTAGCTATTATTCATGGGCGGTGTACCAACCGCAACTGCAACTAACAAGTCGGTGACATAAATGCACAACGGTCACCCTGGCATATCATGAGTGGAGCTCGATATCTCAACACTCCCCCTCGAGCTCAATCTCAATTCCTGCACACCAAGCAGGTCTCTGAACTTGCGCAGCTTCTTTGCGCCCAATCCCTTCGTAAATATCTCAGCTACCTGATCCTCTGTGCTAACATAAACTAGATCAATAAGACCTAGTAAAACCCTCTCCCACACATAGTGATAATGCACCTCAATGTGCTTTGTTCTAGCATGATAGACTGGGTTATTTGCCAAGTGTATACTACTCATGTTGTCACAATAAATGACAACTGGCCCATCTGTAGGCTGATGCATATCATAAAGTAGCTTATGCAACCAAGCTACCTCACATGCAGCCATTGCTGCACCCCTGTACTCAGCCTCTGTGCTCGACAAGGCAACTGTAGACTGTTTCTTGCTGCTCCAAGTGATTGCAGCACTCCCAAAAGAGAACACATATCCACTGGTAGATCGTCTATCAGAAATACTACCAGCCAAATCAGCATCAGTGTATCCATGCAACTATATCTGAACCCCAGTCTCATAAAATAGTCCATACTGCAATGTGGACTTCACATATCTGAGTATGCGTCTAGCCGCATCCAAATGTGGTTTCCTTGGAGCCTGCATAAACTGACTTACCAATCCAATAGCATAGCTCAAATTTGGCCTGGTAATAGTCATATAAATCAAACTTCCTACTATGCGTCTGTACATAGTAGGGTCTTCCAGAGGCTCACCTGCATCTGCGCTCAGCTTCACATTCTACTCCAAAGGAACTGAAATAGGCTTACAGCCTGTCATCCCATATTTGGACAGCATGTCCAATCCATACTGCCTCTGCAAGAGTTGTATCCCACTTGGTGATCTAATCACCTCAATGCCCAAGAAATAACGCAGCTCTCCCAAATCCTTCATCTCAAACTTCTGCTTCAATAGCATTTTCACATGAAGGATATCTTCATCACTGTCACCTGTCATAATCAAATCATCAACATAAATGACAAGTAGCATAATACATTTCTCTATTTTTCTCACATAAAGTGAGAAATCTGCCTTGGAAATCTGAAAGCCAATAGTGACAAGATACTGTCCTATCTTGTCAGACCATGCTCTAGGTGCTTGCTTCAAGCCATACAAGGCTTTCTTCAACCTGCAAACAAACTCAAGATGAGTAGCATGCACATAACGTGGTGGCTGCTCCATATAGACCTCTTCTTGCAAATCACCATGCAAGAAGGTATTCTTTACATCCATCTGATGTAAAGACCATCCCTTTGATTCAGCCATAGCAATGACTGCTCTTACGGTTGCCATCCTTGCAACCGGACTGAATGTTTCTTCATAATCAATGCCATATGTTTATGCATACCCCTTGACTACTAATCTTGCCTTGTATCTATTCACAAAATCATCTGCATTGTGCTTCACTTTATAAACCCACTTACAGCCATTGCATTCTTACCTTTAGGCAAAGGTACCAATTCCCATGTAGCATTTGCTTCCAAGGCATCCATTTCTTCATCCATGGCTTTCTCCCATTTTTCTTTTCCCATGGCTTGCTCAAAAGAAGTGGGCTCTGGTTCCTCTATCACTTTGACCATATAGGCATAGTGAATGGCTGTAAATCCATCATATTTCAGCCTATCCACAGGATACCTAGCTCTAGTAGACCTGCGCAAAGTAGGTTCACTCCCAGGTGCTCTCAAAACATCCCTGGTCTTCCTTACTCCAGGTGTAACAATAGAAGGAATACCCAACTCATCATCAATGCTCTGTTCTGAGCCACTGGATTCACCATCCACATAAGAGTGACCTGCATTCACATCAAACATGGGCTGATCTACCTTCTCTTTTCCTTTTCGTGATACCTGCATACCACTATCTACATTGCTTTGAGAAGATTCTCCTAATCTCAATCTGCCTGTCCATGGCGAAGAATGTGAACCACTGCTAGAGGACGCTCCAGGTCCACTAATATTTTGTGACTGCTGCTGTGAATTTTGTGCAGCATTACCATTTTGTGCATCTACATCATCAATCACATTTACTTGTTTATACTAGCTACTCATCTCATCAAAAACAATATCTCTGCTCACTATAAACTTACGAGTAGAAGGGTTATAGCATCTATACCCTTTCTGCTGCAAAGAGTAACCAATAAAGATGCACTTCTCAGCTTTTGGATCCAACTTGGATCTGAACTCATCTGGCACATGAACATAGGCAATGCAACCAAAAATTTTCAAATGAGAAATATCTGGTTTTCTACCAGTATACCTCTCCTCTGGAGTCATCCCATGTATTGCTGCAGTGGGAGTCCTGTTCATTATGTAGACTGCTGTAGCAACTGCTTCAGCCCAGTAAAAATCTGGCAAGTCTTTTTCGTTGAGCATGGCACGAGATACCTCTCCAATATGCCTGTTTTTCCTTTCTGCAATTCCATTTTGTTGTGGGGTATGACTACATGAATATTGCTGCTTTATGCCATGCTCCTGCAGGAACCTTGCAAACTCATTTGAGAGGTACTCTCCCCCTCCATCTGACCTTAGGCATTTTATTTGCAGGCTTGTTTCTTTTTCAACCATAGCTTTAAGAGTTTTGAAATGCCCAAAAACTTCACTTTTCTTTTTCATAAAATACACCCAAACTTTTCTGCTATAGTCATCAATAAAAGTGACAAAATAATGACAGCCTCCAAGAGATGTAGCTTTAGTAGTCCACACATGAGAGTGGATTAATTCCAATGGCTTCTTACTCTCTTGAACATGTCTAGGAAATGGTTTCCTTACCTGTTTTCCAAATTGGCAGGCTTCGCATACCTTATGCATTTCTGCAACCTTGAATTTAGGCAATCCTGCAACAATATTTTGGGCCTGCATTGATTTATGTCGCTGTACATTAACATGACCAACTTATTTATGCCAGATATCAATATCTGCAACAACGTCGGTCCCATGTGCAAACATTGCTGCACTCAATTCAGGCATGTCTGCATCCAACGTAAACATTCTGCCCTTCTTCTTTCCTTTTGCTATCAAGCGACCTTTATTTTTCATATCCTCAACAAAGCATCCATGAGGATTAAATCTGACCTGCAAGCCCTGCTCAACCATTTGACCAACAGAAACCAGATTCTTGGTGATATTCGGGACATGAAATACATCGGACAGGTATTTCTTCTTCCCATCCTGCATAGACAAAGGATTTTTTCCAATCTGCACAATAGGATGTGCAGTATCATCACCAGTCTCCACAAATCCTAGTTTTTCCATTTTCCTTGCATCCTGCATCCATTCTGCATGACCTGTCATGTGGTTTGATGCACCTGAGTTAACATACCACACTTCGTTGCTTTCTTCTGCACTTGTCATAGAATTGTTCATGTGTTGCACCATAAACAAATGCTCATTTCTGTCATCACCCTGTCTACTAGAAGATGCATAATTTCCTTGTTGCAGTTTTCCATTCATGATGTCATTCTGCTTTTTATAGCAGTCTTTAGCCATATGACCCATTTTACCACAGTAGTAGCATTCAACATTACTGTTTGCATTTTGGCCTCTTTGCCATCCACCACGACCTCTTTGGCTCCCCTTGCCTCTAGAGTTACCACAACCTCCCCCATAGGACTGGTTTTCTTGAGTTTGCTGCATATTATGATTTCTACCATGGCCTCCAAATCGGCCTCCTCTACCTCTGCCTCTACCTCTTCCAGCATTTGAGTAGAAGACAACTTCTTTTGAAGTTCCTCCTAAAGAAGATGCACCACCGTTTCTTTGCTCCTCAGAAATTAGAAGAGCAATCAACTCCTCAAAATCAGGAAATCTTTCACGGACGGAAATGGATGTTCGGAACTGTGCATAATCCTTTCCTAGACCATTCAAGGTCACTGAGACTAAATCATCATCTTCCACTGGCGACCCAATGGAAGCAAGTGCATCAGCCATCTCTCTTGCCTTCAGCAATCAATTTACAACCATTTCCATATTCTTCAATAAAACAACCGTCCCTGTTCAATCTAACTTGCAGATTCTCTTTTGCCATCTATCCTGCCATTTGTCCAACCGACAGTAAATTCTTGGTAATAGAAGGTACATGTAGTACATCATGTAGGCTCTTCTTTCTGCCATCAGGCATGAGCAACGAAACCACACATGTATGATGAATATCATAATATGTATCATCACCAGTACATACAAATCCATGAGACCCTGCTACTAACTCATCAAACCATTCACCAACATAAGGAGCCATATGATTGGATGCAAACATGAGGTCTATCTTTCTAGTCATCCTGAGTACCATTGAAAGATGCATAATGTCCATGTTGCATGCCTTTTGCCTTCATATCAGCTTTTTTTTTATGACAATCCTTTGCAATATGCCCATATCTTCCGCAATAATGACAGTCTTTATCCTTGTTAGATTGTTTATGCGATTTCCAGGAGCCACCTCTGCCTCTAGGTGATCTCCCCTTGCCTCTAAAGGCTCCAGATCCTCATTGTCCTTGTGTATTTGAGCTATGCAAAGCATTTTGATGCTACTATCCATATGTGTTTTGAGTGTCTCCTCGACCCCAAAAAGCTCCACAAGCTCTACTACCTCTAGCTCGCAAACTAGAGTAAAAGACAATGTCTCTACCCTGAGATGCGCTTGAACCTGTATTTAAGCCAAGTTTTACTTCTTTATGTAGTAGTAGTGCAAGTAACTCATCCCAATCAAGGGGTTCTATTCTCATAGAAATGGACGTATCAAATGCCTTATACTCCTTGCCTAACCCATTCAATGTCACTACAATCATATCATCCTCTAAAACACAAGATCCAATAGTAGCCAACTGGTCAGCTATGGTCTTTATTTCCGTCGTGTATGCTTGAATGCTCTTGCCATTCCTAGACATGTTGTTGAATTGTTGCTTCAATTGTATCTTCCTTGCATGCGTGACATTACCATAATTCTTCATGAGTGCATCCCAAGTATCCTTCAAGGAATAGCAATTGGTAATCTGCATAGCCATCACATCAGAAATGCATAAAGAAAACCAATGCAATACTTTACTAGATCTTTCTGACCATTGTCGATGAGCTCTCAACTGTTCTTGTGTAGGATTCCGTTTAGGTAATTCGGGTTCATAGCCCCCATACATAGATCCCAATAACCTCTGCCAATCAAAAAGTTTTGCATCATGAACTTCCATGAAGCAAAGTTTTTGTTATCAAGCTTCTCTCCCACAATTTGAATGATATTGTCAGTGCCTTGAGTATTTGCCATATTTGCAACTAAGGTATTCAATGCAATATGCAATCTGTAAGTGCTTAACTCCTTGCAATTCAGGAAAAAACTTTTTGTAGTTCAGGAACAATTTTCCTGCAGTTCAAAAACAGTCTTCCTGCAGTTCAGGAACAGTTTCCCTGCAGTTTAGGAACAAACTTTCTACAGTTTAGGAACGGTCTTCCTATAGTTTAGAAATAGTCTTCCTGCAGTTCAGGAACAGTTTTCGGACAACCAGCTTACTGTAAATTGTATTCTAGCAATGAAAAAACACGGTCAACTGAGCATAAACCAAGCTCAAAGTAGTTCAAAATATTATATAGCAGTGGAAAAATATTCTCATAGAAATGGACATATCAAATGCCTTATACTCCTTGCCTAACCTATTCAATGTCACTGCAATCATATCATCCTCTGAAACACGAGATCCAATAGTAGCCAGCTGGTCAGCTATGGTCTTTATTTTTGTCATGTGTATGCTTGAATGCTCTTGCCATTCCTAGACATGTTGTTGAATTGCTGCTTCAATTGTATCTTCCTTACATGCGTGGCATTACCATAATTCTTCATGACTGCATCCCAAGCATCCTTCGGGGAATAGTAACTGGTAATCTACATAGCCATCGCATAAAAAATGAACAAAGAAAACCAATGTAGTACTTTACTAGCTCTTTCCAACCACTATTGGTGAGCTCTCCGTTGTTTTTGTGTCGGATTTCGTTCAGGCAATTCGGGTTCAGTTTCAGCCCCATACATAAATCCCAATAACCTTTGTCAATCAAGAAATTTTGCATCCTAAACTTCCATAGAGCAAATTTTTTGTTATCAAGCTTCTCTCTCATAATTTAAGTGATATTGTCAATGCCTTGAGCATTTGCCATATTTGCAACCAAGGTATTTAATGCTATATACAATTTGTAAGCGCTTGACTCCTTGCAGTTCAGGAATATTTCTGCAGTTTTCTTGCGGTTCAGGAACAAACTTTCTGTAGTTTAGAAACAGTCTTCTTGCAGTTCAGGAACAGTCTTCCTACAGTTTAGAAACAGTTTCCTACAATTCAGGACCAGTTTCCTGACAACCTGCTTGTTGTAAACTGTATTCCAGCAATGAACAAAACACAGTCAAGTGAGTATAAACCAAGCTAAAATCACTTCAAAACATTCTATGGTAGTGGCAAAACATTGCAGCAACAAATTATGTCCATACAAGCATCAATAGATGCATAGAACTGATGCTGACAGTCACTAGACTTTCCCACTGTTTATGATAAGCAAGTAGCCTATTATGACCAATAGCATAAACTCTGCAATAATCAGGATATTCTTAGCTCAAAAATATCCTTAAACCACCGTAGACATATCCCGGTACATTGGGGATTCAATATGTGGCCAAACAAGCATCAATGTTTGTACTGTATGCAAGTAGCAGTGTCAAATACTCTAACCACAACTTGTTTATAGCCAATCCACTGCTATAACTAGCATTATTTTCTTTGCTAAAACAAGAGTATTTAGACCTCAAAACAGCCCCAAAACATCTCTTATAGTTTCCACTCTATGTAAGAGTTGATACATGTCCAACCAGTCAGAATATATTGCATGTATGTCAAGTGAAGATGATACGTATCCTTCCTGCAGACAATAACTAGACAATACCCCAATATAACCAGTAACAAATCAGTCTAGACTTTGGGCTTTCAGCACTCACAGTATCCCAAAAAGCATCTACCACTCAAGTAGTATGATCCAAGTATTTGTCAGTAGCAAATAAGTGTCACAAATACTTCAATCCTATAGGTATACTATTTCCAAATTCAGGACAACAACCAGTTCCCTGTTTCTAGCATGCAAATAAGCTCCAAAACTGAGCATTTAACACTCTAGAACTATGCTTAAATGGATGAAAATAAGGGAATACACATTGTTAGGATGAGAGCTACTAATGCCCCAGGAACCACCTATTGTTTATTGCAGTAAATAGCTAGTCTGCACATGTCTATGCTAAATATCTCAAAATCTATGAAGAATTTTAAAAAAAATTCTTCTGCAAAGTTATAGACCACGTCAAAAAAGTCAAGAATCATGGGCTGTTTCTCCAAAATCCATTTTTGTAGCAAGATATGGCTTTTGCAAAAAAACGAGCTATAGACACAGTCTCCTTTGATGACATTTTTTCAAATCTGATGTCTTTGATGTCAAATGGCCACTCACAGGTGCTCAATGAAGCCTTATGAAGCTCCCAAACAAGGCACAACAAGCTCTTGCACAAGCACAAAGCATAAACCATGATGCATACCTTGACAAGAACAATGGCCGCCTTTCTTCTTCAGTAGAGTCTCTTATCTTCAAGCTCCAAATCCAGACTCCTTCAATGCCCTGCTCCAGAGAACCCATTCATGTTGGCTCTGATACCACGTTAAAGATTCAGAGAGAGAGAGAGACGACAAAGACATGGAGCTGTAATAGAGAGTCGTGAACCCTCATTGTTCTCTTCTTCTCATTATTCCATAATGCTTACTAAAGTCTAATCACACATAACTGAAAACATACTAGGTCACTAACTGACTGTATCACTAACTGTGGTTAAGACTGACCGACTCAATTATTTCAACACACATGTAGAGTGACAACTAAGATGACAACTATCTAGATAAGGTCGATCATGTCGGTGATACTGATCACGAGCTTGATTCTCAACAACCATAAGCTTGCCCATCATGTTTTGCATGCTTCTAAATCAAGACAAAGTAGAGAAGGAAGTCTTGTTATTAGGAAGACCCTTCAAGTGCACAGCTAGATGCAAAGTGGACTATCAACCGCATCAAATACACTTTATCCTACCGGGTGTCAAGATAATCATAGCATTTAGGAAAGGCAACCTTGCCAACCCCTAAGGGAAGGGAAAGAGACCTATCTAGGTTGAAGGAAGGCCTAGTGAGCAAGGAAGTTTTTAGGGATCTGTTAAAGATAAGAGGAAAAACGAGTGACACTCAATAGCAATCCCTCTAGTCTATACATGAAAGCCAAAGCTGTTGAAATATTTGAGAGAACCTCAAAGGCTATGAGGAAAAGACCATTGCACAATAGGAAACAAAGATCTTGGGAATACCACCAACAAACATCAATGGAGAGTTAGCACAATAGCATAATGGGCCTCCAAAGCATTGCTACATGCTCAAGGGTACTATGTAGGGAATCCATGGATTTGGTTGCCTAGACCACCCACATCACCACCTCATATCCCAAGTCTCAACCAAAGTAAAGAAACAAAGGAAAAGATCGAAGCGAAAAGCAAAACCATAGAGAAGATTGAGCCAGAGCTAGGTTAAAGAACCATGAGCCAAATCCCATCAATCCACAAAAGATGAATGAGCCTACCTTGGACTAGGGTACAACAACCTAAGGCAATTGATAACCATCAAGATAATGCAATAGCTTTTGAAGGGCCATCAATACAATTAGAGGCCATGATGCATGCTCCTTCTAGTGACGCTACTTGAACTAAAGAGGGAAGCCCTAGGAAGGAGACAGACAATTCACCCAGTGTTACTAAGTAGCAACCCAAGGAAGTTATCACAATACTTCTGAATATTTGAAGTCTCCCAAACTAAAAGCCCCATCATCTCCTAGGCATAAGCAAGAAAATCAATAGTAATAGCCCAATGTAGTTGCTCAACTTAACAAGAAGGGTATACAAAAGACAATGATAGATACTTCTAAGAATCAACAAAATCTCTTTGAGTACAACAATGAGATGACATCAAAAACCTCCCAATTGTCATTTCTTCAAGATAAAGAGACAAAACTTCTAGGGCCTAGCTAAACCACTCATGCCATTCTTCAAGGAAAAACAATCTAACAATAAAAACATCAAAGGTAGACAAGCAATCATTGGCCACTGCATCCACTTTAGCCACATCTAACAAAGTCTCCTAAGACGAAGCCACCCAAAACAAAAATAAAATATGAAGCACAATTCCATAACAAAATAAATCTCCTAGAATATGTGGTTGTTCATGCAGACCTTAGAAGCCTGCAGAATATGAAGACTTCCTCACTTAGCCATTGGCATGCGCAAAGAAAGAACACATTTATGTGCGATACCCAAAAACCGTTGACGTATTCATGCAATATATGTCAAAAACCAAAACTGGGGAGCTTCCTTTTATTCCCTCCTTCCACACTACATGGAGAAAGGCTAAACACTAGAACTAAAAGCTAAAGGGCATAGTGACTCCAATCAAAAATGGTATACTATGTGGGCTTCAGGCAGAGAACTTCGAGTCTAGCTAATGACTCTTGCTAAAGAAAGATAGACTATATGAGACTCAAGGAATGATCCAACATATGTAGGTCCCACTTTCTTACCAATACTCACAAAAGTACATAATGTGGAACTCCCTAAACCGGTCCAAGATCACCCTTTGCTAAATAAACTCATGATAGAGGAAGGACTAAAACTGCATATTGCTAGTCGATTGGACCAAGGAAACATGGTGCTCAATCTCTTTACACATGTACTATTCTTTGAAAAAGTGCCACAATTCCTTGATAATTACACTACATTCCAGCACAATCCCAACTCCTATAAATGGCTTATCCCTAGGAGAAATAACATTGTACCATACCTTGTTACCTTGTATATAAAAAGATTCATTGTAATTGTTGTATGTAATAAAATCAAAGATATTAGGTTTTTCTAAATGCACACCAGATATACAATATCCCTATAATGCTTGAAAGCATTGCAACATTTTTCTTGCGATGAGGAAGTAGCAATTGACCCCCCTAAACAAAGTGGAAATCATTAAGTGGTGCATGTTAAAGTCAAATTTTCAAAATTTTCAACTTTTCTATGCTCTTAAAGTTGACCGCCTATGCTCTCAATTTTTATCAAGTAAATGTTGACAAAATGTGTGATAAGTGATATGCTCAAGCTTAAAGATGCTAAATCCAAGGATGCACGGGATTCTTTTTTTACCTCAAACATTTACAAGAAGAAACTCAACATCAAGGAGCTAACATTGTTGAGCAAAATCCACTTTAACTCCTACCTCAAGTCTTCTACTACTCTAACATGAAATGTGATGGCTCTCCAAGAATCTCAACCATCTCTCGAACTATAGTTCTTTATCAGTACTTCCCAAATGTCGAGGCTTGTGCATCAAATCGATTTTGAAAGAATATTTTTTCAATTGAAAAAACCAATTCTTTACCATGATCAATATTTCAAACGCTCAACCATTCTAGTCTCTTTTGTAAGGAAAGAAGCCTCATTATATAGCATTTGTATTATTTATTCAAAAAAAATTAGATATAAAAATAAAAAGGAAACAAATACAAATATACAATCACGTTCATGACACTACACCTAGGGGTTCTCAAGTTAGGCATACTTGGTAGCCTTAGTCGACCAGCTTCGTCTCCAACCACCTAGCTCCTTCAATTTCCTCACATTGTGGCTCGAGGCATATTAAGGGTAGAACATACCTAAGGAACCTACCTTGCCTATGGTTAGACCTATCACCCTAAGTCACTTGTACTTTTCTTTCTTTGCTTCACTTCAATGCCATCACAACTAGCAAGATAAAAGTAAGGTGAAAAGAAAAGGAACTTGAAAGGGAAACCATTTTCTTCAACTACCACAAGCAACTGCAACTATTGGAGACCCTAATCCTCAAAATCATCAGTTTTGATGCAACATCTTGTTTGTCATACTAAGACGGTGTTTTCCAAGATTTTCTTTTAATATATTTTTCTTGAACACCAATAATTTTGCCCAACTATTGAGGCCCCTTGCTTTATCAACTACATAACTACAGGGAACCAAAACATCAGAATTTGAATTCTAACAAAGTAATACCCAAGTATGCATGCACGTACTAATGTAATATTTGCACAATAACATACGCACAATTTGGGTCCTCAAGTGCGGTACAATACTCCATGTCATCTTACTATTTTACCTATCTTTCAAACCCACAACATATGTCCCATGCACGAAAAGAATACTAGTACATCCCCCTAGGGAGAGATTGCACAAGAGGTTTTAAAATTGTAGATACTAAAGACTATAAGGATATATGCACCATTAGCCCTCCTTCAATGCTCCTAACCAATATATGTATCTTTCAACCCACCATTGGAACTTACCAACCAAGAATCTCAAGAATGTCATAAATTTCAACAGCATTGCCACCTACCACCACTCCAACCATAACTTACAAAGTACCTTAAAGCATTCTTTATTAACAAACACCACAAGGACTCCTCCAAGGACAACACTCTTACTATCCTTGACACCCACATCTTCAATGCAAGCTAGAGCATTGTCATCTACACTGATGAGTGCCATGGGACTATACCTTATCTAGGAGGGGGTAATATTACCCATAATAAGCAACAATGTGAATGAATATTAGGCCAATATTAATAGATTTTATTTTTGTGCTTCTATAACACAAGAATGATTGTCAAAAATGCATTAGAAGCAATTAAAATATTATTTTGTACATCACAAAGCGGTTGCATTACTTGCATTATTTTGTTTGTATATCTTAGAGCTCGGGCTCGATCGCGTGTAATTTGTATGGTAGACTTTGATAGCTAAAACAAAGAAGCTCTATTCCACTTTCACCCAAGGATGGCGTGCAATTGAGGGAAGACCAATCATGTAACCACAAGGTGGGCTAGATATCCAAGAGGAAGATGGAAACCCTAAACTTAAAAATCATATATAAAAAAGAGAGAAAAAAGAATGGTAAGTGTGTTTAGCATATTGCATTGAGTCGTTTAGATTCATGTGAGTGTAAGTAGGCTA
This sequence comes from Lygodium microphyllum, assembly GCF_053477565.2. Lineage (NCBI taxonomy): Eukaryota > Viridiplantae > Streptophyta > Polypodiopsida > Schizaeales > Lygodiaceae > Lygodium > Lygodium microphyllum. Next base: position 117,611,449 of record NC_141148.1, on the reverse strand, counting down.
GATGAGAGGTAGTCATGTACTTCGTGTGCCAAAACACTTGAAATAAGTAAGGGTGTGTCAACAATGCCAATGTTGGGTTCAAAGACCGCAATAAAAGGAGGGCAAACGTGCAACTTATTGAGGTGGTAAAGTCAACATAAAGTCAAAATGCCTAAGCACCAAGTTACTTTTGGGGAAAATGGGAAATTTATTGACGTGGCAATTATCACAGAGGAGTTCAAAAAGCCTAAGCCTAAGCCTAACTACTAGCACTAATTTACTTTTGGGTCGTGATGTATTAGATCTTTGATAGTTCTAGTAGTTTGTTTTCATTTTGGTGATAAACCCATGCCAATGGCTTCCCAAAGTAGAATTGCAACTAAAACTTTGATTTGTCTCTATCAAGTACCTTTGAGGTGTCCAAAAGGACATTAATATCTCTCTCTCTCTCTCTCTCTCTCTCTCTCTCTCTCTCTCTCTCTCTCTCTCTCTCTCTCTGCTCAATGATTCAAAAGAGGCACTTCTTAATTAGCTAAGTAATTAGAGGTTTGTCTCTCTTATTGTCAAAACTTTTAAATAATTTTGAAACACAAGACTTTTATAAGGCTACGAAAATGAATCTTTTTATCATTACTGAATAATTGATGCTTTAAGCATTTAACCAAAGCTTTTTGGAATTGCTCTCATTTTAAAAATACATTGCACCTAATGAGATTTTAAAGAACAAACACAAACGCCTCACCCTTGGCATGCCAATAAAAGGGTCAAGGTTCTTGGCAGTGAGAAATCAATCTCTCAATATCAGTGGTCATAAAAACATCTCCAACAGGCTTTCTCCATGTTGAATTGAATATGGGTATTCTATGTTTAATGGGCAGAGGCAGTTATTTTTGCCTTCCCCATTTAAGCATTTTCATGTAGTCATCTTGGAATATATTTTCCAGTCGAGGAACAAAATAACTATTAGGACACTTGTATTCTAATAGATAATCAGCTACACACGGCATGTACCCCCTCTAGATACCTATAACTTAATAAATAATCAGGTACACATTGCAAGTATCCTCTCTAGATAAATCTCCTAACAGTAAAACAAGGTACTGACATTGCTCTCTGGTGTCAACAACTCATTAGGTGCATGGGAACGGAGAGCTAAGTGAGTTTGACGAACGACACCTTTCTCCTGGCTTAATCTCACTCCTCGGAAGGTGCTTCTCAACAAGCTCCCCTTAAAGCAAAAAATAGCAATGTTCAAACAAATTAGTCTGTATTGCATTTTTTATGGCAGAAAGGAAAGAGGATACTGCCCAAATTTGAGAAAGTCATGTTTACTTTGGGCTTCTACAGCTCTATCAACTTCAAACAAGTTCGTTTTGGTGATAGAGGATCAATGGTAGTCATGGCCTGGCTATTGTGGGGAGGTGATCCATGCTTGCCCGGTTGGGAGAGTCTGGAAGATTAGGGACACTCTGCTGCATTGAAAGGTGGAAGTCAAGAGAGAAGTTTACCTGGGATGCAGGAAGCAGATGATGAGGGGGAAACAGAAGACAGAAGGCCCGGTGGCTGCTTGTCCCTGAATTGCCATTGCTAGGGTGTTCTCTTTATCTCCCTATTGTTAGCAATATGGGCAAGAAGATGCCCTATTTGCCCATGTAACACAAAGTTACTTGGAGAGATTGTACCTCACATAAATCAGGACCTACATTACTATATGAGCAATTACATACCACATTCACATATTTCATGTGACCCAAAGACTTTCAAGAGTATAGATTGCATTTGGAGTGAATCTTAAAATCTACCAAAAATCAAGAAAAGAAGTGAACTCCTCATGGCAACATGTGACAGACCCATATTTGCAATTGGAATTGGTAAAGACAAAAAAGACAGGTACAGATAATAGTCAAAATTAGGCAGACTTGTGAGCTAGATATTACTTTTCTGGATACATGAAGTCAACTTGCCAGACTGATTCGATGAGGTGTCCATTACACCTAGACTAGATTCTCATTATTGATTCCCAAACCCAACATAAATTGGGGGTGTAAAGACCTGCTCGTTCATTCTCAGGTCCAGAAAATGCCCCAAAAAAGCCGCAATTCAATGCTAAATTGATAATGTTACCAGGAGTTGGAGAAGTTTATTCAAATCAGTGTGATCAATTGTATCGTGTGTCTCTTAACCATCAACCACCTCTATCAATGAAGGTTCGTAATCAGGAGGTGCTTCAAAACCTAGAAGATTCATCATTGTGGCAGCTACATTAGCTAAACCTCCATTCGGAAGATCTTTGCGGAATTGTACCCCTTTAGCCAGACCAGGTCCACCAATGGCAATAGGTACCTAAGAATTTCAAGTCGCAAAGAAAATTTGATCAGAAAATCTTACAATTTTGTTACCATCACATAAATGCCAATTACACAACAATCTCTACCTAACCTGAAGCATGTTATTTCATTATGCAGTGATTATTAATACATGAACAGCTATAACTGTAACCTCTTTAAAAGCCTTCAAACAGGGACTGCAAGTTCTAGGCTAACCATTACAAATGTGGCCATCACAGCTTTCATTCTTAAAGCTTGGAACAGCCCGAGTCAAATACTCACAGGTGCACATGTGTGTGACGTGAGGATCTGCACATTTCCACTCTTATCAAGCACAGGCTGGCCAGTTTTTGTATTTCTTTTCACCATATCTTCAGCATTGCCATGATCAGCTGTTACAAGATAGATACCTCCAACCTTCTCTACCGCATCAAGAATCATCTGAAATAAATAGCTGATGTTAAAGATCAAAATGCTCTGAGAGCCAAAACAAACATGAAAGTGCAAGTTAATCAGATTTCATGCCAATTGAGCAAGTAGGACTGTCTTATTAAACAGCCAGAAACATCGACTGGCCTTTCGTGCAGTATCATCTATCTGCGTTGATAGAGCCACTGCCAACACAGCTGGTCTTATGATTAAGCATACATATAGTTTTGGTGTACAGGTTCAATGCCTAAGTTTTAACAAATGCAGACTGCTCATACATCCAATATCCTGCTGACTGAGCATACAATGGAATGATCAGAAAACACAAGATAACTGTGGTACTATATCAGCAATGACTTCTCTTCATCTAGCATCTGATGCAGTGAAATTTGATTCAAAAAAAATTCACAGAGCAAGTGTATTTAGCATTGCAATCTTAATAGACCTCTATGCAAGCTCAACAAGAATGTCAATCCCATATCAAAATATTAGCATACCTTCACTGCCTTATCAGCAGCCTCACAGCCGACAATTGTTGCCTGTAAATCTCCTGTATGCCCAACCATGTCACCATTTGGAAGATTCACACGCACCTGTATTGTCATTCAAAACAAAAACTTAAAATCACTTCATGTAATACACACAACCTTCCTAAAATGCCTGAATTAACTATTCCAACATGTGACCTGGTCATACTGGCCACTTAGGATTGCATCCCTGGCCTTTTCAGCTATCTCAACTGCTTTCATATTGGGCTTTACATTGAATGTAATGCCCTGATCACTAGGAATCTCAACATAGGTCTCCAGTTTCTCATCAAAATACCCCGATCGATTTCCATTCCAAAAGAAAGTGACATGACCAAATTTCACCGTCTCACTGAAGCAATAGTCTTACAGTCAGTTCATCTCTGTACTACAAAATATGGCAGCTATAATTAATACAAGGTGAAGAAATTGGAAAAAAGTACCTGCAAGCAAAGGTCTTCGATCCATTTCTTGCCAAGTATTCACCAGAAGTTCGATCTATTTCAGGAGGGCTAACCAGATAATGACTTGGGAGCTTTAACTCCCCATCATACTGAAGCATACCAGCATAGTGGATTTTGGGAACTCTCACACGATCAAACTTATCAAAATCTGAATATTCAAGGGCTTTTCCCAGCATGATCATGCGATCAGCTCGGAAATTGAAGGTGACCACTGCATCTCCATCAACAATAGGACCAACAGCCTTTCCATTTTCATCAACAATCACAAAAGGAGGGCAGTACTGATCATTGAACTTTGGGTCAGCTGCCTTCAGCTGCTTAAGAGCCTCTGATGCATTTGTGAACTTGTGGGGAGCTTCTCCCAAAACCTGGGCATCCCAGCCTCTCTTCACCACACTCCAATCATTCTGTAAATCAGATGATAGCAGTGAATAACTAGCAGCCTCCATCAATTAGTTCCCTGCCACTTAAAAGCATGCATAATACTACTTACATATTTAAGTCACTGAAAGTACCAAGACAGAGTACCTCATAGCGATCCATAGTCACATACATACGACCACCACCTGAAGCAATCTTTGCATCAACCCCCTGTTTTTGCAAATCTTTGAGATCTTTTTCAAGTTGCTCGACAAATCCAAAGCTGGAGCCATCAAGCACATCACGTCCATCTGTAAGAAAATGCACCCGTATCCTGTTGGCACCATGTGCAGCTGCACCTTTCATAAGACCCTTCAGACAGCATAAATGAGGAATATGAGTTGCACATCTTATACAGAAAGTCTCATTGAGCATTCAGCAGGGAGAGTCATTAAACCTGCAGCTGGTCATATCTGGAATGAACTCCACCATCACTCAATAGGCCAATCAAATGAAGAGTACCATTTGGGAAACACTCTTGAATATAACTGAATCCAGGTCCTTTAAATATTTTTCCAGTGGCCAAAGCAGAGTCTACAAGCTTTGCTCTGCATCCAATTTGTATATACAGTGAGATGAAGTAGAAAATAGGCAGCATAGCAGTGGGGATGCAGTAATTTAAATCTTCTGACAACTTAACAAAAAGCTTAGTAGTGAAGCTCACACAACTGGACATCTGCAAAATGCATCCTTACATGGCATGTCCACGCACTACTGCCTTGATCTTGATGTAGACAAGAAATAGAATCACAAATGCTAGAAACAGGAGATACATACCCTTGTTCAAAGATTCTCCCTGCTCCCAAGGCATTGTGACCAACTTCACTGTTACCCATGTCATCCTCAGTGGGCAGACCCACAGCAGGCCCATGGGCCCGAACCAACCTCCAATGCTCTGGGGCTCCCTGAATAATTGACAGTGCCAAAAGAGGAACATTGGGTCACTTGTAATCGTGTATGATGATTGACCAAAACAACCTGTTAATTGCAAAAGCACCTTTTTAAGCCCATCCATAGTTGGTGTCTGTGCAACATGGATGGCATTATATTGATCTTCTATCTGCTCACCCCAGCCATCTAGCACAATAACAGCAAGGGTCTTTCCCTTGGGAAGCTTTGAATGAGGAGGCAGAGTCCATGTGTTGCCAGTCATTCTGTCAAAGCACGAAATCGTTAGTGTACTTAACCATGCATTCTGCTCCAAGGATCAACAAAACTGGCAATCTATGTCAAAATACGAGCCTTAAGCATCCAGGATCAACAAAACTGGCAATCTATGTCAAAATGCAAGCCTTAAGCATCAGTCAGCATCCAGGATCAACAAAACTAGCCGTCTCCGTAACGCATAAAATTCTCCATGGACTTAAGCATGCACTTTGCATCGAGGGTTAACAAAAATGGCAACAAATAGTGGATACTGTCATCCACTCTACATCTAGATATAACAAAATGGTAGTAAAACTGTGGAGTTGTCGATGGAATTAGCATGCAATCTGCATTCAAAATCAATAGAACTGACAATTTCGTCAAATATCCGCATGCACGGATTCACGTATGCATTAAAGGGTGAAGATTTACGAGGCTACAACTTCTCTAGCCTTGCCAGTTTCAGTCAAAACAAATGAAGTTACCCTGTGCATCCTGTGCCATGCAGATATATGCATGCAATGAGAAGCTTACTTGCAAAGATGTGGGGGACAAAACTGCTGTGCGGATAACGGAGAATTTAGGATCACTTGAGCGGCGGAGTGGTGGACCGGTGGAGCCGCAATGGAGCGATGCGGGTGGCAGGGAAGACCTGAACGAACTGTATTGTGACGGCAGAAGAATTCAGAGCGATGAGCAGAGGGACCTGCGATTGCGCAGCTTGCTGAGAAGCCGAGACCAGGGGCGAGAAGATCGTCGCAGGGGCATCTCCCGCTCCAACAGAACACCCGAGATCTACACACACCGGAAACCCTATCTTGATGCCCTGCTGCACAATCCGAGACCAGCACAGAACAGAAACCCTAAATCCTCTCAAGAGAAACAGAGGAAGAAAAAGTCCCTGCAAATGCGCTTGCCTAACACACTAATTAAAAACGAGCATCGCAGGTCAAAAAGATGCATTCCAAGAGAGACGACGACCCTTTGATTGTACACGCGGCGACTGTCCATTAGTCCACGTTCTTCACACTTATTCTATGTATTTACACCTATTTTCCATTGGTCCCTTTCGTCATGGGTCCCACATGCCCTTTTTAAGGCAGGCTCTTTAGGAATATTCGCATCCGCTCCGGTGTCCAAAATGCAGTTTTTGCACAGCCTCGGCCCTCCAGCCCAGTCAGTGGTCACTAGGCTGATATTTTGCAAAGCTCACATGAACTGATGAGGTTCAGTCACACGCTTGATATACCATGCTGACGCGGGATCCATTCGCTCACCTAGTTCCACAATAAGGTGCTAATTGTGGTGAAGTGTAAATCACATTCAAGCTACAAACCTCACACATCATGATCCTAACTCACCTTGAAACTTTGTCTACTAAACTCGAAACCTATGAAATAAATATGACATTAAAGGATAATGAATCAACACGTATTCTCAGAATCATGTTCCACTATGGTTTCCCAATGAAAATTTGAATTGCAGTTTCCCAACTGGAAAATCCCATGATTAATAGGATTAACTCTCATTTACCACAACATTACCATAGTAGTCCATTGCCATGCAAGACAACCAAAATCGTAGTTCAACTTTTTGGCCTCCCATGTGCACCATATGGCATGTCCCTTCCTACCTAAACCAAGCCCTAATGAACAGGCTCAACCTTTCCAAGGTTGAGGCTAATGCAACAATACAACTTGAAGTCTAACAAGTAAAGTAAGCCTGAATTTTATAGATCCGATTGAATATCAACAAAGGTACCTTGTGAGGCCAACTTTACATTGCAAGACCTCAAGAAGGTCTAATGAGCCCCTAGCAAGGCATTACCTAACACGAAAGCTAGAATGAATCAAGTCGAATTCCACATTTTATCATCTTCAAGTAATTAACTAGACCCAATCATCTTCCCCATCCTTCCAAAATTTGGCATTGTGTAATAAATACTAGTTCGCAATTGAGCTCTATCTGAAAAGTATGAATCCAAATTTTCAAAAGACCCATGTGGCCAATCTTACACTATGATCTTACATATCCCCTTTGCAATGGTACCTCGACGCATTTTACCAAAGCAACTAGAGTCCAATCTCTCTTGTCCTCAATACTTGACTTTGGGCATCCTAGTAATTGAATAAGAGATATATAAATAGTGAGCTTGTCAAGCTTGAATTGTTAAACAAGGTGGCTAGCTACAAAAACAATGTAGTAAAGGCAATGTTGCCTTTTCAACAAAGAAGATATTGGGCTAAGGAGGTGCTAGCTAGAACATCAACTAGTTATAAATAGATCTTAGATTGTAAAAACCTTACCACAGAGATCTCTTGTTAACCTTCATTTGGTTACTTCTTTTTGCTTTATGAAAATTATCAAATGACTCTCAAAATCCTCGTTCATGGGCAATGGATGCTAAGAATATCTCCTCTAACTCTCTTCAAATGGACTCAATGTTTTGACCCTACTATTCTTAGGCCACTAAAGTTCCAAATTGGGTTGAATGTCCTAAACTCCACCTTAAAACTTTACACTACTTTTTGCTCTCCCTTAAGTAAGCTACTAAGCCAAAGTCATTTCACTGTTATAAGATTGAATTGGCATTCCAACATTGTTGTTAAAGCAAATACTTACCAAATTTTGCTAGATAAAGACTTCAAAATATTTTCAATAAAAAATGAGCTTTAGTTTATAAAAATTTGCAAAAGGGAGTCCTAAAATGAAACACCAAGACTAATCCCCATGCTTAAAACCAAGGCAACACACAAATGAAGGTGTTCATGTTGATGACAAATAGAAAGTGATAAAAACAGAAACAATCTTACTACTATATTATTTTCACTATAGGTTCGAAAAGCCTCCAAAGAGCTTCTCGAACCTACCCCCTTTTTCAAACATCCCTTTCTCAATCAAAACCCCATCCCCTCTCTCTCACTTATAATCTTTCTCTTTCTTTTCCCCCTCCTTTTTTAAATTAAATTCCTCAAAACCCCCTCCCCTCCCCTCTTTCTCATGTGTAATCTCTCTTCCGCCTCGCTTTTTTCATTAAAAGTCCTCCTCCCCCCCCTCCACCTCCCTTTTTTAAATTGAAACCCCCTCCCCTCTCTCTCACTTACAAACTTTCTCTTTCTTTTCCCCCTCCCTTTTTTAATTAAATTCCTCCCTCCCTTCCCCTCTCTCTCATGTGTAGGGCCTAGGTTCTCTCTCTCTCTCTCTCTCTCTCTCTCTCTCGTTAAACTTTATTAATTAAATATTTTTAAATTTTTTTTTATATTTAAAGTAAATTTAAAGTTTTTTGAACATAGTTTTTCACACATTTTGAGAGGGATATACGTTAAACTTTTTTAATTAAATATTTTTAAAAGTTTTTTATATTTAAAATAAATTTAAATTTTTTCGAACATATTTTTTCACACACTTTGAGAGGGATATAGAAGAAGAAGAAGAAGAGAGAGAGAGAGAGAGAGAGAGAGAGAGAGAGACACACACATACAAAGAAGAAGAAGAAGACGGAGAGAGGAGGAGGGGAAAGAGGAAAGAGAATAGTATTTTTTACATTAAAATTTTTTCTTCTCCCCCTCCCTCCCCTCTCTCATGTGTAAGGCCTAGGTTTTCTCTCTCTCTCTCAAATTAATATTTTTAATTTAAATTTTTTAATTAAATATTTTTACAATCTTTTTTTATTTAAAGTTTTTTGGATATTTTGTTCACACACTTTGAGAGGGAGATAGAAGAGGAAGAAGAAGGAGAAGGACAAAAAGAAGAAGAAGAAGAAAGAGAAAAAGATGGAGAGAGGGGGGAAAGAGAAAAGATAACAATCTTCTTTTAATTAAACCTTTTTTTATATAGGTTTTGACTTAGAGAGAGAGAGAGACAGAGAGGAAATATATAATTTGAAAGAGAGAGAAAATAGGAAGAGTGAAAAGGAAAGAGGGAAAAGAGAAAAATAGAGAGAGAAGAAAATATATAAAGAGAGAAAAGAGAGCGAGAGGAAAAAACTCAAAAGAGAAAGAGAGGAAAATAAAAATAAGGAGAGAGAGAGAGAGAGAGAGAGAGAGAGAAGCTGAGAGAAATATATAAAGAGCAAAAAAGAAAGAATAGGAGAGGGAGGGAGAGAGAGGGGGAGCAGAGAGAAAGAGAATTATAAAGAGAGGAAATATAAAATTTAAGAGAGAGAGAGAGAGGGGGAAAAATAGAGGAGAGAGGGGGGAGAGACAAAGAGAAGAAAAGGAGAGAGAGAAAAGAAGAAGAAGAAGAAGAAGAAGAGAGAGAATTTGGACACAGAGAATTATAGAGAGAGGAAAGAAAATTTAAAAGAAAGAGAAAAGAAATAAATTAAAGAGAGAAGAAGAAAAAAAAGGAAAAAAGAGAAGAGAGATGGAAAAGAGAGGAGGGGGGGAGAAAGAAGAAAAGCGGGGAGAGAGAGAAACAGAAGAAGAAGAAGAAAGAGGAAAAGAGGAAGAGAGATGGAAAAAAAGAGAAAAGAGAAAAGTCTTTTTTAAATTTAAAAATTATTTGAGAGAGAGAAAGGGAGAGAGTAGAAGGAAAGAGGGGGAAGAGAGAAAGAGAGATAGAGAAGATCAAATTTAAAAGAGAGAGAGGGAGAGAAGAAAAAAAGAAAAATTAGGAGAAAGGGGAGTAGAAGAAAAGGGGGCGGAGAGAGAAAGAGAGAGAGGAGAAGAAGAGAGAGAATTATACACAGGGAAAAGATAAAATTTATATACTTTAAGAGAGACTAAGGGGGAGGAAAGAAAGTGAAAGAAGAAGAAGAAGAGAGAGAGAGCGAGAGAGAGAGAGAGAGAGAGTATGTGTGTGTCTGTGTGTGTGTGTGAACATGTAGAGAGAATTATAGAGAGAAAAAAGATAAAATTTAAAAAGAGAGAGATTTAAAAATAGAGAAAGAGAGAAGGAAAAGAGAGGAGAGAGAGAGAAGAAAAGAAGAGAGCGAGAGAAAGAAGAAAAAATTTAAAAAGAGAATGAGGAGAGAAAAGAAGAAGAAAAAAAAGGAAAAAAGAGGAGAGGGAGAGAGAAGGAAAAGAGAGGAGAGAGGGGGGAGAATAAAAGGAGAGACCATAGAGAGAACCAGGAGAGGGAGAAAAAATAAAGTAAAATAGAAGGTAGAGAGAGAGAGAGTAAATAAAAAAATTAAAAACAAAGAGGGAAAAGAGGAGAGAGAAAGATGAGAAATGGATTCATGAGTTGTTGTGCGATACTTTGCTTGCCGCTTCGGGGCAGCAAAGTTGTCGCAAAGCGGCCTAGGTTCCGTGTACGTGAAGCGTGCGCAGAACGCTAGTAGTATCAATGGTAATAACAAATGTAGAAAGACTTCATTATTTCACAATAATTCTATTTAGAAAAAGAAATCAAGAGATATCACCTCAATGCTCTTACAACTTATGTATAGATTTAGAAGTGTAAAGAAGAACAACTTTCTAGTGCTAAATCCTTTTAGACATGTCCAATTTAACTTGGAGAGTAGAAAGTTCCCTTTTGCCTTACCTCCACTTCTAAATAATAAATTTAACTCAAACTAAATGAAGGATTTTCAAAATACAAAACAATGATTAGTTTTATAGATCAATTCTTTTAAAGAGCTAGCAAATCTCTAGCCAACAAGAAAGCTAACAATAAGATTTAATATTCTTTGTCTCCATGAAATTGGAGCGTAAAGGTGAGAGGCACTGTGTTAAAGGGTGGCATTCCCCCTAACAAAGTACCATGGTGCAAAGAGATAGAGAATGGGGTGGAGAAGGAAAATGTACTAGGAGCGAAGATGGAAGATCCAACCCCTAGGGTGTGTGATGCAGATGTGGAGTGTAATCCAAGGTTTTGGAAAGATGATGAGAGGTGTGATATAGAAGAGGGTGGGATGGGAGGAAAGTGAGAACTATGTGTGATATGCTCAAATGAAACAAAAGCTGTAGATGTACCTGAATTTCATCTGCTGCGTGAGCCCGCTCTATTGAAGTTGACATACGCAAAACCATTCGGATCATGTACCTCAAAAATCCCTTATTCTTGCTTATGATATTTCCGAAGTCATGGGACACTTTACATATAGCCATGCATGCTAATATACATAAGGATGGCTTGAAACTCTAGGATGTTGAGGGTGCTTTACTCACATAGGAAATAAATAGAAAGAATGTGGATGCCTCGCGTACTTCTCATGCATTGACTATTAAGGTAGACATAATGGTAAGAGCACTAATGACCGCTGTGATAGAGACTCACAAAGGTCTCAATCTCATAGGTAGTCTTGCAGTACATCCCATGGCCATAAGTCCTCTTTGACATACCATATTGTGGGAAGTAGAGTCATATTTGGTCATATGGCCATAAGATGTGCAATGACAAGTGCAAAGAGAAATGCAAGGGAAAAGTGTAGGAAACATTTGATGGTTGTAGCATTGTCCCTACTAAGTTTAGTGTAAAGATTGAAGAGGGAAATGTAGTGCAACTTGAGCCAATTTATGTGAAAGGTGAGAAGGATCAAAGCTTGCACGGGAGAGCTATGGCAGGAGAGCAAGAGCAAGAGAGAGAGAGAGAGAGAGAGAGAGAGAGAGACTTGCAATGTGGTAACTCCAACAGTCACAATGTGTGACCGGCCTTCCCTTTATTCATCTATCACTAAAAGAATAAAGAATAAAGTGACGGTAACACACCGCCTGCAATGTGTAGGTGCGGGTACTGTCAGTGTAGTAATACATAGGTGGCTAGGCGGAGGCACCTTTACCCCCAACAACCTCCCATTTAAAGGAAAATTTGCCCCAATGAGGAGTGAAAAAGAAAAAGAAAAGATAGTACAACATGCATACATGTACAACAGGATGAGGAAAGACGTTATCTCATCCCACGTCCATCGCACCTCCAGCATAGGTGAACACATAGCCAGAAGTGGACTTCCTACTATTTGCATGTCCTGTATAATCAGAGTTAGTGTACCCCACGACTCCTGTATCCTAACTGCCATAGCATATGCACATATCTGCAGTGCCCTTCAAGTTGAAAGGTGAGAAGGATCGAAGCTTGCACGTGAGCTATGGCGGGAGAGCAAGAGAAAGAAAGAGAGAGACAAGAAATGGGAACTCCAACAGTCACAATGTGTGACCGGGCCTTCCTTTATTCAAACTGTCACTAAAAGAATAAAGAATAAAGTGATGTGACGGGCGCCCGCCACCTGCAGTGTGCAGTGGCGGGTACTGTCAGTGTAGTAATACACGGGGCGGCATGGCGGAGGCGCCTTTACCCCCAACAACCTCCCACTTAAAGGCGAATCTGCCCTAGTGAGAGAAAAACGAAAAAGAAAAGACAGTACAAATGTACATAGGTACAAGGGATGAGGAAAGGCGACATCTCATCCAACGCCCATCAACCTCCTGAGGAAGGCAAAGCGCTCAGTAGTGAGGCTCTTCGTGAGCAGATCTGCAGGATTCTCGTCAGTGGAGATCTTGACAAGGTCAACAGACTTGTCCTCCATGACACCACGTATGAAGTGATACCTCACCTCAATGTGTTTTGTCTTCGCATGGAAGACCGGATTCTTAGCCAACTGAATGGCACTCATAGAATCTGAATGCAGTGTAGGTGTAGCATCAATCCCAAGGTCAGCAACTAGATGGCCTAACCATATGGCCTCCTTGCAAGCCTCAGTGGCTGCAACATACTCGGCCTCAGTGGTAGACAAAGCCGTACACTTCTGAACCCTGGACATCCAAGAGACAGCCCCTCCAGCATAGGTGAATACATAGCCAGAAGTGGACTTCCTACTATCTGCATGTCCTGCATAATCGGAGTCAGTGTACCCCACGACCCCTGTATCCTGGCTGCCATAGCAAATACACATATCTGCTGTGCCCTTCAGGTACCTCATGATACCCTTCACGGCATCCCAATGTCTGCTGCCAGGTGTAGCCATATAGCGTGCCACAACACCAACTGCATGCGCAATATCTGGACGAGTGGCTATCATGGCATACATCAAACTGCCCACGGCTGAAGCATAAGGGATCTTGGCCATCTCGGCCCTCTGCTCATCTGTCTGCGGACAATCGGCCTGTGATACCTTCACATAAGAAGGTAATGGACAACCAATAGGCTTTACGTCCTGCATGCGGAAGCGCTCAAGGACTTTATGAATGTACTCCCGCTGTGAGAGATACAAAAGCCCCTGATGCCTATCGCGCTTAATGCGCATCCCAAGTATATGTGAGGCCTGTCCCAAATCCTTCATCTCAAAGCTCTTCTTCAGCTGAGATTTAAGAGCATCTAGCTCATCATGAGCTTTCCCTGCTATCATCATATCATCAACATAGAGTACCAAGATAAGCAAATTGCCATCATGGGCTTTCTTCGTGTAAAGACACGGATCCATAGCACTCCTGCTGTAGCCTTGTGACTGCATAAAGGCATCAAACTTATGATACCATTCCCTAGGTGCCTGCTTCAAGCCATACAAGCTCTTCTTCAACTTGCACACTAGGTGCTCCCTGCCAGGTTCTACAAAGCCCTTAGGCTGATCCATATAGATCTCATCATGCAAGTCCCCATGTAGAAAAGCCGTCTTGACATCCATCTGATATAGATCTAAGTCAAGCTGTGCAACTAAAGCCAAGACTAAGCGCAGGGTGGTCATCTTAACCACAGGAGAGAAGACCTCATCAAAGTCCACACCATGTTCCTGCTTAAAACCCTTTGCTACCAATCTAGCCTTGTATGCCGGCTTGGGGTGTCCAGGGGTACTTTTCAGCTTGTACACCCACTTGCATGGCAAAGCCTTCTTGCCCTTAGGCAAGGCAACCAAATCCCAAGTCTCATTCTTATGCAGGGAGTCTATCTCAGACTGCATAGCCCTCTCCCAGGAGTGACTGTCACCCCTGCGCATAGCCTCATCATAAGTGAAAGGCTCTCCTGCATCTGTAACCAAAACATAATGCATAGCGGGCTGAAATCTATCAGGTGGACGTCTGTCTCTAGTAGATCGTCTCACTGTAGGCTCTACTGCCTGGCTAATTGACTGTCCAACACCCTGGCCCTGTGGAGGAACTGCTGCAGGCTGTACTACTGGCTGTGCTGGAGCTCTAGGCTCCTCCTGAAAGATCACTCTGCGGATCTCAACCACCTTCTCAGGCTGCCTGTGCATCTTGTCTTCATGGAAGACGACATCATGGCTGCGTACTATTTTCCGCGCTTGCGGATCCCATAGGCGATAGCCCATCTCTCCTGACTCACCATAGCCAAGGAATATGCATTTAATGCTCTTTGGATCCAATTTACTCCTCTTGTCCTTGGGCACATGGCAGAATGCCTCACATCCAAAGACACGGAGATGTGCATAAGAGGGTGGCTTACCAGCCCAAACTTCCTCTGCAACCTGGAAATCCAATCCACTGGAAGGCGATCGGTTTATGACATGCACTGCCGTACTAACTGCCTCAGCCCAAAAACTCTGTGGTAGGCCTGCATGGCTAAGCATAGAGCGGACACGCTCTTGAATAGTCCTGTTCATGCGCTCAGCCAAACCATTCTGGGGTGGGATGTAAGGGGCGGTCAACTGACGCTTAATACCCCTATCATAACAAAACTGCTCAAAAGCATGTGAGACATATTCTCCCCCATTATCTGTCCTAAGGCATTTCAGCCTATACCCAGTCTGGTTCTCAACAAGAGCAAGCCATCTCTGAAAAACTGCCAAGACATCGGACTTCTGCTTTATGGGATAAGCCCACACTTTCCTAGAAAAATCATCAATGAAGGTAACGAAGTACTTCGCGCCACCCATAGACATGCAAGGCATAGGCCCACAAACATCGGAATGCACCAATGCCAAGGGCTCACTCATGCGTGCCCTACCCGATTTTTTATGCGTAGACCTATTCTGCTTACCATAAAGACAATGATCACACGAGTCAAAACATGCATAATCCAAAGGCGGAAGATACTGCAAACCAGATAACATTTTCATTCCCTTTAAAGACATATGCCCCAAACGGGCATGCCAAAGTGATACATGTGGGATAGAGCCCACTGCCAAAACATGGTCTACATAAGATCCAGATACAACAAGAGGATAGAGGCTGCCAGCATTGGCGCCTCTAGCAAGCACAAGTCTGCCTTTGGTAATTTTCCAGGCAGAATCCCCAAAACAGACATGAAACCCTACATCATCCAACTGTCCTGCAGACATAAGACTGCGCGTAAGCGCAGGTACATGACGTACATCCTTGAGTAAAAAGGAACTGCCAGTGGAAAACTGCAACTGAATATCTCCACAGCCCACAATATCAAGAGACCTGTCATCTCCAAGTTTGACTGATCTAGATACAGTACGGTAAGAGTGAAACCACTCACGGTAAGGCGTCACATGGAAGGACGCACCTGAATCCAATAACCAGCACTGTGCATACATACTAGATGTCTCAGTCAAGTGTGAAGCATCAGAAGAACTAGCTGCAAGTATAAACTCATCACCACCATCGGACTCCTCAATCTGCGTGACATTAATTTCCTCAATCTTGACGCTGGACTTCGCAGGTACTATGCTGCGATCAGAGGACTTCTCCTGCACTTTATCTTTTCCCTTATCCTTGCGCTTCTCATTGCACAACTCATGACACTGTGGTATGATATGGCCCTTTTTCCCACAATGATGACAAGTGACATTTGCATTGCGCCCACGCGACTTGCCACGAGATTTAGACCGACCCTTCTGCGAGTCACGGCCTCGGCCATTACCACGGTCATACCTGTCATTCCTGCCTCTAACTGTCAAAGCATGACTACCACGAGAGGCATCCAAGTTTTTGCGATTCACCTCTTCCTGAAGAAGAGCACTCTCAACATCTGCCAATTTTAGAGTAGCACTAGAGGCACAAAGAGCAGTACGGAAAACATCCCATGACTCATTCAGAGTCCCAAGCAAGAAAAGAGGAGTTACTTCCTCTCCAAAGGTGATATCCTGCGAAGTCAGGTTCTTCAGTATAGCATGGAACTGGCTCAAGTGAGCAGACATAGTCGCATTATCCTTCATGCGCAGATCCATAAGCTGCTTCAACCAGTACATCTGACTCGCCGAACTTTTCTTATCATAAAGATTCTTGATCTTATTCATAGATCCCATGCACTCTGTGCTTCCTCAAATACATTATAATGTACCTGTTCAGTGAGAGACAATACAATCGTGGACTTGCATAGCTCATCAAGTTCAAGCCAGTCGTCATTGTCCATAGTTTCAGGCTGCTCCCCACTCAACCGAAGTGGCTTAATCTGAGATTTCTACACCAAAACCTGCCAAATTTGACTCTTCCAATAAGAGTAGTTGGTACCATCCAACTTTGTAATGTTAAAGATGGCACTATCATGCGAAGATGACGCCATTATGCAGGCTGGAAATGCCCAAACAACCCAAAACTGCTTGCTGTTTTACTGCAGAAACTGCCCAAAAATGACCAAAACGGGGTCCAAAGGGTGAGCAAAGTGTGCCAAAAGTTGCTGCCCACTTAGTACTAGGTGCGGTACACCAAATCAGGATATTTCAGCATGAAAAGTACACCTCAGTCCACCAATAACTGCTTGCTGTAATAAATTGCAGGTATGCAGTCTAGAGAGCAAACTGTCCCAAAATAGGATCCAATGTCAAGCAAACAATGCTAGGTCCAAAGCCGGCATGAAACGGACATAAGCAAGGCCAATGACAGTGAAAAGAACATGAGCTCAACACCGAAGCATGTCAGAATAACATCTGCCAGTGAAAGGCACACCCCCAGACACTCTAGGCAAAGTGTTCCTGTAACTGCCAAAACCTGACACAAATAGGTGTCTGCTCAAAGAGAAAGATCCAAATATGAGACTCAGCTCATAAGCATCCTGTGAACCAAAAGTACATCAATGCATATCCATAAAGATCGGAGTATGATCCCAAAGTCTCAATGCGTATATAGCTGCTCAAGACATAAACTGCTCCAAATACATGTAAGTGCTCCAATAGCATGCAACTGTCAAAGGTCAAGCAAGCATGTAAAATGCTCCCACTGGCACAAAAAGCATACAAAGCGAGCTCAGAAGCTCAAACAACCCAAGAGCAAGCACCAGTGATAAGTGACCCTGCCAATGCATCAAGCGCATCCAAGAGAGCATGACATACATGAAGCACCGGTCGTATTAACCATGAAGCAATACATAAGCCCAAATAAGCTCTCGGTCAACTCAATGACATCCAAATAGCAACCAAGATCAGTGATCAAGTAAGCTGGGAATGCTCAAATACATCCAAATCCAAGCTCCAAATGTTGGTATGGCATACACGAACCAAATAGCATATGTCACGAACCAAAGCATGTAATGCAAAAGCCTAACTGTCAAGCAGAGACATGAGGCATAGGCAGTCCAGAGCATGCCAAGTCGGTCCAAATGCCAGTGAAGACGGAGCTAATGCGAAGCTCAAAAGCATCCCATAATCTCATACATATGCTCCAAGTCGTCCCCAAATGTCAGAGACATCATGCCAAAGCTCAAAGCATACATCCGGTATCGGTAGGTAAGTGCCAAAGCATGTAAAGTACCTTCAGCCCACTGTTATTCCAGCATGTATTTACTATTCTAAACAGTAGATTTCAGCCCCGAATTCAAGCCAAAATCATGGTCAAACCAAATGCATACATCCCCAATACATCCGGGTAGGAAGTAGACCGCATACGGGCATCAAATAAGGTAACCGGAGTAGAGTATAAGCATCAAATGCCAATGCCAAGTGTGGCTGCCCTGTTTCCAGCACTGTATAACAGTAAATAACAGTCCCAAATCAGCCAATATTTCAAGCCAAAATCATGGCATAATCATGTGCATACATTCCCAAGGCACTAGGCATCATGTAGACCGCATACGGGCATCAAATAGCACAACCGGAATGGAGTATAAGCAACAAATGCTAATGCCAATGGTGCTGCCCTGTTTTCAGCCTGTTATGACAGTTTATGACAGTCCCAAATCTGAAGAGATCAGCCCCGAATGATCAAGACCAATGCCCAAAGCTTGAATGACATCAAACATGAAGTCTATAGCCCTCTTGATCAAGGTAGAGAGCAAGAAGCAATGGCCAAGTGTGGAGCTGAAGTAGATGAGTGCTCATAGCCTGGAAAAAAATGATGCAATCTGCCCTGTTGGTGCTGAACTTGCTGCTGCTCCACATGGGCTGAAAAGGGGGTAATGGGGGGCTCAAGAAGGGCCTATCAAAGGCCTATGACAAGCCTCTTTGAGCCTTGATAGGTGTAAGGCACAATATGAGGGGAATAAGCTTCAAGAGTTTGAAGCCATGGCTGCCCTTGCTGTTTGCAACCTGTAGACTGAAATAAAACCCTGAAAGAATGATCAAATACCTCAGTATCAATGCCTTGAAGGTGCCTCAATAGGCTGGGAAGGTGCTCGGGAAGCCGGGGAGTGAGGGGAGCTCAAGAGGTCGGCTATGGCTGCCGGGATGGAGACCCAATGCGTGAAGCGAGTCGATGCAAAGGTCGGGAAGCACCGAGTCGAGCTCGAGCAAGAGAATGCCAAGCTCTGATACCAGTTGAAAGGTGAGAAGGATCGAAGCTTGCACGCGAGCTATGGCGGGAGAGCAAGAGAAAGAAAGAGAGAGACAAGAAATGGGAACTCCAACAGTCACAATGTGTGACCGGGCCTTCCTTTATTCAAACTGTCACTAAAAGAATAAAGAATAAAGTGACGTGACGGGCGCCCGCCACCTGCAGTGTGCAGTGGCGGGTACTGTCAGTGTAGTAATACACGGGGCGGCACGGCGGAGGCGCCTTTACCCCCAACACAAGTACCTCATGATACCGTTCACGGCATTCCAATGCTTCTTGCCAGGTGTAGCCATATAGCATGCCACAACACCAACTACAAAGGCAATATCTAGACGAGTGACTATCATGAAATACATAAGACTGCCCACTGTGGATGCATAGGGAATCTTGGCCATCTTGGCCCTCTGCTCATCTATTTGCGGACAATCGGTCTATGATACCTTCACATAAGAAGGTAATGGATAGCCAATAGGCTTTACGTCCTACATGGAAGTGCTCAAGGACTTTATGAATGTACTCCCTTTGTGACAAGTGGAGGAGTCCCTAATGCTTGTCACATCTAATGCGCATACCAAGTATGTGAGAGGCTTGTCCCAGATACTTCATCTCAAAGCTCTACTTGAGCTGAGCCTTAAGAGTATCTGGCTCATCATGAGCTTTCCCTGCTAATAGCATCTTATCCACATAGAGTACAAAAATAAGCAAAGAACCATCACGTGCTTTCTTTGTGTACAAGCACGGATCCATAGCACTATGGCTATAGCCTTGTGACTGCATAAAGGCATCGAACTTATGATACCATTCCCTAGGTGCCTGCTTCAAGCCATAAAGAATTTTCTTCAACTTGCACACTAGGTGCTCCCTCCTAGACTCTGCAAAGCCTTTAGGTTGCTCCATGTAAATCTCATCATGCAAGTTTTCATGTAAGAAAGTCAACTTGACATCCATCTAGTACAAGTCTAATTCAAAGCTATGCAACCAAAGCCAAGACTAAGCACAGGGTGGTCATCTTAACCACAGGAGAGAATACCTCATCAAAGTCAACACGATGCTCCTGCTTAAAACCCTTTGCCACCAATCTAGCCTTGTATACCAGCTTGGGGTGTCTAGGGGAACTTTTCAGCTTATACACCCACTTGCATGGCAGAGCCTTCTTGCCAGCAGGCAAGGAAACCAAATCCCAAGTCATATTCTTATGCAAGGAGTCTATCTTAGACTGCATAGCCCTCTACCAGGAGTGACCGTCATCCTTGTGCATAGCCTCATCATAGGTGAGAGGCTCTCCTACATCTGTAACCAAGACATAGTGCATGGAGGGCTCAAATCTATCAAGTGGCCATCTATCTCTAGTAGAAGGTCGCATTGCAGCTCTATTGCTTGCCCAACATTCTATCCAATACCTTGACCATGAGCATCTGCTGCTGCTGCTATAGGTTGTTCAACTGGTTGTATGGGAGCACATGGCTCCTCCTGAAATATAACCCTAAGTATCTCCACAACTCTCTCAAGCTGCCTATGCATCTTGTCTTCATGGAAGACTACATCATGGCTAGGGATGACTTTCATCGCTTGCGGATCCCATAGATGGTAACCCATCTCTCCTGCATCTCCATAACCAAGGAATATACATTTAACACTCTTAGGATCCAGCTTGTTACGCTTGTCCTTGGGCACATG
Source organism: Lygodium microphyllum (assembly GCF_053477565.2). NCBI lineage: Eukaryota > Viridiplantae > Streptophyta > Polypodiopsida > Schizaeales > Lygodiaceae > Lygodium > Lygodium microphyllum. Next base: position 117,590,915 of record NC_141148.1, on the reverse strand, counting down.
GCAGAATGCCTCACATCCAAAGACACATAAATGCGCATAAGAGGGAGGCTTTCATGTCCATAACTCCTCTACAACTTGAAAATCAATGGCACTACAGGGCGATCTATTAATGATATGCACGACAGTCATAACTGCCTTAGCCGAAAAGTGATGGGGTAGGCCTACATGGCTAAGCATACTGCGAATCCTCTCCTGGATGGTCCTATCCATCCGCTCAACCTTACCATTCTAGGGAGGGGTGTAGGGGGCGGTCAACTGATGCTTAATACCCCTCTCATCACATAACTGCTCAAAAGCACGTGAGACATACTCATCCCCATTATTTGTCCTTAGTCATTTCAGCCTATGCCCAAACTGGTTTTCTACCAAAGCAAGCCATCTCTCAAAAACTGCCAATACATCGGACTTCTACTTTATGGGATAAGCTTATACTTTATATGAAAGTTCATATATGAAAGTAATAAAATACTTTGCACCACCCATAGACTGATAGGGCATGGGCTCATAGATATCAGAATAAACCAAAGCCAAGGGCTTACTCATGCGTGACATACAAGACTTCTTATGCGTAGACCTAATCTGTCTACCATAAAGACAATGATCACAAGAATCAAAGTGAGAATAGTCAAGGGGTGGTAAGTACTATAAAAACTAGAAAGCATTTTCATTCCCTTAACGAACATGTGCCCCAAATGGGCATGCCAAAGAGATACATGAGGTAAAGACCCCACAGACAAATCATGATCAACTGTAGATCCAGAAACAATAAGGGGTAGAGGTTGCCAGCTTTGGCACTTCTCACAAGCACAAGCTTGTCATGAGTAATCTTCCATACAAAGTCTCCAAAAGATACATGATATGCTACATCATCAAGCTATCCAACGAACATGAGACTATGTGTCAATGCAGGTACATGATGTACATCATGCATAACAAAACTACTGCCAGAAGGAAACTGTAGCCTAACATCACCAATGCCAACAATCTCAAGAGACATGTCATCGCCTAAGCGCACAGAACCTGAAACAAAACAGTATGAATGGAACCACTCTCGGCAAGGTGTCACACGAAAGGATGCACCTGAGTCCAAGAGCCAACATTGTGCATACATATAGTGTATCTCTATCATCTGCAAAGCACTAGATGAAGCTGCTGCAAGGATATAATCCCCATCACTATCCTTGGGCTGCATAACATTGATCTCTTCAATTTTAACACTTAACTTAGCAAGTACTATGCTGCAATCAAAAGACTTTTCTTGCACTTTCTCTTTTCCCTTGTCTTTGCACCTTTCATTACGCAATTCATGACACTACGGCCTTATGTGGCCTTTCTTCCCACAATGATGACAAGTCAGATTGGCATTTCTCCCACGAGACTTACTACACAACTTGGACCGAGATTTTTGTGAATCCCGTCCACGGCCATTACCATGGTCATTCTTTGCATTTCCATTATGTCGGCCTCTAACTTTCAAAGCATGAGACACATGAGAGGCATCCAAATTCTTACGGTTTATCTCTTCCTGCAAAAGAGAGCTTTCAACATCATTAGATAGCTTTAGAGTAGTGGCAGAAGCACATAAGGTAGTGTGAAATACATCCCAAGACTCATTAAGAGTTCCAAGCAAGAACAATGGAGTGACACCCTCTTTGAAATCAATGCCCTGCGAAACCAAGTTTTTAAGAATAGCATGGAACTGGCTTAGATGAGTTGACATGGTCACATTCTCTTTCATGCAGAGATCCATAAGCTATTTCAGCCAATACATTTGGCTTGCAGGACTTTGCTTATCATACAGGTTCTTGGATCTTGATCTTATCCCAAAGTGCTTGGGTGCTTCCTTAACCACATTGTAATGCACATGTTCAGTGAGAGACAAGATGAGGGTGGACTTGCATAACTCATCAAGCTCCATCCATTCGTCATTAGTCATAGTTTCAAGTTGCTCTCCACTCAACCTTAGTGGTTTTATCTGTGATTTCTGCACCAATACCTGCCAAACTTGGCTCTTCTAATAGGCATAATTTGTACCATCAAGCTTAGTGATATTGAAGATAGCACTGTCAGTGGAAGAAGATGCCATACTGCAAGCTAAAATAGTGTAGACAGTTCAAAACTACTTGTTGTAAACTGTAGAAAATGACCAAAAAACCACCAAAACCACGGAAAAATGGCAAGAAATGAGTATTTAATAATGCTGCCCACCAAGTACCATCAAAAGTACATCAAACCAGGATGATTCAACATGAAAAATATATGACAGTCTGAAGATATATGCTTGCTGTAATTTATGATACCACTGTAAAATGAGAGCTGACAGTAGGCAAAACCCAATATTCAAAATCAATCACTGATTGTCAATGCAAAACTAGCATCAAGTGGGCATAGACAAGCATGTAATAGTCAAACTGGCATGAGCCAACACCTAAGTATGTCAAACAAAGTCCGTCAGTAAAGTCGGTACACCCCCAATCAACAAGGCAAAATGTACATACCACTGCCAAGACCTGACACAAGTCGGTGTCTGCTCAGTGAATACAAAGTCGAATCAACCCAAGTACATCTACACGAACCAAGGTATATCAACTATACATCATCCACGAGGAGATCCCGGTCTCAAAGATCCAAATGCTTAATATGCATAACCCGCACTACTCAATGCCTGATAAGCGTACAAAGACGCTCCCCACTGGCATAAAAGCTATAAGTATCAAGCAAATAAGCTCAAACAAAGCATGTAAGAGCACGACTGACAAAGTATCCAAGATCATACATGAGTAAGACATCCAGAGCATATGAGCGGTCAAGTATCCAATGATAGCATCCAATGTCATGAAGATAATCCCAATCAATCTCTGATGAGCAAAGCAAGACCAAAATAAGCTCCAAAATATCCAAATTCAAGCCCAAATGAAGCTCGAATAGCATTCAAGTCCAAACAATGTAACTAGTATGTGTAGGTGGTATAAACATCAAGCATGTACCAACAGGTCATACATAGACCATAGCTATAACCTCTATCACAAAGCATGCTAGTGTAGACCAATGTCAAGTAAATGCCAACCAATACGGAGCTCAAACAAGGCTCAAAATACATTCTAAAACCATCCAAAGCATTTTCCAACCTTCATTTGCATCCCAATAGTCATATGAAACACCCGACAAGCACCTATGACTAATAGGCAAAGCATAAAGTGACTAAATAAGCTTCAGCCCTAGAGTGTACAATAGTGATTTACTATGTAAAATTGAGTATTTCAGGCCATTAAATCAGCTCCAAATGATGGCAAATCAATAGGCATACATTCCCCTAACATTCGGGGACCATTCGAGACCAATCTGGCATCAAATGTCAATGCCAACCAAGCATAAACATAAAGTGCTGATGTAATATTGTTTCTGGCTGCCTGTGGACTCTGGAAAATAGTCTTGGACTGAGGTAAATCAGTCCACAAATCAATGCCAATGATAACCACCAATGCCGAGTATCAAGCGGGTGTTTCCAAGTGCCAAATGAAGTGTTTTCAAGCTGCCAATAAGTGCCAAGGGAGGGCTGAAGTAAAAAACGAATTTTTGTAGGTCTTCAAACTATCACAAAAGGGCTGATGTTTTTGGGTATGTTGATGTTCCACGTAGCATTAATGGGGTGGAAGGGGGACCCCAAGTAGGGTGTAAAGAAGGCCTACACAAAGCCTTGTCAAGCCTAATTAGGTAGGAGCCAAGATATGAAATGGGGGAGCTCCACTTTCTTCCCCTTCCTACTGTACCCTGTAAATTGAAATAAACACTCAAAAGAATGCTTCAATACCTTTGAAGGAATGCCTTGAGGGTGCCCAAATGGGCCGGGTAGGTGCTCGGGAAGCCGAGGAGTGATCAGAGCTCAAAGAAGTCGGATATGGCTGCTAAGAGTAAGAGCCAATGGTGTAGGCATTCGAATGAATGCTAAAGGAGTCATGGAACAAGATCGAATGCTCAAGAAACCATGGTTTGATACTAGTTGAAAGGTGAGAAGGATCAATGCTTGCACGAGAGAGCTATGGTGGGGGGAGAGAGAGAGAGAGAGAGAGAGAGAGAGAGAGAGAGAGTCACAATGTAGGAACTCCAACAATCACAATGTGTGACTGGCCTTTCCTTTATTCATCTGTCACTAAAAGAATAAAGAATAAAGTGATGGTGACCCACCGCCTGCAGTGTGCATGCGCAGGTACTGTCATTGTAGTAATATACAGGCGGCTAGACGGAGGCGCCTTTACCCCCAACATGATGGGTACATCTTAGTAGCTTCCTCTCTCGATGCTTCTCAATTTGATTCATTGTAGACAAACCATACATGGGATTTAGTTGCTTTGCTGAATGGGAAACATGCATTGCCATGAAAGTGGGTATACAAGTTGAAGTGTACCCCTTAGACATCCCAAGCGAGCATATAAGGCTAGATTGGTTGCTAAGGGTTTTAAGCATGAGCATGGTGTTAACGTTAACTTTGATGAACTCTTCTCTTTGTAGTCAAGATGACTATCCTACATTTGGTTTTGGGCTTGGTTGCCCAGTTAGATGACCTTTATCAAATGGATGTGAAAACCACTTTTCTGCATGGGGACTTGTATGAGGATATCTATAGGCAACAACCCAAGGGCTCTATGAAAATATGCAGAAAATACCTAGTGTGCAAGTTGACATTCTAGCCTTTATGGCCTTAAGTAAGTACCTAGGGAATGGTACCATAAGTTCTATGCTTTCATGCATTCATAGGGATAGTGAAATGGATATATGTATTTACACGAAGAAGGCTGGTGATGGCAACCTTATTATCTTGGTACTTTATGTCGATGATACATTGATTGTTGGAAGATTTCATGATGAGTTAGATGCTTTGAAAACTCAGCTCAAGAAGAGCTTTGAGATGAAGGACATGGGACATGCCTCACATATTCTTGGTACTGCATCACGTGCAATCGCTCTAAGGGGCTTCTTTACCTATCACAACAAGCATACATACAAAAGGTGCTTGAGTGATTTCATATACAATATGTTAAGCCTATTGGATGCTCTTTACCTTCCCATATGAAGGTCCCCAGCCAGATGAGTAGAAGGCCATGATGGCTAAGTTCCCTTATGCATTTTTCATGGGTAGTTTGATGTATGCCATGATAGCCACTCACCTTGGCATAGCATTTGCAGTGGGAGTTGTGGCATGCTATATAGCTACACTTGGCCAGCAACATTGGGATGTCATGAGGGTATCATGAGGTACCTGCAAGTCATTGTAGATATGTGGATTTGCTACACTAGCCATGATATTATAGTCATGGGTTACACTAGCTTTGACAATGCAAGCTATACAAATAGTAGGAAGTCCACCTCTACGTATGTATTCACCTTTACTAGAGGTGTTATTTCTTGTATGTTGAGGGTGCAAAAATGTATGGCCTTATCTACTACTGAGACAAAGTATATTGCAGCCATTGAGGCTTGCAAGAAGACCCTATGCCGTTCGGTGGTAGACCTTGGTATTACCATTACTCCTATGTTGCATGTAAACTCTATGAGTGCTACTTAGTTGCCCAAGATCTGGTCTTCCATGTGAAGATAAAGCACCTTGAGGTGCACTATCACTTCATTAGGGAGATGGTAGACAACAAGTCTATTGAACTTGTCAAAATCTTGATAACTAACGAGAATCTTATAGTTTTGCTCACTAAAAGTCTCTCAACAAAATGTTTTGCCTTCCTCAAGAAGATGATGTGCATAGGATGAGATGTCACCTATTCCTCATCTTGTTGTAGTTTGTGTACATTTATATTTCTTCTAGTTCTCTCCTCACTCAAGGCACATTCACATTTAAGTGGGAAATTGTTAGTATTACCTTGTATTTACTACACACATCGTGCCCACACACATGTACATTACAGATGATGGCAGGCATCCACCACTGTCACTTTATTCGTTATTCTTTCAATGACTATTGAATAAGGGAAGGCTAGTCACACATTGTGACTGTTGGAATTCCCACATAGGATGTCTCTCTCTCTTATTCTCTTGCTCCATCTGCCATAGCTCTTGCTTCTGCTCGGGCTCTACCTTTTAAAATGAAGGAAAAAGAGAACATAAAACCTTACCAAATTTTGTGCTATCTCCTTTTATTTGCAACAAACTCTTGAGCATATGCTTAGGCTTGGGATGTAGGGGGATTCAGGAGGATGTAGAAGTAAGATAGAGGGAGAGGGATATGGAGATGGAAATGATAGAAACTCCAAGTTGCATGGAAAATGCAGAAGGAGGTAGTGGAAGGAGCAAAGTGAGGGAGATGGGGAAAAGGGGGTCTCTAGACAATGGTGGAGCAAGGTTGGGAGAGGGGGAGAGTTGGGAGCAAAAGCAATAACAATGATGGAAAAGAAGTAGCAAGAAAGTGTAGCCATTAGTAGATCTTGGCTTATGCTAAGTTGTGCGGACTGGTCATGATGGAGTAGAGCAGGGCTCGTCCCTGGAAGGACAGACCGAAAAGAGAAAAGGTGTATAGAAGGGGACGACGCCCCATCTATGCCCTCAGAGGTGTTGGTCAGGTCTTCCTATGGTGGTAATGAGGGTTGTATGCCCTCCACCTAGAGGCGGGAATGGTCACATAACTTCTAGACGTGTGGTGAGAGGAGGACCTGAGGAGCTCAGCCCATCAAACCCAACTCTTCTCCTTGCGCTTGACTATCATTGCTTGTGTGTGTTGATACTATCTATACAGGGTCACAAAACTCATTGTTTATTTATGTACACATTTATGAACCCATGTCACATTGCGAGGATAAAAACAAATTGTAGAACTCAAGATTGTACTGAAGTGTGGCACACGCATCCAGTACTCGTGGTAGCCTTCTTAATAACATCAGGTATTTTGCAACGTCAAGTATCATGGTACCTTGTCCGAGTCTACTTGCAACATGTAGCTCCTCCTCAGTGAGAACCTTATTAGCCAAAGAGTTCTCTTGGCTAGTTCCGGCTAAGTCCATACCCCAAATGGCAGTCAGTACTCAAAAGGAAGTCGGGGCCACATAGGTTGGGTCTCTTTGAGACCGCCATTTGGCCAATCACTCCTCCGAGACCGGGGCTCCTAGTTTGGCCATTGCAACGCGGTTTTCAAACCAACATTTTTCAAATTGACTTCACCCCTCTGATTGTCGCTTTAGTTGCTCTATTTCTAAGAGATTTGGTTGGCAAAGCACATCATTGAATGTTACAGTTAAGCGTAGTTCGTCGGCTTCCTCGTCAGAGGTGAGTTGTATGCGTTCATGCAAGAGCCTGTTATAGTGCTCGCGTCAAGTTGTTCTTGCTCTTCCCAGGATAGGGAAAATGGCAAGTATTTCCCAAGCTGATTCTTGGGGAATGCACCCATGTCCGCAAGGATGTAGACACATGCGAATACTTTGAGTTTAGCATCCAACTCAATTAAGCATTATGTGACACTTCTATGTTCAATGAGGGCTTGCTCGGTTGCTATCTCATGCAAGGTTCTAGGAGTTTCCCTAGGCTTTAGCATAGCTGGGGGCTCAGGCCTAGATGAGCATGATTGGTCAATGCTTGGATTCCTTATCTCGGAGTTTCCATGTTTCTCCTGAGGCCTTGCTACTATTGTGTCATGGTTCTCCTTGGATGTGACCGGTATAGTCTTGTCACCCTATTGTGATAGTGTTGTATCCACTTTTGATTGGTCACTGTGAATTCTGTTGTCAGTGGATTGAGTGTTGTATCCACTTTTGATTGGTCACTACGAGTTCTGTTGTCAGTGGATTGAGTCTTGCAAGCAACCGTTGATGGTAATAGTTGCTTTGGTTTTTCATAGCACATGGATGTGTCTGAGGTTTTACCACTGTTAGAAGAATGGCAGTGGGTTCATTTGTGGGTGGACTCGATACTTTATTCCTTAGCTCTTCGGCACTCTTGATGTCAATCTTCTTGGGGTCTACAACCACTTGCAACTGCCATTGTTTTTTTCGTTGTTTTCTCTTCTCTTTCTTAGGCAATCGAGGTGTATCCCTGGAAGACTCGAGACCTTGAACTAGGTCAATCGTTGATGTGCTTAGTTGGGCCTCAACATTCTCTTTCTCTAGTGTGTCCTCATGGGACATAGCTGCGGCCTACTGAATAGCCCTGCTAGGTTGTGAGGTTGCAACTGCCTCTCTTTTTGGAGAGTCTAGCTCTTCAGCTAATTCCCCTCTGTTTAGCTCCTCAAGACTAGGCTTTAGGTGCTTTGGAAGTGCTGGAGTTGTCAAGGATGTTGGTTGCGACACCTCCTCCACAGGTGAATAGCTAAGGACACATTCCGCAAGGGGCCCTTGATGAATTCTGTTTTGCTTCCTATGTCCATTTAGGGAAAGAGGGTGTAGGAGACTTGGGACTTCTAAGTGGCTTGGACATTGGCTGGAAGATTTGCTCGTTGCTGTTAGATGATTCTACCATTTGCTTTGTTGAGCATTTAGCCTTGCCATGAGCAATGTTGTGCCTATGATGCTTGTTATCCACTTGGGAAACCAAAGGCTTATTGGGCACTAGTGGCTTTTGCATATCCTCAACGATTACATTTGATATCTACTTTTCAAGCACGCTAGGTTAAGGATCTACCCTTCAATTAGTCCAGTTTGGTTTCTTGATTTCGATCGTGAGGGGCTCGGTCACTCTAATGTTTTTGACTTGAGACTTGGTTTTTCATTTAGACTTCATCCTACGCTTCTTTGCTCTTGATAGTCCTGGCCTTCGGCCGACAGAGGAGGTTTAGTAGGGGGTTTTGGTACCCAAATCCATCGGTTACCTGCGTGATACCCTTGTGCATGTAGCAATGCTTTGGATATCCATCACGGTATTGTGCTAGCTCTCCATCTATACCTTCGTCTATATGGCTTGGACTTCTTTTGTAGTCTTCTACGATATTTGTAAGTCCAAAGCCTATCCTTAGCATTGTCTCTTGACCTTCTTGTTTCAAGCACGGCCTTGCTCACTGGTTCTCTCTGTTGAACCTGTGATTGTATCAACTCTTTCAACAAGTCCTTGCTCTCATTACTAGGCTTGCCTGTTATGTTAGCACCTTCCTTGCCTTTCCCTTGAGGTTCGATGAGGTCACCCTTTGCTAAAGGTTGTCACTATCCTCACATCTGGTAGTGTCAAGTGTATCCTTTGTGCTACATAATTGGCCTCACACTTGGTCGCCCTTTTGAAGGGTCTTCCTAGGAGGGTTTCCTTTCCGCAATTAGCACTATTTGGAGGAACATGAAATAGGATAGGCAAGCTTTCAGTTTCAATTGTCGCGAGGATTTTGCACTTCCCTATAAGTGCTTGTGGGTGTCCCCCGTAAGGACTAAGAGTTGCATTAGTCAGTGTGAGCTCTGGTTGGCCTACTAGGGTCCATGCTTCATAGGTCAAGATATTAAAATCTGCTCCTTCATCAATCTGAGTATCGATAGTGTGCTCTCTTTTCGCGGTGAGTTTGACCCTAAGATAAGCAGATGGTACTATGTCTTCATCTTCCGGGTCTTGGCTTATAAATTTAAGCCTTCTGACAAATGCCCTTGAGTCCCCAACTGCACGACTAGATATGGATTCTACAGTGATGTCTTGGATCATCTATATAGTGCTGTTCAAGGTGCATCTATCGTTAGGACTCTCATATCTAGTCATCCTCGCAGTTGTAGCTTGAGGTTATTGCATTCCGCTTTGACTAGATGCAATCCAGACGCAATCTATACATGTTTTTTGGTATGGCCTTTGTGCCCTTGTTGGCTGGATTGGCCCATTGAGGTTCTAGGGTCTCTGTTTGTCTTTGTTCGGGTATGGGATTTTGATTGTTGTTTTGCAAGTGAGGGTCTATTCTTGTATAGAGCCCTTACTACACTAGGATCTAATTTGGGGGACCTATCGCGGCATGCGTTTTCTCTCCAACCTACTTGGGGGAGGTGCGAAGGGGGTAGAGCCCCCTCTGCGGGGTTCTGGGAGGGCAGTCCCCCCCGACCCGCACGGCCGTTACGGTAAATGCCATGCATGATTTGAATGACCGTTTATAGCCAAGTTTTGAACTCCTAGCTCTAGATTTTAGCCCAGTGGGAGATCTATGATGTGGTTTCAGCTCTATATGGTCTCTTGGTTAGCTTCAGGGTCTATAGGTTAAAATTTGAAAAGATCCAAATTAGACCTAACAGATCCAAATTGCAGCGAATGCCCGATTCGACCCGTTCGAATGGACGAGGGCCGAATGAGAAAGGGCCAAATGTAACAGGTCTGAATGTCCAATTTGGCCAGTCCGAGTGTGGTTGTCTAAGGACCGAGTGGCCGATTGGCTGAGGGCTGAGTCGGATGGGCCAAGTCAAGTGGGCCGAGGGCCGAATTTTAAAGTTGGTCCGAGTGCTTCACTCGAACGGGCTGAGTGAAAGGCATCCGAGTGTCGTTGGTCAAGGGCCAAATACTAAATGGCCGAATGGCCGAGTGGTTCGAGGTTCGAATGGCCGGGTGGTCCGAGGGCCGATTTTGGGCCTCGGCCCAGAATCGCCGTCACTCGGACGGGCCGAGCGCGACGTGATTTTTACTGAACTTCAAAGAATTCATCGCGCTGAGTGATCGAGGCCTTCCTACCTGCTGAGCACCTCCAGATCCAAGCTACTCATGTAGAGGAAGGTGTGGAATTACCTGTGCTGGGCAAATAACTCCTACGTGACCAGATCGAAGCAGGTCCACGCAATGAAGCTTTCTCCCTCTCTCCAGCTCTCCTAAAACCTTGCAATGAAAAGTGTGGCCTTTCTTGAGATTCCTGGCCCCTTATCACCCTGCCCAAGCCTGTACTCACCTTAGTCTTGCTCCCTTCACCAACATTTAACCCAAAATTTCATTTTTTGCCCTTCTTTTTCCTATTTTAGCCTATTATACAAAAACAGAAAATCCTATTGCGTGCTCTAATATTTTGCTCCTATCCTTCCTAAATGCAAGAAAAAATCATAAGGGAAACACCTACACTACTCCATCATGCTTTCCCAAGTACAAAAACCAAAAACCTACTTGCTAAGGAGATCGAATACCTCTTCAAACTCCCTCGCTTCCTACCTATCTACCTCAAGAACCGGTTTGGGGGAAAACCCTTACTTCGATGCTCGATTCGAAGCACGCAAGCGCTCAAGACTTGAATCCATTGGTCCCGACAACAGAACCAAAATGTGGGAGCTTTCGCCCAACCGCCAAGATCCACGGACCACTTATTGCTTCAAGCATTCCAAGCCGGGCACTAATGGCTACCTCTCACATAGCCGATGTATCATTCATATCTATGGGTGTAGTGAGCTTACCTCCATGCTGATCGAGTTAAATCCTCTCCCGCACACTCCGCTAGCTCCATGATCCAAGTGCAAGCTTCAAGCAAGCTCCATCCTCAAGCTCCATGCTCCAAGCTCCATTGCCGCGAGCAAGAGAAGAGAAGAGAAGAGAAGAGAAGAGAAGAGAAGAGAAGAGAAGAGAAGAGAAGAAGAGAGGAGAAGATGGAGAGCTTCTCCTCCCCGGTCCCTCACCCTCACACACTCACTCCCTCACACTCTCACACTCCCTCTCTCAAGCACAAGCTCAAGCTAGCAAGAAGAAGAAGAAGAAGAAGAAGAAGAAGAAGAAGACGAAGAAGAAGAAGAAGAAGAAGAAGAAAAAGAAGAAGAAGAAGACGAGAGTTACTTATGGCCACACACAAGAATGAGCTTCTCATTCACTTTTCAACTTTATATACAAAACCCTAAATCCCTTTTGGGCGGTCATCCCCTTATCCCCTTTTTTACATGGCCGCACTTTTTCCCATTGTCCTCCTATCTTCCTAGCTTCCTTTCCACTACCCGTCTATATTTACAAATTGCACAGGTGAGAGCCCGAAACTCTTAAAATAAATCATGGTACGCCTTGCGCTTTCTTACAACAGTATAGACTCATGCTTTTTCTCATGTACCTTTTTCCTTGATTTAAGACTTTTCTGTGCTTCTTGTGTTTCTAGATTGTTCGTGGCGTGCCTTCATCTTCTGTTTCACTTTTGCCTTGGCCTTGTCTTCTGCTTTAGATTTTCTAGCTTTTCCACCTTGTTCGTTTGAGGATTAATAGACAGGAATACAAAGTTTACTTTCAAGGAAATTGTCAGATCTGTTTTCGTGTTAGTGCATAAAATTAAGGTCTCACATGAGTATTAAGGGCAGTTACTAGTCCATCAAACTTTTGTGGACAAATCCGAAGACACTTCTGAGCTAGCTCTTCGCTAGTCTTTTGTATCCCAGCGCCAACCATCTGGTCACGCAGATTCTTAATGCGAGTGATGAATGCTTCAACCGTCTCTCCTTCAACAAACTTCTCTGTTGCTAGTTGATTCTCCAAGTTTTGAATCCTTGTTTGGTTTCGTGTTTCATACTAACTCCTTAGTACATTCCAAGCCTCTGACGCTTTAGTTGTATACTGAATCAAAGTCAAAACACTGTCAGAACACCTTGTAACTAAGGCACACATGCTTTGTCTATGAAGAAAAAAAGCATAAAGCATGTGGGTCACTAGGAAACTAGATTATTGTTCATTTATTTACTAAAGACATTTCCTTTCAAGGCCCAAAAATCTATCTATTGTGCATTTTTACTTTTGGCAAAATTGGATATCCACATCTATTTGCATATTGATGCATCTATAGTAGTAAATGGAGCAATATTATGTCAACCTATTGAGCACAACATCGACTTTTCCATAGTAGATAGCTTACTAATGTTGTGAAGCCTTTTCTTGAGGGCCTAACATCACTAAGTATGGAATGATATCATATGGATTGGCTATGATGAGCTATAATAGGACTAGTTTTGTGCCTTTTGGCAAGATGTATCTAGACTGTTTTGGCACCTAGTTTTCTTGGGCTTTTGTAAGAGTTCTAAGATTTTCTTACCATGACTAGTAGATCTTTTTCTAGAGCTACAAGTATATATTTCAAGGTTTTGATTCATTGGTATAGATATTGGAGCCTTAATATCTTGGAAATTTGGAGCATATGTATTATCATAAGTTTGGGATAGCATAAAGGACAATATTATGCCTACATAATCATTCAATAATGCTAGAAGCTGGGTGACTTTATGTACTCTTGTTTTGATCTACAAGACACTAGGTTTGATGTAGGGCTAGGTGACTTTATGTAATCTCTTTGTGATCTACAAGACACTAGATCGTTGACCTACATCAATGACCTTGGAGTGTACCCTATGAAGGGGCATGGAAGATGGGCGAGGTGGCCTGGTGAGCCTATCTACTTGATTAATTGACATGTATGTTATGGCATAGCCACCCTAAACAAGAATATAGTGTCATGGATGTCGTTGTGGCAAGAAAGCAATGATGCTAACCAAAAATGGAAGAAATCCCAACTTAAGTAGAAAAAGCAAAAGCATGGAGCTAATATAGCCATTATTGAGGTTGAGGGAAAGAAACCAAGCCTTATAGCATTGCTGTTGTGGCATAGTGGGGAAGAAAGCAAAAATATTTCAAAGAACTTTATGAAACTACAAGTAAGATGGTGATGTAGAAGTGCCAAGGGGGAGCATTAGACCCTTATAATCACATCACCCTATTGTAATATCTCATCCAAAGTGTGATGTTATGTCCTAATTTTCTTGCTCAAAAGTGAGTGGTGTAAAAATTATAGTGTGTAGTGTAAAAATCTAAGCAAATAATACAAAGTACACATTAGGAGAAATATGGACTCTCTTTTTTGCCCCTTAAAGGGGTTTCTCTCACTTCTCTCTCTCTAAAAAGAGATTCCAAAATAATATTAGAATAAGAGATATTCTACAATCAAGAAAATCTTGTATTTGTATTTTCAATAGATTTCACCTATTATTTTATTCTCAAACTATAGGATAAGGTCACTTTTTCTCAAAATCCTCATAACTAAAAAAATACAATTCTATTTTTTGTAAAAATGGAGCCAATCATTAATATATGACTCTTTAATGCCGTCATGACTTTTCAACATGAAAATATATTAGAATCATTCTCATTCTTGCTTCTTAAAAGGGCGGAAGTTAAAAAATGATATAAGATAACGTACACATCATATTTTAAGATTTTTTTAAAATCCAAAGACACCTTTTTGACTTGAGATTTTCCTTGTAAATTTTTATTGTTTTTGGACAAGTATATGCCCATTTCTGGGTATTTCTTCATTCCCTCTCAAAGCTCTAGTTTTGTTCGAAATTTTGTGTACTCTTCTCCTTCCCTCCAGAATATGGTTTCTTGCATACGATTTCTTCTGAAGCAATACTCAGTACTATCTACAACACTCTCTACCTTGCTACAAGCAATCTCAGGAGTGGTTTTGATAGCATTTGTTGAAATCAAATAATCTCTATCTACAACACTCTCTACCCTGCTACAAGCAATCTCCCTCTTCAGTATTGTGCTATAAGATATCTTCCTCTTCAACACTCTATACTGCAAGCAATTAAGTGATACTGGAGATATCTTTATTTTTTTAATCTCTGTAATGTTATTATTCTTCATAGTTGTTGTTTAATCCTTAAGTGTCAATTCATAGAGAGAGAGAGAGAGAGAGAGAGAGAGAGAGAGAGAGAGAGAGAGAGAGAGAGAGAGAGAGAGAGAGAGAGAGAGAGAGAGAGAGAGAGAGAGAGAGAGAGAGAGAGAGAGAGAGAGAGAGAGAGAGAGAGGGAAAGAGGGAGAAGGGAGGGGGGAGAGAGAGGACTGTGTGAGATGAACTAGGAAAATAAGTGATAGAGTGACAGAGAGTAAATTAGGGTAGAAGATAAGATGATGTTATTGTTCTCCAGTAGCCAAGCTTGTGTATAAATGTGTTTAAATATCTTTGATCAATTCTTCTAAAGAGAGAGAGAGAGAGAGAATATTTTGGATAGAACAGAAAATAAGATTGGATGCTGATTAGAGGTAGATTAAAAGCTAAGATTACAGGCAGATTAGGGGTTGATTAGGGTCTATCATGACTTAAATCAAGAGAAAGAGACAAGATCCAATTGGGTAAAAAAGAACACAGATATAGTGAATCAAAGAGGTGTAATTGTGTGATTTGAGCCAATCCAGAATAAGTTGCATGCTGATGGATTGATGCTGACATGCTGCTCCCAAATATTTAGATGTTCTTGCTATTGATAAGAAAATTGGCATCGAATCCTTGACTTACTATTACTCAAAGGGGTGTAATTGTGTAATGTTAAAATTGGCATATATTTTTCTTTACAGGATGATGCAGGTGCAGGACGTACTAAGAGAAAGAGAGATATTCACTTTCAATTGGAGGATGAATATGCACCAATGCTCAAAAGAATTGCAGAAAGGGATGATGCAATGAGATAAGGATGCAACAAGAAAGAAATGCAGGGAAAAACAACGTGGACCTTTGGGTCCATGGGTGCATTTATCCACCCGATCTAGTCACTCAAATGGCACCATAATTTGAAGGGCTTACATCATTTGTAAAGTTCGTTTGTGAAGGCAATGAAGGATTTTATGGATGCACATGCAGACTTGTCACACAAGGATTAGCAGGGGTTCATCAAGCCTTGCAAATATGCAGACAAGATTACAAGGGAATATGCAGTCTTTGATGGAAAAGGATAGATTATTGGTTGAGAAGGATAGGGATAACTAGAGCCTACAACAAGCAATGTCTGTCATTGAAGATGCTATGCAGGCTACACACGTGCAAAATATGAACTTACAGTCTAAAGTTATGGACTTGGAGAAGGAGAATCAAAACATAAAGAGGAAGCTTACAAAAACCAATTAACCAATTAACCAATTCACCAATTAACCAAAGGAAGTGGATAATATCATAGACGGATATATGTTCAATCTGCTATAATGAGAAATATGTTCTCTCATGCAGAGAATGATACGATTGCCAAAGTCCTAAGCAAGGATATGGTCCAAAATGCATTGGAAAACCGTAAATTCAGGGACATTGTAGATGGTGTTGCAAGTGAACATCTTAGGGATGTGAGCAGCTTGTTTACTGCTACAGATGCTCAGGGGTTATGTGACAAGGTGGGAATGAGTTCTGAGTCATATAGTATGCTCTATCAACAATTGGATACAAGATTTAAGCAAGTCTTCAAAACTAAGAGAGTAATGCCTCTGCCAAAACCATTTCACATGAAAAAGGCTCAAAAACAACTAAATGAGAAAGTTTTAGAGCTAATTGGTGAGCCAATGCATCCGAAAAATACACACATATTGAAGTATGGTTCCAAAGAAGTTGCATTTGTATTGAATGCATCCAACAACTTTGTATTGGATATATGTAGGCTTCAGATTGCTATGGTCAAGTTCTACAATATGTCTATGGAAGAATATAGAGGCAAGCTTAAGTGTGTCCTCAAACTTGATGAGAGTGAGATTATTAAGGGGCAAAAACTTGAACGTGTGAGTATAACACCTATGAATCGAGCATTGAATCCCAACATCGATGAAAACCATCCTTTATACTTCAGTGTACAATCAAAGAATGAAATATGGTGGCTTGCAGTATTTGAAGTACCAAAGGAGGACCATGAAGTACTTAAAGTTTTTTTTAACCTCACTAATATACCTAGTGTTATTCAACAGCAAAATAATGGAGCAATTTTACACATCGAGGGGTTTGGGGATTATCAAGTTGAATGGCATCTTGCATGTGATTTAAAAACATTGAAGTGTATGTTTGGTTTATCAAATGCAGCAAATGCAAAATTTCCATGCATATACTACATGCAAACTAGGAAGAAATGGAAAGATGGAAAGAAAGAATGGCTTGCCAAGGCAAGACAACAAGGTGCTCCAACACATGATCAAAAAGTCATGAGAAATGGAATGCTAGTTCCAGTGAATCCAAACTGGCGCCCTATTTTGGAAATACCACTAACAAGGGTTTACTTTTGCACATTACATTGTTTGGTTAGAATAATTGAGAAGTTAGTATATGAATATATATGCTTTGCATACAAGACGCAACCTGTGTTAGAAGCTGATGCTACATGCAAGAAGGTAGAACAAGTCCTCTCTGAAGTTGGATTGCACGGGGGCCAAGTAGAAATAAAAAAGGACGAGAAAAAATTGGGAAAGAATGGAAATATCCCTTGTAAACCATGCTTTGGTGGACCCAAGGCTATGAAGTTTATATCTCCACATCGAGATGAGGAAGGCAATATACTTGTAAAACAACCAGAGAAGTATGAAGCATGGAAAAAGTTGCACCTTGCTATTCCAGATTGGAGCAATGGGGGACAAACGAGGATTGCTAAGGCAAAAGTGTGGATACACCTAGATAGATTAGCAGCTCTCTTACAAAATTTGAGGTTTAGGGATGGTGATGCCAATACATTTAAAGAGACAGTTGCTAAATTTTATAAGTCCATAGTGGAGGCATGGACTACAAATAGTATAACACACTACATGGTCAGTATTGTCACCATTACAAAAAAAGATCATCATTTGGAATTATTTTGTGTTTCTAATATCTCTTCTTGTACAGCATATACTTGAAGCACATGGTCCATACTTTGCAGATCAAGGAAGTTTGGCAATATGGTCAACTCAAGGCATGGAACGATCTCACTAGCAAGCTCACTGTGCTTTTCAAAAGGCAACTGATTATGGAGGTGGCATCAATAATTCCAATTCTATGAGGCAATTATTACAATGGTGGTATAGGAGACTAGAGATACGATACGAGGAAAAAGAAAATAAGTCCAAAACCTCTCAAGCAAAATTTATAAGTAGGGCAATATATGAAGTGAGAAAAGCAAGATATGAAAACATCGCAACTAGACAACGCCACGCAGAATGGTTGGCAACCCAAGAGAGAGATGGCAAGAAATGGAGACCTAGATAAAGATAATACTTTTGATGCATTTAGAGTCCACGAGAGAGCATAGGTACCCAGGATATGACACATCAATACTCCTATCTTTCACATGAGATGTCTTGCAAATTTTGTTTAAAATTTCGAAGGTTTGTCACTATGTTTTTCAAAGTCGATTTCGAACTATGTTTTTTAATTTTAAAATTCATTTACACTACAGTAAGTTTGAAAGTTTCGTACTTAAGTCAAGTCTCTCCTTTCATTTTTTCCCATTACTCTTCACTCTACCCTTCACCTTTCTATCCTTCATTATCAAAACCATGGCACGTTCCAAGCTTCCTATCAAGAGGGCACCTGCAAGAGCAAGAGCTCAACACTCTTCTGAATCTAGTGAGCGTACTGTGAGTGACAAAGGTCCCTTGGTGGCTAACAACAGTGGCCCTACTGTAGCTAATAATGGTGGTGCTACTATGTCCAACAATGGTGGCCCTAGTGTGGTCAATAATGATGGTTCACCATTGTCCAGAAATGGTGGTCCACGTGCTCCAGTTGCTCCACCTCCCACTACTGCTCCAGCTGGTAATACACATCCTCCAACACATAAGAAACGAAGATGGAGACCAGGCACAGCTGCGCTACGTGAGATAAGAAAATTCCAAAAGAGTGCCAACTTGATTATTCCTAAGGCACCATTCTCTAGGTTGGTGCAAGAAATAATGCAAGATCTGCAGTCAGGGCATCATCACAAGTTCTTTTCAAGGAACCAGGCAAGGAATGTGGGGCGATGGTCAAGCCAAGCCTTGCTTTCTCTCCAAGAAGCACCTGAAAGTTACTTGATTGATCTAATGGGTGATTCTCAAGTTTTAGCCATTCATGCCCAACGTATCACTATTAAGCCCATAGATATGGTTCTTGTTCGTAGGATCTGCAACAACAAGGATGCATTTAATATTAGTGTCAACAATATGCTTTGAGAAGCTACCTTGTAATTGGATCTATGTTTTTAGCTCAATTTTGGTTGTAGATTGTAAGGAGCTTAGTTTTGGTTTATCTTTCCAGTAGACCTTCAAGTATTTGATAGTAGTGGTCTACAAAATGGAGCTAAATTTTGCCTAGCTCTTGTTGTACTTCTTGCAATGCACTATCTACTGTGTATTTCATGGTTTCTTTTTTTTTTGTAGTTGATGTACCCTAGAGGAGTCCACAGGTAAAATTTCACGTCAATCGGATCACTGGTCATATTTTTCCAAAGCCTGGATACATTAATTCAGATTTAAGGGTTTTTTGAGAGTTCTACTATAAGTTTAAAGTTTCACCTCATTTTACACATTTCACTTTTGAGTTTTGGGTTTTCTCTCCTAGAAGACATGGCACGCACCAAGCAAGCGGCCCGAAGACACCCCCTAGAAATCCTATGCAGAGGCCACCTCCACCAACTCCACCACCACGGCAGCATCGCAAGCGTCAATGGAAGCCAGGCACAATGGCTCTTCGTGAGATCCGCCATTGCCAAAAGACCACGCACCTTATGATACCAAAGGCTCCATTCCAAAAGCTAGTGCATGAGATTATGGACGGCATACTCATTAAGAACAATAGGAGGCACTTCCCAGATGGAACACGCTTGCAACAACTCGATCGCTGGGACTGCCCAATCCCTCCTTGCACTACACTATGATGCTGAAGCTTATATCATCGACTTGTTCGGAGACTTGGTCTATGCAATAGTACATGCAAGGAAAGTCACCGTCACCGATAGGGATTTGATGATAGTGAGGTTCTTCCGGCGATGGAAGGATAGTCCTCGTGGAGATCAACAATGATAGGGGTGTACTACCAAAACATATACGGAATGTAGCTTTCAGAGAGATTTTGTAAAACCCTGGTTGTAATGGATCCCATGTAAAATGTTATGAATATGAATACAATTTTTTTGGTGCATCTTATTTTTGTTTATTCACTTGTTATTTGTTATCGTTACATGCGTTCGAACGAATACATATTGCACACAAACTTGATTAAGCACTATGTATTAAATTTAGGGTATGAATCGTGTTGCGTATAAATCTGATAAATAAACGTAATATTCAAGTAAAAAACAATAGTAAACGATGCATATGACAAACTACATTGCATGCAAATCCAACAAATATTGGTTTTCATTACTTCAAGAGAAGATTACAAATTACATTACATTGGTGATGAGATATCATTTGGCACTAAGTACATCTACTCTCTCGTAGGCTTCTTTGAGCTAGACTCCCCATGGTTAGAGCTATTCTTGATCATAGGCAACAACACATTTTGCCCTAGTAGTTCCTACCTAATGACATTGGGGTCTTCAACACCAGCAACCATGCCACGGGCCACCATGGAAAAAAGTGGCCCAGACCTAGTACTAGAGAATAAGTAGAGGAGCTTCGAACGTCAAAGCAATACTACTTTCTCCAAGCTAGAGTTAGTTGGGATGGTCTTAAAGGGCCCAACCTTTGTTAGTGCCCTCAACTTCAAGAAGTTCTCAGAAAAAGTCGGAGAGCATGTCTTATGGAATACAAAAATGTCGTTCACAAGCTGGCTGATATACTCCTTCAATGCCGAGTCCTACACCCTTCCTTGGCTACTAGATCGGCCACCTTGTCTAGATGAAAATTCATCTATATAGACAATGTCCTGCATCACACAAGTTCAATGTCACACTCACTGTGTCAAACTCACTATGCGTGGAGTGTGGTAAAGATATATACATCAGATTTGTGTCAAAATTTACCAATAGGATCCCTAGGGCATCGGGAGTGTGCACATAAAATTTTGCCGGGATTGGGCCCCTGGAGCTGCCCTGGCCGGAGGCTCGTGCAGATTCAGGCCCCCAGACACAAGCCTCCAGCCAAGGCAGCTCTGGGGGCCTAATCTTGGGAAAATTTGATGTGCATAGTCCCGATGCCCTAGGGGATATGCACATCAAATTTTGCCGGGATTGGGCTCCCGGAGCTACCAGGCAGATTCAGGCCCCCAGACGCGAGCCTCCGACCAGGGCAGCTCCAGGGGCCCGATCCCGGCAAAATTTGATGTGCATACTCCCGATGCCCTAGAGGCCCTACTGGTAAATTTTGATGCAAATTCAATAACATTAATCTGATAACATTACTTTCTCTGTATCATCTATCTGTTGTTATAATGGAGCATCTAGGTCTGCTCCTGCAGCTGGGCCACCCTCGTCTCTCTCTTGAGAAGGTACTACGTAGTCGGGTCAAGGTCCAAAAATGCTTTCTTGCAATCACTCGAACTCCTCATGTGAGATCTCATACTGTGGTGCCCCATTCTCAATCTACTCTTGGATATGCTCACAATGGCAGAGATGTCGTCGACACTCGTGCCATCATATCGAGCCACCTCATCAACATGTGATGGCGCATCTTGTATATCAAAATCTATAAAATCATCAGGTGCATCACGCACCATAATACAATATAGCTCTTCTTCCCTTAGCTCCAAAATTTCTAGTACATCCTGCATAAGTTAATATTCCACCCCCTCGATGATCATAGCATGGAGAGAAGCGAGGGGTGGCTCATCGCTTGTCAGGATCTCAACAGGGCAAGGAGGTGGGTGCACAATGGCTAAGCTTTGTGCTGCCTCTACTCTCGGATCGAGTGTGATCTCTTCAGGCTCCCTCTCGAAATACTCTAGCTGTGGCCGAGAGGATATGTCGATGTCTTCCTCACTGTTCTCTTGCACCTCATTGCACAAAACATATATGGCAATTGCTGCATCGCACTCGATGAGATCCATCGTGGCATGGTCCTAGGATGAGGTGGGCACTGCTCTGGCACAGAGATACTGCCCCACATGCACGAGGGCTCGATTTATTACCTTTGCATGGCTTGATCCAACACGTAAACTATATAGGAAATCTATGGGGATCCATCTAAGAGCAGAGTTCGGAATAGAGCAGGTGAGAGGGTTTGTCGCATCACAAAACGATGCCAGTATACTAGAGCTAGGGTCTACGACAAAAAGTGAGCTCTCTAGACTCAAGGTCGCACAAAACCTAGGGTATATCTGATCTCCTATGTGTGCATAGCATGTGGAGCTAATCTATGCGGCGAAGGTAGGAGTGGTAGCCATGGCACACAAAGAGAGAAGAGAGGAGAGCACAAGTGTAGGGAAGTAGAGAATGAAAGTGAAAATGAGTTTGGAGTTATATCTTTTATGTATCCAAGGTTTTAAATAAAGGTTCTTTTTTAACACTAAAGTTTCAAATTAAAACTCTTACCTTAGTTTCTTTATTTCAATACTTTAAGGTAACCATTAAAATTACTCATACAGACAAATGCTTTGTTCTACATTATTATATCCTTGAATATACTTAGATCACTGAGTATATGCAAGTCCAACTACAGAAAATATAGAAATTTTTTAAGAAAAGAAATATGAAAGACCTTCAAAATCCCTTGGATCCAATTTAATATTTAATTTTAAGAAATAAGTAGAAGAGATGAGCTATAATATATCATTATGCAAAGATAATATTGCATAGGTTATAGAACTCCAACCTGCAATTTAATTATGATTTTAACCAACACGATTGACTAATTACAGTATATATTATCGCACGCTTGGATCATAGTAAACTAAGATTATCTAAACTGAAAGTACTCATAAGTTTAAAAAAAGTTTATACTCGTTCTTTATATAAAAATTTTTACAGTGATTCCACTATCTCAAGGATATGTGGAGAAGCACATTGTTTATATGTCATGGATTGCTCACTATGAATCCTGACCTTTCTATTATCTAACTTTAAATAGAAGTTGCAGAGGGGATCATTGGACATTAATTGGATTTCTTGTCTCAAAAAAGAAATGGGCCAATGGCTCTCTGCACTGACCACAAAAGGATTATGACCATTCCACAAGATAACCACATCTATGAGAGCTGTATGTGTCTCATCTTGAGTATCTTGATCCAAACTGATCCACTCCCCTCGCAAAAGTTGCCGTCTTCTATATCGAAAGCGAATGCACAAAGTTTGTCTAGCAATGAAATACCTATAATAAAAACAAAAATAATGGTAAGTGAATGCGAATAACACAACAATTCATCTAAGCAAGACCTATGTCAATCAAATCAAGGCATTCAAAGTAGTAAAAAAGATTTACCTGAATGTGAGATCAGATTGGTTGACCCTGCATTCAATCGTCTCATCAAAATGTGTTATTTTGACTTGCCAAGACTCACCCAATAGCTGAATCATCCATTCCTCGGATGGACACTTGCATTAATAAGTAACCTTTGTTTTCTTCAGAATATCACATGAACCAAACAAAAGTGCAAACAATGAGAATGGAATAAACCAACTAAGATAGTGGCAGCAATGGGACATGCTGCAATCTCTGGCTTTCTACTACATACAATGAATTATAAAAAAAGATATTTTGAGTTGCAAGTTGACTTGCAGAGTTATTATCATAGATCAAAGAACCTATGTCTTCATGCCAAACATGTATCTTGCCGCTCAAACATTCCACATTCTGCCATTCATGCAAAGTTGATAGATATAGAGCTGTCAGTAAAACAAGATTGAATTAGAACACTGCAAAGATTTTTAAAAACAACTGTGATGCAAAAGAATAAACAATGATAAAATTTAAAAACTTACTATTTTGTTTATAATTTTCCATGTAGTTCTTGTCATGTACAGAGATTTGTTTGTGCGTATAAACATGTTGGATCAACACTTCTGTTATTGTACTTGTTCCATTGAACACTTTTTTGAACTCTAAAATTCTACCTTTCCAATGTTTCCTAGGGTTTGCAACATCCTTATGCCTAACCTTGAAACTCCCTCGAGTACTTGGGTGCATCAAAATCCAATCAAACTTATAGTACTTATCACAAATCCAATTACCGACACTATCTTTCCTATTGAAGACCTCCACTGCAAGTATGTTACTGATGTTTTTCCTTCGTGAAGACATCTATAGTAACCAAATACAAAAGTTATCTATCAACGTGTGTATAATTTGCAAATGTTCTCTCCAAATGAAATGAAATTTAAATGGAGAAATTTTAGAAAAAATTGTACCTGCAATTCTTTTCACAAAGAAGCCCAGAGATGTTGAACAAGAAGTTGACATAACAATACCATTGTTCCTTCATTGACGAATTCCTAGAGTACAAAAACAAAAGAAATATCGAGTCAAAGCATACATATCACTTACACAGGCTTTGTCCAAATGAGTTGAAACTTAACCATGGAGCAACAAAAAAAAAGTGGCAATATACCTGCGGCTCTCTTTGCAAAGAAGCCCAAAGATGTTGAAGAAGTTGAGTTTTTAAAAAATCATTGTTCTTCACCCTCAAAGACTCTGGGAGTAAAAAAACAAAGAAAAAATCAGTATGCATATAGCTTGCATACATTTTGTCCAAACGAGATAAAATTTAACCATGGAGCAGCAAAAAAACAAAACAACATACCTGTAACTTTGTTTACAAAGAAACGATAAGATGTTGAAGAAGAAGTTGAGTGTTCAAAAGATCATTGTTCTTGACTGTAAGAGACTCCTAGAGTACCAAAACAAAAGAAATTACATGTTAGAGAATGCACATAACTTGCACACGTTTTGTCAAAACGAGATAAAACTTTAGCATAGAACATCCATGGAAGAGAACAATATCCCTGTAAAGTTTTGTGAAGAAAATCTTAAGGCTTTGGTAGAGCAAGCTCTGCTCTCATAAAACATGCGAAAATCACGACGTGTTTGTGTAGAGGAAATGAAATTTCACAGGGTTACAGATAGGGCAAGCAACAATGAGGCTGTAAGATTTTGTCGGGAAAGAAGAAGCGGGGAAAGAGATATGATGAATTTGAGATCCGCCAAAGAAAGAGGGGGAAACTAAAATGGGGAGAAATGAAAAGTCAAACATAAAAAATTAAGAAAATGAAAATTCAAGTCACAAACTTCCAGGAAGTGTCAGCATTGTATTCCCCACATTTCCCCTTATTTTATTGCTGAGGGAAGATTTGGGCCAAGATATGGCTAGAAGATTCATGTTACATGAATCTGGAATCCCAGCTCTCTCATTAGTTAGGCCTATATTTATTTATTCACTCCTTAAGGGGCAAAAAAGAGAGTCCATATTTCTCCTAATGCAACAAATAAGATAAACAATATAAATTTAAATGATTTCAAATAAATTGGTATGAAAATGACTATGTCCACCCGTGTACCTCTACTGTGAAGCTTAGATGGTGTTCTAGGTAGATGATATGTGAAGAGTTTAAGGGAAGTGAGAAGAACTCTAACTAGATGATCATGGTTCTAAGGGATTTCCCTCTTATAACTCACAAAGATGATCAAGTTTGCCTTATCAACATATCTATTAACCTTTTCTAGTTAGGTATGGAATATCGTCAGGTCCATGATGCTTCCTCCAGACACCTACTAAGGGGGCAACCGGTCTCCATGGGACCCAATAAAGGTCCTTGATAGCTTCTAGACCCTACAACTCAATGCACTGTACCTCAAGTTTCTACTAGCTTAAGTACTCTATCTAACCCAAAGGCTAGACCCACCAAGGTTACCTATTTACCATCTAGTCACATAGACTTCATCTCATATACATGTCAAGACCCAACAAATTTTTGGGCTCATATATGTCTTCTCCTCATGATGGGAGCCTTACAACTTTGAGCACCATTAATCATTAGCAACACCTTAGGAAGGTGGAGTATTGAGCATATCTAATAAGTGGCCTGTAGGGATGCAAGCTACCAATGTGGGCAAAGATAGAGTTGCTAGATAGCATGTAGATGGCATGACCCTCTATGTTGATGATAATAAGGTGATGCTAGAGAGAGTGAGAGTAGCACTATAGGTGTTCTATATGATGCCAAGTGCGAAAACCAACTAGCAAAATCTGTTGGTCTTCTTAGACACCCAGATTGTAGCACTAAGTGGAGTATCCACTTGGATTTCAAAATGGGTCAGCAAGGGCCAAATAATTAAGTACCTTGGGTTCCAACAAGTGGGACTTGACATTACAACAAACTAGCAAATCATTCCACTATTTAGACTCCATCCCATGGGAGCTCACCTACTGGAGTACAGTTCACCTCTCCTTGGTAGGTAGTAGGGCCCTAGTGGTCAACAAAGTGCTTTGGGAAATAACCTAGTACATTGCATCTTGCTATTATTTCTCTTTGTTGTATGTGTTTCAACTATGCCACTTGATGTGAAACTTCCTATAGAATAGCTCAAATTGGTCCAAGAATTCATGTGCTAAAGTAGCCTAAGAAACCATCATCTGTCATCACTCCTAGAGGAGCTTAGGGATCATCAATCCACAGCATTTGAGTCATGCCGTGCTAGGAAAATTGGTGGTTCATGGCATACATGGAAAGTCTTCCAAGAGGTCTTTCAGAAGTGCAAACCTTGACGAGAGGGGAGTTAATAACGTCTTTGAGATGGATCTTCTCTACAACATCGATTACACTACCTAGATATTCCTTCTTTCACAACCTACTATGGTTTTAGCACTATCTATGTAAGTCCTAGAGTAATAGCCCTCTCTACAAGGACTTCGAGATGAATCTTCTCTACAACATTGACTACACTACCTAGATCTTCCTTCCTTCACAACCCACTATGGATTCAGCACTATCTATGTAAGGTCCTAGAGTAATATCCCCCTACATTCCAAAAGGAGATTGAAAGATATAGTATTATCTAGAACCCATGATCCAAGATTTTGATAGGTTACAATGATGAGAACATTCCCACATCCAGGGGGTTGGTTGGGAGGTTGGCTCTCTACCCACTTTGTTAGGTTTTGGAGAGATATCTACCAGATGGCAAATCGGGAGGTTCTACTAGCCCTTCACAAATAAAAGAGTGGCTCCAATCAAGTACTATAGTTGCCAAGTATTATAGTGACTCCAATCAAGTACTATGGTTGCCAAGAAGTCACAATGTTTCATAGCCTACATAGAAAAGAATGGTAGATATGTTCTAATATAAGCTAACATGGACTAGACACCCTCAAGTAGTAGACACTAGGCAAAGCATAGGTTCACATATACTTTCTATCAGATAGTTAGTGGCCAAGGAGAGGGTCTTGCTTCATTTGTATTCTCGCACATGATGGCCTAGCAATCGAGAGTTGGTCGGTCTAGATATAGTAGGATGGAGTCTGTATTCATTGTCCATCATCATACTTGGAGACTCCAAAGCATTGTCTTTGGTTATGCGAGAGGCAGTCTAGCTGGTGCGGAGAGAAGTCTATTGTCTTCTCCATCAAGTTACTCCTAGCTTGGGGTGATTTCATGGGAGGCCGTCTGTTGTTGGAAGTCTGTTAGCTACGTCCACCATCTACTATATGAGGGAGAGATACATGACATGATTTTCATCATCAACAAGAAAATCTTGGATGCCTTGCCCAACCACCAGGTAACTGTGTTTGATTTAGGATTGCAAAAATGCACACACACAGCTTAGAGAGAAGAATAAACTTGAGAGAGCACAACAAAAAGTGTGTTGAGATGTAATCAATAGATAACATTTATAAGACTAAGTATGTCGTAAAATTGAATAGGCATATATATAAGGCCAAGGGAAAAAATCTCCAAGAGAAGTGAAAATGTGTCTAACGATTTGATAATGCATCTCAATGTGCTAAGTACATGCATGGACTAGCTTCCATGAAACTGTTCATGCGCCCTCATTGTCATAGTGAAGATGGTGTGGCAACAGATGACTCTTTAATATCCAAATCGGCTAAAAGATGCATGAACCAAACTTCCTCAACCATAGCTCTAAAAGCTGCCATATATTCAGCTTCAGAACTAGACGTAGCTACAATAGATTTGCCACCTTAGTTAGTTGAGTTTGGTTTGAGACCCATATATAGGGTTCTTCTATTTCTTTGTATGAGAGTTCTTTTTGGCTTCCACAACTAAGAAGAGAAAAACAGTTTTCAGCCTCCACCCTTGTGTGTCTTCCCCCATTGTGCAAGCAAGAAAGCTACAAGTGAGACTCCTTCCTTCTCTCCCACAATCTTGACATGGTATCAGAGCCTTGTTCGTGGTAAGAAGCTCAAGAAAGCAAGCCAAGCTCGCGGTGTTCTGGTAAGAGGAGCAGTGTTGCTTTCATTTTTCTGTTTTGGGAGCAGATCTCTGCAGGTAGCACAGCCGAAAAGTGCAGGAGTGCATTGTCTCAGGTCGAGACGCCCTTCGTGGTGAAGCAAGAGGGTAGTATATGCTGCGGGAAGGGGCTTTAGCCCTCGGTGACCCTGTTTTTTTGATTTGAGGCCATTTCGGGGCCTGTTTTGGAGGCGGAAGTTTTCTGCACGCACTCAGAAAAAGGCCCAGTTTTATGCTGTGCAGCCACTGCTCTACAGGTCGGTGAAAAGTTTCTGTGGAAATTGCATCGTATGCTTGTGCGCAGAGACATTGGGAGTTACAGAATCATCCCTGTTGCCTGTTGATGCAAAATCGTCACTAGGAAGTGACTGTGTGGTCAAATACCACTTTCGCCAGTTTTGCAGATTTGCCCTTGTGAGGGTGAAGCTGTGTTTTTTGCAGTGACAGAATTTTTTGCAGTATTCTGTAATGGCGTCTGATTCTCTTTCACAGATTGTAACTGAAAAGCTTGACAAGAACAACTTCCAGGCATGGAAGTTTAGAATGACGAATTTCCTTATGGGAAAAGGATATTGGGAATTTGTTGCAGGAAATGAAGAAGAACCAGTTCTTCCTAATGTTCCCAATCAACAGCAAATGCAGGCATTCAAAGCATGGCATGAGAGAGCTAGGAAAGTTATGTACTGGCTGTCTATCAGTATTTCAGACTCTATGATTGTGCATATTCAGGATGCAAGTACGCCAAAGGAGGCATGGGATACTCTGTCAAAAATGTATAGCACAAATACGCAAGCCAGGAAAATGCAGCTCAAGCAAGAGTTGCATAACGTGCAAAGAGAAAGTATGAGCATCAATGACTACCACATGAAGGTGAAGAAGATTGCAGATGCACTTGCTTCCATTGGGTCGCCAGTGGAAGATGATGATTTAGTTTCTGTGACCTTGAATGGTCTAGGAAAGGATTATGCACAGTTTCGGACATCCATTTCCGTCCGTGAAAGATTTCCTGATTTTGAGGAGTTGATTGCTCTTCTAATTTCTGAGGAGCAGAGAAATGGTGGTGCATCTTCTTCAGGAGGAACTTCAAAAGAAGCTGTCTTCTACTCAAATGCTGGAAGAGGTCGAGGCAGAGGTAGAGGAGGCCGATTTGGAGGCCGCGGTAGAAATCAGAATATGCAGCAAACTCAAGAAAACCAGTCCTATGGAGGAGGACGTGGTAACTCTAGAGGCAGGGGGAGCCAAAGAGGTCGTGGTGGATGGCAAAGAGGTCAAAATGCAAACAGTAATGTTGAATGCTACTATTGTGGTAAAATGGGTCATATGGCTAAAGACTGCTATAAAAAGCAGAATGACATCATGAATGGAAAACTGCAACAAAGAAATTATGCATCTTCTAGTAGACAGGGTGATGACAGAAATGAGCATTTGTTTATGGTGCAGCACATGAACAATTCTGTGACAAATGCAGAAGAAAGCAACGATGTGTGGTATGTTGACTCAGGTGCATCAAACCACATGATAGGTCATGCAGAATAGATGGAGGATGCAAGGAAAATGGAAAAACCAGGATTTGTGGAGACTGGTGATGATACTACACATCCGATTGTGCAGATTGGAAAAATTCCTTTGTCTATGCAGGATGGGAAAAAGAAATACCTATCCGATGTATTTCATGTCCCCAATATCACCAAGAATCTGGTTTCTGTTGGTCAAATGGTTGAGCAGGGCTTGCAGGTCAGATTTAATCCTCATGGATGCTTTGTTGAGGATATGAAAAATAAAGGTCGCTTGATAGCAAAAGGAAAGAAGAAGGGCAGAATGTTTACATTGGATGCAAACATGTCTGAATTGAGTGCAGCAATGTTTGCACATGGGACCGGTGTAGTTGCAGATATTGATATCTGGCATAAACGCATTGGTCATGTTAATGTACAGCGACTTAAATCAATGCAGGCCCAAAATATTGTTGCAGGATTGCCTAAATTCAAGGTTGCAGAAATGCATAAGGTATGTGAAGCCTGTCAGTTTGGAAAACAGGCAAGGAAACCATTTCCTAGACATATTCAAGAGAGTAAGAAGCCATTGGAATTAATCCACTCTGATGTGTGGACTACTAAAGCTGCATCTCTTGGAGGCTGTCATTATTTTGTCAGTTTTATTGATGACTATAGCAGAAAAGTTTGGGTGTATTTTATGAAAAAGAAAAGTGAAGTTTTTGGTCATTTCAAAACTCTTAAAGCTATGGTTGAAAAAGAAACAGGTCTGCAAGTAAAATGCCTAAGGTCAGATGGAGGGGGAGAGTACCTCTCAAATGAGTTTGCAAGGTTCCTGCAGGAGCATGGCATAAAGCAGCAATATTCATGCAGTCATACCCCACAGCAAAATGGAATTGCAGAAAGAAAAAACAGGCATATTGGAGAGGTATCTCGTGCCATGCTTAATGAAAAAGACCTGCCAGATTTTTATTGGGCTGAAGCAGTTGCTACAGCAGTCTACATAATGAACAGGACTCCGACTGCAGCAATACATGGAATGACTCCAGAGGAGAGGTATACTGGTAGGAAACCAGATATTTCTCATTTGATAATTTTTTGTTGCATTGCCTATGTACATGTGCCAGATGAGTTGAGATCCAAGTTGGATCCAAAAGCTGAGAAGTGCATCTTTATTGGTTACTCTCTGCAGCAAAAAGGGTATAGATGCTATAACCCTTCTACTCGTAAGTTTACAGTGAGCAGAGATGTTGTTTTTTATGAGATGAGTAGCTGGTATAAACCAGTAAATGTGATTGATGATGTAGATGCACAAAATGGTAATGCTGCACAGAATTCACAGCAGCAGTCACAAAATATTAGTGGACCTGGAGCGTCCTCTAGCAGTGGTTCACATTCTTCGCCATGGACAGGCAGATTGAGATCAGGAGAATCTTCTCAAAGTAATGCAGATAGTGGTATGCAGGTATCACGAAAAGGAAAAGAGAAGGTTGATCAGCCCATGTTTGATGTGAATGCAGGTCACTCTTATGTGGATGGTGAATCCAGTGGCTCAGAACAGAGCATTGATGATGAGTTGGGTATTCCTTCTATTGTTACACCTGGAGTAAGGAAGA
The DNA here is from genome assembly GCF_053477565.2 of Lygodium microphyllum. Lineage (NCBI taxonomy): Eukaryota > Viridiplantae > Streptophyta > Polypodiopsida > Schizaeales > Lygodiaceae > Lygodium > Lygodium microphyllum. The sequence continues at coordinate 117,559,826 of NC_141148.1, read as the reverse complement.
CCAGGGATGTTTTGAGAGCACCTGGGAGTGAACCCACTTTGCGCAGGTCTACCAGAGTTAGGTATCCTGTGGATAGGCTGAAATATGATGGATTTACAGCCATTCACTATGCATATATGGTCAAAGTGATACAGGAACCAGAACCCACTTCTTTTGAGCAAGCCATGGGAAAAGAAAAATGGGAGAAAGCCATGGATGAAGAAATGGATGCCTTGGAAGCAAATGCTACATGGGAATTGGTACCTTTGCCTAAAGGTAAGAATGCAATTGGCTGTAAGTGGGTTTATAAGGTGAAGCACAATGCAGATGGTTCTGTGAATAGATACAAGGCAAGATTAGTAGTCAAGGGGTATGCACAAACATATGGCATTGACTATGAAGAAACATTCAGTCCGGTTGCAAGGATGGCAACCGTAAGAGCAGTCATTGCTATGGCTGCATCAAAGGGATGGTCTTTACATCAGATGGATGTAAAGAATGCCTTCTTGCATGGTGATTTGCAAGAAGAGGTCTATATGGAGCAGCCACCAGGTTATGTGCATGTTGTTCATCCTGAGTTTGTTTGCAGGTTGAAGAAAGCTTTGTATGGCTTGAAGCAAGCACCTAGAGCATGGTCTGACAAGATAGGACAGTATCTTGTCACTATTGGCTTTCAGATTTCCAAGGCAGATTTCTCACTTTATGTGAGAAAAACAGAGAAAGGTATTATGCTACTTGTCATTTATGTTGATGATTTGATTATGACAGGTGACAGTGATGAAGATATCCTTCATGTGAAAATGCTATTGAAGCAGAAGTTTGAGATGAAGGATTTGGGAGAGCTGCGTTATTTCTTGGGCATTGAGGTGATTAGAACACCAAGTGGGATACAGCTCTTGCAGAGGCAGTATGGATTGGACATGCTGTCCAAATATGGGATGACAGGCTGTAAGCCTATTTCAGTTCCTTTGGAGCAGAATGTGAAGCTGAGCACAGATGCAGGTGAGCTTCTAGAAGACCCTACTATGTACAGACGCATAGTAGGAAGTTTGATTTATATGACTATTACCAGGCCAGATTTGAGCTATGCTGTTGGATTGGTAAGTCAGTTTATGCAGGCTCCAAGGAAACCGCATTTGGATGCGGCTAGACGCATACTCAGGTATGTGAAGTCCACATTGCAGTATGGACTATTTTATGAGACTGGGGTTCAGATACAATTGCATGGATACACTGATGCTGATTGGGCTGGTAGCATTTCTGATAGACGATCTACCCGTGGATATGTGTTCTCTTTTGGGAGTGCTGCAGTCACTTGGAGCAGCAAGAAACAGCCTACAGATGCCTTGTCGAGCACAGAGGCTGAGTACAGGGGTGCAGCAATGGCTGCATGTGAGGTAGCTTGGTTGCATAAGCTACTTTATGATATGCATCAGTCTACAGATGGGCCAGTTGTCATTTATTGTGACAACATGAGTAGTATACACTTGGCAAATAACCCAGTCTATCATGCTAGAACAAAGCACATTGAGGTGCATTATCACTATGTGCGGGAGAGGGTTTTACTAGGTCTTATTGATCTAGTTTATGTCAGCACAGAGGATCAGGTAGCTGACATATTTACGAAGGCATTGGGCGCAGAGAAGCTGCGCAAGTTCAGAGACCTGCTTGGTGTGCAGGAATTGGGATTGAGCTCGAGGGGGAGTGTTGAGATATCGAGCTCCACTCGTGATACGCCAGGGTGACCGTTGTGTATTTATGTCACCGACTTGTCAGTTGCAGATGCGGTTGGTACACCGTCCATGAATAATAGCTACACGATAGCTATCCTTATCTACTCTAGTTCGTGGCTCAGTTAGTATGCCACCTTAGTTAGTTGAGTTTGGTTTGAGACCCATATATAGGGTTCTTCTATTTCTTTGTATGAGAGTTCTTTTTGGCTTCCACAACTAAGAAGAGAAAAATAGTTTTCAGCCTCCACCCTTGTGTGTCTTCCCCCATTGTGCAAGGAAGAAAGCTACAAGTGAGACTCCTTCCTTCTCTCCCACAATCTTGACAGAAGTCTCAACTTCAAACCTATCTCTATAGAAATAGCAATAGGCTTATAGTCTCCAAGGCCAAATCTATGCAATAATATCTAAACATACTCTATTTGCCACAAAACAATACCTCCATCACACCGCTTGAACTAAATGCCCAAATGATTATACAATAGTCCCAAATCTGACATGTCAAAAGTCGAATTCAATTTAGCCTTAAATTAACAATACATGTCTCATTAGGGCCAATGAGCAACATGTCATCGACATAAACCACAATTATCAAAGGCACATCACCTTCTTATCTAACATATAAGGTGCTCTCAATTGGACTAATTTGGAATCCATGTCCAATCAAGTATACATGTATCTTCTTATACCACTCCTAAGGTGATTGCTTTAGACCATGAAATACCATATTTGATATGCACACTTTTTTTTTCTTTTCTTTTTGGACAAAACCATGAGATCGAAAAACATATGCTTTCTCATACAAATAACTATTTAAAAATGCAATTTTAATACTTGATCAATGTATATTCCAATCATTATGAGTTGCTAATGCATAAATGCTATGTATAGTTATTTTACAACAAGTGGGAATAAAGGTTGCATCAAAGTCAATGCCTTGCTAAGCATATCCCTTTGTCACAAGTGTAGCCTTATAGCTAGCAATACTACCATCTAGCTTATGCCTCAACTTGTAACCCACTTAGCACTAATGGTTTTTTTGCTAGGAGGTAAATCATATACGAATCAAATACCAACTTTTACAATAGCTTCATATTCAAACTACATTAACAACCATCCAATTTTTAGAATTTTTTTATCTCATAAAAAATGCTCATCCGCACCACACAAACTAGAAACAACAAATGCATAACAATCTAATGTATAAGAGACACTATGAAAGCAAGAACAAGTGTGACTAGACAAAGATGTATCTAATTTACTATCATACAATGTTTACACTAGCCATGTTGGTATAGTCCTGGACTTCTCAATCTCTAGTCTCTCATCAAGAAGTACATCATCCACATCTGCATCATCAGAGATAGGATGATTTGTGGATTTATGAGAAACCTTTGTAGGTTAAAAATTTGCCTCATTTGGTGCTACATGTGACTACACACCACTGAAAAGATGCAACAAAATGTCATAAATATCCTATGAGCATATGTCTATCTCTTTGGTACATAAAAATAAAGGATAAACAACATTTCCATAAAGACAACATCACCACAATATGATTAGTTTATGGATAATATAAATTATAACATCTTCTTTCAATACTATAATTAACAAAAATGTATCTCATAGGCTTAGCATAATGTCTTGCATTATTGCAATGTTATTAAAGCAAAAACCAAACAACCAAAAACCTTAGCAATAGATGGCTTTTTACCATGCCAAGCCTCACATAGAGCAATAGATTGCAATGTCTTAGTGGGATACGTATTAAGTACATAAGTCACACATAAAGTAGCCTCAAGCAAGAAACTATAGTAAAGCTTGACTTTGAATCATGCATCGTGTCATCTTCATAAGGGATTTGTTCTCTCTTTCAAGTACACCATTTTGCTATGATGTATGATATTGTACATTGGTATTTTATCCTACGTTCAATTAAATATGCAGTAAATTCCTTAGAAATATACTCCTCTCAATCAGAATGTGGAGTACCCACTTTACATATATTGATAAATTTTTAGCTATGCTTACAAACTAGTTGAAGCACAAAAACACTTTGTACTTAGCTTTCAAATTATATATATGTACATAAGGAATTTGTTCTCTCTTTCAAATAGACCATTTTGCTATGATGAATGATATTGTGCATTGGTATTTTATCCCACATTCAATTAAATATGCATTAAACTCCTTAGAAATATACTCCTCTCAATCAGAACGTGGAGTACCCACTTTACACCTTGATAAAATTTTCATTATACTTACAGACTAGTTGAAGCACAAAAACACTTTGTACTTAGCTTTCAAATCATATACATGTACATACCTAGAGTAATTATCAATGAAAGTCACAAAGTATAGAAAGTTGTCAAAAGATAATGTTGTGCATTGGACAATGAAAGTCACAAAGTTTAGAAAGTTGTCAAAAGATAACGTTGTGCATTGGACCACAAACATCATTATGTACAAGCTGCAATTTGCAAACAGCTCTCACTAAACCCTCTTTGGGAAAGGAAGCATATTGCACCCAAAATGCAACCCTTATAAATGTGTTTTGTAGGTATCTCAATAGTAGGCAATGAAGCAATAAAAATATCATATCGAATTTTTACAAGCACAACAAACTAGCAAAATTCAAATGACCAAAACATGGATATTTAAAGTTTTACATCTGAAATGGTTTGTAAATATGCAATTACACATACCATACTTCTCACGCATTTACCATAGTTGTTGAGCTTATATAGTTCACTACATAGTAAACTAGATGCAATAATTGTATCACCATAAGAGAGATCATAAGATATATATCTGTCATTAACAACCTTCACGATTAAGCCAATCTTGATAAGTGCAAAACTAACATTAAATTCTTCTTGATCTCAAGTACATACAAAGCATATGTAGGTGTAAAAGTATTGTTATTAACAACAATTACCAGAATTTTGCCAACTCCTTTAACAGGATTAGCAAAGTTATTGACAAATGTGATTGTACTTTCCTTGGGAGTAAGCTTGAGAGAAGTGAATAAACTATATAGAAAAATAATATACTTAATGGCACCACTACTAAAGCACCATGCATCTAAATACACAATAAACATGTAAAAATCACGTAAAGAAGAATCATAACTACATTGAATACTAAATGCCTATTCTATATCATACACAACATTTGCATATTCTAATTGAAGAGGAGAGACATTTACAATAACCATACTACCCTCCTTTTAGTCCTTAATGACATGATCTTCTGCCTTACAATACTTGCAATAGATTTAATTTGCGTTTCCTCTCATCCTTATCACAATTCTTTGTCAAAATAGCATTTATAGATTTCTACTTATTAGCAAAAAATGTAGCTTTTCCTCTACTTTTCCGACTTGTCACAAAAGCTGAATCTACAACATATATATAATGGACCTATTTTGTCAAGATTATTCTTTTTTTACAAAAAACATGAACTTACCAAATGACAAAGCATTCAAATTTTCTTTCATCACCAAACAAAGAGTAGATACAAAAAGTTGATACCAAATGACAAAAGTACAAAATAGCTTACAACACTGACAATAACGTAAGTCAAGGCAGAAAAGAGCCCAAACCAAAAATCTCATCCCAATCAAGAAAAATCACACATTAAGGGTGTTGATAACTCTACCCAAGAGATTGAAGCTCACTCTAACACCAATTTTTGGATTTAGGTTTGCAAGAATATACATACACAACTTGGAGAAGGTTGAGAGAGGACAATACAAAGTGCATTGAGAAATATCAATAAAGAAGATTTGCAAGCTAGTATGCCCTAAATTTGAATAGATATATATACAAGGCCGAGCAAAAAAAACCTCTTAAAGGAGAAAAGGGGGTTCTAGCAACTTTAAGTATATTAACACATCACTTTCGAAATTTGATAACATATTGGTGCTAATAGCATTGTGATCAAAGGTTTGGGAGATCATTGGGAGCTTCACAAGGTGGCACATCTACAAGGCATAATACCAGTAGATCTTCAATGTGGCGAGACCATCTTAGTCTACACAACCTTGGCGAGCTTAGGACATCCATTATTCATTCACGTTGCAACCATTGGGATTAGCTACAAGGCAACTTCCAAGCGCATTAGGAGCTTCAGCATTAATTTATACTCACCTAGGGTGCCCATTGCTTGTTTTTCACGATGTAGGCGAGCGACCCTAAGTGGCAACACATCCCCCATTATGGCCTCTCTACCCCATCCACCCTAGACCACCTTGAGAGGCTTGTGTATTTTGAAATTAAAAGTGACTTTACAGAACCCAATGTACTCGGATTTAACAAAGTTTTGAATGAAAAGAGACTTGTATATTTTAAAATAAAAAGTGACCTTATGGGACCCAATGTACTCGGATTTAAATTTTTTTTTGAATAAAAGTCATTCCTCCTTTGGCATCTACATTTAGGAGATTGCACCTTGAGGCTTGGGTTGTCCACCTCTTTGAAGCAACAGCTGGCAGTCGCAATCAAATTTTGAGGCTTTTGTTTAAAATCTCGAAACATAAAGTTAGAACTTTCATTGATTTCCATTACTATTTGCCTGACCTGTCCTCTGTATGCATACATTTTGAAAACAGTACGTGTTGGTTTCTTACATTTTTCTAGATAACAATCAACATGTTATTAAACCTCCGGGAGGGAAGAAGTTATTCCCTTAATCACAGCAGACAGCTGCATCAAAGCAGCAGTGTGTTCAAGGAAGGAAAGATGAGGAAGGCTTTTCTTAAATTTTCTGGACTGAAATGCACAGCTCAAGACCAGAAGAATTTTACCACAAGAATAGGATAACATTGCAGAGCAAATACAGATTAGATAACAGTTATATCCAGTCTCAGGTCTACCATGAAAATATCTGAATGGATATCACTAAAAAGTGATTGGATTTGAATTTAGTCAGACTTCAGACACACAAATCCTATTTTTTATGCTGCTCTTGTAGAACCAGAGCCTTTAAGCAATCTTATGCCATCACAGTCTCAATCCAGCTTGGCCAATCAAGCCAGACTTCACATCATCAAAGACCGCATCACAAGTTTTAAGGTCTTGAAAAAAACTCTCTCTTATTCCACCAGTCTAAAACCCTAGAGGCGATTATGGACCACTTTGACCTTTTCTGTTTTTTAATTGCCTCAGTATCAAGAGTCTTGTAAGCCGCACCGAGTATGTACATGGCGGGGTGAAGCCTGTCACAAAATGTAGAAGTGTCAGAAATTAATGCCATTTCGTGATGCATCAATTGCATTCATTCATGCCCTCTAACAGAATAAAGTTCTCATCAGACCTACAACAAGTGCTTAAGTAACCTGCACACTAATGCCTATCCTCTTATACTTCCAAGGATTGCAAATGAAGCATATTCAGACTGCATGGCTTCCTAGGGGCACAGATGCAGTATAGTCATGTCTCATGGAATATATACTTACAAACCAAAATGCCTGCCTGCCCAGTCAGCTGATGCTCCTGGATGTACTGAGAACTTGTGCCATAGTGTTTCAATGTACCAGCCTCCAACATTGTGATTATCACAACGTGGCTTGAAAAGCCAGAACCTGATTCCAATTTTGTCACAAGCCACTGATTAAGAAGATAACGGAAAAGTTCCTAGAAAAAAGTTTGATCAATATACCTACTTGCTTGATGGAAGTCGTGCACGAGTAGACCTGCACTCGCATCTCATCTTTTGACCATCCACTTTAAACCAGTGCATATGTTTTACCTATATATGGACCCAAACTTTACAATTTTTAATCAGAGGCTAGCTCTAGTTCTATATTGGAAATATTTCACCAAGAAAAAAGCCTTCTGAATTAGGAATAGTTCCTACCATTGGTGTCCTGAATTGCCAAACTACGTGTGTGTGATCACCACTGGGAGAGTAAACCAAGCTCTTGCCACCAAAATCAATGGTGTTGAGGCCAATTATAGTTCCTAAAAGCTCGTCTTGACAATTTTGACCTGAATCAAAATTTCCACTGCATGTATGGTATCTTGAAACCCAATTGCGACAAAGATGCACTGTAATCTTGTCAGTTTTCCCAAATTGCAATAGAGATGCTTCACTTGGCTTGAATTGTGTCCGAGTGGCTCTTGCAACCAGGTTACCAAGCAAGTAGAGCTCCAAATCCACAAAAGCCATTTCATTAGAGTCATGTGAACATGGAAACGTGGTCTTTGTGTGATTTTCAAATGTCGATGAATTTACAGTTTTGCTAGCATCTGTATGAGGCAATGAATAGTTACTGTGGCAGGTCATGCCAAAATCTTGTGTTTGTGGGATGAATTTTCTGTTGTACTCTCTTAAAAACTCTGGGCCATCCATCTGTCGCACTGCACCAATCATAGTGCGACCAGAGACCAACTGCAGTATATCTTTCTCTGTCATTTCACCCCTTTCTTCTGCCTCAAAGCAATTAGGAAGCGCATGCATCTCACCAAGGTATGGACCAAAGTAAGCCCTCCTCAGAGCTTCTTGCAAACTCCCTTTGAATTCTTCTTTCCAGCCCTGGCCAATTCCTATTTCATGCTGATGAACCATAGTGCTAACCATGTTCCTATACCACCTTAACCATTCAACAACATCCTCATCTTGAGTTTCCAGGCTCTGATCAAATATAGGACTACCCTTCTTTTCAGAACCCTGTGGTCGTGGCTGGGACTCCAATAAATCCTGGAGATATGCATCATACTGGGCTCGCTTTGTTGGATTTGAGAGAATCTGCATGTGTGAATGGCCCGGAAATCACAACCACACAAACCTTTCCTGTAGTTTGAGAAATAAAAGAACATCAAGAAAACACGAAGCAACTACTAGTAAATGCATGCCACTCTGCAATTATCCACCACTGAATGGAACATCAAGATGTTTGCATGGGTCAAAATATGAACTCGCACTCTATACAACTTTACCACTCAACCAGAATTCTAGTTAGACTCTGTGTGTAATTGCCACACGTTTCAACACTTGATGCTAGTTGCTGCTTACGGTACTCCTACTTTCATTTCATATTTGTTCCTATTCAAATTGTCTTTGTCCACAAAGCAATGGTTAGCAGATCTGTCTATAAATGTCTATAAATGCCCCATACAACATAGCATGCTTTAGGATTATAATATCTGCTTATTTCTGAGACTTAAAACTTCAAGAAAATAGAAAGAGCATACACTTTGAACTGAATATGCAAAATCATAGCCATGGACACATGAAAGAGATTGAAACAAGTTGAGAGCTGAAGATATGCAAACCGCTCCCCCCCAAGGAATGTATTTCTGCTCAACCCAAGTCCCTTTTAGGGATGAGCCCAAAAACGATCAACCTTAGAGTCAAAAGTATTTCTCACTCTCACAAGATCATGCAAAGGATGTACGCATGCACACAAGCATCATATGGATATATTTATTATACAATTTTTAAAAACTGATTTCTTTCTTCAAGGTTGAACTCTCTCTCCAAGAAAGGGGACTCATCCCTAATGGAGGTGTCACAACAACCTTGCAACATCATCAAACTTGTGCACTACGTCTCACAAGAAAGAATCAAGTATACCTTCTTCATGCAGCTTTTGTGTAAAGACTTGTCAACGTAGCTCTTCAGACTTCTTGGATCTATGAACCAAGATCGGCTACAGCTCCTCATCTATGATGGAATAGTGATGTATGTCCCAACATAATCAAAAGGATCTTTGGCTGTGTTAGAACCTTGCGGAGTTGGTAGTGGATGCCATTCCTGCTCAGTTCTCAGCATAGGCTCCTTTGGGGATTGAGTAGGTGTAGAAGTGTTCAAAGTCATCTGTCCTACTATAGTACCTAGCTTCTAAGAAGAGCTTTTAAATCAAGGTCTAGGTTTCTCTAGAGAGTGCCTAGCTATGATACCATGTAAAAACATGCCCTAACACAAAAACTCAAATACAATTGTACGACAAAGCACAAACTAATACTAGAAGACAGTTAGGGTTACAATAACTTAGAGACAATGAACATAGTGAATGATGGAACGTATGATATATGAATAGAACACAATGCTCAAGGCAACAAACACACCAAGCAGTGAATGAATACTAACCCCCGAACTCCAGTGTCTCAAGGATCAAGGCAAAGAATATGAGCTGGAGAGTATATCGTACTTTGACAGATCCCAAAACACAACAAGGCAGCCTCCGAAGATGTTTGGCGGTAGCTGACAAACAAGCAAAAGACAAAACAGAAAAAAGCAAATGCGAGCCTGAAGGACGATGTGGCAGCCTGGCAGAGTTCAAAAACTGCAAAACACAAATTTTGGGGCTATCTAGAGTTGGGCAACAGCAAATCTAGTCAAAACGGCAACAAGAAAGTGTGAACACAACCAGGAAACAAGTCGTCAAGTGCTAATGTCAGCCCAACTGAGCTGAAAGTGCAGCCTGATCAGCACCAAAATGGTAGACAGCAACTGGAAAGTGATGGCAGTAATAGTCGCCTGATGGACAATAGTGTAATCAGGGCTGAAAACAATCACCAATAGCAAGAGATGGCTGGAGAGCATGCACCAATGGTGCACAATAGTCTAGGATAGCTCTGGCTGAGATATCCTCCACATACAGGGTGTGGAGCTTTGGCACCTGCAAGTTGCAAAAACAAGATTGAGTTGAATGGAGAGCAGCCTATCTGTTTATAGAAAGTTTGGTGCCTCCCAAAATAGGGTTTGCATGTAGGACACAAAAACTCTCTAGGATTGCGTTTTGTTTTAACAAAAGATTTAAATTCATTAATTAATTCTTGATCAAATGATTGCCCTTCAGGAGAAGCTACTCAATGAAGGTATGCATGAATTTCTCTCTTCAGATGTTGCACATAAATCTGATGATATTGCAGGGCCGTCAAGGCTTCCCTCAGGGATGGACCCCCCTGTTGGAGTGTAAACGCCCCGAACAACGTAGTATGCTTAAGAATTATGATATTCGCTTGTTTTCGAGATTTAATATAAAAGAGAATGAACACTTAAAGCTGAAAATGAAAATAAACTCACAAAATTACAGCCATGAAAATGTAAAAGTAATGGAGACAAGATTGAGGGTTGAAGATGGGCAGAACCCCCCCTCCCCCCGAAGGAATGTATTTCTGCTCAACCCAAGTCCCTTAGGGAAGAGCTCAATTACAATCAACCTAAGAGTGAGGAGAAGTAATTCTCATTCTCACAAGATCATGCAAAGATGTACAAACACACGTGCATTATCTATTATGCAATGATAAGAACTGATTTGTGGGAAGAATACAAGATTTGATATTGAATTTAATTGCAGATATTGATTGGGTGCTCACTTATAGTCAAAAGTCAGTTTTGTTGAACATGGAATTTGAGAAGGCATATGACAGAGTGTCATGGGAATTCATCATTATTATTATGGAAGCTTTAGATTGTTTCAAACCTAAATTTGTCAAAATGGTGAAGATTTTTTTTTACCAATGTTTGAAGAACGAATTTATCTTAAGGGCTCTTTATCCAATTCTTTGCTCTTAGACGCTTTCTTAAGTAGGGTTGTTCAATGGCTCCATTACTTTTTGTCATTGTCAGATGTCTATTGCTCAGAAGGCTTGACTGACTGGTTCAAAAAGGCACATTGAATAGCTTGGAATTTCTTGGGGGTAAGAAACTCACAGCTCGGCTTTTGATGATAACTTAAATTTAGTTAAGGCCTCGTGGGATCATGAGGATAAACTCTTTGAAAAATACCAACTCTTCATGTGACAGAGCTCTTAGGTTTACGAGATCCTTTATATTGGCCATGATCATTAGATCGGGCCAGTTTCTGGCTATTTGTGGGTGTTGTACATGAGTTTACAGCAAAGAAAAATAATGTTGAATGAAGAAAAACGAGCTCTTATTTATAGGAGAGGGAAGAGCTAGTACAAAAGGGGAAAGTGGAGTAGCACAAGACAAGTGTCCAGCCACATGTCATGAGATGTGACAAGTGGTGGGACACTTGGAAACTTGTGTGACAAGTGTCTTGACACTTGTCTCTTCTCTATGGCCTTCCTTTTTGGGCTGAATACTGTCAAGAATAGAAACAACCAAATTTAGTAAGCACAGTCAGAGTACAGAATTTACTATATTTAGAATGACATCCCTATTTTTTAGGACTAGCATTTTTAGGCTAATTCGAGGCTCCTAAAATTTAGGGACCCCCCCAATATGGGTGTCATATGAAAGCTTTTTCCGTGTACATCGCAAAAACGGTATCAAAATCTTCATGTGACTTTCCTATGCAAAGAAATGTGCATTTCAAGCTTTCAGCCCATACATACACATTGTACAAGCATTTCATGATCATGCCATCTTGTTGATTGTAACTGTCTGTTCTGGCGGATCTAGCCCACAATTCAAGGCATCAATCCTTTCTGTATGCGAGTCTAACCCTGATATTCGTGAGTTCTGGTCACAGGCACCCAATTGGGCCATATAGGTGGAAGTGTGAACTATCTTTTCTCTAACCCACCGCGTGAGTCCACCATAACATGTGACCACTCATCAGTGGCTAGCTCCAATGCACTTTTCTTTATATCTAATTAGTGCAAAGGAAACAAATTTAATAAATCATTATATAGACAAATTAATGAAAAAGGATACAAATTCTGTTTCTATAGAGTTGTGACATGGAGAAAGAGATCCGAAGTATGTTCCATACTTTCATCCTCTTCTGTCCACTCCGGTGCAATGTACTTTAGATTCATCTTTTGTTCCTTCGTTTTTTACCTCTTCTGCTTTGCAATATACTGGTAGAAATCATGAGGAAGATAGAGTACAATAAGTTGACTACGGAAAAGGTTCTTTTGAGGACCAATTCTTGTATATTTACACACGTCATGGGGATTATAAGAAAAAGTCAAGTACCTCTTTTTCTAACCTTTCTTCTTTATAGTTTACTTCTCAAAATCAAAATGAATTTGGTGTTCCTATTTCTACATTGCATGGTGCATCATCATCATCATCATTTCATTTTCAATCATTAAATGGTAAAAATGAACAAAATGCATCTGCACCTTTCACACCACAAATTCAAAACCCACCCATCCCACCACATTCTTCCGTTGCTTCTCCACTTTCTTTTACACCATTTACATTCCCCTATCAAACACCTCATATTGCATATCACACCACACCAAGGGGTTATGGAAACATAGACACCGCCTTTAGGACCTCATCCTTTCCTCAGTCAAGTGGTGTTCCACCTGCTTCTCACATACTTTCGAGATCATTGCAGCCTGGGTATCTACCCTAGTCTCTCCCAAGTGTGGATCAATTGGTACCACTGCTTGCCTCTATAGCATTATCTAGTGGACCTCCTAGTCATGTTGCTATGCCCCAGCCAAGCTTTGGACAGGGCTTTCGTGTCCCAATGCCTCCACCTTCATTGGCACCTTATGGAAACATTCATGTTCCAGTACCTCTGTATCAATTGGCACTCGCTAGACACTCCCAGCCTATTTCTGCCTACCCATCCTTTCCCCCTCATTCTTCCTATCAGACATACCCACCACTTACCCTCCACTTCCATCCTATCCGACTTTCCCGACACCTTATGCTTCCACCTCATCTTCTGTCAAGCATACTTTCAATGATAAGACTCGTTTTAACGGGTCAAACTTTACCACTTGGTCGAACTTGATGAGACATGTCCTTGACTCCTAGAACCTATGGCATCTCATGCAGGGGTTGGAACCCCAACCCGATTCCACAGTTGTTCCATACGAGATTGTACGCTCATGGAAGGCTTCAACTCTTTAGAATCACTGACCGGGATAACTTGAAAGTCAAGTTGGCTGAGTATCGACGACTTCTTGTTGAATTCTCTACTACAAGGACTCCCAAGTCCTCTGACAATCAAGTCACATTGTTTTTTAACAAACATCCCAAGAAATACTTCAATTTTGTGGAGTGCCAGCTGTTGCATTACACGCAGTTGTTCGATCAATTTCATATTAACTCTTCCTCAGAGGGGGCTCTTCTTGCACATTCTCACAAGGGTCAACAAGGGAATGGCAAACAAAATCAAACCTCCACTCAAAATCAAAAACAAAATCAATCTGGGGAATCACAAGGAAACCCCCTGTCACAACTCAAACAAGGGTGGCAAAATGTACCTAAAAAGAATAGGTATTGTCAACATTGTCAAAAGGCTGGTCCTTTTGACCATGAGTGTCGCTCAAAGGCCAGAGGTATAGCACCCAGATCTAAGTCTTAGAACCCCGCCCCTCAATCGAGTGACCCCTAGCAGGGGAGGCAAGGTGATGGCAAGGGGCAGTTTAAAGGTCAAACTCATACTGCCACCGCTCAACCATCTCAGTCGACAACATTCTCAACTCCGGAGGGATTGTCTAACCAATTTGTAGAGGCCACATCGTCTCCATAGAGACATCAAATGCGAGTCTCATCCACATCTGTGAGTTGCCTCCCGACGAGGTTACCACAGAGGCCCACTCGTGCACTTCAGCTCCTGTTTGGATCGTGGACAATGGACCTACCTATCACATGATTCCTATAGAGGACATTTTCCATACCTGAGCCATTGCAACCGGGCGGATCCGCGTAGGAAACAACTCCTCGGTCAAGATTCAAGCTCAAGGTAGCGTCCGTTTTGCCACTGACAAGGGTCCGGATCTGGCTTCGTTGGACAATGTATACCATGTTCCCCAGCTTGGAGTGAACTTGTTATCTGTTCAGCAGCTTTGCCGGTTGGGGCGAGTAGTTTTCTTTACAATGACCACAGTCGAGCTCCTTGACTCTCAAACTGGTTTAGTTATTGCTCGCGGTGAGGCACAGCCTAATGGCCTTTACCACATGACACTTTCTGACCGAGCCAATAGCTTCCAGGCATTAGCCACATCTCGGGAGCCTACAAACAATGAGCTTTTTTGGCACTTTCGCTTAGGGCATCTTGGTTATGACTCTCTTTATGAGTTATCCCGCCGTCAACTAGTTGAGGGCCTTCCGCGTCTAAAACTAGCTCGCGATGTCTATAAAGATTGTCAGCTCGGAAAGCAACACCATACCTCGTTCCTTGAGCAGTTCACACATCGTGCTGAGGAGCCTCTTAGATTGATTCATGTTGATCTTTGTGGACCAATATCCACTGCCGCCTTAAATGGCACACTGTACTTCTTGGATAGTGGATGATCATTCTAGTATATGTGGGTGTACTTCCTCAAGCATAAGTCAGATGCTTTCACGTATTTTTCTGCTTGGGTGTTGCACCAGACTGGTCGTCATTTTGGTTGCATGAGGAGTGATAGCGGTGGTGAGTTTATCTCCCACGAGTTTTCCAAGTTTCTACTAAAGAATGGCATCTCTCGCCAGCTCACCTCTACTGACTCCCCCTCTCAGAATGGAGTCGTAGAGCGTAGGAACTGGACAGTCATGGAAAAGGCATGCTCTATGTTGTTCGCAGCAGAGCTTCCTGAGCACCTTTCGGTTGAGGCTATTAACACTTTGGTGTACATCCTCATCTGCGGCTCGACTGCGGCTCTTCTTCAAAAGACCACGTATGAGGCATTTTTTGGCTCTCGGCCTATCATTTCCCACTTCAAAGTCTTCAGATGGCGTACCTACACACACACGCCTAATGATAAAATAGGAAAGCTCACTCCACGAGCTGATCTTCTTATTTTTATCGGATATTCCTCTGAAGCGAAAGCCTATCATTTGTTCGATCCTCGGACAAATAAGGTGATCGTTAGGAGGGACGTCGTTTTTTACGAGAGGGATATCGTGCAATCCTTTGCACATGATACCGATCCAATTCATCCTTCCACATCATCGGAGATCGTGCCTCCTAAACTTGGTCTACTTCTCGCTCCTAACATTCCTACAAATTCATCATCTCCAAGGCCCCCTCCGTGAGACCCGTTACCTTGCTGATACCAGCAGACCATGCGGGATTCGAGGATCCTACCACTGAATTCCACTCCCGCGAGACCTAGAAGATCTGCCCGGTTTGCTCCTCAAGCTTCATTTGCATCACTGTTTATAGCCGATTATATAGCGCATTCTGAGCCGGATACATGGCAGAAGGCTCTTCAGCACCCTCAATGACGAGAGGCCATCGAGAAGGAGCTAGAGAGTATTGACCATAATAAGACTTGGACATTGGTGGATCGTCCAAGCCACAAGAAAGTCATCGGGACAAAGTGGATTTTCAGGACCAAGCTAAAAGCTGATGGGACCTTAGATAAGTACAAGGCTCGCCTTGTGCAAGGGTTTTAAGAGAAGTATGACATTGATTATGAAGAGACCTTTGCTCCTACTGCACGGTTGATATCTTTCAGGTTGCTTCTCGCGCTAGCCTCTCAGCACGGTTGGCCGATATATTAGATGGATGTCAAGAGTGCCTTCCTGAATGGTTATTTGAAGGAGGAAGTCTATGTGGAGCAGCCACCGGGCATTCCTTCAAGGAACCCAAGGGATAAGGTATTCTGCTTGCAGAAAGCTCTTTACGGGTTGAAGCAAGCATCGTGATCTCGGTTCCATAGGATGGATGAGTTATTACAGACTCATGGATACCATTCTGCCCCTTATGACCCGAACTTATATGTTCAATCTACTGCGGAGGGGATCAGCTATATCCTGCTATACGTTGACGACTTACTCATCACCGGCTCAAATTCTGTTGCCCTAACAGACATCAAGGCAAAGCTTAGTGCTACTTTTAAGATGACAGACCTTGGTTTGTTGTCTTATTTTTTGGGGATGGAGCTAGTTCATTTCTGAGGAATGCATTTCTGTGTCACAACAGAAGTATGCACTTCATGCTAGTGGAACATCACACTTCGGATCAGACACGGCCAGTGGCCACGCCTCTTGATCCTATTGTCCACTTGTTGAAGGATACCCTAGGACAGCCCTTCGATGCACATACCTATCGCTCTATTGTAGGAAAACTTCTTTGGTTAATTCACACTAGGCCAGATTTAGCTAGCTTACTCAATATTTCACAGCACCTAGGATGTCACATTGGATTGCATGTCTTCGTGTTCCGTTATTTACGTCGTACTTATTCTTATAGCCTGACATATGGTTCTCGTTTATGTTTGCAAGGGTACACTGATTCTGATTGGGCATGAGATCCCGACACCCGGTGTTCTCATGGCAGCTACCTCTTTACCTTGGGCACGGCTCCCATTTCCTAGTCAAGCCGTAAGCAAGAGATGGTGGCGGCTTCCACGGCTGAGACTGAGTACCGCGCTCTCTTACGATGGCACCAATGAGACCATCTACCTGAGGAGTTTACTGGTGGCACTTCATTTCCCATGCGACTCTCCCACCGTTGTCTACTACGACAACCAAAGTACCATTGCCCTTGCGGGCAATCCGATCATTATACCACATACGCGGCATGTGGGAGTCCCCTTTCATTTTTCTAGAGAGCAAGTTGAGTTAGGTACCATTCGCCTAGAGTTTGTGCCTATATGCGAAAATTTTGCATATATTTTGACCAAAGCAATCAACCGGCCTGTTCTTCAATACCTCTTACCCAGGATCGGTTTGGGTACACCCTCCCCTACTTCTTTGGCTTGACCGGGAGAAGGTGCTTCCCTCTTGCTTTCCCTTCCAGTTTGAGAGGGGGCGGCTTCTAGTCTTGATAGTGACCATGATGACACTTATAGTTTTTTAGACATTCATTCATTTATTGTATTATGGACATTTATAACTTCATTCGCCCTATCAAGACGATATGATTATAAAAGGAAACTTGGGCAAGTGAACAATTCCCCTACGAGGACACTGTCCAAGTGACACCGTTACATTGCATCTTGCGTGAGCATGACATCTTGCATCACCCATTGCATTACCCCATGCATTGGCATTCTATTCATGTAAACATGCATCTATGCGCATTTATCCCTTTTCGGTCTTTTGGAGTGGTCGACTCTGGATCCACCATATTCGTGGCATTACCCATGGCAATCTCCAAGGCAATTTTTCCTTAGCTTGCTTGCTTATTTTGCTTGTCTTGTTTGCTTCTTATAGACCCTAGTTTTCAAGCTCATTGGAATAAATTAATTACCAATAACTGAATTCCAATTGATTCATTGTCTTACACTGAAGGTCTTGGGTCTAACCATCCTTTATCATTCTCCCGTTTGGGGCACGGATACTCACTAGGATAAAAATTGATTTGCAACCATCACTTAATGCTAAATCTATCAAATTAAAAAAAATAAAGCCATAGTTGATTCCATCCGCCTTTATAGGGCTTAGTAGACCATTGGGCAGCCAACATGCACCCTTTGTCCGATGCCCTGTCCTCTCTAGGGTGATCACTTGGGCTCCCTTGGTAAGATAACCATCGCCTCTATAGTCTTAGTAAGCCACTGGGCAACTGGCGCACACCCTTTGGTCCGATGCTTTGGCTGCTTTGGGATGGGACACCTTTGGGATAAAATATCTTTTTCATGGCACCGTTGTTGGGCCTGAGAGGGGGTGTTGAGCTAAACATGCATTAGCTTTACTTAAACAGCCCCAAAACTTGCTTAATTAATGCAGAAACCTAGTTTATTTAAAAGAAACGTGATCCTAGGAGTTTCTGTGTCCCATAAGCACAAACTCACCTAGGAGGGCCCAAACTTTCTATAAATATGTATGATGCCCTCCATTCAAGAAACAATCCTGTTTTTGCAAATTTCAGGTGTTTCAGCTTGCCTCCCACACCCTGTACGTGGAGGACATTTCAATCGAAGCTATCTATTGCTGTCTACATCAGTTGGCACCTCATTTCCAGCCTTCTACACATAGTTTGGAGCTGATCCCAGCCAAGCAACTGCTATTTTGCGCAAACCTGTTGCTGTACAGCCTGCCATGTCATCACACCCCTGTGTTTGCTTCCAAAAGGCTGTCGCCCAGTTGCTGCAGCTGTCGTTTGGCAGTTTTCTCTCTTCTCCCCAGCTGTCGCCCAACTCCTACAGGTTGTTCTGCTTGTGTTTGGCAGTTCTCTGTCTCCTGCAAGCTGTCCTGCTTGCATATTTAGTCTCTCTCTCCTACAGCCTGCGTTTTTAGTCTCTCTCTCTCCTCACTGCTCTCTAAATCAGATCCAACCCCTCACTGCTGCGTTTGCTGGTGTTCGACATCCGAAGGCTGCCTTGATGCGATTCGAGATCCGTTCAGAGTACAACACACTCTCCAGATCATTACCCCTGCCCTGATCCTTGAGATACAAGAGTTCGAGGTTCAAAATTCATTCACTGCATAGTGTGTTTGCTGCATGAGCATTGTAAATTCAACAGTTATATCACTTCATTTATTTTCTGTGTTTATTGTCTCTGAGTTACCCTAACCCTGATCGTGTTCTTTTATCAGTCTGTGCTTTGTCGTACGATTGTTATTTGTGTTTCTATGTCAAAGTATTTGCATCCATTCCGAGGTCTCCTCTTGCACCCCACCATAGACACACTTCCCCACCTCATCATGCATACCATTGGCATAAATCTATTAACGGAAGAATATGATAATGGCCACATCCTTAGTTTTTTCTTCTTTAGTCTTCCATTGCAATCACTCATACATACTCATTGCATTGTTTTTCATTTAGCTCTTATTTTTTATTTTGTTTTGCTTTGAAGCATCTCACTACTGACCTCTACTTTGCAAATTCAAATCTCTTTTACAAGATTTTATATTTCAGCATAGGGCTAACATACAAGTTTGCATTGGCTATACCTAGGCTAGAGACATGGGATGCCCACTGTTCCTTCCATGGTTTTATCTTCCTAAAAGATTTGCTCTTCTACTAGCAGGGAAACCTCCCCTCTTGAGGTGGATCATGCAACATCTCTTTTGATGCTATCATGACGGTGACTTCTACCTTGCTCTTCCAGTCAAACTTCTTCATCCTCGTCTTTATCATCATGGTTCATAGTACCACACAAAGATTGACATCAGGCTCCTCTTCCTCCTTTGGCATCCACATCCAAGACTAAGAGAGGGTTTCTACCCTTTCTTGGTATTCTACAAGATTCAACGCTTGTCTTCAACATCAACCTTTCTCCCCTGTTGGATGGCATTGCATGATTTCATCATCTTTGTAAAGGGCACTTGGACAAGTGAACAATTTCTCCACAAGGGACACTGTCCAAGTGGCACCTCTTGCATACACATCCTCATCATGTAGCATTACTCTAAGCATCTCATTGTGCAAAGCATCCCTGAGCAGATCCTGAGTTGTCTCCACCGATGTTTCTTTACCACCTTCTCACCACCTCACCATCCTTCATTACCCTCTCCCTCATCATTGACACCCTTGAGTGGTTGGGTTAGCTTGTTCATTTTGTGATGCGTTGGATCTAACCATCCCTTTTCATTTTTCCATTGGGATACAGTTACTTGAAAGGTCGCAAACCATATCCATTCTCACCCAATATAAAAAAGTTCACTAGTGACTACTTGGACTCCCTTGGTAAGATAACCATCGTCTCTATAGTCTTGGTAGACCACTAGGTAACTGAAATGCAACCTTTGACAAATGCCCTAGTTGCTTTGGGGTGGGGCACCTTGGGATAAAATTGAGCTTAAGCTTTTCTTCTGGTCCCTTCTTGATTCCAACTTTGGGCCTAAGAGGGGATGTTGAGCTAATAATTCATTGCATATTGATTAGCTCTTTAAAATAGCCCCAAAACAACAAATTACCAAAAGTACCATTAAACAGGGAGCGGTTCTAGAGAGCTTTTGTATCCCACATGCAAAACCCTAATTTGGGAGGATCCTTCTACATCTCTAAATAGACAGACTGCCCACCATTCAACCCTATCCTCGTCTTGCATGTTTTAGCCACCATCAACCCTCTTCCACCAGCTATCCAACCCCCAATGACTACTGCTACATGGTCTACGTGGTCGCCCAGTCTTCCACTCTTGCCGATGATCAACTTTCATTATCTTCAACAGTCATTTTGTGTTTTCAGCACTTTTCTTCATCATTCTCTGCTCCAACTGGTGGTCACTGCACTTGTGATTCATCTCCAGTGGATGACACAGATCAACACCTCCCTTAGCCCACTCTCACAAAAGCCACAGTTTGTTGGACAGCTCTATCCTTGAGCATCTTGTACATTCTTTCCTTCATTTACAGCATTGATTCATTTGCTTTAGAGTTCTCTTTCTTCTCTATTTTTGTTTGCGCTTTGAGTTTTGTGTTTTGCCTTTTGCATTTAGGGTTTGTGTTTATTCCGTTATTGTCTGAGTTATTGTGTTTTAGTTGTGTTCGTACATTTTGTGTTTTAGTTGTGTTCATACATTTTGTGTTTTGTCAACGCAGACCCTAGCATATCTTCATAGCTAGATACAACCATAGGTCTTTAGGAGGCTCAATATTGGTCTTTGAACGTGTTTGCTCACTCTTGCCCTGTTTTTCATCCACCATAGCCACAGCTTACACTCCAATTTCCAAAACTCAGCTCAGCCTGACAATAAACATTAACTGCACACTCCTCTCCAAACAGTCTGGATCTTTGAACTGTGCCAAAGTAATTGCTTCAAGGTCACTAAGCACTATCCATAAGTAGATTCTAGGGCACCTGCATCTGCACAAATCAGCTGCCCATAACAAGGCAAGTGCAGTGAGTAAGGTGGACCAATATTGCATCCTCAAGCCTTATAACTGTTGTTGCAGAATTCCATGCATTGGGACCACTGTCTGACATATGCTTGCAACTGTTGGAATGATTTAACAGAAAGGATGCAATGGTGATACAAGAAAAATCAACTATTTACCACATGTACCTGATATGCAGACAAAATGACAATAAATTGTGCTGTGTCAGGTGCCTTTCCACTCCCAGACATCATATCAGGATGTGTTGCTTTGGCTAATTTTCGGAATGCTTCCCTGATGCTTGATTCAGGACACGTAGTTGGAACACCCAGTATTTCATAAAGATTTGCAGAGCCTTGAATGCCCAAGTTTGCTGCCGAGCAAAACTTGCCATGCAGATTTGGAGCCCGCATTCTAACTTGTTTTGCAAAAGACACGGGGACGAATCGGCTCATCATCTCTGAGTTAGCTGCCTGGGAGTATAATCGTTTGCACCAATGACCACGGGATCAAATAATGTCTCTGCTACCCGTCAACCTGCAACGAAACAGCGATCGACCGTCACTGTCCCAATGAGCAGAAGCCAAAAATTATGCATTTTCTAAGCAAGCTTATCGTTCTCTGATGTGCGAGAACTAATTAAACCGTGGAATTGAGAAGACAATTACATCAACCTACAAGCAAACAGCAACCGATCATCGCTCCCCCAACGAGCACAATCCCAAACGTATCCATTCCAGATTATTGATCAACAACACTGAAATTGGGGCAGACAGAAGATAGTTAAATATAGGCAATGAGGCAGGCGGAGCAAAAGCACACATTATGGGACATATCCCGAATTAAATATAATCATAATATAACATTTTAATCAAAGTTAGTGTGTATTTTTTGACCCCCACCCCCAATTATAGGACTACGGAGTCCATGTAAACTATCAGCATGGCATTCATCCATTGTCAATAGAGTGTTATTAGAGTATGGAAGCCTCTGTCATTGTAGTTGAAAGGCCTACATGCAGATCAACAATAGGTGGGGTTCTACAGACCAATAAGAGACCTAAGGCGGATGTGTTGCATCCCTCCACCTGTCAAACGTCATCATGCACATCCCCTCTCGCCCCTCTACATTGGTGCTATCATTGTCCATGGCAACAACTCAATGACATAGAAAGCTTGATGTCTCCATGGTCATGGCTTTGACAAAATTTTTGGTTTTATTCACCTCAACGACCCATCACAAGTTTTTCACAATTATGCATGTACCCTCAAGTAACTAACCCTATAACACAACCCCATATCCACCCTCACCAAGCACATTGAAATCAAAGAAATAAACCTATGCCTTATTGTAAGGACTTATATATTTGATGTGTTTATAGCTTAGAGTGAGTTTCAAGGAATAGGTGTATGTAGTAATTGGTGGTTAGCATGCTTTCTTGGTTTTTGACCATTTGCATTTTGATTTGTTGTCAAAGAATATGTTTATCTATAATGCATTGGAATATAACAATGGAAGCCTATACATTGGAGCTATTTGATGGAAAAGGAAAGCAGGAAGAAGAGACTAATGAAACTTTAAGGATTAGTTTCCCATCGTCTCTATGGGTGGATGATGAAGGTTTGCAATGAGCTTTCATATTATTTGGTGAAGTAGAATACATCAAGATTCTTCCAAATCACCATTATTGCTTTGTTCAATTCACGAATGCATATGAGGCACTTGTGCAAAAGACAACCTTCAAGGTAAACTCTTCAATGGCCCTCGAGTTCATATTTGAGTTCTAAGCAATGAAAATATATTTAGGGGTCTACTAAATTAGAGAGAGTCTTGGCAAACCTAGAATTAATCTTCAATTCCTAGGAAGACATGCAAATTGTAGCACGAAATCAGAAGTCGACCACCCATACTGGGGTTGGGAAGGCAAGGTGGTGTTATTCCAAGGCAATTCTTTTATGAGAGGTGCAAGACCAATGTAAGGGCTACTTTGGAGAGCAACATGCAATCCATGAGTAGAACTCCTGCTCCTACAAGTTTTGGAATTACAAGTACTTTTAGGCCAATGGACGGATAAATCATACCTAATAGAGATTTTGCAAGAGAGCATAAAAGAAGATAGGAAATCATGGACCGTTTGAAAGGGAACATTTTGAGATTAATCAACTTGCTATACCATTTTCAAGTGTCAATATTATGGTGCCCTTGATATTTTTAATAGATTATAAGATGACAAATTATAGCTACAATAATGATAGGGCCTTAATAGGCTTGCATTTGCAACACAAGACAAGACGATTGTTCTTACTAATGTAATAGCAGTAGCAACAACTCATATGCAAAACAATGCTGGCTAAGTGTGGTGGACTAATCCTCTTATTAAACATGATTGGGATAGGCATCTTGACCATAGTAATTAAGAATAATAAATATAAGTGCTAGTTCACATGCATCATATCGTTACATTAGTGTGCCTTGTCTACCTCATTGCATGGAGTCGTGCTACCCTCCTCGATCAAGATGCTTCAATAGAAACATCTAGGGCTTGCAAGCATGAAATGTCCAACCATTAACACCTCCCAAAGGAATGCCTTGTGTGCTTTTTTTATTCTATGAGATGTGTCTCCCATTGCTTCTTGTCTTTCCTTGCTTGCTTTTCATCTTCTCATTTCCTCCTCTTAGCTTTAGTAGCAACCATCATTGCTTGGTTGTTTTGTAGCCTCTCGATCCATCTTTCCCCCTTTGGGTGTTCCAATTCTAGATTATTTGCCTTCCATTCCTTGGTAGATTCAATGTATTGATCCAAAATAAGCACAAGTGAGTAAGAATAGTCTATAAAGGCCTTCCCATTAACTCAATTGATGATGATCTCCTCCCTTGGCACTCAAGCTCAAGAAAACTGGATTTTATAATTATGCTCAGATTTTGCATTGTCAATGGAGGCAAAGCAAGTCAATAGCCAAATCCTCAAGCATGGGGATGTTGGGCACTTAACTATGGTCAAATGGAGCTTGGACTATTGTATTCTCACCCACATTTGGTCCCTCCAAATCTACAATCACCTCATGCTTGTCCATGTTGTTGCTTGGTAGATCCTCATACTTGTGATGATTTAAGGGTCATATTCTAGCAACACAAAATCTAACTTTTATGTTGGATTTGATGCATGCAATTGCTAGTGCCCTTGAGCAACACCAACAAGCTCCCCCTTTGATGCCTAATTGGAGCATGTCCAAAGCTACCACAATTCTCTCTCATTTGCATAATATGACTTGAAGGGATTGAATACTAAAATATCCAAAGGTTGGAGCTTATGAGACATGTGGGCTAGAAGAGTGACAAAATATCTATACCAATGTTTTTTGGCTTTTTCATAACTTCAAGCCTTGTGGGGCTACCATGTCCATCCATGATGAGCGCATGTCAAGAAGGAGAAGACGAGGTGGGATAGCCACATTGAAATGCTCTATCCATGCTTTGAACAATTGACCTATCATCCAAGCCTTGTTTTGTATAAACATCATAACATCTTCTTTGAGCTTCAACAAATAATTTTGCATAGATTTCTTACCTTTCAAGATGTAATAATTTGACAATGCATATCCAACAGTATTTAGATAACATACTAGTAGTCAATCACTCCCTCCTATTAGGACCTTTTCTTAGCCAAGACATGCATGCCCTTGTCCTTGCTTCCTTGCACTCCAATCTTATATGCGTTCCAAATACGTTGAGGGGGAGCATTTGTGCTTATTATACATTCTGGCCAAGTTATCACATAAGGGTTTCACCACTTCGAGCAATATACCAATTGCTCAAGATTTATTAAGACCCTCACACACACGAATTGTAAGCTGCTATTGTCATTGATAAAATCAATCGCACCAACTTTTTTGCAGGATCCCTATTGTGAGGCCACATTATTTTAGAGCATTTTATGAGAGAGAATTGCATTAGTTGGCATTAGCAGGTTGTAGAATATCATTACAACTTGTAATTTATTCTTTAGTTTTTAAAGCGAGCATCCTCAAACATGAATATCTCTCAATTGTGTGCAAAGTGAGTACATCTTTTTTAAAACAAAAGGTGTCAATGCATCTCTACTCTCAGCAAGCCACCTTCTTTCTTCTGTCAAAAGATGGGGGATCTAGAGCATGGCAGGAGCTATGGTGGATGGAAGATGAAGATTAAGCTCATGATAACATAGACAAAGACTTGACTTGTTACACAAGTGAATTAGGTTCCAAGATTGAGACTTGGACTCATAAACACAAACTTGTGTATAAGACTGACAATGACCAAGACACTAACTGAAATGGGAAAGCATCATGATATTGCATTCATCATATATGAAAATGACAAGCAAGTACAATGTTAAATAGAGTTGGGTAGGTGACAATCTTTCCCTCTATGCCATGTCCTTAGCCCATCTGCTGTTACAAAGAGGCAGCATGGATGTGATTGCAAATCTCAACACCCCTCCTCAATCACAACTAGAAGTTCAAAATGTGTAGAGGCTTTAGTGAAAGCAACACCTATAAAGTGTGGGCAAACATGGCAAAACACTAGAGGGTGTCATAGAAAAGGCTAAGTGTGGGTACCACAAACATGGTGGACATCTAGAGGCTCTAACAGGGGCCTCACAAAGTGTACATAGGCTGTAGTACAAGGCTACATGAGGAGTTTACAAGCTTATGATAAAGACATTTGGGCCTTAGACATTACAAGATTGAAAGAAATCTAGTAAAATTTTGGGTCAAGGACCATCAGGCCCTTTTAGTATTTCTTTTGACATAGATCTTTAATTCATTGCAGGTATTCTTGTCGATGTGGTCTAGCTTGCTCTTTTTGATATTGTACTTGTTCTTCACTTTGCTCTTTTGGTCCTCTTCTTCTAGGTCCTCTTGGTCTTCTTCTTCATTGACTTTGCTTGCATTAGTTGCATTAGTCTTCATGTCCATGTCCCCCTCAAGCAAAGATATCATTATGTTTGAGGCTGTGGAAATGTCTTCAAGATCTTGTACTATCTCCAAGGTAGAAGCCATTTCTTCAAATAGTGATAGCATGCTCATAACTCCATCATTCCTTGTAAGTAAGACAAGCACATCTTCTATTTCGTGCTTGAAATGCATAATAAGAGTAATGTTACTCTTTGTTGGAAGTAGCCATATAAAAATTGTCTTATTTGACATTCCCATGATAGGATATCAGCTCCAAATGACTAGCAAAGAGTTAATCTTGAATGTGCTAAAGAGCACAAGTGCCAAGAAGCACTAACTTAGTATCAAGAGATACTATCTTGATGAGCTTGGTGTTGATGCTCATCCTCTTGTTGAGTTGGCTCTTTGCTTGGCTTAAGCAGCTTGATTTCTTTCTTCCCTTGTGATTTGAATGGGTGCTTTGCTGGAATCTTGAGTGTTGTAGCAGATTTTTGAGTGGCAATACAAAGATTGAGCTAAGGAAATGTAGTGGAAAATGAGCTTGAGACTTGGGTGATTGAGTATTCAGTTGGTGAAGCTCATACAAGAGGTATTTCTAGGAGACCTTTTGTGAGAGAAGTAAGCCTACTTTATGGGCTTTCTTTGCCGATAAAGTAAGCCTACTTTATGGGCTTTCTTTGCCCTATGATTGTGGTCAATATTGTGGTGCGTAGAAGGGGAATCGACAGTATGACCAGAATTGGCGCATTTCTGACAGTGATAAGGGAAAAACGTAATGCTACATCACAGAGTGGATAATGTTCAACTCTTTTGTGATACAGAGAAGCGCCTAGAGTCAAGGAATGTTTCTCCAGAAGAGAGCTTGGAGAGATACGACCTGTATGTGGAGATTCAACTCCTCCAAGTTAGGTAGGTGATGTTGTCCACAGACACAGTTATGGTAGCGACTTTGAAAAGAGGCAATGCTGAGCTATGTGGTAAGCAATGTTGAGATATGAGGTGATGGGAATTTTGCAATTCAAGGAAAAACTCCACAGAAGAAACCTTGAGGAGATATGCTCTGATGTGGGAGATATGAAAGCTTAAGCACAACAGGTCTTGTCTGGCTATGTCAAACAAAGTTAAGATGAAGATGAAGTTGAAAATGAAGTCTTGAGCTAGATGTGAGCTGGGCAGAGATGATCAAAGGTGAGAAGAGACCAGAGAGGCAGTATCATGCTCAGCTAAGCTATGATACCATGTCAAAAGACGTGAGATCTAGAGCATGGCAGTAGGAGCTATGGTGGATGGAAGATGAAGATTAAGCTCATGATGACATAGACAAAGACTTGACTTGTTACACAAGTGAATTAGGTTCCAAGATTGAGACTTGGACTCATAAACACAATCTTGTGTATAAGACTAATAATGACCAAGACACTAAGTGAAATGGGAAAGCATCATGATATTGCATTCATCATATATGAAAATGACAAGCAAGTACAATGTTAAATAGAGTTGCAGTCTTTCCCTTTATGCCTATGGGATTCCTGTAGCCTGCATGTCCTTAGCCCATCTGCTCTTACAAAGAGGTAGCATGGATGTGATGGCAAATCTCAACATCTTCAATATAATCATGTTCATGTAGAGGAGAAGCACTCTCTTTTGGCTTCTCTATTTTCTATCGTCCTCCTCATAATACAAAGATACGCACACTTCCACAACATAATATATATGTGGGGCCATAACAATTACACATGGGGGAAGTCCCACACCTATATTCAACACCTATCATAGCTTTCTTCTCAATTTTATGAGTATTGCATATGATTAATTTGAATTATTCTATATTATGATTTGTGGTTGTTTTTCATATACTTCCATCTTGTGCATTCAATTAATTGTCTTGTTTTGTCTTTCCTTGTCTTTAGTTTTCAAATATTTTGTGATGTGATTTTCAAACGATGTTTATAGTAGTGATATGGCATGTTGCAAGGTTGCATTAGAATATTTAGGCCACATTATTTTGGAATATTTTACTAAAGCTATCTATGCATCTTTATTCTTAGCAAGTCATCTTCTTTCTTCAACATAATCATGATCATATAGAGGAGAAGCACTCTCTTTTGGATAGCTTCTTTATTTTGTATCCTCCTCATGATACAAAGATATGCACACACCCACAGCACAAAACACATTTGGAGCCATAATAAACATGTATAGGGAAAGTCCCACAACCATTTCCAATAGCCATCATACTATTTTTCTTAATTTGTGAGTTTTGCATATAATTATTTTAAGTTAATGTTATGATTTGTGGTTGTTTCTTAAACACTTTCGTCTTTTGCAATTGATTCATTGTCTTGTGTTCTCTTTCCTTCTCTTGTAATTTTCAAGTATTTTGAGAAAACCTGTAGTAATATATAAAAAAGTTGAGCTAGCCAAAATGGTTGAGCCTCTTGTTTCCTAAATAGAGGATCCCTCCAAAACACATAGGGCTAGGTAGAAAAGTTGAGTCAAGATGCAACAAGCAATTCCTCTGCTAATAGAGTCATATGCATGTAAAAGAAGTGAGCACACATAGAAAGGAGGCCAAGGTTTGAGGCTACCCACTTGAGAAACCCTCATAATTTGTAAAATGAATAGATAGACTCATTCTTCTGCATGTAAATTTGTAACTACAAGCTTTATTCTCCTTTTGCTTTTTCTCTATGTTTGTGTGACTTGGAAAGTAAATCATTATTTTGCATGTAATTCATCTCCTTCTTGTCTTTTTCATTTTCTCTTCTACATATCATTGGCTTCTTGAAGCATCCGTATTTGTTTTTGAGTATACAAGAGAGTGAGAGATTGGCAAACCATAAAGGAGAAGCTTGTTGTCCCCTTTTATTTGTATATATCCTATTGGTGTCTTGGAGTAGAGCACGACAATGGTGGAAGTTGAGAGCTTGGCATGCAAGGAGCATACATCTAAATCATGAATATAAATCATGAGGCCATATACTACTCACTTTGGTGGGGATTACAACAAGAACATGAGCAATAAATGAGCGTACTCCCTACTATAAACTTTGATTCCTTCATGATTTCATTGCTTTCACACACACACACACACACACACACACACACACACACACACACACACACACACACACACACACACACACACACACACACACACACACACACACACACACACACACACACACACACACACACACACACACACACACACACACACACACACACACACACACACACACACACACACACACACACACACACACACACACACACACACACACACACACACACACACACACACACACACACACACACACACCCCACACAGAGAGAGAGAGAGAGAGAGAGAGAGAGTCTTTCACAAATGGAGCTAGAGTATGAGCCAACTAAGTAAAAGATAGACTAATGTCAAGCATAAAGGATATTCACGAAAGGATATATATCAATCCAAAGTCCCACATTGTTGAATTGTTGGTGATCCTAACATTTTTTATTTTGTTATCAGGACCAAGGATATAGTCTTTGTGAGAGATCTCATACTCTCATTGTGTGTAGGCATAGGAGTCCATGATTTTTCAAAATGATTGACTTTTCTCTCCAATTAGAGGAGGCATGGCTCATAAGAAGTTGAGGTAGCCAAAAAGATTGAGCCTCTTGCTTTCCAAATAAATGCACCTTCCAAAGCACACTTGGCTAGGTAGGAAGGCTAGATTGGGATGCAAGAGAAAGTTTGTTTGCCAATAGAGTCATAGGCATGTAAATAAAGCGATGAGACATAGAAAAGAGTCCAAGGGTTGACACTGTCTACTTGAGAAGCCCTATGTATATAATGACACACTCATTCTTGTGCATGCAATTTGTGAGTACAAGCTTCCTTCTCCTTTCTCTTGCTTTCACCATCGAGAGCGCACACACACACACACACACACACACACACACACACACACACACACACACACACACACACACACACACACACACACACACACACACACACACACACACACACACACACACACACACACACACACACACACACACACACACACACACACACACACACACACACACACACACACACACACACACACACACACACACACACACACATAGAGTCTTTCACAAATGGAGCTAGAGTATGAGCCAACTAAGTAAAAGATAGACTAATGTCAAGCATAAAGGATATTCACGAAAGGATATATATCGATCCAAAGTCCCACATTATTGAATTGTTGGTGACCCTAACATTTTTTATTTTGTTATCGGGACCAAGGATATAGTCGTTGTGAGAGATCTCATACTCCCATTGTGTGTAGGCATAGGAGTCCATGATTTTTCAAAATGATTGACTTTTCTCTCCAATTAGAGGAGGCATGGCTCATAAGAAGTTGAGGTAGCCAAAAAGATTGAGCCTCTTGCTTTCCAAATAAATGCACCTTCCAAAGCACACTTGGCTAGGTAGGAAGGCTAGATTGGATGCAAGAGAAAGTTTGTTTGCCAATAGAGTCATAGGCATGTAAATAAAGCGATGAGACATAGAAAAGAGTCCAAGGGTTGACACTGTCTACTTGAGAAGCCCTATGTATATAATGTGTAAAGTGAATAGACACACTCATTCTTGTGCATGCAATTTGTGAGTACAAGCTTCCTTCTCCTTTCTCTTGCTTTCACCATCAAGAGCACACACACACACACACACACACACACACACACACACACACACACACACACACACACACACACACACACACACACACACACACACACACACACACACACACACACACACACACACACACACACACACACACACACACACACACACACACACACACACACACACACACACACACACACACACACACACACACACACAGGGAGAGAGAGAGAGAGAGAGAGAGAGAGAGAGAGAGAGAGAGAGAGAGAGAGAGAGAGAGAGAGAGAGAGAGAGAGAGAGAGAGAGAGAGAGATTGTGTGTGCACGCGCGAATGTGCATGCACATGTGACTGAGGGTGAGTGTGAGGGAATCTAAGAGTAAGATTCTCCGTTGCATACTATTTATCTCCTTCTCTTATTCTTCTTGTCTTCTACACATCATGGATTCTTGAGGCATGCATATTCTTCTACACATCATGGATTCTTGAGGCATGCATATCTATTTGTGAGTATGCAAGAGAATGAGAGATTAAGAGACCACGAAGGAAAAGCTTCTTCTCCCCTTTGGGCTGTCTATATCCAATTGGCAGTTTAAGAATGGAGCACAATTACGTTGGCAATCAAGAGTTTGGCATGTGAGGAGTATACATCTAAATCATGAGACCATCTACCACTCCCTTCGATGGGGACTACAATGAAAATGTGAGAAATAGGTCAGCTTACTACAAACTCTTGAATCCTTCATGCTTCTTTGCTTTGATGAGAGAGAGAGAGAGAGAGAGAGAGAGAGAGAGAGAGAGAGAGAGAGAGAGAGAGAGAGAGAGAGAGAGAGAGAGAGAGAGAGAGAGAGAGAGAGAGAGAGAGAGAGAGAGAGAGAGAGTATTGGCAACTTGGAGCTAGAGTATAGGTCAACCAAGTGAGAGATCGTCTAATCTCAAGCACAAAGGATATACATGAAAGAATATATGCCTATCCAAAGTCCCATGTTGTTGAATTCTTGGTGACCCTAATATTTCTATTACCATTGTTGAGAGTAAGAACACAATCCTCTTCGTATGAGAGCTCATACTCTCCTCAGGTGTAGGAAAAGGAGGCAGTTATTGCTCAAAACTTTGATTAGAGAAGGTATGACTAATTTGACACATATTAGCTAGATTAGGATGTTGGAGCTTTTGCAAGCTTGACCACTAGGTTTGATAAAATGCTTATTGTTTCAAACACTCTGTTCGATTTGGCAACAATTACCTCTCACATAGTCTATACATCCTTAGCACTCATTGATCCATCCATTCTTATACCTTTGCACATGAAAGCAAGAACACACAAACTGACCAAGGTATAGTGAACTCACCGCCTTACCTTCTCCTCAACATCATGAAGCAAGGGCTCAATGGTGGTTCCACAATCTGTGCAGTGGTACTCAATCCACCTTCTTTACTCCATAGCTTCTAATCTAACCTGCAAGCACCAATCCACGAAAAGGAAATGTGAAGAAGAAGGAAGACAACCCGATCTCTCCTCCAATCCACCTCTCACCTAAGGGGAAGAAGAGAAGAGTGCATGCACGGAAGAAGCTTCACCTCTCTGTCAAGATTGTGGGAGAGAAGGAAGGAGTCTCACTTGTAGCTTTCTTGCTTGCACAATGGGGAAATACACACAAGGGTGGAGGCTGAAAACAGTTTTCCTCTTCTTAGTTGTGTAAGCCAAAAAGAACTCTAGTACATAGAAATCGAAGAACCCTATATATGGGTCTCAAACCAAACTCAACTAACTAAGGTGGCATACTAACTGAGCCACGAACTAGAGTAGATAAGGATAGCTGTCATCTAGCTATTATTCATTGGCGGTGTACCAACCGCATCTGCACTGACAAGTCGGTGACATAAATGCACAACGGTCACCCTGGCATATCACGAGTGGAGCTCGATATCTCAACACTCCCCCTTGAGCTCAATCCCAATTCCTGCACACCAAGCAGGTCTCTGAACTTGCGCAGCTTCTCTGCACCCAATGCCTTCGTGAATATGTCAGGTACCTGATCCTCTGTGCTGACATAAACTAGATCAATAAGACCTAGTAAAATCCTCTCCCGCACATAGTGATAATGCACCTCAATATGCTTTGTTCTATCATGATAGACTGGGTTATTTGCTAAGTGTATACTACTCATGTTGTCACAATAAATGACAACTGGCCCATCTGTAGGCTGATGCATATCATAAAGTAGCTTATGCAACCAAGCTACCTCACATGCAGCCATTGCTGCACCCCTGTACTCAGCCTCTGTGCTTGACAAGGCAACTGTAGGCTGTTTCTTGCTGCTCCAAGTGACTGTAGCACTCCCAAAAGAGAACACATATCCACTGGTAGATCGTCTATCAGAAATACTACCGGCCCAATCAGCATCAGTGTATCCATGCAACTGTATCTAAACCCCAGTCTCATAAAATAGTCCATACTGCAATGTGGACTTCACATATCTGAGTATGCGTCTAGCCGCATCCAAATGTGGTTTCCTTGGAGCCTGCATAAACTGACTTACCAATCCAACAGCATAGCTCAAATCTGGCCTGGTAATAGTCATATAAATCAAACTTCCTACTATGCGTCTGTACATAGTAGGGTCTCCGAGAAACTCACCTGCATCTGCGCTCAACTTCACATTTTGCTCCAAAGGAATTGACATAGGCTTACAGCCTGTCATCCCATATTTGGACAGCATGTCCAATCCATACTGCCTCTGCAAGAGCCATATCCCACATGGTGATCTAATCACCTCAATGCCCAAGAAATAATGTAGCCCTCCCAAATCCTTCATCTCAAACTTTTGCTTCAATAGCATTTTCACATGAAGGATATCTTCATCACTATCACCTGTGATAATCAAATCATCAACATAAATGACAAGCAGCATAATACCTTTCTCTCTTTTTCTCACATAAAGTGAGAAATCTGCCTTGGAAATCTGAAAGCCAATAGTGACAAGATACTGTCCTATCTTGTCAGACCATGCTCTAGGTGCTTGCTTCAATCCATACAAGGCTTTCTTCAACCTGCAAACAAACTCAGGATGAACAGCATGCACATAACCTGGTGGCTGCTCCATATAGACCTCTTCTTGCAAATCACCATGCAAGAAGGCATTCTTTACATCCATCTGATGTAAAGACCATCCCTTTGATGCAGCCATAGAAATGACTACTCTTACGGTTGCCATCCTTGCAACGGGGCTGAATGTTTCTTTATAGTCAATGCCATATGTTTGTGCATACCCCTTGACTACTACTCTTGCCTTGTATCTGTTCACAGAACCATCTGCGTTGTGCTTCACCTTATAAACCCACTTAGAGCCAATTGCATTCTTATCTTTAGGCAAAGGTACCAACTCCCATGTAGCATTTGCTTCCAAGGCATCCATTTCTTCATCCATGGCTTTCTCCCATTTTTCTTTTCCCATGGCTTGCTCAAAAGAAGTGGGTTCTGGTTCCTGTATCACTTTGACTATATATGCATAGTGAATGGCTGTAAATCCATCATATTTCAGCCTATCCACAGGATACCTAGCTCTAGTAGACCTATGCAAAGTAGGCTCACTCACAGGTGCTCTCAAAACATCCCTGGTCTTCCTTACTCCATGTGTAACAATAGAAGGAATACCCAACTCATCATCAATGCTCTGTTTTGAGCCACTGGATTCACCATCCACATAAGAGTGACCTGCATTCACATCAAACATGGGCTGATCTACCTTCTCTTTTCCTTTTCGTGATACCTGCATACCACTATCTGCATTGCTTTGAGAAGATTCTCCTGATCTCAATCTGCCTGTCCATGGCGAAGAATGTGAACCACTGCTAGAGGACGCTCCAGGTCCACTAATATCTTGTGACAGCTGCTGTGAATTCTGTGCAGCATTACCATTTTGTGCATCTACATTATCAATCACATTTACTGGTTTATACCAGCTACTCATCTCATAAAAAACATCTCTGCTCACTGTAAACTTACGAGTAGAAGGGTTATAGCATCTATACCCTTTCTGCTGCAAAGAGTAACCAATAAAGATGCACTTCTCAGCTTTTGGATCCAACTTGGATCTCAACTCATCTGGCACATGAACATAGGCAATGCAACCAAAAATTTTCAAATGAGAAATATCCGGTTTCTTACCAGTATACCTCTCCTCTGGAGTCATCCCATGTATTGCTGCAGTGGGAGTCCTGTTCATTATGTAGACTGCTGTAGCAACTGCCTCAGCCCAATAAAATCTGGCAGGTCTTTTTCATTGAGCATGGCACGAGATACCTCTCCAATATGCCTGTTTTTCCTTTCTACAATTCCATTTTGTTGTGGGGTATGACTGTATGAATATTGCTGCTTTATGCTATGCTCCTGTAGGAACCTTGCAAACTCATTTGAGAGGTACTCTCCCCCTCCATCTGACCTTAGGCATTTTATTTGCAGGCCTGTTTCTTTTTCAACCAAGGCTTTAAGAGTTTTGAAATGCCCAAAAACTTCACTTTTCTTTTTCATAAAATACACCCAAACTTTTCTGCTATAGTCATCAATAAAAGTGATAAAATAATGACAGCCTCCAAGAGATGCAGCTTTAGTAGTCCACACATCAGAGTGGATTAATTCCAATGGCTTCTTACTCTCTTGAACATATCTAGGAAATGGTTTCCTTGCCTGTTTTCCAAACTGATAGGCTTCACATACCTTATGCATTTTTGCAACCTTGAATTTAGGCAATCCTGCAACAATATTTTGGGCCTGCATTGATTTAAGTCACTGTACATTAACATGACCAATGCGTTTATGCCAGATATCAATATCTGCAACTACACCGGTCCCATGTGTAAACATTGCTGCACTCAATTCAGGCATGTCTGCATCCAATGTAAACATTCTGCCCTTCTTCTTTCCTTTTTCATATCCTCAACAAAGCATCCATGAGGATTAAATCTGACCTGTAAGCCCTGCTCAACCATTTGACCAACAGAAACCAGATTCTTGGTGATATTCGGGATATGAAATACATCTGACAGGTATTTCTTTTTCCCATCCTGCATAGACAAAGGAATTTTTCCAATCTGCACAATAGGATGTGCAGTATCATCACCAGTCTCCACAAATCCTGGTTTTTTCATTTTTCTTGCATCCTACATCCATTCTGCATGACCTGTCATGTGGTTTGATGCACCTGAGTCAACATACCACACTTCGTTGCTTTCTTCTGCACTTGTCACAGAATTGTTCATGTGCTGTACCATAAACAAATGCTCATTTCTGTCATCACCTTGTCTACTAGAAGATGCATAATTTCCTTGTTGCAATTTCCCATTCATGATGTCATTCTGTGTTTTATAGCAGTCTTTAGCCATATGACCCATTTTACCATAGTAGTAGCATTCAACATTGCTGTTTGCATTTTGGCCTCTTTGCCATCCACCACGACCTCTTTGGCTCCCCGTGCCTCTAGAGTTACCACGTCCTCCTCCATAGGACTGGTTTTCTTGAGTCTGCTGCATATTTTGATTTCTATCACGGCCTCCAGATCGACCTCCTCTACCTCTGCCTCTACCTCTTCCAGCATTTGAGTAGAAGACAGTTTCTTTTGAAGTTCCTCTTGAAGAAGATACACCACCATTTCTCTGCTCCTCAGAAATTAGAAGAGCAATCAACTCCTCAAAATCAGGAAATCTTTCACGAACTGAAATGGATGTCCAAAACTGTGCATAATCCTTTCCTAGACCATTCAAGGTCACAAAAACTAAATCATCATTTCCACTGGCGATCCAATGGAAGAAAGTGCATCTGCAATCTTCTTCACCTTCATGTGGTAGTCATTGATGCTCATACTTTCTCTTTGCACATTATGCAACTCTTGCTTGAGCTGCATTTTCCTGGCTTGCGTATTTGTGCTATACATTTTTGACAAAGTATCCCATGCCTCCTTTGGAGTACTTGCATCCTGAATATGCACAATCATAGAGTCTGAAATACTGATAGACAGCCAGTACATAACTTTCCTGGCTCTCTCATGCCATGCTTTAAATGCCTGCATTTGCTGTTGATTGGGAACATCAGGAAGAACTAGTTCTTCTTCATTTCCTGCAACAAATTCCCAATATCCTTTTCCCATAAGGAAATTCGTCATTCTAAACTTCCATGCTTGGAAGTTGTTCTTGTCAAGCTTTTCAGTGACAATCTGTGAAAGAGAATCAGACGCCATTACAGAACACTGCAAAAAATTCTATCATTGCAAAAAAACACAGCTTCACCCTCACAAGGGAAAATCTGCAAAACTGGCGAAAGTGGTATTTGACCACACAGTCACTTCCTAGTGACGATCTTGCATAAACAGGAAACAAGGATGATTCTGTAACTCCCAATGTCTCTGCACACAAGCATACGATGCAATTTCTGTGGTAACTTTTCACCGACCTGTAGAACAGTGGTCGCACAGCATAAAACAGGGCCTTTTCCTGAGTGCGTGCAGAAAACTTCCGCCTCCAAAACAGGCCCCGAAATGACCTCAAATCAAAAAAACAGAGCGAAGGACGTCTCAATCTGAGACAATGCACTCTTGCACTTTTTGGTTGTGCTACCTGCAGAGACTTGCTCCCAAAATAGAAAAATGAAAGCAACACTGATCCTCTTACCAGAACACCGCGAACTTGGCTTGCTTTCTTGAGCTCCTTACCATGAACAAGGCTCTGATACTATGTCAAGATTGTGGGAGAGAAGGAAGGAGTCTCACTTGTAGCTTTCTTGCTTGCACAATGGGGGAATAGACACAAGGGTGGAGGCTGAAAACAGTTTTCCTCTTCTTAGTTGTGTAAGCCAAAAAGAACTCTAGTACATAGAAATCGAAGAACCCTATATATGGGTCTCAAACCAAACTCGACTAACTAAGGTGGCATACTAACTGAGCCACGAACTAGAGTAGATAAGGATAGATCTCATCTAGCTATTATTCATGGGCGGTGTACCAACCGCATCTACAATTGACAAGTCGGTGACATAAATGCACAACGGTCACCTTGGCATATCACGAGTGGAGCTCAATATCTCAACGCTCTCAAGTCCCTTACTCTCACTCTCTCACACTTCCTCACTCTTAAGATGGAGCACATGTAAATAGAATAGAAGTAAGAAGAAGAAGCATGCTCTCAAGTTTTCACACAATGAGCTTATTCATTCACTTTTTGGATTTTATACATGGGATTTTGAGTCAAGGCTTCCACTTAAGTTATGCACATGTCTTTACTCTTTGGCTTTTAGCGGGTCTTTCCTCGTTTATGCAATGTCATGAAAGTGAATGAAAGATACAACATGCGCCCTTGCCAAGCTATGGGTCATTCTTCTTGGCAGAAAATATTACAACTTGTATGGGTGCTATGCGTGACTTTCAAAATAATATTGCAACTAATTGTATAACTATAGAATTTGATAAAAAAATTTGTATGCCTTATGCTCTTTGCTTGATTTACACTTTTTCTTACCTTTGCCACCTTTATCTGCCTTTGTAGATTTGCTTTACCATTCTATCACCTTTTTTTACTGTTAACATTGCCCCCTCCTATAGTTGAGTGCTAGTCCCATGGCACTCTTTGTCAGATGTAGCATGCTTTAGCTTGCATGAAAGACTATGAATGCCGAGGATAGTGTGGAATCATTGTGAGGAGAGTGGTGTCTATTGTTGGAGCTCAATTTTGATGTTAAAGTTGTTGGAAGCTCACTGTGGGAATTGGAGTTGTTTTGTGCATTCGATGCCAAGTAGGAAGTGGTAATGGGGTTTAGATGCAACTCACAGAATTAGAATCTCCTATTGGAAGGCCATTTGGAATCAATTGGACTAATTGAAGTTGGTCATTCTGTAGGTTGTTAGCTTGAGGTAAAAAATGCAAGCTGCCAAATTCTCTTGTACCTACAAGGGAATGCCTCTCATGCTCTCTTCCTAGGGAAGTGCTAGTTTGTTTTGTGTGTTTAGGATGTTTTACTAGATAGGGAGATGGGTCAAACTCGAGGCCGAAAACCAAAGTGTTGTCCCACACTTTGAGGACCCAATCCGTGTATAGATTTTGGTGTAGTTACTATGTGAGTGTGCATGCTTACATAGGCTATTTAGAAGACATGCTAGCATGATGGCTTCTATTTGTTGATTGTCAATGAAGTAGGGCACCAATTGATGGGTAGATGCTAGAAAGTATAGGCATTACTGAGGGATAGAGGAGTCAATGGGGTATCATGAGAATAAAATCCAAGTGTTATGCAACCCATGGGGCTCACAATCATGGGTGTAATGATGGAGTTCCTTTTACAATTTACCATGAATAGAGACTACAATGTCAACTAGGACTGCAACATTGAGCAATACCTAGTTGACTTGCTGGTTGTCATGCTTCCTATATCATTGCTACACCCATGATAAATTGGAAAGGATTAGAAGGACTTGTGCAAGTAAAGGTAAAAGATAGTCAATAGGCTTAATATCCTACATATGGAATTGCTTAGGTACCTTTTGTATGTACTCCTACTATGACATGTAAAGAAGCCTCTTAAAGAGATCGCATATGATGTGCATACCAAGAATATGTGAGGTGTGCCCCATGTCCTTATCTCAAAGCTTTTCTTGAGCTGAGTCTTCAAAGCATCTAGCTCATCATAAGCTCTCCTAATAAGATATAAAGTACCAAGATAATAAGGCTACCATCACAAGCCATCTTCGTGTATAAACATAGATCAATATCAATGTAAGTATATCCATGTGAATTCATGAAAGTATCAAATTTATGATGCCATTCCCTTGATGCCTACTTAAGGCCATAAAGGCTCATTCTCAACTTGCACACTAGGTGTTCGGTGCTCTTTTTCATAAAGCCCTTGGGCTCTGCATATAGATATCCTCATGCAAGTCCCATGTAGAAAAGCTGTTTTCACATCCATTTGATAAAGATCCAAATCTAATTGTGCAACCAAGGCTTGAACCAATCATAGGGTAGTCATTTTGACTACATGAGAAAATACTTAATCAAAATCGACACCATGCTTCTACTTAAAACCCTTAGCAATCAATCTAGTCTTATATATTGGCTTGGGGCATCCAAGGGTACTCTTCAACTTGTACACCCACTTACATGTGTTAACCCTCAAACAAACAAGGTGGAAAAGCCGAAAAATCTAAAGTAGAAGACAAGGCCAAGGAAAAAGTGAAACAGAAGATGAGGGCATGCCAAGAAGAATCAAGAAGTGTAGAAAAGTCCTAAATCAAGGAAAAAGGCACATGAGAAGAAGCGCGAGTCTATACTTTTGTAAAAAAGTGCAAGACACACCATGATGTATTTTAAGAGTGCCGGGCTCTCACCCGTGCAATGTAAAGGTAGATGGGCGGTGGAAAGGAAGCTATGAAGATAAGAGGACAATGGGATAAGGAGACGACTGCCCAAAAGGGATTTAGGGTTTTGTATGTAAAGTTGAAAAGTGAATGAGAAGCTCATTCTTGTATGTGGCCAAAAGTAGCTCTCCTCCCCCTCCTCCTCCCCCTCCTCCTCCTCCTCCTCTTCTTCTTCTTCTTCTTCTTCTTCTTCTTCTTCTTCTTCTTCTTCTTGCTTGCTTGCTTGAGCTTGTGCTTGTGCTTGAGAGAGGGAGTGTGAGAGTGTGAGGGAGTGAGTGTGTGAGGGTGAGGGACCGGGGTGGAGAAGCTCTCCATCTTCTCCTTTCTTCTTCTCTTCTGTTATCTTGCTTGCGGCAATGGAGCTTGGAGTGTGAAGCTTGAGGATGGAGCTTGCTTGAAGCTTGCACTTGGATCGTGGAGCTATTAGAGTATTCGAGAGAGGAGATAACTTGATCAGGCATGGAGGTAAGCTCACTACACACGTAGAGATGGAGGGCACGTCAACTATGTGAGAGGTAGCCATTAGTGTTCGGCTTGGAACGCTTGAAACAATAAGCAGTTCGTGGGTCTTGGCAGTTGATTGCCTCTACATTTTGGTTCTGTTGCCAGGACTAATTGATTCAAGACTTGAGTGCTTGCGTGCTTCGAATCGAGCATTGAAGCAGGGTTTTGCCCGAACCAGTGCTTGAGGTAGATAGGTAGGAAGCGAGGATTTTGAAGAGGTATTCGATCTCCTTAGCAAGTAGGTTTTGGTTTTTTGGATTTGGAAAAGCATATTGGAGTAGTGTAGGTAATTTTTTTGTGATTTGGATGCATTAGGATAGGAAAAAACATACAAAAATAAAGGAAAATAAGCAATAGGGTTTTTGCTATCATAGCAGGGCATGAGGGTTTGATTCGTTTTCTGATTTGTATTTTTGGAGTTGATTTGCTATTCCAGGTATATACAACTCTTCCCCTCCACCCATAGCTTTGATCTCGAGGTGCATGCGATAGGCCATGACCTAATCATGTGATTTGAGTATTTATTGTTGCATCGACCAAAATCCAGTTGCATTCGGCTGAGTGACGGCAATTCTGGGCCAAGTCCTAGAATTATCCCTCGGCCCACTACCACTTGGACGCCAACCACTCGGACCACTTGACTCGGACCACCACTCGACTCGAATCACTCGACTTAGACCACTCGACTTGGATGTGTCGAAATTCGGCCCTCGGCCCACTTGACTTGAACACCCACCACTCGGCCCGTACAAATCAACCATTTGGACCAACTTGGCATTTGGCCCACCTGACTCGGTCCTCAGCTATTCGGCCCAAACCCATTCAGACTAACCACTCAGACCTCGGCACGGTCGATTCGACCCACTACCATTCGGCCACTTGGCCCTCAGACAACCATATTCGAAATGGCCGAATTTGACATTCAAACCAGTTGCATTCGGCCCTTTCTCATTTAGCCCTTGGCCATTCAGATGGGTTGAATTGGACATGTTGGGCCGAATTTGGATTTTTCAAAATTCTAACCTATAGATTTGGAAACCGACCACAGACCATATAGAGCCAAAAGCACATCATAGATCTATCACTAGACTGAAATCTAGAGCAAGTAGTTCAAAACTTAGCTACGAACGGTCCTTCAAATCGTGCATGGTATTTAGCGTAATGGCCCTGCGGGGTAGAGGGGGCTCTGCCCCTCCACAACTTCCCCAAGTAGGTTGGAGAGAAAACCGCGCCGTGACAAGTCCTCCAAATTGGATCCTAGTTTAGTAATGGCTCTACACAAGCATAGACTCTCACTCGCAAAACAATAATTGAACAACACGGAAAAATAGAGACCCTAGAACCTCAATGGGCCAATCTAGCCAACAAGGGCAAAATAGCCATACCACAAAAACATGTAGAGGTTGCATTTGGATTGCATCTAGTCAAAGTGGAACGGAACAACATCAAGCTACAACTGGGAGGATGACTAGAAATGACAGTCCTAACGACATATGCACCTTGAATGGCACTGCATAGATGACCCAAGACATTAGTGGAGAATCCACATCCAGTTGTGCAATTGGGGACTCAAAGGCATGTATTAGAAGGCTTAAATTTATAAGACAAGACCTGGAAGATGAAGCCAAGCACTGTGTCGAAGCTCTCATTGATGAAGGAGTTGATTTTAATATCTTGACCTATGAAGCATGGACCCTACTAGGCCAACCAGAGCTCATACCGACTAATGCAACTTTTAGTCCTTACGGGGGACACTCCCAAGCACTTATAGCCAAGTGCAAAATCCTTGTAACCATTGAAATAGAAAGCTTGCCTATTGTGAAATATGCGGGATCTAGAGCATGGAAGATGCAGAAGCTATGGAGGTTGAAAGAGAAAAAAGAAACTCATGAAGACATTGACCCTGACTAGGAGAAATTGTTACACAAGTGAATTAGGTTCCAATATTGAGACTTGGACTCATAAACACAATCTTGTGTATTGACAGTGACATGACACTTTACTAGAAAGAAAAGAGTACTATCATTGCATTAGAAAAAGAGTGCAAGTACAATGCTTTATAGGATTTGAGTGGTGGTACTTTCTTCTACTGTGCATATGGGATTTTGGTCCTGAGTCCTCACTTCTCCTCACAAAGGGATTGAAGTAGGTGTGATTGCAAATATCTCAACACCCCTCCTCAATCACAACCAAAAGTACAAAGTGTGTAGAGGCTTTAGTGAAAGCAACACTTGCAAAGTGTGGGCACACCATAAACATGGCAAAATACCAGAGGTTCGCAGAAAAGGCTAAGTATGGGTACCACAAATATGATGGACATCCAAAGGCTGTAGCAGGGGCCTCACAAAGTGTACAGAGGCTGTAGTACAAGGATAACTGAGGAGTTTACAAGTTTATGTTTGAGGCATTAGGGCTAGGAAATACAAAGCTAAAAAATTCTGTTTGAATAGAAGGACTGATGAGGTTTGTCATTCTCCTGGTGATCTTCTTCTTCTTCTTCCTTTTCTCCGTTTTCTTCTTCTTCTTTGACTACAACTAGATAGGCCTTTTGGGACCTCTTTTTGGCATGGCAGAACTTCTCAGTGTGTCTGATCCTTTTGCAAAATTCAC
This sequence comes from Lygodium microphyllum, assembly GCF_053477565.2. NCBI lineage: Eukaryota > Viridiplantae > Streptophyta > Polypodiopsida > Schizaeales > Lygodiaceae > Lygodium > Lygodium microphyllum. The sequence goes on along the minus strand of NC_141148.1, from coordinate 117,516,423 downwards.
AAAAGAGATGATCCTTCTTGGCTTTGTACCTGTTGCCAACATATAATGCATGCTCATCTCTAGAGGTACTTGGTTCTTCCTTAGTTTTTAGCTTCTTTTCCTCCTCTAACAGTGATGCCTGGATCTCAACAAGTTCAGGGTTTGGCATATTAATTAGAGTTGTTGATACATTATTATATTCAGGAGGCAAACTCTTAAGTAGAACACCGATGTAAATATCTTCTTCCACTTTAATGTTGATTCCTGCAAGTTGGGTTAGAAGTCATTCCATGTAATTTAGATGTGTAACAAGTGATGTGCTGGACTTCATTTCAAGCTTGAAAAAATCAATTAGGAGACCATACTTTGATGATTTAGACTGTGCACTGAACAAAGTGTCAAGTCTCTTCTATGTATCCTGTGAAGTCTCACAATTATGCACATGGTGGATATAGCTGTCGTTCTTTTGCCAAGAGAAAGCAAGATCCGCATCACGAGGCTTCTTTTCTTTTCCCGTGGTAATGGCCTAGAGGCCCTTCTTCATCAGGATCAATTCGATGCGGGTCTGCCAGGTATGAAGCCGGACTCCTTTGAAATGGGCAATTGGAGAATCTTTGCCCATGTTCGACTTGAGGGACCAGTAGCAAATCAGCTTCAGACTTATCAAATTTAAACAGCAGAAGAGTTGGTTGAGATGTGCCAAGAGACATAAGTGTTTAGATCATTAAAAATGAGTGTCAATAGACACTATGTTTCTTCCCTGAGTCTTTCAAACCTACAAAAATCCTTCAAGTTCTTTTAGATCGAGCTCTTCCCCTTCTTAATTTGATGTTGGGACCTTCATATCTTAGTGGCAGTGGGTTGTTTCAGTGGGGTAGAAGAGAGAAAATGATGAGATTTTTGAGCTTGGTGAAGTTTGGCTATGGCTGTCCTGTCAAAACAGGGACCAACGACTGGTAAATGAGCTCCCACAAGCTCCACATGTCGAATTTGCTCAAACCCTTTGAGATGGAGGACCCTCACTAATAGATCTATCTCCCCCTAAGAGGGCTTGTACTTGTTTTTCTTGAGTTGAGAGATCTAAGCCTTCAAAGTGGTTGCTATCAAAATTGTGCCCAGATTTGGGAAAATGCAAATGTCAGGTATGGTGTGCATCAGTCTCCTTGATTTTTGTGCTAAGAAGTTGCGCCTTGACCTGAAGAACAAATCTCGAGAAGAAAACTTGAAGAGATATAGCCTAGTTGATGAGTTATGGCTTGGTTGATGAGATATGGCTGCTCCAATAGAGGTAGGTAGGTGCTGTCCACAGACACACTTATGGCAGCGACTCTGAAAAGAGGCAATGCTAAAGCTATAGTTGCCCAATCTCAATGATTGAGGTGCCGGGGAGGAGATCTGAAAGTAGAGAAACACTTCTCCAAAAGGAAATTCTGGGAGATTTGGCCTGTGGAGAGAGATATAAAAGCTTCAGGCTAATAGGGTGCTGCAGGCTATGGCTACCATGGAAGCTTCATTGAAGATAGGAATGCAAATGAAGTTGGAGATAGGGTCCAGTACTCAAATTCAGCTAAAGAGAGGTGGAAAGGAGCTGAGAGGAGTGAAATGAGAGTTGGGTTATGCTTAGCTAAGCTCTGATACCATGTGAAATATGCAGGATCTAGAGCATGGCAGATGTAGAAGCTATGGAGGTTGAAAGAGGAAAAAGAAACTCACGAAGACATTGACCATGACTAGGACAAATTGTTACACAAGTGAATTAGGTTCCAAGATTGAGACTTGGACTCATAAACACAATCTTGTGTATTGACAGTGACATGACACTTTACTGGAAAGAAAAGAGTACTATCATTGCATTAGAATTGCCTACCATGTATGGTGATGCCTGTAGATTTGTCCAGAAATGTGATGCCTGCTAGTAGCTTGGTCAACCCCTATCCTAGGATTGATTATCCCTTCACCCAATCTTGCCATTATTGGAACCCTTTAAAAAATGAGGACTAGACTTTGTCGGCCCTATCAAACCTTTGGCATCCTACACCAAAAACAAGTATATTCTGATGGTGGCAACAACAGACTGTTGTACCAAGTGGTTCACAATAAGTGCATTATTGAATAATTCAGCACACACAATGGCAAAGTGCCTTTTCAAAGACATCTTCACTTATTATGGTTGTCCGATAGAATTCATTAGTGATCAAGGAAGTCATTTTGTAAATAAGGTCATCAATCATATGAGTTCTTTCTTCATGGTGATTCATAATAAATCTTCTTCATACCATCTACAAGTCAACAGCCAGGCCGAATCCACAAACAAGACCCTATGCAAAACTAGTTGAGCATAAGAGAAAAGATAAAGATACCAAGCTCCTAGCAACATCAAGGAAATTATGCCTCTAGAATTTATAGTTCCTAGTGTCTTAATTGCTATCAAAGATCACCTCCTGCCTTAGGAACCCCTTCCCTCTTTTGATTGGAGAATCTGGTGGAGTTAGATGAGGATTGAATTTGGTGTTCTTATCTCCTATTGTCCAAAGTCCCCAGTCCAGGTAGAAACACCAAGCAAATCACCTCTCCAATAAGTGGCTCTTTGAGTGAGGACAAGCAATGCTGGTCTTCCAAACTTGGATGGGAAAGCTTTCAAGAAAATTGAAGATGAGATGGAGTGGCCCCTTTTGGATTTCCCATACAAATGCATCTAATTCTTTTTACCTTACTAATTTATAGAAAAATCTTCTTCCTTAACCCATCAATAGATTTTGATTGCGGCACTACTATGCAGATAGACCGGAGTGCCCCTTTTTGCTCACTTCAAAGTGCAATCTTGACCCAATGGCACCAACTTCAGCACGTGCCTTCGAGATCCCCATACCCAGTTCTGAATCCCCTTTGATCACTTGACATTGTTTCCAATACCACCATTTGCAGTTACGCGGCCCTTATTAATTATCGTTTATCATATTGTTTCTTGGCTCCTATTATAGGTGATTGTATGATGCATCAAAAAGTGTGCGGCACTCATTATTTCTTATGGCCATATATACTCATGTGGAAAACATGCATTGGCCACATGCAAACCGCCCACCTACCACAACCCCCTCAAAAAGCAAAGATTTCATAATCTTTCTCTTCATTATGATTTCTATTCTCACCCCTTTATGCTCTTGACACAGTGTCACACTTGTCATCTCTTTGTCATTGCTTATCTCTTACCAATGACAAACATGCTTTCATCCATCTTTCACCTTGACTAGGTCCCCCTTGTGCTCCAAGAGATTAAGGAGGTGGTCAACACATGGGTACACCACCTATGCCTCAATGCCTTCCTTGCACTCCCATGGAATAACACCCCATGCACCTTGAGGCCGAGCCCATCCTATTGTAGCTGTACTACAAAGGCCCTCACATTGAAGTGGGTGGCCATGCCTATGAGCTCACCCCTTAGTGTGTGTAGGAGCTTCTTCACCTCCATATGGATGGTGTGTTAGAAGCCCCCACCTTGCTCCCCACTAGCAAGGTGGAGGCCATCTTTGGCCATGTGACAAAAAATGAATATTTCCTTAGCTACATTGTGGGTCGATGAAGAAAGAGGTACTAATTTTTTTTCCTAGAAGCTTTGTATTTGTAGGCCAAGGCCTTTAATATCTTATGCAAGGTGACCTCTATGTTTTTCCTACTAGATACCCTGGCCATTGCATAGGCATGTTATTTTCTAGATCACCTTTGAGTGGAGTGCAAGCATGTGGAAAACTACTCTGCAAATGTGAAGTTGTTGTGGATCATGTGTGGCCAACACTTCACAATTCTATTACTACCCCTTGTTGCATTGGATCCTACCCACTCCCTTTGCATATTTTTGATGTTGATCACCCCTCCCCTTTATCTCCAGAGGCTATTGCACGAGCTGCAATAGATAGACAACCAAATGCAGTATAGGAGGAGAGGGATCACACTTTTGTGGAAACTCCCAAAGAGGAAGCTGTAAAAGATATGCATGCCATCCAAGGGACTAACCAGGATACCTTCCACACCACCTCAAAAGCAACACCCTTTAGCTCCAACCAAAGCAAGTTGAAATTTAAGCCTCTCTATGCTTTGCTCATTTAGACATCTCGAGGCCAAAAGCACCCCAAAGAAGAAGACTTGTAGGCAGCTAGTTGGTCGACTGCGATTGGCATTGCAAGTACCATCCGAGCAGTCACAATGGCCACCCTACCCCCACAGACCCCACCTCTACTGCTATGAAAATCCTCATCTTGAGAGTGCTTTACCCTAATATTTCCCAACACTTTCCTAAACTATGTGGTTGGAGGACTCTTCTGACACTAGTAGGTTCATATGCTCCAGATGAAAGTGGAGTAGGTATGGTGGGACAATGAGGCCATGTGGGCCTAGGTTCAAGAGAGTATTGGAAGAGAGGGAGAGATAGTGAGTGGAGTAAAACCACGAGCCTTTAGCTCATCTTCATTTTCTTCTCATTATTCATCCAGTTAGTCACACACTGAAAGAGAGAGTTACACTAGGTTTGACTAACCATCATCTAACTATGGTTAGGTCAAGTCTATTGACTTATTCAATGACACACACATGTACAATTGTATCCAGCTAATGTCGGTAAGTCATACAGACATAAAGAGAGACGAGGTGGAGCTTGATTTCTAGCTTGATTTCCAGCACTCCCCCTCAGGCTCAAACCATCTACAATACTCCAAGTAGCTGCCTAAAATAGATGAAATTTTCTTTACCAAGTGATTTGGTAAAGATATTTGCTACCTAGTCTTCACTCTTCACATGTATCAAGTCAATCTGCTCTGCTAGTACCATTTCTTTGATGAAATGGTAATAGACTTCAATGTGTTTAGATCTTGCATGGTAGACAAGATTTCTTGCAAGCATCACACTGCTAAGATGATCACAATGCAGCTTCACTTTGTTGTCCAAATGTATCCCGAAGTCATTCAGTAACTTCAGCAAACAAACAGCTTCATAGGCTCCTAAGCCGCACGCCTATACCCATCTGACTTGCATTTAACCTTGTACACCCCTTGCAACCAATGGGGACTTTGCCTTCAGGCAACCGAACCAATTCCCATGTTCCATTTTCAACCAAAGCTGAATACTCTTTGTCCATAGCAACACATTGTTCTCATCTGCAACTGCCTTATCAAACTTAGTGGGTTCTTTGAAACATGTCACCTTAGTCACATAGGCATAATGACAGGCTGAATATCTAGTGTATGTGTACCTATCAACTGGTCTTTTGACCCTCTCAGATCTCCTCAATTGTGGCTCAATCTGAGCTTGCCTCTCATGAGGCGGTACATACTGATTCTACCTTGCACCGGGCGTCATAACAGAAGGAATCCCCAACTCATTGTCCAAGCTATCACTGTTGGACGACTCATAACCTACAGTAAGTGGACTTGCTACGTCCTCAAACATCTTTTCTTTTCCCTTATCCAATGTCCCCCTCACTACATGTCCGTGATGGTGGACATAGAAGTGCAATTCCATAATCGTCCTAACCAAGGGCTTACTGTAGATGACACATCACTTGTCAGACCACTCATAGATGTACTAACTGTAGGGGTAATTGTAGCATTATTAGTGCTAGCTAATCCATCTATAGCCACAACAACAAGATTCCCATACCATGAAGCCAACTTGTCAAAAACAACATCTCTGTTTATTAATGTCTCATGAGTAGATGACACATAGCATTTATAAGCTTTCATGTCCTGTGCATAACCCAAAAACATGCTCTTGACTGCTTTGGGATTCAATTTCTTTCTCTTTTCATAAAAAATATGCATGCATGCAATGCAGCAGAATACCTTTAAGTGCCGAATGTCAGGCTTATGACCATACGACCTCTTGTAAGGTGTTACATCATGAATATGTAGGGGTTCTATTCATCACATATACAACAATCATCCATTGCTTTAGCCCACTAAGCATTAGGCAAACACTTTTCATTCATCATAGCTCTAGTTAACTCTATTAGTACCCTATTTTTCCTTTACGCTACACCGTTTTGCTACGGTGTATAGCTGTAAGTAAGCTATCTTCTGATTCCATACTTTGCAAGATATCTGTCAAACTCCTGTGAGACATATAGTTTGCCTCCATCTAACCTAAGACAAGAAATATAGCAACCCAACTCATTTTCTGCATGCTTCTTGAAATCTCTGAATGCATCAAACACTTCATCTTTATGTTTCAATATGTACAACCAAGTGTACCTGCTAAAATCATCAATGAAAGATACATAGTAACGAGCACCACCAAATGAAGCATTATGCGACGGACCCCAAACATCAGAGTGCACCAACTACAAAGGTCTTGAACTATTCTTGACATGCTTCATAAAGGGAAACCTTTCCTACTTTCCAAATTGACATGCACGACATACATGGCCAAAGTCATTATACTTGAATTTGGGCAATCCAAGTACCACTTCCTTTTGCTGCATAGATTTCAGCCTTTGAACATTAACATGGCCAATCCTCTTATGCCAAATCTCAACATCCTGTATAGCACCCTCATCATGTGCAAACATGGTTTCCTTAAGCTTTGGAATGGATGTGTCCAAGGTCAACATCCTGCCATCCCGTCTATGTTGAGATATCGAGCTCCACTCGTGATACGCTAGGGTGACCGTTGTGTATTTATGTCACCGACTTGTCAGTTGCAGACGCGGTTGGTACACCGCCCATGAATAATAGCTACATGATAGCTATCCTTATCTACTCTAGTTCGTGGCTCAGTTAGTATGCCACCTTAGTTAGTTGAGTTTGGTTTGAGACCCATATAGAGGGTTCTTCTATTTCTTTGTACTTGAGTTCTTTTGGCTTACACAAGTAAGAAGAGGAAAACTGTTTTCAGCCTCCACCCTTGTGTGTCTTCCCCCATTGTGCAAGCAAGAAAGCTTCAAGCGAGACTCCTTCCTTCTCTCCCACAATCTTGACATGGTATCAGAGCCTTGTTCGTGGTAAGGAGCTCAAGAAAGCAAGCCAAGCTCGCGGTGTTCTGGTAAGAGGAGCAGTGTTGCTTTCATTTTCTGTTTTGGGAGTAGATCTCTGCAGGTAGCACAGCCGGAAAGTGCAGGAGTGCATTGTCTCAGGTTGAGACGCCCTTCGCGGTGAAGCAAGAGGGCAGTATATGCTGCGGGAGAGGGCTTTAGCCTCTAGCGACCCTGTTTTTTTGATTTGAGACCATTTCGGGGCCTGTTTTGGAGGTGGAAGTTTTCTGCACGTACTCAAGAAAAAGCCCTGTTTTATGCTGTGCGACCACTGTTCTACAGGTCGGTGAAAAGTTACCACAGAAATTGCATCGTATGCTTGTGTGCAGAGACATAGGGAGTTTCAGAATCATCCTTGGTTCCTGTTTATGCAAAATCGTCACTAGGAAGTGACTGTGTGGTCAAATACCACTTTCGCCAGTTTTGCAGATTTGCCCTTGTGAGGGTGAAGCTGTGTTTTTTGCAGTGACAGAATTTTTTGCAGTATTCTGTAATGGCGTCTGATTCTCTTTCACAGATTGTCACTGAAAAGCTTGACAAGAACAACTTCCAGGCATGGAAGTTTAGAATGACGAATTTCCTTATGGGAAAAGGATATTGGGAATTTGTTGCAGGAAATGAAGAAGAATCAGTTCTTCCTGATGTTCCCAATCAACAGCAAATGCAGGCATTTAAATCATGGCATGAGAGAGCCAGAAAAGTTATGTACTGGCTGTCTATCAGCATTTCACACTCTATGATTGTGCATATTCAGGATGCAAGTACACCAAAGGAGGCATGGGATACTCTGTCAAAAATGTATAGCACAAATACTCAAGCCAGGAAAATGCAGCTCAAGCAAGAGTTGCACAATGTGCAAAGAGAAAGTATGAGCATCAATGACTACCACATGAAGGTGAAGAAGATTGCAGATGCACCTGCTTCCATTGGATCGCCAGTGGAAGATGATGATTTAGTTTCTGTGACCTTGAATGGTCTAGGAAAGGATTATGCACAGTTTCGGACATCCATTTCAGTTTGTGAAAGATTTCCTGATTTTGAGGAGCTGATTGCTCTTCTAATTTCTGAGGAGCAGAGAAATGGTGGTGCATCTTCTTCAGGAGGAACTTCAAAAGAAGCTGTCTTCTACTCAAATGCTGGAAGAGGTAGAGGAGGCCGATTTGGAGGCCATGGTAGAAATCAGAATATGCAGCAAACTCAAGAAAACCAGTCCTATGGAGGAGGACATGGTAACTCTAGAGGCAGGGGGAGCCAAAGAGGTCGTGGTGGATGGCAAAGAGGCCAAAATGCAAACAGCAATGTTGAATGCTACTACTGTGGTAAAATGGGTCATATGGCTAAAGACTGCTATAAAAAGCAGAATGATATCATGAATGGAAAACTGCAACAAGGAAATTATGCATCCTCTAGTAGAGAGGGTGATGACAGAAATGAGCATCTGTTTATGGTGCAGCACATGAACAATTCTGTGATAAGTGCAGAAGAAAGCAATGATGTATGGTATGTTGACTCAGGTGCATCAAACCACATGACAGGTCATGCAGAATGGATGGAGGATGCAAGGAAAATGGAAAAACCAGGATTTGTGGAGACTGGTGATGATACTGCACATCCTATTGTGCAGATTGGAAAAATTCCCTTGTCTATGCAGGATGGGAAAAAGAAATACCTGTCCGATGTATTTCATGTCCCGAATATCACCAAGAATCTAGTTTCTGTTGGTCAAGTGGTTGAACAGGGCTTGCAGGTCAGATTTAATCCTCATGGATGCTTTGTTGAGGATATGAAAAACAAAGGTCGCTTGATAGCAAAAGGAAAGAAGAAGGGCAGAATGTTTACATTGGATGCAGACATGCCTGAATTGAGTGCAGCAATGTTTGCACATGGGACCGGTGTAGTTGCAGATATTGATATCTGGCATAAACGCATTGGTCATGTTAATGTACAGCGACTTAAATCAATGCAGGCCCAAAAACATTGTTGCAGGGTTGCCTAAATTCAAGGTTGCAGAAATGCATAAGGTATGTGAAGCCTGTCAGTTTGGAAAACAGGCAAGGAAACCATTTCCTAGACATGTTCAAGAGAGTAAGAAGCCATTGGAATTAATCCACTCTGATGTGTGGACAACTAAAGCTGCATCTCTTGGAGGCTGTCATTATTTTGTCAGTTTTATTGATGACTATAGCATAAAAGTTTGGGTGTATTTTATGAAAAAGAAGAGTGAAGTTTTTGGGCATTTCAAAACTCTTAAAGCGATGGTTGAAAAAGAAACAGGCCTGCAGATAAAATGCCTAAGGTCAGATGGAGGGGGAGAGTACCTCTCAAATGAGTTTGCAAGGTTCCTGTAGGAGCATGGCATAAAGCAGCAATATTCATGCAGTCATACCCCACAACAAAATGGAATTGCAGAAAGGAAAAACAAGCATATTGGAGAGGTATCTCGTGCCATGCTCAATGAAAAAGACTTGCCAGATTTTTATTGGGCTGAAGTAGTTGCTACAGCAGTTTACATAATGAACAGGACTCCCACTGTAGCAATACATGGAATGACTCCAGAGGAGAGGTATACTGGTAGGAAACCAGATATTTCTCATTTGAAAATTTTTGGCTGCATTGCCTATGTACATGTGCCAGATGAGTTGAGATCCAAGTTGGATCCAAAAGCTGAGAAGTGCATCTTTATTGGTTACTCTCTGCAGCAAAAAGGGTATAGATGCTATAACCCTTCTACTCGTAAGTTTACAGTGAGCAGAGATATTGTTTTTGATGAGATGAGTAGCTGATATAAACCAGTAAATGTGATTGATGATGTAGATGCACAAAATGGTAATGCTGCACAGAATTCACAACAGCAGTCACAAAATATTAGTGGACCTGGAGCGTCCTCTAGTAGTGGTTCACATTCTTCGCCATGGACAAGCAGATTGAGATCAGGAGAATCTTCTCAAAGTAATGCAGATAGTGGTATGCAGGTATCACGAAAAGGAAAAGAGAAGGTTGATCAGTCCATGTTTGATGTGAATGCATGTCACTCTTATGTGGATGGTGAATCCAGTGGCTCAGAACAGAGCATTGATGATGAGTTGGGTATTCCTTCTATTGTTACACCTGGAGTAAGGAAGACCAGGGATGTTTTGAGAGCACCTGGGAGTGAACCTACTTTGCGCAGGTCTACGAGAGCTAGGTATCCTGTGGATAGGCTGAAATATGATGGATTTACAGCCATTCACTATGCATATATGGTTAAAGTGATACAGGAACCAGAACCCACTTCTTTTGAGGAAGCCATGGGAAAAGAAAAATGGGAGAAAGCCATGGATGAAGAAATGGATGCCTTGGAAGCAAATGCTACATGGGAATTGGTACCTTTGCCTAAAGGTAAAAATGCAATTGGCTGTAAGTGGGTTTATAAGGTAAAGCACAATGCAGATGGTTCTGTGAATAGATACAAGGCAAGATTAGTAGTCAAGGGGTATGCACAAACATATGGCATTGACTATGAAGAAACATTCAGTCCGGTTGCAAGGATGGCAACCGTAAGAGCAGTCATTGCTATGGCTGCATCAAAGGGATGGTCTTTACATCAGATGGATGTAAAGAATGCCTTCTTGCATGGTGATTTGCAAGAAGAGGTCTATATGGAGCAGCCACCAGGTTATGTGCATGATGTTCATCCTGAGTTTGTTTGCAGGTTGAAGAAAGCCTTGTATGGCTTGAAGCAAGCACCTAGAGCATGGTTTGACAAGATAGGACAATATCTTGTCACTATTGGCTTTCAGATTTCCAAGGCACATTTCTCACTTTATGTGAGAAAAACAGAGAAAGGTATTATGCTACTTGTCATTTATGTTGATGATTTGATTATGACAGGTGACAGTGATGAAGATATCCTTCATGTGAAAATGCTATTGAAGCAGAAGTTTGAGATGAAGGATTTGGGAGAGCTACGTTATTTCTTGGGCATTGAGGTGATTAGATCACCAAGTGGGATACAGCTCTTGCAGAGGCAGTATGGATTGGACATGCTGTCCAAATATGGGATGACAGGCTGTAAGCCTATTTCAGTTCCTTTGGAGCAGAATGTGAAGCTGAGCACAGATGCAGGTGAGCTTCTAAAAGACCCTACTATGTACAGACGCATAGTAGGAAGTTTGATTTATATGACTATTACCAGGCCAGATTTGAGCTATGCTGTTGGATTGGTAAGTCAGTTTATGCAGGCTCCAAGGAAACCACATTTGGATGCGGCTAGACGCATTCTCAGGTATGTGAAGTCCACATTGCAGTATGGACTATTTTATGAGACTGGGGTTCAGATACAGTTGCATGGATACACTGATGCTGATTGGGCTGGTAGTATTTTTGATAGACGATCTACCAGTGGATATGTGTTCTCTTTTGGGAGTGCTGCAGTCACTTGGAGCAGCAAGAAACAGCCTACAGTTGCCTTGTCGAGCACAGAGGCTGAGTACAGGGGTGTAGCAATGGCTGCATGTGAGGTAGCTTGGTTGCATAAGCTACTTTATGATATGCATCAGTCTACAGATGGACCAATTGTCATTTATTGTGACAACATGAGTAGTATACACTTGGCAAATAACCCAGTCTATCATGCTAGAACAAAGCACATTGAGGTGCATTATCACTATGTGCGAGAGAGGGTTTTACTAGGTCTTATTGATCTAGTTTATGTCAGCATAGAGGATCAGGTAGCTAACATATTCACGAAGGCATTGGGCGCAGAGAAGCTGCGCAAGTTCAGAGACCTGCTTGGTGTGCAGGAATTGGGATTGAGCTCGAGGGGGATTGTTGAGATATCGAGCTCCACTCGTGATACGCCAGGGTGACCGTTGTGTATTTATGTCACCGACTTGTCAGTTGCAGACGCGGTTGGTACACCGCCCATGAATAATAGCTACATGATAGCTATCCTTATCTACTCTAGTTCGTGGCTCAGTTAGTATGCCACCTTAGTTAGTTGAGTTTGGTTTGAGACCCATATAGAGGGTTCTTCTATTTCTTTGTACTTGAGTTCTTTTGGCTTACACAAGTAAGAAGAGGAAAACTGTTTTCAGCCTCCACCCTTGTGTGTCTTCCCCCATTGTGCAAGCAAGAAAGCTTCAAGCGAGACTCCTTCCTTCTCTCCCACAATCTTGACAGTCTACCTCTAGCAATTAATTTGCAGTCATTACCGAATTCTTCAATAAAGCATCCTTCTTTGTTAAACCTCACCTGCAGGTTTTGTTCTGCCATTTGTCCAACTAACAAAAGATTCTTTGTGATTGACGATACATGTAGTACATCATGCAGGCTCTTTTTCTTGCCATCAGACATCATCAACATAACAACTCCCGTGTGCTGAATATCATGCTAGGTGTCATCCCCAGCACACACACACAACCATGTGAACCTGCAACCAACTCATTGAACCACTCTTTGTGGTGTGTCATATGGTTAGAAGCCCCAGATTCAATGTACCATCTCTCATCTTTGCTCTACCTAGGTGCATTCTTGGACACATGCTGCATGGCAAACAATCTATCACCCTGATCATCATGAGCACTGCTAGATGAAGCATCATTCCCATGTTGTCTTCCTTTAGCTTTCATGTTTTCCTATTTCTTCTGACAATCCTTGGCAATGTGCCCATATTTGCTGTAATAATGACAGTCTTTATCCTTGTTGAATTGATCATTTAATTGCCATAATCCACCACCTCTACCACAGGGTGATCTCCCCCTACCTCTAAAGCTGTCAGATCCATGCTGGTCCCTTGTATTCATGCCATGCCAATGACTCTATTAGTGCTATCCATAGGTGTTTTGAGTGCCTGCATGACCTCAAAAAGAGTCACAGCCTCTATTGCCTCTACCACACAGGCTAGTATAAATGACAATGTCTCTACTTTGAGAAGTATTATAACGTGTGTTTAGCCCAAGCTTCACTTCTTCATGCAACAATAGGGCAAGCAACTCATCCTAGTCAAGGGGTTCAGCTCTAATAGAAATAGAAGTGTCAAATGCTTTGTACTCTTTGCCAAGTCCATTTAGAGTGATTGCTATCATATCATCTTTGGACACTGCAAATCCAATAGTGGAAAGCTGGTCTGCTATGGTCTTAATCTTCGTCATGTAGGCCTGGATGCTTCTACCATTTTTAGACATGTTGTTAAATTGTTGCTTTAACTGTATCTTCCTGGCATGTGTTACATTTTCATAATTCTTCATGAGTATGTCCCAAGCATCTTTTGGGGAATCACATCCAGTGATCTGTATTACCATAGCATCAAATATACATAAGGAAAACCAATGTAGCACTTTGCATACTCTCCCTATCCACTTTTTATGAGCTCTTCTCTAATCATGTGTTGGTGTTAACCCTTAGACAAACAAGGTAAAAAATCTAGATTTATCTAAAGAGAAAGACAGGGCCGAGGCAAAGTGAAATAGAAGACGAAGGCACGCCAAGAAGAATATGGAAAAATAAGAAGTGTAGAAAAATCCTAAATCAAGGAGAAAGGTGCACAAGAAAAAGCGCATGTCAAGACTTTTGTAAAAGAGCGCAATGCGCACTATGATTTATTTTAAAAGCACCAGTGTGCAATTTATAAAGGTAGATGGGCGGTAGGAAGGAAGCTAGGAAGATAGAAGGACATTGAGAAAAAGGGCCTAGGCCACGGCTGGCCATGTAAAAAAGGGGATAAGGGGATGACTGCCAAAAAGGGATTTAGGGTTTTGTATATAAAGTTGAAAAGTGAATTAGAAGCTCATTCTTGTGTGTGGCCAAAAGTAGCTCTCTTCTTCTTCTTCTTCTTCTTGTTCTTGCTTGCTTGAGCTTGTGCTTGAGAGAGGGAGTGTGAGAGTGTGAGAGTGAGGGACCGTGGTGGAGAAGCTCTCCATCTTCTCCCCTCTTCTTCTCTTCTCTTCTCTTCTCTTGTCTTGCTCACGGCAATGGAACTTGGAGCATGGAGCTTGAGGATGGAGCTTGCTTGAAGCTTACACTTAGATCGTGGAGCTACTGGAGTGCTCGGGAGAGGAGGCAACTCGATCGGGCATGGAGGTAAGCTCACTACACTCGTAGAGATGGATAACGTGTCGGCTATGTGAGAGGTAGCCGTTAGTGCTTGGCTTGGAACGCTTAAAAAAACAAGCGGTCCATGGGTCTTGGTGGTTGATTGCCTCTACATTTTGGTTCCATTACTGAGACCAACGGATTCAAGCCTTAAGTGCTTGTGCGATTGGAATCGAGCATAGAGGTAGGGTTTTCCCTGAACCGGTGCTTGAGGTAGATAGATAGGAAGCAAGGGAGTTTGAAGAGATATTCGATCTCCTTAGCAAGTAAGTTTTTGGTTTTTTGGATTTGGAAAGGTAAGTTGGAGTAGTGACGTAGGTGTTTGCTTTGTGATTTGGATGCGTTAGGGTAGGAAAAAACAAAGAAAAAATAAGAAAAACAGGCAATTGGGTTTCTGCTATCATAACGTGGCAAGAGGGTTTGATTTTCTTGTTGTTGATTTGTATTTTGGAGTTTATTTGCTATTCTAGGTATATACAATCCTTTGTTAGGGTCTATTCTTACATTCTGGAAGTTTATGTGATCCCTTATAACCAAAATCGTTAGAATTGAGTGATTTTTGTCATCCCTTAGAACTCGTTCGTAGGAATCAGATACTGTTACTAGAGTCAGGTTCCCAGAATTGGATGCAAACAATCCAATTTCCAGAATTGGAAGGTCTGATTTGCAGAATCGGACCAACCCATTCTGTCCAATTTTGAAAATCGGACATTCCATAATCGGACCATCCAAAATCGGACGCTCAAAATTGGACTACCCAGAATCAGATACTCCAAAATCGGACACATGTCAAAGTGAACATCCAATTCCTAGAATCAAATGCATGAAAATCAGACACACGAGAATCAGACGCACGAAAATCGAACCAACCCATAATCGGACCACCTGAATCGGATCGCCATCCGATCGACTGATCGGACCAACCTAGAATTGGACGTTCGATTCTGATAATCAGACACTTGAGAATTGGACCTTTGAGAATTAGACAGAAAATTGTCAAAATCAGACAGGTGAAGAGAGTACAAATTTGACACATCTAACCCCCAAAATTGACCCAGAGACCATATAGAGCTGAAAGCACATCATAGATCTATCACCGAGCTGAAATGTAGAGCAAGTAGTTCGAAACTTGGCTATGAACGGTCCTTCAAATCACGCATGGTATTTAGCATAATGGCCCTGCGGGCTGGGGGGGACTGCCCCCACCCCCCTTAGACCCCCACAGAGGGGGCTCAGCCCCCTCTGCACCTCCCCTAAGTAGGCTGGAGAGAAAATGCGCGCCATGACAGGTCCTCCAAATTAGATCCTAGTGTAGTAATGGCTCTACACAAGCGGGGATTCTCACTTGCAAAACATCAACCGAAAGCCCATACTCAAATAAAGAGAAACAGAGACCCTAGAACCTCAATGGCCCAATCTAGCCAACAAGGGAAAAAAGTCCACACCACAAAAACATGTATAGGTTGCATTCGGACTACATCTAGTCAAAGCGGAATGCAACAACATCAAGCTACAACTACGAGGATGATAGACATGACAATCCTGATGATAGATGCACCTTAAATGGCACTGCACAGACGACCCAAGACATTAGTAGAGAATAAAAATCTAGTTGTGCAGTTAGGGACTGCAAGGCATATATCAGAAGGCTTGAATTTATAAGCCAAGACCTAAAAGATGACGACATAGTAACACCTTCTTATCTTAGGGTCAAACTCACTGCAAAAAGAGAGCATAGTGTCGATGCTCTCATTGATAAAGGAGCTGATTTTAATATCTTGATCTATGGACCCTATCAAGCCAACCAGAGCTCACACCGACTAATGTAACTCTCAGTCCTTATGAGGGACACTCACAAGCACTTATAGGGAAGTACAAAATCCTTGTAACTATTGAAACTGAAAGCTTGCCATGTTCCTCCAAATAGTGTAGATTGTGGAAAGAAAACCCTCCTAGGATGACTCTTCAAAAGGGCGACAAAGTGTGAGGCCAATTATGTAGCATAGAGGATACACTTGACACTACCGGGTGTGAGGATAATCACAATCTTTAGTAAGGGTGACCTCATCAAACCTCAAGGGAAAGACAAGGAACATTCTGACATACCAGGCAAGCCTAGTAATGAGAGCAAGGACTTATTGAAAGAGTTAGTACAAGTGCATGTTGAACAGAGAGAACCAATGAGTGAGGCCATGCTTGAAACAAGAAGGTCAGGAGACAATGCCAATGATAGGCTTTGGACTTACAAATATGATAGAAGACCACAAAAGAAGTGCAAGCCTTATAGAAGAAGGTATCGATGGAGAGCCAGCACAACGCTGCAATGGATATCCAAAGTGTTACTACGTGCTCAAGGGTATTACGCAGGTAACCAATGGATTTGGGTACCAAAATCCCCTATTAAACCACCTCTATCAGGCTGAAGGCTAGACCATATCAAAAGCGAAGAAGCGTAGGAGGAAATTTAAACAAAAAACCAAGTCTCGAGGCAAGAAATCAAACATGACTATTCGAAAGGTAGATCCTCAGCCTAGCATGCCTAACAAGTGGATGTCAGGTATAACCGTCAAGTGTACACAAAGACCACTAGTGCCCAAGGAGCCTTTGACTTTCCAAGAGGATAATGAGCACCACAGGCACAATGCTGCTCATAATAAGGCTAATTGCTCAACAAAGAAAATAGTAGAATAGTCTAATAGCCATGAGTGAATCTTTTAGCTAGTGCCAAGTCCACCTAGGAGTCCCAAATCTCCTATACCCTCTTTCCCTAAACGAACACAGGAAGCACAACAACAATTGTCAAGTGCAGCTGCTCAATCCCAATCTCTATCTCCATCTAAGCTTCCAAATTTCCAAGAGGTGGGAGATGACACCACCCTTAGCTCTCAACCTAGGGATATGCCTGTGCAATCCATTGTGGCTAGCTCACGATCAAGTGAGGGCTCAAAGGGCAACAAAAGACATGACCACTTCTGATCTACTTAAGGACTTGACACCACAGTCTACCAACAGTAGCCAATCCATTGAACTAGCTGCTACTACTTCCTTGACACCTCCAGCACTTCCAACACTTTCGAAGCACCTAAAGCCTAGGCTTGAGGAGAAATCTCTCGAAGATTTGGCCAAGGAGATGGTGCATCTGACCAATGAACTAGAGATGAAGTGCCAGATGAAGCTTGATACAAGCTGATAGCCATCACATGTGTGTACATCCATGTGGACATTGGAAGGCCAACACCAGAGCACACAAAGCTCATAGCCAAACCCCTAACTTGGGACGAGCAACAAAATGTTTGCTCCCACTATGTAGCTCTTGTTGAAGAAGTCATAAAGGACATCCAAAAAGCCACAACTAGAGAATTGTGCTTGATATCCTCACTCTATATTGCTCAATGTGAGACAAACAAGGAAAAGCTCGAAGTAATCAAACAAAAAGAGAAAGAACAAGGTGAGTTAGTGCAGAAATGGTACTCCAATCAAAGTTTGGCAGCCAAAATTGGCCACTGACTAATGACACTCTCACTGAGCAAAGGAAAGCCCTTTGGACATCAATAAATGATCCCACGAACGTTGCTCCCGACCTCATTACGAGTGTTGGCAGCGGTCCATGAGGCCCAGTTTTCTGCCACTATCCAAAAACATCCTTTGCATGATAAAATACTTCTAGAAGAAGATCTACATGTGGCTAGTAGGCTAAGAGTAGAGAGCATGGTTCTTGATGTTAGTGCATATGTCTCTTGCCTCACTCAAGACATTGCAATCCTAGATCTCTATTCTTCCCATCAATACAACCTTGACTTTTTCAGCTAGTTCTGGCGAAGCCTACATGACAAAAACCCTAAACCATTTCTTGGTTCTACACTAGAGTCACCCAAACCTCCAAGGCAAGAGAAAAAAGGCTTTAAACACAACACCTACTTTGATCAGAAGTAATGGAGGCATGTTCCAATGGGTAAGAACAAGATTCTAGAGCAAATGCTCGACCAAGATTAATTGCCAATGCAATCGGATGAGGAACTAAACGGAGGGGAATCAGCTGAAGAGCTAGACTCTCCTTGGAATATATGAACATTTCTTTTCTTGATTAAGTAATTGTCTTAGTGAGTGTAAATGGTAGTCTCTTATTTTGATATGTTGTATTATTGAACTAGCAATGCCATCATACCCATGTGTGTAGTTTGGGTATGTTAAGGCTCTGCTATTCTGTAGAGCTTGTGCAACTAGTTTGCACCTAGTGATCACAATTGACTTGGACCCAATTACAAGACGTGTCAGCATAGGTGACTGAAGGTCCACATAAGGATTGTTGATAACTGGCTAGTTCCCACAAGGAATCAATATGAGGAAGTGTATGAAGAGTTCACTACTACACATGGTGACGCTGTTCTTGAAGAGCTACATTGGCCATAGTTTGCATATCACTTGAATGTATTAGTTCTATTGAAATTTGGTTCTTATTGTAGTGTTGAGATATTTGAGCTTCTGTACTTCCAATATTCTATTATATTTTTCATATGCTAATATGTAACATGTGTCATTTGTATAGGTTGAAGGCATTGAAGCGGGATTTTGGAAGCAAGAATAAGTGACTTGAATGGTTTTGGCAAGGGTAGTGGACGATATAAACTATCTTAAGTTGTAGAACTTGTACTCTGTATGAAATGAAGATTTGGTAGCTTTGAGTTTTTGTATATTTATTGTATACAAGCCAACAAGTCATGTACATATTGTAATGCAAACTTTGGATTCTAAGGCTTTGTTAACCTCAACACAAGAAAAAGCGAAAAAAGTGAAAAAGCGTAAGTTGGGACCTAAAAGAGGTGGCCCAAAAGGAAATCAAACACAACAGAAGAAGTAGGAAGGGAAACGGCTGAAAGCATAAGGGCAGCCTCAAAAGCTAAGGCAAAGACAAAAGCGCACTTTTAAATGTGAAGCGCCCCTAAAACTTCTTATAAAAAAGCGCCAAACTCCCTCCTATGCAAACTATAAAGTTGAAAAGGGATTTAGGGTTTTGTATATAAAGTTGTGAGGAGCTCATTCTTTGGTGTGTAGCAAAATGGACTCATCTTCTTCTCTTCTTCTCTCCCTCTTGCTTGCTTGTGTGTGCTTGAGAGAGGGAGTGTGAGAGTGCGAGGGAGTGAGTGTGTGATGGTGAGGGATCAAGGAGAAGAAGCTTTCCATCATCTCATCTCTTATTCTCTTCTCTTCTCTTTTCTTGTCTCACATTTGAGGATGGAGCTTGAAGGTGGAGGATTGAGGTTTTTTGAGCTCGCATCACGAATTGTGGAGCTACCAAAGGACTTGAGGGAGGAGGCAACTCGTTTGGGCATCAAGGTAAGCTCACTACACCTCGGTAGGATCGAAGGTGCGTTAGCTAGGTGAGAGATAGCCATAGGTGTTTACTTGAAACACTTGAACAATAAGAAGTCCGTGGGTCTTGGTAGTTGAGCATGAGCTTGCCTCTACATTTTGGTTCCGTTGCTGGGACAAAGGATTTAAGATTGAATACTTGCACACCTCAAATCGAGCAATGAAGTAAGGGTTTCACACTTGAACTAGAGCTTGAGAAAGGTAGGAGATTTTGGGTTTTTAATCTCTGCAACAAGTGAGTATTTTAGTTTTTTGATGATTAGGCAAGTAGGAGGAAGCATTTTAGTATTTTGCTTTTGATTTTTGTTGCATTTAGAGTAGGTTAGGACCAAAAAATTGAAGAAAAAATATTTAAGGTTTTTGCTGTTGAATAGGCCCAAACAGGGAGAAAAATGGGAAAAAAGAGTGCTTGGAGGTGTTAGAATCGCATGGGGAGTGATCAGGTAGATTAAGGCTAAGCCCAGCAAGGATTTAAGACCATGGCAGGCAAAGGGAGACCCCATTTTCAGGTTCTGCAGTAGAGAGAGAGAGAGAGAGAGCTTGTGCATGACTTGGTGCTTCCAATGAATTGATTGAAGGCCATAGGAGTTTATTGCTTGGATCAGGTGTGTGGAAACCTTTCTGTGCATCTAACCTTTGATTTTGGCAAACCTTGATAGCGTGCATGGCAAAAAACCGTTGGCGTGAAGAGATTTTCATCCCCGCTATTTACATGTCGATAGAATCGGATGCGATCCGTAGGTGTCCGATTCCCAAAATCGGACACTAGGATGCTCTACATCCGTCCGATTCTAAGAATCGGATCGAAATCTAGTCTGCTTTTGTAGTGTCCGATTCCAAGAATCGGACATCCGATTTGACATGTATTAGATTTTTAGATGTCTAATTTTCTCTGTCGAATTCTAGGATGTCTAATTCTAGGAATTGGGCAGGGTCAAGTTGGTTCGATTTGAGTGTGTCCGATTTGAATTGTCTAATTTGAGCATGCCCGATTTCCAAAACCAAACAAGATGGTCCCAAAGTCCGATTTTCAAAATTAGACAAGGTCAAGTCCAAGTGTGTGAAACTTAGGATCGGACGTGTGGTAGTGGTTCGGTGGTAGTGGTCCGACAAATTTAGTGCATTCGTCAGGGTGACAGAGAGTACCACCCGCGACAGGAGAATTCACCGAAATCCCTATAGGTAAATCTAACCCTAGAAATTGTAGCCGAATGGCCTGGCACAGTGCTAACACTCACATGAGCATATTCGACACACTTAGAGCCGTATGCTACCTAGCAGACCCCATTTGACCTTGAGCAACAAGGTGAATGATGTAGCACAAACCCTGGATACTAGAAGAAGCAGCCACAAATCGAGCCTAAAGTTCCATTAGGCCAAGTATGTAGATGAGAGTGCAAAAGCTAGAAGTCACTTTGTATTCACACTCACATTGTTTTCCAACACTTAAAGTGCACCTAGGAAAAGCTGAAAGCTTGATTTTGCACAGTGCACGGAAGAGAGCATGCGCACACACACATTGAGTGAGTGTAAGTTGAGGAGTGTTTGTAAATAATAAGAAGCTCACTCAGACCTAACAATTTAAACAAACCCACTAGTAGGAGAAGACCCTAAAACGTAGTCGGGTGATCCAGAACCCCAAGCGTAGGACCAAGCTAGGATCGACACCATTGGAGGAGTGGATCTGCCCGACTTGATCAATCTCATCGACAACCTAGTGGAGCACGAGATTTGCAAACATGGCAGAGCCAGGCACACTAACCATGGACGTGATAAAGAGCTTGAGCTAGGTAGTTTCTCGACAGAAATCTAATGGCTAGTTGCCAATTACGATCTACAGACCCGGACAGACCACCATGGTAGTACATCCTAGGATATCATATAAGACCTTGAGGGGAAGAGGAGACTAGCACGTGAAGGTTTGCAAGGCATAGCAGCCTATAATCAGGAACAACAAGCCAAAAGATTGCGACAAAACATAGAAATGTGTGAGATTCAATGAGTGCTAGCCCTAGCAAGCAAAAATACGATAGGACCTGATGCAAAAAGGGAAAGAGTATTGAAAGGTGATCTCATGTTGAGCGAGGTTCTTACGAAGCAACTGCTAGATGACTCGTCAATAGAACAAAGCTCCATTGTAATGGAAACCTTGTTGCTTGCAGGATTAGGGGTTAGCCAGGTCTTTAAGATCTAATCAAGAATTCTTATCGTGGCTAAACAACTAGACAAGTACTAGCCAAGTGATGACCCATATAGCTTCGTAGAGTAGTTCAAGCAAGTCTGCGAGGCCAATGGCCTCACTGATCTTACTCAGCACTTGCAAGCCTTCGTTCTATGCTTAGGAGATAAGGGTAGGACTTGGTACAAGAGTCTAGACATTACTGAGCAAACTGACTTCAACAATCTCAAGAGTCTCTTCATTAAGAGATTCTCTAAGCCTGGGTACTTCGATAACCTTCTGGTGTGGCTGATGAATGTCAACAAGAAAAAATACAAGGAGGACATCATAGACTATGTCACCCATGTGTGGATTTTCTTCAAGAGGACCCCAACTAGTGAGTGACCTACTAAAAGAGCAGTCTCCACAATCTTCATCAATGGGATACGAAGTGAGGAACTTTACAAGGCCTTGGCAGGCAATTCAACCTTGTAGCGAGATGACATGCTAGCTAGGGCCTTTGACTAGGCAATCAGAGCGGACGACCAGCTCAAAGAGAGAATCTCCAAGAGCTCAACTAGAGAGGAGACTAATGCCAAAAACTCTAAGAGAGTTTCAACGTTAAGTGAAAGATTAGGCCCAAGTACTCAAGATAAAGAAAAGGCCACAGATGCAAGTCAGGAGCTAGCGGAGATGAAGACAGAGCTAGCCAAATTATAAGAAATGATGAGATGACCAACACACCCTCTTGTCCAATACGTGTATTCTGGTTGAAACCACCTGCCAAGCGAGTGTCAGGACCCAAGGTTCTTACCTTGCACCAACTATAGTAGGTTCGGTCACAATGTCATGCATTGCGGATTATCGAGGAGATTCCCATACTTGCATCCATACGTACAGCCTTACCTAGCGAATAGGTCACAAAACTTATTGGGAAGGGGAGCCCCCTTGGCTCTCCTAGCACCTAATGATGCCAAACCCACCATTCCTAGGATGGAGATAAACCCCATAGACATATCTAGACCACCTAGACCCTACGTAAACCATCCACTGAAAGTCCGTTATGTGGAGGAGCTGAATGACAAAGAGCCTTATGTGCACCCCTATGTATCGTATGACAAAGAGGACAATGGAGTCCTTATGGATTACAGACTTGTATTGGTGATGGCGTTAGGTAGAGGTAGAGGCTTTGGAGGGTAGACCCAAGAACCAATCTCATGTTGGACTTGTGGATACCCAAGACATATCTCCTCATGCTGCCTCGAATGGGAGTAGAATAATCGCGAGAGAAGGTCGATCTTAGATGCCCAAAGTGTGGAATTACTTACCTATTTGCCAAACACCCAAGATGAAGACCACCCTCTACTGTGACAAACGAGCCATAAGTACCATTGGGACTGTTTCAAGTTGAGACATTTAACGGAGAGGACACACCCATCCCATTGCATGTCATGACCCACACATAGACAAAGCAGGCTGGCATATCACTATTGGGACCCAACAACTTAGATGTAGCCTCAATTGGAAAGAAAAGTCATAAGGTGAAGGAGAGAGAAATCTGGCGCAATGGTCACACTAAAAACCGAGAGTACCATGACGCTACCTGCCAGAAAAAAGGTGACAGACGCAAAAGCAAAAACGTTAGCTCCAAAGATGGCCGAGAAGGGGAGTGCAAAGGTCGGGGAGTACTCCAACCCAAAGTGCCAACTTGAGACCATTAAAAAGATCAAGGAGTGGGTAAAAGAAGCCCAAGATCACCTAGAGGATGCTGAGCCCATATTGGAAGATGAGATCGATGATCCCTCAAGCATAAGTACACCAGCCTCCATGACCAAAGTCGAGAGGTGTAGTTGTGCCACAAAAAGTATCACTTAAACAAAGGATACACACTATGGGCTAGCAAATTAGTCAGGGCCATTGGGCACGAAACACAGAGTTAGGAGAGAGGCAAGCAATCAACGACCTCCTCAACACGCTAGTGGCCACCCCAGTGGCTGGAGTAACCCCAATTGCAGTCTTTTATTGATCCTAGCTCTAGGAGACACCACAAGAAAGGGAATTGTGGATATAGGAGGAGTTAGTGTGCTGAGCCGCACAGTACTCTAGGACTGGGGTAACCCGCTTGTTGAGAATGCTAGGTTCAATGTCACCCTAGCCAACGGAATGAAAGTGTAGCCATTTGGAGTATTAAAGAATTTTCCATTGAAGATCACAGGGATCCAATTCTCTGTTGACTTTATAGTCATGAAGGGAGTGGACTATGACATCCTGTTAGGTTAGCCCTGGATGTGCAATGACTAGGGCAATGGTCTAAACTTCTTAGGCAATCAAATAGAGGTAGTAAGAGTAGAGATAGACACATGGAAGACCACATTAGTTAACCTTGATGCCATCTCCACCATGCTGAAAGGTGACACATAGATTAGGAAATCTTAGAGGCTACTGACCAAATATATCCTCTGTCTTGAGGATGAGAGAGATTGGATGCACGTGCTCGCCATGATAGATCTACTATTCTTAGATAGTGAGGAGTACGAGCAAGATGCTAAGATAGGTGATGAGCCTAGAGAAACACCCTTAGTTCTAGTCTGCATGATGGCCAAAAGCTCACATCGACAACCTAGCCCTGTCAAGATACGAGTGGCCACCATCATGGAAATTGAAGATGAAGATGAGGAAGTGGTGGCACATGCCTACCTATGCGCTTATTAGTGTGATTGACCAAAAAGACGCACGTCTTTGATTCGCTCATTGATGAGGGAGTTGACTCTAACATCCTTACGCACGATCATTGGACTCTCATTGGTCAACCCCAATCACAGCCTACTGACACTAAGCTCAATCCATTTGGAGGACGGTCCTACTCACTGTTAGGAAAATGCAAAATAATGGTCTCTATCGAGACTGAAAGCCTACCTATGATTTTCTATGTGATGTCTAACACTAAGACCATAGGTAAAGAATTGCTGCTAGGACATACTTTCAAGAAACAAGCACACTGCAATGTCGACTATGACTTGCATCACATTCATCTTGCCATTGGCAATGTTAGGATAGTAACATCTTTTAGCAACAAGGACAACTCAGCTCCATCACAGTCTACCAAGCCACCGATAGAGCAACCCACTACCGACCCTAAGAAAGGAGATCATGACTCGTCACAACCCACCAAACCTCAATCCCAACAAACCACAGAAGTCAGAAATAAGGCCCAGGAACCACATCTCAATTGGATGCTTAAGCACGAAGGCCCACCTCGTAGAAGCAGGCACACATGACCTCGCAACGCAAAAGAATCACACCTGAGAGCTAGGAGGCTGCAGAATAGGTGATATAGGCAAATATGACTGGTCAAGCCGTGATGGGTCCCCAAGACCTTATTACAAGCACAACACTACTACGAGGGTAACACCTGGATTTGGGTACCTAAAGCCAAAATGACAAAGGATATTACTCCAATGCTGCTCCCAAACTTGGCCACACAAAGCCATGTGATGCAAAACCCACAAAGATGCAGAACGCTGATGGAGACTAAACAAGTCTATTGACCAAAGCTGCACCCTGCTACTCACACACTGTCTTAGCCCAGCCCTACTAGTGCCCCTAAGACCTCATTAGCATCTAGTAGTGCGGCACTCGCAACTCTAACCAAGCCCATCACACACAAGATACCCAACCACAATCTCAGGAGCAACTTAAGCCACAACCATCACCTGCCAAGTTGTCTAGTTCAGTCAAACCCTACCCACCAAGTAACAGGTTTTAAACCATCCTACGAACGATGATTGATCCTCACATTGGCTAAAGACCTAGCTGAAAACATAGGAGATGACATGATTACCTGAATCAAGTGCTTGGATGCCACATTCACCCTACTCACTAAGAGCTATGAGCGCTTGCACCTAGGTCTACTTGATGTCAAGAATCGCGTGATGGGGGGATTTGCCTGAGCTGCTGCACCAAACACACACTGTATATACAAGAGGAAGCTCACTCAAGAACACAAGAAGAGAGATGGAGGCCAAAACGTTTTCTTACTAATTTTTTTCCTTCTTCCACACACTATACAATATACAAAAAGTATAGATAAGATACAACATAAAGAAAAGTGGCCTTCTAAGTCAAACAGTGCATAATTGACTATACTAATCGACTGGTGTTATATCTTTGCCAGCTGTAGGTAGGTGTAACAAAATAAATATAATAAGTGATAAGTCAGAGGCCATGTGAGTATCATAATGACCACCAATGTGCTAAGTGTAGACGTACGGACTCATCTAGCCAGGTGGTTCATCATCAATGTCAGAACGTGTTGAGCTTGCCATCTCAACACTCCCCCTCAAGCTCAACTCTATCTTTGCAACTCCAAGTAGGCTTCGAAACTTTTGAAGCTTCTCTGCACCCAATGCCTTTGTGAAAATATCAGCTATCTGATCCTGTGTGCTGACATATACCAAGTCAATATCTCCTGCAAGTACCTTCTCTCTCTCACAAAGTAGTAGTGCACCTCAATGTATTTTGTCCTAGCATGGAACACTGGATTCCTAGCTAATTGTATGCTGCTCATGTTGTCACAATGAATGACAACTGGACTATCTCCTTGCATGTCCAAATCACTAATAACTTTTGCAGCCATACCACCTCACATGCTGCCATAGCAGCACCTCTATACTCAGCCTCTGTACTCGATAAAGCAACTATTGCTTTTTGCTACTCCATATAACTGTTGCACTACTAAGGGAAAACATGAATCCACTTGTAGATCTTCTGTCTTGTGGGTTCAACCGCGAACATTCTGTTGCGAGCGGACTCAGGAAACCCTAGGCGATAAAGCTTGAAACATTCCATGGGAGTGCCGGGCGGCGACACCTAGATTTGTTTCTCAATTGGCCGCTAAAATGTGCTTGGACAGCCGATAGGCGAGTATGCTACATTGAAGGAAAAATACTACTTTTGTGCTTAAGTATGTTATTCTTTCCAAGAAAGCATAATCAATTTCTACTTACCTTTCAACAAGAAATTACCTTAAGGACACTAATGGTGAACTATGGCATTATGACAGGTACCCACTATGGCAGGTCAAGATAAAAGCAGCAAACTTCCATTCTCAGAAGAGGAGTAGGCGAAGTACGGCCTCTTGTTGGAGACGAGGGCTTATAATCAATTTAAGTTCAGGTATATCCTAAATTTGGAAGACATCATCGTGGAAGAACGAGCCATCCAGCAAACTGGTGAAGTAGTGCAGGTAGAATTATATGGATAAGGTGGGCCAAGCCATCGACTATGAGAAGTGTGCCGAGTTCCTTCAGACCTTCAATAGAAATCGGGGCACTGTCACGGTGCACCTAGAAAATGAAGTCTGCAAAGTGCAAATCGAGCTGAGCCCTGAGCTCATATAGAAAGCACGAAAGAACAACAAAGAGAGAGACTCCGCAGAAGAAGGCCCAAGGAGAGAGAGGGAAGAAGGAGAAGATAGACCTATAAGGAACACAAAGTGAGCCCAAAAGCACGAAAGAACAACAAAGTAAAGAAGAAAGGGATGAGGCAAAGAGAATAAAGGAGGAATCCAAAAGAGATGAGGAAGAGAGAAAGAGAAGAGCTGAGGAGGAATAAGAAAAGCTCAGGAAGAAGGAGGAAGATGACATAGCCTCTTGCTATCCGCTTCTCAGTAGAGCAACCTTCAAGACAAGAAGAGTTGGTGGCCATGAACCCATCTTGACACAAAGGTCCAAGCACCAGCTCAAAGACACCCAAAATCTTATCACCCTTAGTGATCAAAGGAAAGGGAAAGGCTTTGTGAGAGCTGGGTTTAGGACCTGATTTGGACCCGTTCTTGAAGTGATGGAGCCCATTTTTGGAGGAGCCGAAAAGTGTCCGAGAGGTGGTAAAGAGCCAATTTTCATGAAAAATCAAACGGTGGTGAATGGCCAAGCTAGAGTTTTCCTAGACGCATTTCGACGTCAGGAATCCAGCACAAGTCTCGGTTCCGCGATCGGAGGTCGTTTGACCCCCCATTTAATCCCCACAAGGGTCGGTGTTGTAAAGCAACTATTGAATCCGAGAGCCAAAAAGTACGTAACAAGGCCCAAGTTTATAGATTTCGATGTCACAAAGCCATCCGTCCAGTCGGATAGCGAATCGGAGTCCGTTTGCATCCCCAAACATGCTGAAAACCCTTTATAGTAGTGTGAAAGTGGATTTTTTTGAAGTAGACATTTTATAAATGAAATGAAATGAAACTCTAAATGAAGAAAACATGTAAAAACATGTCGTGATGCAAGGAGGGGCATTTTTTGATTGACGCCTCATTTTTTGGGGATGTATGTGCCTCTTGGGTGCTCAATCATGTTAAGAGAGAAGGGGAGATCCCTGGTCTATGTAGAGAGGGCAAGATTTTGATGGTAACCATGTGCAATATGATGAAGGGAATGGAATTTTGATTTTTAGTATTTCTCTCTCCTGCATAGAGGCACTTCATGTGGCAAGAATCAAGAAGAGGATCGGGTGATGGATGCTTGTCTGGGAGGCACCAGATTGTTCCAAGAGGGTGAGGAGGCTGAAGGTTAAAGATCTATGCTGAAATCCATGGATAATGGATCAATACATAGTCCCAATTAATTATTCAAAAAACCCGAAACACGCAAAAAGGCTGTATGCTCTATTTTATGAAAGAATTTTGCTTGTTTTTGATCGTTCATGGTCTAAATGGTGTACACATGGGCTGAAATTTTATTTGAATGTTCCTTGCATTATGTTTGAGGGCTGCAATCATTGTTATGCAGAACCCATATTGATTTACAATAGTTATAAATTTTCAAAACCCAAAAAACCACTAATTTTGATGGAAATTGATAGTTTCTTTGATTTTAAATGGAAAACAATGAGTGGACATGGGATAAAATAAGAAATGGATTTTTTGTGCTAGAAAAAAATGGAAAAATAAGATCTATATATGTGAATGTCTGAGGGGCTGAAGCATGAGGTTAAGCCTCAGTTTGGCCTTGTCCTTTGTGTTAAAGTGTGTATTTATTACTTTTACATACAAAAAATGACATAAAAAACCCTCTACACCTATGCATCGCATCACAATTTAAAAGGTGAGGGGGAGAATGATGTTATACAATAGTTGCCAAAATAATAAAAAGCCTGATTGTTTTCTTTATGCATAACATTTAGGATGTGGTTTATTTGAAAATAATGGATCTAGTAGCACGAGGTTAGCCTTGGTACTAGGTTCCTACAACAAAACATTGCGTATTAGCGGAAATTCATTAAAAGGGTTGTTTTTGCACAACACATAGGTTGATTTTAAACCATAATTATTGGTGCACAAAATAAATCATCCACTTTTGCATGAATCATATATACATGGTATCTATTCCTGGTATGTATAGCACTTGGTTGAATGATAAATGACCCACACTGGAGAGAGTGAGGCACCCAAGCTGTAGGTCTAGATGGTGGATCCAAGGGGACAAGTAAGTGAGGACTGGTACATTCCTAGAATGATATAATAATGGTACCAAGAGTGGATTCTGTTTCATATGTGTTATATGTGTTAGCGACGCATCTTGGGGCCAATCCCTAAGGTGTAGGAGGGTCATAGTGGGGCCATGGCAATCGGTCGAGGGGTGCTCCTATGTTGTTCTATGTGGTGAATTACACCAAAATGTGTAGGGTCTCCCTCTGAGGAGTTTGAGAAGGATAAGGGTTGGACTATAAAACATGATACAAACAAAAAATCTACGTACGATTGCAAGGCAATGTGTCCTGTAGACGCTCCTGATTGCGAGGCCATGGGGTTGTCTTGTGTATGTTAGAGGTTCGACTAGTGCTATAGCCAGTGCCGGCCCATTTTAGGTCCCATCAGTGGTGCGTCTGCCGGGAGCTACCTATAAGTGGCGGTATCCGAATGTAGGTCGTGAAGGGACCTATGTTTATGTCCATTAGGAGTGTGCTAAGTTGCCCATAAAATGGGGCTCATTCAAGGATGGAAAAACTTGGCTTTTCCTATACAAAACTTAATGATTGACTTAGTTAATTATGTAAAGCATGAGTCCTCTATAGAAGATAATTTAGGTGATGAGAAGAGTAACCAGTTAGTGGTTACCCCATCCTCTAATGTGATGGCATGGGCAAAGGTTCACCTTGGTGTGGTCTCTACCCAAGAGAAATCATGTATAACCATCCATCAACCTAGAGGGCATGGAACAAGTATGTTGGAAGCTATGGCAGTCATGGCATCAACAAGTGATTATGCTAAAGCCGTAGTGCCATGGGAAAAACTCGACATACAGTGGAGTGCAATTATGACTGAAACATCCCATGTGGTGGGGCATCGTGCTAAAATTTTAGGTATCACAAGGATGTTAGAAGCCCTAGTTGTAAAGGAAAACTGTTGCTTAAGAGGCACAGTCCCCAGGTCCTAAGTGCTAAGGATAAGTGTGCTTTTGATGAGGGGCAAAAGCTCCTAGATAAAGCCATCATGGAACTTCCTAGGAAGGTGCAAGATATGGAAGATCCTCTAAGAAAGGATTGGAATGACATGCTAAGAGCTATAGGACTCCCTAGACCACTTTATGAGTTGGTAGAAAGGGTGTTAATGATAATATTAACCTCCCTACACCAGTAAAGGTGGAAATGGAAGAGGTTGGAGACCCTAAGACACTGTGGTTAGGTTATGATATGAGGATTTTAATGACCCAGTGCTGATCCCGAAGGAAAGGAATAAATGCCCTTCTCCTTATAGGGATCTCCCAGTGTTTCATGGGTTGGTTAATGAGGATCCGATGGTGCATTTACAAGAATACGGCTTAACTTGCCTTGCAAGTGGATATGATGATATTCATCGAATGCTTGCATTTTCTAGCACCCTAAAGGGAGAAGCTAGGAAATAGTACTAGAGCCTCCCAAGAGGGTCGATTAAATCATTTGAGGAGCTATGTGATACATTTTTAGATGAATATGAAAAGAAGGTGCCTCTATGAACCAAGTTTTAGGGAAACTTATATAGGTTAGACAAGAGTCATATCCTTCTATTAAAGAATATTGCTAGAGCCTTTAATGATATTCCGAGGCTTTGGCCAAGAAGAGCTACTGCATTGCCAGGTGATGCGCTATGTGAGATCTTTTTGAGTGGCCTAGAGATTAACATGCAAATCCAAGTGGGAATGCGGAATCCTAAGTTGTTAAGGGAAGCAAAGATGCATGCTGTTGATTATGAGGGACATATTCAGAGATATTGGGAAAACTTTTGGAGTTTTCCCCGCTCAGTATAAGTGAATCCTAGCTTCCAACCATTTCTACAAGGAGACAGCTCACTTTTTGATACCAAGGTAGCCTATGAGGGGAACCTTGGTAGCCAAAATGTCCAAGCAAAAAATGGCAAGAGTAGGGATAATACACCCCTTGGGGATGAAAATATTCTAAGCCCAATAAGTCCCATCAAGGCTTGCAATGCTCCCATGAGAGGTAGTTGCGATGGCGGCATTGATAGGACCATTGGGTCTATGAGTATGAATAAGTGTGCTATGAATGGTCCTAGTTGTGCTGCTAGTAAGGCTCTTGAGAAGCCTTTTTAGTTTAGTGATGAATCATGCTTTTGAGTAGATGCTATTCCTTTTA
Organism: Lygodium microphyllum; assembly: GCF_053477565.2. NCBI lineage: Eukaryota > Viridiplantae > Streptophyta > Polypodiopsida > Schizaeales > Lygodiaceae > Lygodium > Lygodium microphyllum. The sequence goes on along the minus strand of NC_141148.1, from coordinate 117,485,203 downwards.
GTAAAAGCATGGTTCCTATGTAGAGTGGACAAAGGCAAAGTAAAGACATCTTGTATGAAGAAGATGCATGATGCCAAAGGTTCCCCTGTGCTCAATAGAAGTCATAAGGATGTGAGGCCATTTGGCTATAGCAATAAATCCACAGTGAGTCCATTGGACCAATGTGGGCAGTTGAGGCATCCTAAGAATGTAAGAGGGGATGTGAGATGGGTTTGGAAACTGAAGATCTCTCAAAATGTGGCTGGTGCATTAGATACAAGGTCAATAACACCATATGGATATATTGTGATCAATTCCCATGTAGGTGTGATAAAAGGCCATAATGATACATCTGACAATATGCACCGCCTTAGGATACAGTCATGTGATGGGTCTTGGATTGAAACCCTACCTAGTTTTGGTTGCAACACTGACTTATGTCAAAACCCAAATAGGGAAGGTTTGAATGAGCACCAAGTTGTGATTCCTTTTGTCGAAGGAGCCTCTAAGCTGCTTGAATGGCCAGTTCATTTGGATGACAATAAATGTGGGACATGCGAGCCCAATGATGTCATTCACCTAGCCAATGGTATCCAAGGAAGGATAGACCATATCGAGGTTATATCAGTAGAAAGAGTGGATTTACAAAAGCCTAAGATCAAGCCTTGAGCTGCATGGCATGAGTAGCATGGGGCTCGCCGTCCAATTGTTGGTATCCTTGGTATCCTGGTTAGTTTGATAGGATGTGATGTATATGTCAAGATGACCTTGTATTGCATGAATAAGAATGACCTATCTATTTTAGGCTAGGAAGGTTGGTTGCTTTGGATATTATGATTAGACTATGTTAGGCCAAGAGGGTTCTATGTCTGTTTGGTGCATGTATAGTTAATGGGTTTTTTGTTTTAGTGATTGCATTGTACAGACTGACAAAGTCATTAGAGGGAGCCTTTGCTACGAAGGAGCTTCTTGTGGCCATTCCAAGTGGTTTCGTCACCTTTCCGAGTCTTTTCCCTTAAGCAATTAATGATATATGTGCATGTAAGGGTTACTTTCTTTTGTTTGTTGCGGACCAGCACTCGAGACATGAAGTCCCAGGTTTAGGCTTTGTATGTCTAGGGGAGGTATGAGTAGTCATTGCCTTATGAAAAGGCATTGTCAGACATTGAAAGACCTGTTTTAGAAGGCAATTCTAGTGACCCTGTTTTGCTGACCTGCTAGGTGGCCGTTCTAGGAGTTCCTGTTAGTTGTGAGGTAGTTAGAGAAGCCTACTAAAATAATGATGGAAAGAGACAGGACCCTAAATATATGAAAGACAATCTATGAATATATGGAGGTGAGTAAAAAGGGGTTCTAACCCCTATAAAATAGAAAATGAAAGAAATAAAAATCCTTGAGTTGTTGTTTATCGCCTTGCGAAGGCCTGGTAGGTTCTTGGGGACGAGAGACAAGACCCGAGGCCGATGCCTTGTCTTCCTAGGGTTGGCATCTAGCTAAAAAGGAAATACATGAAGGTTGGAGCAAAAATACAAGTGACCGCTAGAAAAGGATTCAGTGTCGCCTTGCGAGGGCTTGGTAGGTTCTTGGGTACCGAAACAAGACTTGAGACCGATGCCCTGTTCTCCTTGGGTCACTATGCTCAGCTCCCTCCTTTTTACACACCCGAGTATGGAAAATAAGAGATTAAAGGACCAATGTGCTAAAAGATAATATTTGTTGATCAGGCTATAGGAGTTCTCACCTAATAGAAGCTCCTTGTTGAGTTGTCCTTAGTTAGGTAGGTAGATCAGACCACCACTTAGGATGACCTCTTTGATAGTTCTCTTTAGCTTGGCTGTGTTGGAGCAGTTGGTTAGTGACTAGCTTTCGATTTTCTACCAGTTTATGCTCGGCCTACTCCTCGTGGATTTCATGGCTTGGTTTTGGCAGGGGGTAGGGTGAGAGCTGTGATGTCTTTTGTTGCGTATTTTCTGTATCAACTTGATGCTCTTTATGGTTGTGTTTATGTACAGATTAGTTCGTGGGATTCGACGGGCTGAGTCACCCTATCCCGTGGTTGCCAATGAGAGCTGGGTTTAGGACCTGATTTGGATCCATTCTTGAAGCGATGGAGCCCGTTTTGGGAGCCGAAAAGTGTCTGAAGGCGGTAAAGAGCAAATTTTCATGAAAAATCAAACGGTGGCAAATGGCCAAGCTAGAGTTTTCCTAGATGCATTTCGCGGCAGGAATCCAACGCAAGTCTCGGTTTCAGCAATCGAAGGTCGTTTGACCCCCCATTTAATCCTCGCAAGGGTTGGCGTTGTAAAGCAACTATTGGATCCAGGATCCAAAAAGTGTGTAAAAGGGCCCAAGTTTATAGATTTCAACATCACGAAGCCAGCCGTCTAGTCGGATCACGAATCGGAGTCCGTTTGCACCCCCAAACAGGCTAAAAATCTTCCATAGTAGTGTGAAAGTGGTTTTTTTTTGAAGCGGACATTTTATAAATGAAATGAAATGAAACTCTAAATGAAAAAAATATGCAAAAACATGTTGTGATGCAGGGAGGAGCGTTTTTTGATTGACATCCCATTTTTTGGGGATGTATGTGTCTCTTGGATGCTCAATCATGTAGAGAGAGAAGGGGAGATCCCTAATCTATGCAGAGAGGGCAAGATTTTGATGGTAACCACGTGCAATATGATGAAGGGAATGAAATTTTGATTTTTAGTCTTTCTCTCTCCTCCCTCTCTCTTCTACATAGAGGCACTTCATGTGGCAAGAATCAAGAAGAGGATTGGGTGATGGATGCTTGTCCGGGAGGCACCAGATTGTTCCAAGAGGCTGAGGAGGCTGAAGGCTAAAGATCTATGCTGAAATCCATGGCTGGTGGGTAAATACATAGTCCCAATTAATTATTCAAAAAACCCGAAACACACAAAAAGGCGGTATGCTCTATTTTATGAAAGAATTTTGCTTGTTTTTTATCGTTCATGGTCTAATGGGCGTGAAATTTTATTTAAGTGTTTCTTGCATTATGTTTGAGGCTTGCAATCACTATTATGCAAAACCCGTATTGATTTACAATAATTATAAATTTTCAAAACCCAAAAAACCACTAATTTTGATGAAAATTGATAGTTTCTTTGATTTTAAATGGAGAAAAATGAGTAGACATGGGATAAAACAGGAGAAAATGTTGAGTTTCAATTCAAATGATCAGTCATCAGAAAAAAATAGAAAATATATATTTTTATTAAAAATAAATAGGAAAAAGAAAAAAAAGAAAAAAGGGAATTTTTATGCTAGAAAAATAAAATAAAATAAGATATATGTATGTGAATGTCTGACGGGGCTGAAGCATGAGGTTAAGCCTCAGTTTGGCCTTGTCCTTTGTGTTAAAGTGTGTATTTATTGCTTTTACATACAAAAAATGACATAAAAAACCCTCTACACCTATGTATCGCATCACAATTTAAACGGTGAGGGGGAGGATGATGTTATACAATAGTTTAAGCGCTGAAATAATAAAAATTTTGATTGTTTTCTTTATGCATAACATTTAGGATGCAGTTTATTTGAAAATAATGGATCTAGCAACACGAGGTTAGCCTTGGTACTAGGTTCCTACAACGAAGCATTGCGTATTAGCGAAAATTCATTAAAAGGGCTGTTCTTGCACGATACATAGACTGATTTTAAACCATAATTATTTGTGCACAAAATAAATCATCCACTTTTGCATGAATCATATACACATGGTATCTATTCTTGGTATGCATAGCACTTGGTTGAATGATAAATGACCCACACTGGAGAGAGTGAGGCACCCAAGCTGTAGGTCTAGACAGTGGATCCAAGGGAACAAGTAAGTGAGGACTGATACATTCCTGGAACGATATAATAGTGGTACCAAGAGTGGATTCTATTTCATATATGTTATATGCGTTAGTGACGCATCTTGGGGCCAATCCCCAAGGTGTAGGAGGGTCGTAGTGGGGCTGTGGCAATCAGCCGAGGGGTGCTCCTATGTTGTTCTACGTGGTGAATTACACCAAAATGTGTAGGTTATCCCTTTGAGGAATTTGAGAAGGTTAAGGGTTGGACTACAAAACACGATACAAATGCAAAATGTTTGTACGATGGCAGGGCAATGTGTCTTGTAGATGCTCCTAATCATGAGGCCGCGGGGTTGTCTTGTGCATGTTAGAGGTCCGGCTAGTGCTATAGCCAGTGCCGGCCCATTTTAGGTCCCATCACTTTGATCCACCCTATCCTACCCGTCCTACTACTCGCCACCCGAGTCTCACTGCACCCACCCAAGACTCCTCCACCATGGTAGATGCTAGCAATCTTGTGGCTTGGGTGTAGTTCCTGGTCAACAAAGAGGCAACTCAAGATACGAGTGCATGAGCCCCTATGACAGGTGCAAGAAGACAAGTAGTTATAGATGTAGAATCTAGATGAGGGAGCTCAAATGACCGAAGATAGAGGCATCTACAACCACAAGTCGGCACTGCTATTGTCCACAACCTACGATGCCTATGTGCCTCTTTTCCATCATTCTATATTGAAAAGAAACACTATTATTTACCATCATTGCCTCTTTCCCATCATTCTATATTGAAAAGGAACACTATTATGTACCACCAAATAGTAATTGTCCATGATGGGTATTTGTGCCATTTGATAACCAAGGTGAAATCGACCATCTTACCATGGTTTCACTAGACAATTTACATAAGTTCTTTGGTGTAAAAGTTCCAAATATTATTTGTTAATAGAAAATTAGGTATCTTAAGAATTTCTCGATTTATTTTGTCAATAAGAGAAGTTCTAAGTTTCATCTTATTCATTGTATTCTCATCAAGTATATACATAGTTGAATGATCAAGAGTGCCAACCCAAGCAACACCGAGTCAAGAGACCACTATTAGACCACGCATCATGGCGTGCAGTGCCAAGTAAGTGGAGAAATCAGTCAAGCAAGGAGATATGGTCTACCTATGTATGATTCGACCCATTGGGAAAGAGGACATGAAGAAGCCCAAACATTAGAGCAGTAGCATAGAAGTGGCAAAGATACTTGAGGAGTTCAAAGATGTAATGCCACAACAGAGCTACCCAAGGGTCTACCACCTAGAAGGGATGTGGATCATAAGATCGAATTAATTCCAAGATCCACCCCAACAACCCGAGCACCCTATTGCATGAATCACACCAAACTCATGGAATTGAAGAAGCAACTGCATGAATAGAGGAACAAGGTTTCATCTGCCGCCCTAGCAAATCCCCCTTTGGTGTCCCAGTGCTATTTGTTAAGAAGAAGGATGGGGGACTTATACTGTGTGTAGATTATAGAGCCCTTAACAAAATCACTATAAAAAACAAATACCCTATGCCCCTAGTGGAGGATCTCTTAGAAAGTCTACATGGAGCCAAGTACTTTAGCTACACAGACCTTAGGTCAGGTTACCCTCAGATCTGCATAGCAAAAGAAGATATCCCTAAAATAGCTTTCCGCACTCGATATGGTAGCTTCGAGTGGTTAGTCTTAGGATTTTGCCTAAGTAATGGACCAGGCACATTTTGTGGCCTCATGGATGGAGTCTTGAGACCCAAAATAGGTGTCTTTGTCATTATCTACATTGATGATCTACTAGTCTTCTATAGTAAGACCCTAGAAGAACACAAGCAACATTTACACTTAGTCTTTGAGAAGTTGTGGCAACATAAACTATATGCCAAACCAAAAAAATATGAGTTTGTAGTAAAGGAGTTGGAATTTCTAGGTTTCATTGTAGGAGCAGCTGGTATCAAAGTGGGCCCTAAGAAAGTGAAAGCTGTCCAAAAATGGCTAGTATTGAAAACTATAAGGGAAGTGCGAGAATTCCTCGGCTTCAAAGTATTTTGCAAAAGGTTATCAAGGATTATAGCCTCATCACCGTCCGCATGAGTCAAACCCCCATCTTGAGAGTACTAAATTTTACCAAACCCTTTGAGATCTCCATAGATGCATCTGATTATGGCATGGGGGATGTACTAGTGCAAGAAGGCCACCCCATAGCTTATGAATCCAAGAAGTTCACAGATGCTAAAATAAGGTGTAGTATACATGAGAAGGAAATGCTTGCAGTCATCCACTATCTCAGAAAATGGAAGCATTATGTTCAAGACAAGCACATAGCAGTCTTCACCAATAATATCTCCCTCAAATACTTCCAATCACAACCCAAGCTATCGGGAAAGCAAACTCGGTGGCTAGACTTTCAGCAGAATTTAACTTGGAGATAAAACACAAGCCCCAGCCCCACCAACAAGATAGCAGATGCCTTGAATCGTAAAGCCAACTTGAAAGCCATCAGTGTGATCAGTAGCAACTTCATGGAGTTAGTCAAGGAGGCATTAGAACAGAACTAAGACATTCACAAAATTATCCAAGATGTGGAAGCTCTCAAAACCCCACATGGAATGTACACCCTCGAGGAGGGTATTCTATTTGTAGGAAAGAGATTATATATCCCCAACAATGTGGAGCTGAAGAAACTCATCCTCCATGAAATACATGATGGAAAACTAAAAGGATACAAAGGACAAAGCAAAACCCTGGAGGCACTTAGAAAGCAGTTCTTTTGGCCCAACATGAAGGAAGAAGTCATTGACTACATCAAAACATGTCCTACTTGCCAACTTGTAAAAGCACCATGCACAAATCTAGCAGGATTACTTCAACCATTGCCCATACCAAGCCGCCCATGGGATGTAATCAATATGGATTTCATTGTGGAGCTCCTGAATCCCATGGTTACACAATCATCTTTGTAGTGGTGGACTATTTTTCTAAGCAAGCCCACTTCATCCCTGCCAAACCACTATTGACCGCTAAGGAGGTGGACCGCCTCTTCTTCGCACATGTGTTTAAACTACATGGCTTACCCTTAGCTATAGTGTCAGATAGAGATGGAAGATTCATGAGTGACATGTGGAAGGAACTCTTCAAGTATCTGGAAACATAGTTGAGATTCTCCTCATCCTTTCACTCGGAAATAGATGGACAACCAAAACGAGTCAACCAAGGAATTGAAGATTACCTCAGGAGTTATGCCTGAGTGGACCAAAAAGATTAGGCCTTGTACCTTGATGTATTGGAATTCCACTACAATAGCTCCACCCACTTTGCCACAGGTTACACACCCTTTTAATTGGCCAAAGCTGAAGATCAAGATGCAGAGGAATTCTTGAAGAAATGGAGAGATCGGAATGTGGCGGCCAACTCAAGCAGAGCCTAGAACAAAGAAAAATCACTATGACTGAGCAATCCAACAAAAAGAGGAAGGCCGTACTATTCACTAAAGGCGACATGGTCCAAGTCAGCTCTAAGAATATGTCACTCCCCAAGAATATGAGTCCCAAGTTCAACCACCGCTTCTATGGACCCTACCAAATCACCCAAGTGCTGAATTAAGTCACCTACAAACTCAACCTACCAGAAAGTGTATGTGTTCATAATTCTTTTCATGCTCGTCTTCTGCACAGGTTCTATCTTGACAACCAATGGGGACAACACATACCAATGCTACATTCCAATGGTTCCTTTAAAGTAGAAGCATTTCTTCGATACCAGGAACAAAGAGGATACCCCGAGTACCTCACTAAGTGGCATGGGCGTCCCCTCAAGGAAGCCACTTGGATTTTAGAAGCAAAGGCACGTGAGCGCGGCAAAGACGCCTTCGCCCTTTTGCTGAAGGAGAACCCCATTACTCCTTCCAATGCCCCTTGAGCCTCTCCAAACAAACAATTCTCAATCACAGGCCCATAATGCCTCCACTTCTCAAATGTAATTGAGTCGAGGGTGGAATCGCATGGTAATTCCAACAAACAATAAACTCAACAGAACCCTACAAATTCTAGATGGACAGACATTGACCAGCTTGCTAGAAAAGGCTGTGTTAAGATCCCCAAAGTCCTAGTGTGGCAGACACTGACCAGTCTGATAGTATAGACTGTGTTAAGACCTCGCGCTCATTCCACCAAGAAAGTCCTAGACCGGTAGACACTGATTAGCTTGTTAGAAAAAGCCATGTTAAGACCCCGGATGAGTCAAATAAATGCTACCCTTAGATTGTTGAAGATAACAATCTAGTAAGCGGGGGTGAGTGCAAGGGATTTGTAGCTATACCATGGCATTATCACCAGAAACACCTATATAGGGAGTAGTAGTGACTCTGAGCCCTGCTTGGTTTCCACTCTACGTGTGATTCCCTATACCCAGTGGTGAACCCTCTTATGTGTGGTGTCACGAGGGTGTAGTCCTAGGATGTGCCTATGTTGTAACATTTCTTTGAGTGAATAATACAAGAGTATACCTTGCTCTCACATATCGTGTTACCTTTATGTGCCGCATTGATTGCGTAACAAGTGTAGGTGCATCGCAGAGAGCAAGGGGCGAGGGCAGGAGGGCGGGAGGGCTTGTTGGATCTGATACTTTGCTCAAGTCAAAATATATTCAATTATTATAAATTCTAATGTATTGGCCACTTAGTTCCCTAAGCTATTTCAAGATGAAGATCAACTTGGAGCTTTTCTTAAGAGCACCCAAGACTCTATAATAGTCTGGTGATCACCTTGTAGCATTTTCAAAGGGTTGAAAAAATACGAGTTTTCTTCAAGGCACTACAAGTTTATAGTTAGAAGAATATGTGAAGGTATCTTAGATTTTCAACTACATCATGCTATAGTTGGTATTCATGTATTTTGCAAGGATTGGATTGTATATTATTTTAGGTAATCCTTGAGATGTTGTGAATCATTATCCTAAGATGTTGATTTGAACTTGACTTCAATGTTTGACATGAAACTCTTGGCTTGTTCTCCTTCATTCTTGACTTGGTGTTGCTTGGGTTGGCACTCTTGGTTGATTTGGACTTGACTTCACTGTTTGGCATGAGACTCCTGGCTTGTTCTCCTTCATTTGCATTTTGATTGGTGTCCTGCCTAGCAATTGCATTCTTTTGTAGGGTACTCTGACACCTTCTCCTTACATATCTAGCGTCATTTCATTAACTCCCTTTCCAAACATTGCAATGACATATTTGTCATAGAATTCCAAGCCTAGTATGAATTCAAAATCATCCATGGGGATTACTAGGAAGTTGAGTTTTGCTTTCCATTTTCCAGCTTCCACTTGTATTGCAAAGACTTGTTTCACTTCTTTTACCTCTCCTTGTGCAAATGTTACTATTAATCCTTCCGGGGCCTTAGATAGTTTCAATCCATGTTTGGCTGTGCACTCTGGGGGGTGATAAAGTTGTGAGTGGCCCCTGTATCCACCATGATAGCTTGATTCCCTTCGCTCACTCAGCCTTTGATGTATAGGTGGTGGTGGTGCACAAATCGGATGCCGTTTGCATACATAGCGAGTGCCGAAAGGTCCCCAAGAACAAAGAACTCTACTTTTTGCTCAAAAACCAAGAGAGAAAATTTGCACGACATGAAGCAAGAAGACTAATTGGGTACAATCTCCCCCCATACCTTGTGTGAGCGCTCCAAAAAACATGTATTTAATATATTATTCATCTCCAAGCTCAAAAATAGCCCAAATTTACAATTAGCACGCTTTAGCTTTTGTGTTTACTTTTGTCCAAATAAAGAATAAAACGGTTGGGCGCACAAAGAGTTGTGGTGTGCCCAAATACAATGTCCAATAATGAATATTTAAATCCTGTGCCCATTTGCATACAAAATAATGAATATATGTCAAGCACTTTAATAAATAAGCGTGTCAAAATAAATATTGGCACCATGCCTAAGATGCGCGCCCATCAAAAATGATAATTTCTTCTAAATAACTTGAATACATGCTATCGCCCAGTGCTTCCCAGTGCCACCGTCACCTGCTCTACACATCAATTGAAGCATTCACAATTGTTAGAAAATAATAAAATTAAACCGAGAAAAGTGAATACCTAGCAGTCTTCAGTTGCAAAATAAATAAATTGGTTAGAACTCAATCCTAACCTTAATTTATTACAAGTGCACACTCTAAACTCATAAACGTCCATTAATTTAAATATGTATTTTACAGAATCACCCGCTATGGAATCATCCACTTGCACATTAAATTAACGAAACACCCGAAAAGAATAGGCGCCCCCATCGACTTTTCGCACAAGGAATCCACCTTGTGTATGAGCCCCGGTAATAAATATAATTTTACGGAATCCACTGCAAAACCTCATGGAATCTACCATGAAATATGCCTCTTGGCATCATACCCCCGGGGTGGGATAGCAATTATCCTCAATTGCTATTAGCTCAATGTGGAGCGAGCAATAAAGGGTAAGCACTTAGGTCGTCACGAGCGTGCATCCATTGGGCCTCTTCAACAGGATGATTTTTAAATTTCACCAAATATCTAGAATATCTACAGCCCGTTCTAGTGGTCATAAAGTCGGTATCTAGAATAGTCTCAGGTTCAAGGATTTCAGTTTCTTCTTCTAACAAAGGGGGATTTTCCTAAACGGGATGGACATGTAATTCGCCTTTGAAAGGTCATAACAAACTAATATGAAAAGTGTTGTGGATTTTCCAGTGTTGGGGTAGTTCTAGTTTAAAGGCATTATCATTGATTTTGTGAATGATTTTGAAAGGTCCATAAAAACTAGGAGCTAACTTTACAACAGGGTGTTTCTCAACACTTTGTAGTCTTCACTTTTCAATTCGCAACCAGACATAATCATCAACTGTAAAATTAATAGCTGTTCTTTTCTTTTTTGCTTGTTTAGTATATGGTTGTTGGGCTTTTGCAATCATATCTTTAACTTCATCGAAAATAGTAGCATGCATGTGGGCAATATCATTAGCAGCTTTAACTTTGTTTGACAATGAAGTAAGAGGTATAGGCAATCTATATCCATAAATGATTTCAAAAGGTGCTTTTCGTGTAGCTGTATGGGGTGTGTTATTGTATGCAAACTGAAGTAAATGCAAGTGTGTATCCCAGGTTTGTGGTTTTGAAATTGTGTATGCACATAAAAAATCTAAGATTGTGTTGTTTGTAGCTTCTGTTTGCCCATTTATTTCAGGATGAAATGCAGATGAAAAATCAATCTTTGTTCTTAAGTTAACAAACAAAGTAATCCAAAAATTATTGCAAAATCTAGAATCTCGATCAGAAATAATAACTTTTGGTAAACCATGGTTAGTGAAAAAAATTTCAGAAATAATTGAGTAGCTTGAGATGTAGTTAATGTTTTCTTGTATGGAATGAAATATACTTGTTTGCTAAATTGATCTACAATAGTCCATATCATATCATGATTAGCTTGAGTGTTAGACAGACCAGTAATAAAATCCATTGAAATATGCTCCCATGTTGAGATGACAAGCTCAACACATGTGGACATTAATGATGGACCACGTGGTTAGATGGGTCCACACATCTACACTTAGCACGTCGGTGGTCATTACGACTCTCACATGGCCACTGACTCATTACTTATTATATTCAGGTTGTTACACCTATTTACGGCTGGCATAGTTATAACGCCAGTCGACTAGTGTAGTCGGTTATGTATTGTTTGACTTAGTAGGCCACTTTCCTTTATGTTGTATCTTATCTATACTTTGTGTACATTGTAAAGTGCGTGGAAGAAGAAGAAGAAACCAGCAAGAAAACGTTTTTGGCCTCCATCTCTCTTCTTGTCTCTTGAGTGAGCTTCTCCTTGTGCATTCTGTGTGTGTTCGGCACAGCATCTTGAGCAAGTCCCCCCACCACGCAATTCTTGACATCCCATGGTCTTTCAAGGATTGGTAAAGGCATTAACAAACCATATTGCTTACCATGGTGTCGCTTAACTCTTTGACAAATTAAATACTCAGATACAAAGTTAGAAACATAAGATTTCATCTGTGGCCAATAAAAATCTTCAATCAAAGTACGTAAAGTAGAAATAATACCTCTATGGCCTTGATATGGGGGGCAATGAATTTCGTGCAACACAAAGGATCTAAAAAGAACAGTTACACATAATCTTTTCTCATAAAACATAAATCCATCAGCGTAAGACAATGAATCAATTGGAATCGAGTTATTGGTAATTAATTTATTCCAATGAGCTTGAAAACTAGGGTCTTGGTCATAGGTATCTTTCATAGGGATAAGAGCATCAAACGATATCACAAAGATATTACGAATAGTTGGTCTTCTACTCAAGGGATCGGCAACATCATTTTCTTTTCTGGATTGATATTGGATAATTGGATGAAACTTTGAATAAAAGCAGTCCATTTAATATGACGGTCAGAGATTTGCGGCTGACTAAGGAGATGTTTGATACTTTGTTGGTCAGTTTTTAAACATGAATTCAGATCCCATTAAATAGTATTTCCATTGACGTAAAGCTTGTACTACAGCTAGTAATTCCTTATCATAAGTAGAGTACTTAAGTTCAAAGGGTCTAATCTTGCAGATGGAGTAAGCTATGGGATGAGAATCTTGCATAAGGACAGCTCCTATTCCAGATCCACTAGCGTCAGTGACTACTAGGAAAAATGGTCTAGTAAAGTTAGGAAGTTGCAATACAGGAGCATGAGTTAAAGCATGCTTCAGTAAATCAAAGGATTTTTGTTGATTTTTGGACCAATGATACACAACACATTTCTTTAATAATTTTGTCAAAGGTAATGCAAGCAATGAAAAATTTATATAAAAGCTAGCAAGACCTAGGAAATAACGTAATTCATGCACATTTTTAGGTATCGACCAATTCAAAATTGCTTCTATCTTTTTAGAATAAACTTTAATACCCTCAGATGAAACAATATGTCCTAAGTATTCAATTCGTGTTTGAAAAAATTCACTCTTTTCAAGGTTAGCATATAATTGATTCTCTTTCAGTAATTTGAAAACCAAATATAAATGTTCATAATGCTCATTTTCATTCTTACTGAAAATCAATATGTCATCAAAGAAAATAATGACACAATGCTGATGTTTCAAAAAGATGCGATTCATCATACGACTGAATGTAGCTGGTGCATTAGTTAATCCAAAAGGAATAACTAGAAATTCATAATTTCTAAATTGAGTTCTAAATGCAGTTTTGAAAATGTTAGATGTGTCCAGCCATACTTGATGGTATCTAGATTTAAGATCTATTTTGCTAAATATTGCAGCCCCTTGGAGTTTGTCCATAAGATCGTCTACCCTAGGAATGGGATATCTATTTTTGAGAGTGATTTTATTTAGGGCATGATAATCAATGCACATCCTATAAGTGTTGTTTTTCTTTTTAACTAATAAGACAGGTGCACCAAATGGAGAACTACTGGGTCTAATGAGTCCTCGAGTTAACAATTCTTCAACTTGAGTTTGAATTTCTTTCTGTTCAATTTGATTATGTCGATAAGATGCTTTACATGGTGGTTGAGAACCTGGAGTTAGGTCTATTTTATGATATTCAGGCTGTGTGGGTGGTAAACTAGGTGGCAAGTCAGTAGCAAAACAGTCTTGAAATTGTGAAAGAAATTGTGTGTGCCTAGGATGCATCTTATTTTTCTTAACTTCAATTTCATTCACCCAGATTAAATAAGATTTGCTACCTTTTCTTAATGCAGGTTTAGCCTATGTATGACTAAGCAATGGAAAAGTATCAAAAGTGTGCATACCATGCAATGTAATTTATTTTCCATGAGAATAAATCTTCATTGAATCCGTAGAATAATCTATATCGGGATTATACTAATGATGCCAAGGCATGCCTAGAATAATGTCACTAGATTGCAAAGGCACAACTAGGAAATTTCTATGTTCAACATAATCACCAATTTTAATTTCTAAGTCATGCACTTCTTGTGTTTCATTGTATCGAGTGCCTAAGAATGTAGCCTTGATGTGATAATGAGTAGAAACAGTATGTAATTTCAATTCTTTGACCAATTTTGCAGAAATAAAGTCGTGTGTACTCCCATCATCATGTAAAATAGTCTTTTCTTTACCATGCATAAAACATTTCATCGTTAATAAAGAATGGGGATTTGGTATACCTGGTAAAGTATTTGAAGTAGTATCGTTATCATCATCGTCTTCCATGAAATCTGGCATTTCTTCATGGTCTTCATCTTCAGTCCTCCCAAATAGTTGATATGAATAGTTGGATTTTTGGATTGACAATTCACTGCTAGATGTCTAGGTTGATGGCATTTGTAATAGACTATGGATTTGTCTTTAGACACATTATTGGTAATAGCGGGAAGTTTAGGAATGTTGGGATTTGGCTGAAGAGATGGCTTAGGATTTGGATTTGTGTTTGATGGTAAAGCAGGGGGTCGTATCCAAAATTTACAGAATGAAGATGGAAGGAAACGGTTTTGATTGAATCTTCGAAAATTAGAATTGAATTGTTTTGTACTGAACTTACCATTGCTTGAAAATTGTTGTGGTCGCTTCTCTCATCCTCGAATCTTATCTTCAGCATCATGAGCCAATGAAATTGCATCTTTGAGAGTTGTTGGCTTAAACATGTTCACTTTCGCATAGAAGTGACCAAATAACCCAGACATAAACTTGCGCTTATGAGTCACCTCAGGTACATCTTCCAGCATTGGTAGTTGCAATAAAACATTCCAAAAATGCTTGGTATATTGGGAAATAGGCTCGCGATCTCTGTGTTGTAGAATATCCCATTGTTTGATTGCTTTTTCATGGAATTAGGGTGAAAGAAAATTCTGCAAAAATTTCTTTTGGAAAGTCTCCCAAGTAGTAGGACAATCAATGCTTTTATGGACAACAATCCACCATAGGGATGCTCTGTCCACTAAATGATTAGTGACACACTTAATTTTATCTTTTTCAGCATACTGTTCTTCATGGAAATAATCATCAAACTGGCTGATAAAAGCAAGTACAGTCTTTCCATCGTGTGACCCATTGAAAGTACGAAATTTGAAATTTCTTTTACATATCTTTGTTTCTTTCCGAATAGATTGCACTTCAAGTGTTGCATCGATCATACGTCGTATAATATCTTCAGATTGCGGTCTATCTTGATCGGTAGTAAATCGTTGCAGACTAGCCAAGTAAGCTTGCAAAGTTTGATGTGCTCTTCATTCCTCTTGTTTTTGCTCCATCGTTGATTCTAGTAAATCATCTTCATCCATAAAATCTTCCATATTTTGATCGATCGGTCATCCTGCAAAATTTCAAATAACCTCACACTCTTGAAATCCTGTTAGCGGGATGAGCGTAGCTCAAATTCGGGATTACAAGGCTTGCTTAAAAAAAAAGTGGCTTTTGGTGATCTCTCTTCTTCACGGCAATGGAAATTGATGTTGGCCTTCTTCCAAAAGGATATGTTGTTCGTGTAGACTGCCTACAGCAATCTGTGTGCTGGAACTTAACTCTGTCAGAGTGCATTTGCGAGCAGGGGCTTATAGGGAGGTTGAAAAACCAGTTCGAGATAAGACGAGTGTGAATGTCCGCTTGAGAGGAGGTTTAAACTTGAAAATTGGAATCCTTACTAAGCTTAAAAACTTAAGCTTAAGAAAAGCTTAATAACTCTTTAAAAAAAAATCCAAGACGTTGGGAGCTATTTGATGCCACCGTTGGACTGCAGTACATCTTGCCGCCACGCCATCGCCAATTTTTCAAGCTTAAGTAAATCTTAAGCTCTTTTAAGCTATTAAGCTTGTCCTTGATGAGATTTAAACTTTCTGATCTCTAAGATAAAAAAAATGAATTTCAAAGAGACTTCCTTGCTGGTCCTTCGCTTCCTGAGAGTGGTCCCTTGCGATCTGACTGCATAGCAGGGGGTTCTTCACCACCAGGAACGCTCTGGTATTGACGGATTGTCGCGAGACTGATTGTAGAGCTCAATCGTTTCAGGAGCTTTGCCTTCCCGCGAGATGGTAAGCGATTGGAAGCCCTCGATCTCAGCTCCACTCTGATACCATTGGTGCACAAATTGGATGCTGTATGCGTACGTAGTGAGTGCTGGAAGGTCCCCAAGAATAAAAAACTCTACTTTTTGCTCAAAAACCAAGAGAGAAAATTTGCACGACATGAAGTAAGAAGACTAATTGGGTACAATCTCCCCCCATGCCTTGTGTGAGCGCTCCATAAAGCATGTATTTAATATATTATTCATCTCCAAGCTCAAAAATAGCCCAAATTTACAATTAGCATGCTTTAGCTTTTGTGTTTGCTTTTGTCCAAATAAAGAATAAAGCAGTTGGGCACCCAAAGAGTCAGGGTGTACCCAAATACAATGTCCAATAACAAATATTTAAATCGTGCGCCCATGCGCATACAAAATAATAAATATATGTCAAGCGCTTTAATAAATAAGTGCGTCAAAATAAATATTGACGCCACGTCTAAGATGCGCGCCCACAAAAAATGATAATTTCTTCTAAATAACTTGAATACATGCCATTGCCCAGTGCTTCCTAGCGTCACTGCCACGTGCTCTACACATTAACTGAAGCATTCACAATTGTTAAAAAATAATAAAATTAAATCGACAAAAGTGAATACCAAGTAGTCTTCAGCTACAAAATAAATAAATTGGTTAGAACTCAATCCTAACCTTAATTTATTATGAGTGCACGCTCCAAACTCATAAATGTCCATTAATTTAAATATGTATTTAGTGAAATCACCTGATATGGAATCACCCACTTGCACATTAAATTAATGAAACACCCGAAAAGGACAGGCGTCCCCTATCGACTTTTTGCACAAGGAATCCACCTTGTGTACGAGCCCCGGCAATAAATATGATTTTACGGAATCCACCGTAAAACCTCACGGAATCCACTGTGGAATATGCCTCCTGGCATCAGGTGGATTGCTGCTATTGGGGCCGCCATGCATTGGGGTCGCGCGCTGACTGTTCCCACTCTTGGGTGGTCCATGCTTTCATCACTTCTGCTTGGGATTTCTTAGATGTGCGGTGGTTGTGATTCTTCTTCTCCATACGCACTAGTGGCGTTCACCCTCGACCCACTTGATGAGACTGTATCTTCCACGGGACATCTGTTTTGATAGTGTACCCCCCGCATCTGAAGCATCTAATCCTTGTATTTGGACATGAGTCTCCACCATGTTGTGTTTGATCCTGTGGGTCCATATGATACATTGGGAGTTGGCATGTAATGGTTGTTTCCCCATTTTGCCTGTTGCTCCTCTTGGTACTAATGTGGACTGCGACGCGACTGGTGTGGTATTGGGAGTTTGGCTCCGCATGTCTGTGAATGGCCCTCTAAGGGCATTGGGTCTTGGGGTCCAGGAATTGTTGTTGAGGTTGATGTTGAATCTGTTCTGGTTTCCCTAGGCCATTCTCTTGCCTTCCAAGTCCACTAGTCTTTAGGCCATTCTCATGGCCTCTGCTAAGCTGGTTGGCTCCTGTCTCTCCACATCTCTTCTAGCCCATTCTTGCATTCCAAACAAAAATCCATGTTATTTGGTGTCGGTATCCATGTTTGATAGTTGGAACATAACTTGCCTATATTTACTAACATCTCTCTCTTCTTTGTACTTGGCAGGTTGAGGCATCTTGAACTTGCCATAGTCGTCTTTTGAGTTGTCACTATCTTCCTCTTCTCTACGGTTGTGCTTCTTATCCTGCTTCTTGTCCTTCTTCTTATTTCCTACTTCTACTATCTTCTCCTTGTCTTTCCTTGTAGCTTGCGCTCTCCTAGAAGTCTCCTCTCTACCTAATCTATCCATCTCGTCTTGCATTTTGTCTCTTCTCCTCTTCTTGTTGCTGTAACACCCATTCTCTATAGCCCTGCTCTACCTCTAGTTTTCTTCTTCTTTCCTCTCTCTCTTCCTTCATTTGCATGTTCCTCCAAATTAATTCCAGCATGCTTGACATGCCCTCCAACTGCCTCTCCGATCCGGCTATCTTGTCCTCTTTTACTACTCTCCATTCTTTCCCTCTACTCTTCTTCCTTTTTTTCATTGTTGGGAGGGGTGCATTCTCCCTATCGTCCTCCACGTGGTCGGTGGTGGTGTTGGTGCGGGGAAGCCACATTTCGACTTCGGTGGTAGTGATCGTGCCATGGGGAAGCTGTGTCACGTCTTCAGATGGCGGGCGGTGTCGGGGTCGCCGTGTTGGGATACCACATTGGGGCCGATGCAACGGGGGTCAACACGACACGGGTCGATGCGATGCAGGGCCTGACAACGCGGGGCGCCATGACACGGGGCGTCACAACATGGGTCGTTATTACGACTTGTTCTCTTTGGGGCACTGGATCTTCTCTTCTACTTCCGTGAGCACTCCTTCACTCTGAGCAAGAGTTGCTTTGATACCAAGTGTGATGCACCTGCACTCGTTACGCACTCAATGCGTCATAGAAAGGTAACATGATATGTCAGAGCAAGGTATACTCTTGTATTATTCACTCAAAGAAACGGTACAACATAGGCACATCCCAGGACTACACCCTCATGATGCCGCACATAAGAGGGTTCACCACTGGGTATAAGGAATCACTACTACTCCCTATATAAGTGTTTCCGGTGATAATGTCATGGTATAGCTACAAAGCCCTTACACTCTCTTGGTTGCGCGCACACAATTTTATCAAACAATCCCTCCCTCCCCCTATACACACACGCACACACTCAAATTTATCAAACAATCCTTGTGCATGATGGTAATCATGAGCTCTTTACTAAAGGACTTGGAGAGTTGTAGCACCTTTCCAACAATCCTCGTTGCCACTCTTTCTAGTCTCCTATATTCTATATGAGTAGGTTGTGCTTTTGGTTCTTTTCCCTTCCTCTGTGTGGAACCCTTAAGAGGTGCATCTACAATAAATCATTATAACACATGCATTCAAATGGTATTTAAGAAATACCATTTACTTACATATTATAAGGCAATAAAATGATCTCCTTTCTTCAAGTGACTTATGGTTTCTTTTCCAGTCCTCTAAAATTTATTAGAGAATAAATAAAATAACCCTTTTGTTGATTGCACATAATACACTTACATTTTTCAAAACTTTTTTGGTAGCCTTATACCTCGTACCACATCCAAAAATTAATGTGACCATGTGGTCACTATGCTAATGAGCTCCCTTTGATGATCCATTAAGCACTCCACCACATGAATTATGATGATAGCCATGAGAGAGGCTTTATGATGTTTGACCAAGAATAAAGTAGTGTAATTTTTCCTCTTTTCCATCATTCTATATTGAAAAGCAACACTATCATTTACCACCAAATAGTAACTGTCCATGATGGGTATTTGTGCTAGTTGACCAACAAGTATTTGTGCCATTTGACTAAAGTGAAATCAATCATCCTACCATGGTTTCATTGGAAAATTTACATAAGTTATTTGGTGTAAAATTTCCAATTACTATTTGTTAATAGGAAATTAGGTCTATTAAGAATTTCTCGATTTATTTTGTTAATAAGAGCAGTTCTAAGTTCCATCTTATTCATCATATTCTCATCAAGTATATACATAATTGAATGATTATCACTCATTAATGAGCAATATTATCCATCTTAGGATAATGATTCACAACATCTCAAGGATTACCTAAAATAACATAGAATCCAATCCTTGCAAAATACATGAATACCAACTATAGCATGATGCAATTGAAAATCAAAGATACCTTCACATATTCTTCTAACTATAAACTTGTAGTGCCTTGAAGAAAACTCGTATTTTTTCAACCCTTTGAAAACGCTGCAAGGTGATCACCAGACTATTAGAGTCTTGGGTGCTCTTAAGAAAAGCTCCAACTTGTTGATCTTCATCTTGAAAGAGCTTAAGGAACTGAGTGGCCAATACAGTAGAATTTACAAATAATTGAATATATTTTGACTCGAGCAAAGTATCGAATCCAACAAGCCCTCCCACCCCCGCCCCATGGTCTCTTACTTATGCACACACAAATTTATCAAACAATCCCACACACAAATTTATCAAACAATCCTTGTGCATGATGGCAATCATGAGCTCTTTACTAAAGGACTCGGAGAGTCGCAACACCTTTCCAACAATCCTCGTTCCCACTCTAATTTCTAGTCCCATATATTCTATATGAGTAGGTTTTGCTTTTGGTTCTTTTCCCTTCCTTTGTGGGACCCTCAAGAGGTGCATCTATAATAAATCATTATAACACATGCATTCAAATGGTATTTAAGAAATACCATTTACTTACATATTGAAGAGCAACACTATTATTTACCACCATTGCCTCTTTCCCATCATTCTATATTGAAAAGCAACATTATCATTTGCCATCAAATGGTAACTATCCATGGTGGGTATTTGTGCTATTTGACCAACATCTCAATGATTACCTAAAAAGTAACTATAACTTGTAGTGCCTAGAAGAAAACTCATATTTTTTCAATCCTCTGAAAACGTTGGAAGGTGATCACTAGAATCTTATAGAGTCTTGGGTGCTCTTAAGAAAAGCTCTAAGTTGATTTTCGTCTTGAAAGAGCTGAGGGAACTAAGTGGCCAATACATTACAATTTACAACTAATTAAATATATTTTTGACTCGAGCAAAGTATCGGATCCAACAAGTTTGTGCCCGCCCGCGCCCGCGCCCTGTGCTCTCTTGCTTGTGTGCACACAATTTTATCAAACAAGCCCCCCTCCCCCCCCCCCCCCCCCCCCCCCCCCCCCCCCACACACACACACACACACACACACACACGCAAACACACAAATTTATCAACCAATCAAAATGAGGAGTATAGGCTTTTATTTAAGTTACACAAATTTATCAACCAATCAAAATGAGGACTATAGGCTATTATTTAAGTTAGAGATGGCCATGCTCACTACATTCAAGCAAGCACAAAAGAAATAAGGAGATGATTAAAAAGGCTGAATAAATTAGGGCGAATATTGAATTCAAAGTGAGCTCTCTCTCTCTCTCTCTCTCTCTCTCTCTCTCTCTCTCTCTCTCTCTGTATATAGGACACACACACTCTCTCTAAACCATGAAGTATGATCAGCAGTTCATCGACACATCTCTCTCTCTCTCTCTCTCTCTCTCTCTCTCTCTCGCTGTGTGTGTATGTAGGACACGTTGTCCTCGAACTAAGGAGGGGCAGGGGCTGGAGGCGCCCCTCCCACGTCTCTGGATCTGTAGTAGCTGCTTCGCCTCCCCAGCAATATATAGCAACACAGGCACAGGAGTATCAAGATGATCAACCCAGGAATAGAGATATACACGTACCCAGTCATGATCTCTTACGCCCTCTTCGCTGATCGGCGTTCAGAATCGAAGCGATAATCCGTGCTATGGCGGCTCTTTATAACAATATATATATCCCAGCTATGGCGACAGCAAAACGATCAGAATATTAACAGAGTTTGGTCGAACACATGAAGCAGCAGCAGCTGCATGCATCATAATAATCGTCACAAATGCAAGACGTATGAAGCTTCCAATTGCCGTAAGGTATAAGACAGCCGGATGGAGAGGGGAAATTTTCTCGAATGCTCTAGCAGGCAATGGTCGTCAAGAAGCAACCTTTCTAATAAGTGCTTTCCGAGGAATTGTGATCAGCCTAAGGAAGAAGCAACACGTTTCCATCACTTTGTGGAGGAGTCATCCACACCCCACCTCCCTCCCTTTCTTGCAAATTCTCTCTCCTCTTATTCACACAGGATTGGACGACCTCCACCTCCTAACAATAATGCTTCTCCACACTTAATATCCAAGGCTTGGAGTACACATCTCACTCCCAAAAGCATTGTAGAAGTGGGAATCTCCCTCCCAAATAAGGAGATTTGAATGCATTGGGCATTCCAATCTTTTTAGAGAAATGCACGTCGCGATTTTATTGCTCTTGCAAATAACAACTTAAATTACCCTTCAAATTTGGCTGTGAGTTAGCAAATAAAAGTTTAAATTGCCCTTCAAAGTTAGCTGTGAGTTAGCAAAGAACCTATGTTTTTATAATATAGTACTGCCATCCTTTACCCAAATATTCCTTCCCCCCTTCCTAGTGTCCTCCATTAGTCATCTTTTTCGTGACCCCACCTTATTATACCCCTTGTCTGCCATCATCCCCTTTTGTAAAATTAGAAAACACCTTTGCTGATTTTTCAAACCTCCCATCTCTTAACAACATTTCCCAATGCACATTCACATGCATGCAACTATTAATCCACTTTACTAAAGCATTCATATACTCAAGCAACTTTGATCATATCTCACCTACTTTGGAAGTCTCTGAAACTTTACTCGCACTCATATATGTGTACAAAATTTACTTGCACTTGTACACACCCCTCTAAAAACATTTTGCATAATATAAGCACTCATCTGGTGCTACACATGGTGATGAATAATAATTCAAAAAATGTATGGTCATAGTTGTCTAACTTTTTCAAACTAGAGCTTTGTGGATTATAATGGCCAATTAGGCATTCATAAGCATAACCTAGCTTGTAATAATTACAAGTAGGACATCTTCAATTTTGTGTGCATAAGTACCAATGATGCTACTAGTTGTTATCCAGTATTGGATGGTGTTTCTTTCACCATATATAATAGAATAAGGCTAAGGATACTAAATATGAGTTGTTTTGCAATTGCATGTAGAGGTTTCTCTAGCTACATCTTATGCGCTAAAGGAGAGCCTCAAAGTCCTCATTTTGCACCAAAGTGCATACTTCACACACAAAATAAATCACCAAATAGGCTAGACTAGATGTGGAAAGTTGCACATGGTAATGTGATGTTTTAATACTATAGTGTTACATAATGCTGACTTGAATCCACCATAAAATAAGCTATGCATCACCAAAAAATTATATTTCTTTACTATGTGAATTGATTACTTTGAAAATTTCTACCCATCATATTATGTTACACATTGGAAATATGCCATTAAAAGTGAAGAGACTTGCAAGTAATGATTTATGAACCTCATCCTTGTGGTGGCAAAAATTTCAAGCATCTTATGGTAGTTTTTCTCTTGTATTTGCAACATAATTTATTATATCTCCTTTCAATGCTAACCTCATGCTAAAGTAAAAAATTGTGCACTTAATGACACAAATATTTTGATTAACTATGCAAATACATCAAATCTTTATTGCACAACTTTTTCAATCAATATAGATAAGCAAGCACCCAATGACTATTTATTTGAAATAGTGAGCTAGATTTGTAAGGGATGCTCAATTAAATAATTAATATGTTTTGAGGAATAGCCTAGACATTGATAATGTTTGAAAAATGCCAATCATTCAAAGACTATGTGCTTGGGGAATAGCCTTAGACGTTGATAATGTTTGAAAAATGCCAATCATTCAAAGACTAGGTACTTGAGGAATAGCCTTGGACATTGATAATGTTTGAAAAATCCCAATCATTCAAAGACTAGGTACTTGGGGATTTCCAAATATTTGTGAAGTAAACATTTTTCATAATTCCACAAAAATTAGTTATCATGTGGAGGTAAGTTGACTTGGGAAAGGAGTTACACATATTGAAAACAACTTGAGTAGAATAAAACAATACCATTATGTAGAAGAACCTTCTTAATGGCCTTGCTTGGAAAGAAAGTTAACTGTATACATTTACCTAGGAAAAACAAGATAAGTTAACTATATACCTTTACCTAGGAAAAGCAAGATACATGAATGGTAGACCCTTTGTTTTTGTAGGTTCTTATCAATAGCTAAGATCTAATATGGACTTATGACACTTTTTGTAAGAAGTACTTATAAAGCTATGCACAAAATGTTATAACATTTGAAATATAATAATTTAAGTGAATGTTATAAGATCTTAAATTTAATGGTTTCACAAAGATGAAGTTCAAACTGTCAATATAAATGAAAACTATGTGATAGGCAATACGTGTCTACATTATAACTTTGTCTCACATGACAATGTCACACTAGTAGAGAAAGGAAACATTATAACTACCTTGAGTGGTTTTGTCCCAAGTTGACCTAGCATTAGACTTGTGAGGAGACCAAGGTAGATAACCTTTTTAGTGTTACGATCATTGCTATAGAAATAATATATTTTTGTTTATTTATTTTTGTGCATTTTCATTGTGTATTTGCCTTATGATTTGTGACTTGTTGTGCAAAGCATCATGTGTGGCATTGATTGTGTTGTGCTTATAGATAGATGGCGAGGAGCTAATGCCTTTTGTATTGTGGGGAGTACGTTATTAGAAGGAATTATGTGGATTAATTATTTAGAGTGGATCACAATTGAATATGCAAGAAATATTAGCACAAAATTATCGTATTTTTGGGCACTCTATAATACTGAGATATTGTTAGCATACATTTCTTAGGTAGGAGTTAGAAATTAATAAGCCAAAAGCATGGAATTTAAGCAAAGAAAACAAGATGCCTAAAAATGATGTTTTTTTCAATGTACTTTGAGCACAAAATGATAATGAAAATCCAAATACATGCATGGGGAAGGTGCTCACCCGTGCATGGGGGGAGAGTGTACCAAATGATTGTGTTGTGCACTCTTTCTCTATTTGCTTTCTTCTTGCAATTTGTGAATTCTATCAATTTTCTTATGATTAAGATTATTGTATAGTGAAGAACTATAATATTTAGGATACCAAACCTCACCCTTGTGTATGGACTCCAAGTCCCTCGATTGATATTTCATATCCTAAATGATGGTAGCTCACCTTTTGATCTAATCAAAACTCTAAATGGTACATGAGTCCCTACCAAGCACATCTTGATTGTGTAGATGAGAGTATTTTCAAGTAAGACCCTAGGACTTTTTAGACCATCCTCTTCGTACTCTCTCCTTAACTATGGTAGTTCAAAGCTCTTTATTGTCAAATATAAGCACACAAGGATAGCCCCTTAGATTTTTTAGTCCAAGTAAATCTTTGAAAATAACTCACTCATAGCTCTCAAGATCAAGGAGCTCTTCTAGACCCAATATATGACTAGTAAAGACTCTATTAAATTCATAAGGACATCCCACCAAAAAATTAGCTTAAGAATTTAAAATTTTTGGAATTCTAAAAAAGCATGCATTTTTTCTCTAAACAAAGAAAGTGTTTGGGCTAATTAAGAGATAGCATTTTTTTCTTTGATTTTTAAAGATATATTTAAAAAATAAATTGAAAAGAAAATGCTTTATAAATCATATTTTTGCATACATATCTATATATTCCTTCTAAAAATGTCAAATATAAGGATATCATCTCATTTAATGGATCTATTTCCCTTTTAGAGCATAGCTTTCTTATTTAATAAGGAAAGAAGTTTCCCTCCCAGGGAAGATCCATTTCTCCTCACTAGTGTCCCTCATTTTTTCATGAGCTCTATTTGCAAGTTCTTTCATGTTTACATTTAGGGTTTAATCTTCTTCTACTTGCATTTTTTTCAGCTCTTCTACTACTTATAGTAGTGACAACATCATGACCTATAGTCCATGGTTTTCTACTAATAGCATTATATTATATAATAGTTTGACATAGAAAACTACAAGTGGATCCCTAAACACAATATTAGTGAGTTTGGGAATCTCCCAATTCCCATTTTTTGAATACTGCACCTGGATAACATGCCCATAAGTTTCTCAAAACTGTATGATGTGACCTATCATTGTAAAGTGCTTGAAAAATGGAATCTACGAAGATATAAAACACTCAATTTGGAGTTATAGTGTTCAAGTTATGACGAATCTAAAGATTTTACCATGTGTCCAAAACTTAATGGGAAATTCCCATATTCCCCAATATGATGTTCCTATGATAATCTTTGTTAGGAGATATATTATGCAGTTATAGACTAGAAAGAGAAAAAGGAATAGCACAAACCAATTCATACACACTTATATGTTGAGACGTCAAGCTCTACATGAGCTGGCATCCATAACGTGCCTTAGTGATGTGGCATGATATTATTCATTGGCGTGTTAGGTGACTGGCATAAGGATACACTAGTGATTCTACATTTAGACTATACCCACATAATCCATTCTTGGTTATGGCACATTCATTGTGCCACCTCTTCTTTCCTAGCGGGTTCACACTTAGTGATCACGTGTACATACATTGTGGTACTTTCATATTAGCCTTTTATCATGTTGTAGACTTAGTTCTTTTGTGAGAGGAAGAAAAATTAAGAATAAGAAGAAGACTTCAACCCTTAGTATCTCTTTGTGTGTTGAAGTCTCCATTGATTTTGTATATGTGTGCTCTTGGGTGCTTCACCTCTCTCCCCTCTTGTTTGTTTTCATGGTATCAAAGCTATCCCATAGCTACGTGAAGCTCTATTGAAGGTTTAGGTAAATGCATTGGAGCAAAAAAGCAAAACAAGCAAGCAATGGATAATAACCTCTTTCACCTTGCTTGGTTTATCTGAGGTTATAGCCCGAGGAGACTCCTAAGATTAGAGGGGCTGCAGTCTCCCATTGGAGTGAAACTTGATGAGCATGAAGACATGGGGGATTCACTAGTAGTAATAAGGAGACATCACTTGCCTGTAAGAAATATATGAAAATACCCCTTATCTACCCCCTATTTATGGGACCTTACCTTATAAAATGTACATTCCTTCCCTTAAATAACCCCCCTCCCTTACACTCACGTGGTACCATATGGTAAACCCTAGTGGACCCCTCGGGCATGAAGAATGGCATATATATTGCAGATAAGCCCTAAAGGACCTATCATCCTAAAGGGATTATCTGCCCACTGTGATTTTTAGTATCTAAGATCATTTCGACCTCTGTTCTAGACTTGCAAGTGATCCCAACAACAATTTTTGGGTGTACTATAGTTTTGGTTGTGTCCCATATTTATAGGTGCACAGGTTATAGATTTCAAATTTGTAAGATTTCAGGTGTTTGCTGGGTTGCAAACACAAGGAATTTGCATATAGATTGCAAATTGTAGTAATTGTTTTGCAATCAGTAAAAAAGGTTGCATGTTTAGTTGTGGTACACTTGGTATCAACTTGCTTGTAGATTGTAGGTTTTTGCAAGGTTTTCTATTTTTTCAAAATGTTTAAAAACTTCAACCAGATTGTCAACAACAAGAAGCTTGATAAGAGCAATTATCATGCATGAAAGTTCATGATGAAAAATTTCTTGAAGGAGAAAGATGTTTGGAATTACATTAAAGGAGATATGGTAGTAACACCTGAAGTTCTAGCACGAAATGCTACATCAAAATAGTTAAAGACTAAGAAAGATTGGGAGCAAACACAAAGTACAGCCATGTATTAGCTATCTATTAATGTCATAGATATCATGATAATATTATGATAATGAATTCTTAATGATTTTAGATATGTTTATTTATCAAAATACAACATGTTTAAAAATAATAAAATAGTTACTTTCTAAAATACTTTCTCTTTAGGATCCCTTACAAGGCATTTTTGAGATCTTATTCTCCCCTAATGTGTGTACGTGTGCACACCCATGCATAGTAGTGCATGTATATGTAAAACTACACACTAGTGCACTGCAAGGGATCATCTTTCTCCCTCCTTCTTCCTTCTAACCCTCCCTTGTGAATATGGTGGGGCATGGTTGGAATTGAGAGAAAAGAGACTCTTGCTATATTCTTGTCTAGCTTCTCAATGATGGGGTTTCCATTGTTCTCTACCATTATCATAAAAATAATACAAAATAACAAGCAACTCTTCTACAAACTTTCACAAAACAAGTGCATAGCAATATACCAAGCAGTATTTTTCACTGATTGCTCAATAGTGCATGTAATCTGTAACCAATTTGTGGATAAAACTTATGTTTGCTTATTGGCAAACACCTCAAAACTTATAGGTTTGAAATCCATAACTTGTGTACCCACTTTTAGCTGATACGGCTAGAAAGCTACAACTCAATTCAGAACCAAGTAAAAAGAGGAAACATGTCTATTAATGATTATGACTTGAAGAACAAGAGTATTGTGGAAGCTCTTGGATCTACCAGTGTGGTGGTTGATGATGATGATGTCGAGTGTGCATGTTTAGATGGACTTAGAGATGAATACAAGAGCTTCAAGTCATCTATGAATACCTAGGATGATATACTTGACTTTGCAGACTTGATTTCTATGCTAATACTCGAGGAGAAGAAGCTTGGCTTGGATTCCTCTTATTTTCAAAGCAAAAAAAATTTCTAAACAAGTGTTTTACTCTACTAGGAGAGGTAAAGGTCAAGGTAGAGGCCAATGTGGTGGTGGTCAAGGTTATGATGCACAGCAAAATAGAGGAGGATAGTCTCGAGGAAGGGGGAGCCAAAGAGGACAAGTTGTAGATTCTAATAGGCAACCGAATTTTGGTGATAATAGTTGGCATTGTGGTAAAAAAGCCCACATTTCTAAAAATTGCTTTGTATGGTATGCAAATTTAGATACCTCTAACCACATGACTTCTCATGGAGAGTGGTTTAGAGAGATGTGCAATCTAGAGTCTTCGCCAGCTATGTGAAGATAGGGGATGATATAGCTCATTGCATTACTAATGTTAGAAATGTTCCTTTGAGTATAGAGGATGGAAAAACTAAGTACTTGGCTAATGTGTTGCATGTACCAAATATTACCAACAACTTGGTTTTTGTTGGTCAGATGGTAGAATAGGGATTGCAGGTTCAGTTCACATATGATGGTTGTGTTGAGATATCGAGCTCCACTCGTGATACGCCAGGGTGACCGTTGTATATTTATGTCACCGACTTGTCAGTTGCAGACGCGGTTGGTACACCGCCCATGAATAATAGCTACATGATAGCTATCCTTATCTACTCTAGTTCGTGGCTCAGTTAGTATGCCACCTTAGTTAGTTGAGTTTGGTTTGAGACCCATATATAGGGTTCTTCTATTTCTTTGTACTTGAGTTCTTTTGGCTTACACAACTAAGAAGAGGAATACTGTTTTCAGCCTCCACCCTTGTGTGTCTTCCCCCATTGTGCAAGCAAGAAAGCTTCAAGCGAGACTCCTTCCTTCTCTCCCACAATCTTGACATGGTATCAGAGCCTTGTTCGTGGTAAGGAGCTCAAGAAAGCAAGCCAAGCTCGCGGTGGTCTGGTAAGAGGAGCAGTGTTGCTTTCATTTTCTGTTTTGGGAGCAGATCTCTGCAGGTAGCACAACCGGAAATTGCAGGAGTGCATTGTCTCAGGTTGAGACGCCCTTTGCGGTGAAGCAGGCCATTTCGGGGCCTGTTTTGCAGACGGAAGTTTTCTGCACGCACTCAGGAAAAGGCTCAGTTTTATGCTGTGCGACCACTGTTCTACAGGTCGGTGAAAAGTTACTGTAGAAATTGCATCGTATGCTTGTGCGCAGAGACATTGGGAGTTTCAGAATCATCCTTGGTTCCTGTTTATGCAAAATCGTCACTAGGAAGTGACTGTGTGGTCAAATACCACTTTCGCCAGTTTTGCAGATTTGCCCTTGTGAGGGTGAAGCTGTGTTTTTTGCAGTGACAGAATTTCTTGCAGTATTCTGTAATGGCGTCTGATTCTCTTTCACAGATTGTCACTGAAAAGCTTGACAAGAACAACTTCCAGGCATGGAAGTTTAGAATGACGAATTTCCTTATGGGAAAAGGATATTGGGAATTTGTTGCAGGAAATGAAGAAGAACCAGTTCTTCCTGATGTTCCCAATCAACAACAAATGCAGGCATTTAAAACATGGCATGAGAGAGCCAGGAAAGTTATGTATTGGCTGTCTATCAGTATTTCAGACTCTATGATTGTGCATATTCAGGATGCAAGTACGCCAAAGGAGGCATGGGATACTTTGTCAAAAATGTATAGCACAAATACGCAAGCCAGGAAAATGCAGCTCAAGCAAGAGTTGCATAATGTGCAAAGAGAAAGTATGAGCATCAACGACTACCACATGAAGGTGAAGAAGATTGCAGATGCACTTGCTTCCATTGGGTCGCCAGTGGAAGATGATGATTTAGTTTCCGTGACCTTGAATGGTCTAGGAAAGGATTATGCACAGTTTCGGACATCCATTTCAATTCGTGAAAGATTTCCTGATTTTGAGGAGTTGATTGCTCTTCTAATTTCTGAGGAACAGAGAAATGGTGGTGCATCTTCTTCAGGAGGAACTTCAAAAGAAGCTGTCTTCTACTCAAATGCTGGAAGAGGTAGAGGCAGAGGTAGAGGAGGCCGATTTGGAGGCCGTGGCAGAAATCAGAATATGCAGCAAACTCAAGAAAACCAGTCCTATGGAGGAGGACGTGGTAACTCTAGAGGCAGGGGGAGCCAAAGAGGTCGTGGTGGATGGCAAAGAGGTCAAAATGCAAACAGTAATGTTGAATGCTACTACTGTGGTAAAATGGGTCATATGGCTAAAGACTGCTATAAAAAGCAGAATGACATCATGAATGGAAAACTGCAACAAGGGAATTATGCATCTTCTAGTAGACAGGGTGATGACAGAAATGAGCATTTGTTCATGGTGCAGCACATGAACAATTCTGTGACAAGTGCAGAAGAAAGCAATGATGTATGGTATGTTGACTCAGGTGCATCAAACCACATGACAGGTCATGCAGAATGGATGGAGGATGCAAGGAAAATGGAAAAACCAGGATTTGTGGAGACTGGTGATGATACTGCACATCCTATTGTGCAGATTGGAAAAATTCCCTTGTCTATGCAGGATGGGAAAAAGAAATACCTGTCCGATGTATTTCATGTCCCGAATATCACCAAGAATCTGGTTTCTGTTGGTCAAATGGTTGAACAGGGCTTGCAGGTCAGATTTAATCCTCATGGATGCTTTGTTGAGGATATGAAAAATAAAGGTCGCTTGATAGCAAAAGGAAAGAAGAAGGGCAGAATGTTTACGTTGGATGCAGACATGTCTGAATTGAGTGCAGCAATGTTTGCACATGGGACCGGTGTAGTTGCAGATATTGATATCTGGCATAAACGCATTGGTCATGTTAATGTACAGCGACTTAAATCAATGCAGGCCCAAAATATTGTTGCAGGTTTGCCGAAATTCAAGGTTGCAGAAATGCATAAGGTATGTGAAGCCTGTCAGTTTGGAAAACAGGCAAGGAAACCATTTCCTAGACATGTTCAAGAGAGTGAGAAGCCATTGGAATTAATTCACTCTGATGTGTGGACAACTAAAGCTGCATCTCTTGGAGGCTGTCATTATTTTGTCAGTTTTATTGATGACTATAGCAGAAAAGTTTCGGTGTATTTTATGAAAAAGAAAAGTGAAGTTTTTGGGCATTTCAAAACTCTTAAAGCTATGGTTGAAAAAGAAACAGGCTTGCAGATAAAATGTCTAAGGTCAGATGGAGGGGGAGAGTACCTCTCAAATGAGTTTGCAAAGTTCTTGCAGGAGCATGGCATAAAGCAGCAATATTCATGCAGTTATACCCCACAACAAAATGGAATTGCAGAAAGGAAAAACAGGCATATTGGAGAGGTATCTCGTGCCATGCTCAATGAAAAAGACTTGCCAGATTTTTATTGGGCTGAAGCAGTTGCTACAGCAGTCTACATAATGAACAGGACTCCCACTGCAGCAATACATGGAATGACTCCAGAGGAGAGGTATACTGGTAGGAAACCAGATATTTCTCATTTGAAAATTTTTGGTTGCATTGCCTATGTACATGTGCCAGATGAGCTGAGATCCAAGTTGGATCCAAAAGCTGAGAAGTGCATCTTTATTGGTTACTCTCTGCAGCAAAAAGGGTATAGATGCTATAACCCTTCTACTCGTAAGTTTACAGTGAGCAGAGATGTTGTTTTTGATGAGATGAGTAGCTGGTATAAACCAGTAAATGTGATTGATGATGAAGATGCACAAAATGGTAATGCTACACAGAATTCACAGCAGCAGTCACAAAATATTAGTGGACCTGGAGCGTCCTCTAGCAGTGGTTCACATTCTTCGCCATGGACAGGCAGATTGAGATCATGAGAATCTTCTCAAAGCAATGCAGATAGTGGTATGCAGGTATCACGAAAAGGAAAAGAGAAGGTTGATCAGCCCATGTTTGATGTGAATGCAGGTCACTCTTATGTGGATGGTGAATCCAGTGGCTCAGAACAGAGCATTGATGATGAGTTGGGTATTCCTTCTATTGTTACACCTGGAGTAAGGAAAACCAGGGATGTTTTGAGAGCACCTGGGAGTGAACCTACTTTGCGCAGGTCTACAAGAGCTAGGTATCCTGTGGATAGGCTGAAATATGATGGATTTACAGCCATTCACTATGCATATATGGTCAAAGTGATACAGGAACCAGAACCCACATCTTTTGAGCAAGCCATGGGAAAAGAAAAATGGGAGAAAGCCATGGATGAAGAAATGGATGCCTTGGAAGCAAATGCTACATGGGAGTTAGTACCTTTGCCTAAAGGTAAGAATGCAATTGGCTGTAAGTGGGTTTATAAGGTGAAGCACAATGCTGATGGTTCTGTGAACAGATACAAGGCAAGATTAGTAGTCAAGGGGTATGCACAAACATATGGCATTGACTATGAAGAAACATTTAGTCCGGTTGCAAGGATGGCAACCATAAGAGCAGTCATTGCTATGGCTGCATCAAAGGGATGGTCTTTACATCAGATGGATGTAAAGAATGCCTTCTTGCATGGTGATTTGCAAGAAGAGGTCTATATGGAGCAGCCACCAGGTTATGTGCATGCTGTTCATCCTGAGTTTGTTTGCAGGTTGAAGAAAGCCTTG
This sequence comes from Lygodium microphyllum, assembly GCF_053477565.2. NCBI lineage: Eukaryota > Viridiplantae > Streptophyta > Polypodiopsida > Schizaeales > Lygodiaceae > Lygodium > Lygodium microphyllum. Next base: position 117,452,558 of record NC_141148.1, on the reverse strand, counting down.
TATGGCTTGAAGCAAGCACCTAGAGCATGGTCTGACAAGATAGGACAGTATCTTGTCACTATTGGCTTTCAGATTTCCAAGGCAGATTTCTCACTTTATGTGAGAAAAATAGAGAAAGGTATTATGCTACTTGTCATTTATGTTGATGATTTGATTATGACAGGTGACAGTGATGAAGATATCCTTCATGTGAAAATGCTATTGAAGCAGAAGTTTGAGATGAAGGATTTGGGAGAGCTGCGTTATTTCTTGGGCATTGAGGTGATTAGATCACCAAGTGGGATACAGCTCTTGCAGAGGCAGTATGGATTGGACATGCTGTCCAAATATGGGATGACAGGCTGTAAGCCTATTTCAGTTCCTTTGGAGCAAAATGTGAAGCTGAGCACAGATGCAGGTGAGCTTCTAGAAGACCCTACTATGTACAGACGCATAGTAGGAAGTTTGATTTATATGACTATTACCAGGCCAGATTTGAGCTATGCTGTTGGATTGGTAAGTCAGTTTATGCAGGCTCCAAGGAAACCACATTTGGATGCTGCTAGACGCATACTTAGGTATGTGAAGTCCACATTGCAGTATGGACTATTTTATGAGACTGGGGTTCAGATACAGTTGCATGGATACACTGATGCTGATTGGGCTGGTAGTATTTCTGATAGACGATCTACCAGTGGATATGTATTCTCTTTTGGGAGTGCTGCAGTCACTTGGAGCAGCAAGAAACAGCCTACAGTTGCCTTGTCGAGCACAGAGGCTGAGTACAGGGGTGCAGCAATGGCTGCATGTGAGGTAGCTTGGTTGCATAAGCTACTTTATGATATGCATCAGTCTACAGATGGGCCAGTTGTCATTTATTGTGACAACATGAGTAGTATACACTTGGCAAATAACCCAGTCTATCATGCTAGAACAAAGCACATTGAGGTGCATTATCACTATGTGCGAGAGAGGGTTTTACTAGGTCTTATTGATCTAGTTTATGTCAGCACAGAGGATTAGGTAGCTGACATATTCACGAAGGCATTGGGCGTAGAGAAGCTGCGCAAGTTCAGAGACCTGCTTGGTGTGCAGGAATTGGGATTGAGCTCGAGGGGGAGTGTTGAGATATCGAGCTCCACTCGTGATACGCCAGGGTGACCGTTGTATATTTATGTCACCGACTTGTCAGTTGCAGACGCGGTTGGTACACCACCCATGAATAATAGCTACATGATAGCTATCCTTATCTACTCTAGTTCGTGGCTCAGTTAGTATGCCACCTTAGTTAGTTGAGTTTGGTTTGAGACCCATATATAGGGTTCTTCTATTTCTTTGTACTTGAGTTCTTTTGGCTTACACAACTAAGAAGAGGAATACTGTTTTCAGCCTCCACCCTTGTGTGTCTTCCCCCATTGTGCAAGCAAGAAAGCTTCAAGCGAGACTCCTTCCTTCTCTCCCACAATCTTGACAGGTTGTTATGTAAAAGATCTCAAAAATGATTGCAAGTTGATTGCAAAAGGAAAATATATTGGCAGGTTGTTTACTCTTGATGTAAGTTTGCCTAAAATGGATGCTACCATATTTGCACAAGGTTTAGGTGTTGTGGCTGATATTGAAATTTAGCATAAGAGAATTGGTTATGTGAATGTATAGTAGCTAAAAGACATGCAATAGAAATAGATTATGGATAACTTGCCTAAGTTTAGAGTTGATGGGATACGCAAAGTATGTAAAACATGTCAAAGGGATGTCAAATAGGAAAGAAAGAAAGACATGTGTTTCCACATGAAAAGCATGTATACAAGAAACCACTTGAATTGATACATTCTGATGTGTGGGGTCCTACAAAGACTGCAACTTTGAGTGGTTGCAAGTATTATGTTTCCTTCATTGATGACCATACTCGCAAAGTATGGGTTTACTTTATGCATGAGAAAAGTGAGGTGTTCACTCACTTTAAAAGCTTTAATGATTTGGTTGAGGAGATAGGGTTGCACATTAAATGCCCAAGATTGGACAGAGAGGAAAATATCTCTCCAATGAGTTTTCTAATTTTTAATAAAAAATGGTATACAAAGGCAATATACATTAGATATACTCTATAGCAAAATGGAGTTGCTGAGTGGAAAAACAAGTATATTGTAGAGGTGGCTCGTGCATTGATATCAGAAAGAAACTTGTCTCATTATTATTGACTTGAAGATAAGTTTATGAGTAGAAAGCCAAATCCCATTTGAAAGTATTTGGATATATTGCTTATGTGCATATTCTTGATGAGTTTCATAGTAAATTGGATTCCAAAGTAGAAAAATGTGTATTGGATATTCTCTTTAGTAGAAGGGATATAGCTGTTATAACCATATTACACTCTAGTTGAGAGTTAGTAAGGATATTGATGAAATGAGTAGCTCATACAATAATGTGAAAAATGCAAATGGGGTTGATGAGCATGAGAGTGTAGCTGTGCAGAAAAAAAGTTAGTAGTAGTCAGAGACATTGAGTGGACCATAAGAGTCTCCTATTCATGGTTCTATTAGTAAACCTTAGAGTGGTACATTGAGGTCACAGGTTACACCACCAAGTACATCACAAATCTCAAGAAAAGATAAAGAGAAAGTTGGGGAGTCACCTAGTGTTGCAAATGTATCATCAAGTTTCTCTCATGTTGATGCTGATTCAAATGGCTTTGGGTAGAGCTTGGATGAGGATTTTGGGATTCCATCTATTAAAACACCTGGTGTACGGAAGGCACAAAAGGATGCTAAACCACATGGTAGTGATCCAAGTCCAGGTAGTTCAAGTAGAGTTAGAAAGCCAACACAACGATTGACATATTATAGCTATGTAGCTCATTGCTATGCATACATGGCTAAGATTGTGTAGGATATGGAACCCACTTGTTTTGAGGATGTAGTTGGTAATGAGTATTGGGATTGTGCTAAGGGTAAAGAAATAGTTGCACTTATGGATAATGACACATGGGAGTTGGTGCCCTTACCTGAAGGCAAGAAAGCTATTGGTTGCAAATGGCTTTCAAAAGTGAAGCATAAGTTAGATGGATCTATTGAGCGCTATAATGCATAGCTAGTTTCCAAAGGGTATGTGTAGACTCATGGTATTGATTATGAAGAGACATTTTCTCTAGTGGCTAAAATGGCCACTATAAGGGTTATCATAGTAGTGGTTGCATCAAAAGGTTGGATCATGCATTAAATAGATGTTAAGAATGCCTTCATGTAGTAGGGGGAGTTGCAAGAGAAAGTTCATGTGCAGGATCCACCTGGTTATGTGAATAAGAATCATCCAAATTATATATGTAGGCTTCGTAAGGCCTTGTATGGGGTTGAAGCAAGCACCAAGGGCATGGCATGGAAAAATGGTAGAATACCCTGTCAGCATTGGATTTCACAAAGAATAAGATGACCACTCACTCTATGTATGTGAGAGTGATGCAAGTGTTGTGGTCATTACTATATATGTGGATGATTTGATAATTGTGGGTGATACTAAGATAAAGATTGACAATGTGAAGGGTCTTCTTGAGGCTGAATTTGAGATGAAGGATTTAGGAGAGTTGCGTTACTTTCTTAACATAGAGATAATTGGCACTCTAGAGGGTATATGGTTATCATAGAGACAATATACATTGGATATGTTAAAGAAGTATGATATGACTGATTGCAAGCATATTTCTATACCTTTGGATGTTAATACTGAGATTAGTGCACATGACAGTGACTTGATTGAGGATGTCACTATGTATTGAAAGATTGTGGTGGGGAGCATGATCTATTTGATGATCACTAGCCATACCTAAACTACATAGTTGGTTTGGAGAGTCAGTTTATGGAACTTCCATAGAAGCCACATTTGGATGCAATGTGGTGCACATTGCACTATGTCAAGTCCACATTATACTATGCCTTATCCTATGGTGCAAGTGTACCGTTGGAGTTGCATGGTTATATAGATGTAGATTGGATTGGTAGTATTTCAGATAGGAGATCTACCAATGGTTTTATGTTTTCATTTGGGAGTTTTGTTGTTACTTGGAGTAGCAAGAAACAATTGACAATTGCCTTGTTTAGTACAGAGGCAAAGTATAGACGTGCCGCAAATGCAGCATGTGAGGTAGCTTGGTTATGCAAGCTATTTGGTGATTTGGGAATGTAGGTGGATAAGAAGGTTGTCATCTATTGTGATAGCCTTAGTAGCATTCAATTGGCTAGGAACCCAATGTATCATGTGTGGACCAAACACATAGAGGTCCATTACCATGTCATTCGGGAGCGGGTTCTAGCAAGTGATATTGACTTGATTTATGTCAGCACAGAGGATCAAGGTGCTGACCATTTCACCAAGGTATTGGGAGTTGTGAGAAGCTTCAATGATTTAGGACTATGCCTGGAGTTCACGAGCTCATGTTGAGCTCAAGGGCATCGAGATCTACATGAGTTGGTATCCAGGAGGTGTGTGATGAATTAAAAGTGATGCTCTAACATTTATAAGTGGTCCACTATCAATCATGAGTTTTATGCTTCACTTATAATCACTTATAAACACTTTTCTATAGTGCTCTAATAGTTATAAGCTATGCACCTCCCATTAGAAAAAGGTGTGCTATACTGTACAATTGGTCATTACCACTTGTAAGTTGTCCCCTCTATGACTTGCAATTGGAATGCTATCCCTTAAAATTGGGCACTACCATTCATAAGTGATATAACTTGTAAATGGTCTAGTATTACTTACTAAAGATCCAAGACCACTACCTTAAATACATTTGAAAGAGGGCCCCTACCACTTACAACTGCTACATTAAAATTTTCAAGAGGTATCCATCACTAGAAAGTGACCCGCTACGACTTGATAATGGTTCCTTACCACTTACAAGTGGTGCACTATAGCTCCCAAGTGTTTCCATAGAGCTTATAGATGAAGTGCTGCTTCTTTTACTTATAGCTAGTATGTTAAAATTTACAAGAGGTGTTCCACCACTTGAAACTGGCCCCCTAGCACTTGGAAATGGTCCCTTACCACTTAGAAGAGGTGCATTACAGCTCGAAAGTATTTTTATATAACTTATAACTAGAAGATTTACACTTTCAGGTGGTGAGCTAACATATCAAACCCCTTTGCTTTGCCTTACGAGTGATCTCCTACCACCTAAAGGTGGTGCATATAACTTTTAAGTGATATGCTACAATAGGTTCATCATCATTTCAAGTACTTTTCTACCAATTACAAAAGATTTATGCTCACCATTCGAGTGTCTTTATAATTATATGTGGTGCACCATCATTTGAAAGTGGCCACGTACCATGTACAAATAGAGCCATATTGCTTGCAAGTAGTGCACCACCATTGTCAAGTAATTTGATTCCTTCCAAGTGGTCCTCTATCACTTCAAAGTGGTGTCTAGTACCACTGACAAAAAAGTTTTTTTCCATAATCAATTGTAAGCCACTTGTAAATATTTATTGGCTAAATTCATGTTGTTGTAGATCACCTGTTTATGCCTATCACTTGTTTGTGGAGGTGGATCCCTTGTTTATGGCTACCACTTTCACTTTTTATGCTACTAATCTCCAAGGGGAACAAGGACCTCCTAAACTCTATCTTTATCTCTTCAAAGTAATCATCAATAGAGGAATAGTTAGGAAGGGTCAATCCACCTTGCACATCGGTGAAATCAACAATAACATCTCTAGCCTTCACAAGTATTTGCCCTAGTATGCCCTCACAACAGAGCCAACTTACACACAAGAAAATGACTAGGTTTGGTATATAATAAAGCAATAACTAGTAGAACCAATATGAAAAATGCAATATGATTGAAATACTTTCAATGAACTATGCACCAGAATACTAATCTTTGAACATATGATCAACCCAAGGAAGCTCGACCAAGTTATTTATGGCCTTGGTTTCCTTGAGTAGTGAAAGTCAAGTCAACTTTGTAGCAATGAGAACCTCATTCAAAGCTATCAAATTTCACTTTTCTAGCATGGTGCAACTATTACGAGCCCACTTTAATGCAGTACATGTGCATGCAACACATCTCTAAGTTTTGAGTCTAAAATATTAATGATATATAAGAAGATGAACTTAGTCAAAGGACTCTCTAATCCTTCATGAGACCAATATCACATTGTCAAGGCTCATGCCTCAATCTTCTGAGGTGAACACTTAGCTTATGTGCTTTATTGCATTGACAATATGATGAGCCAAAATCATGAGTCATGATTTATTATTTTCTTGTCACTTTTCTAAGGCTAAAATCCTCATTGTATCACACTTTTTAAGAAAAAACATTCATGATCATGGCACCATACCTAAGAGTTCTCAAGTTAGGTATTCTCATTAACACCCTAGCCCTTCTTCTAATTCCCTTATACTTGTTAAGGGCTTGTCAAGGCAAGACATATTTAGGGAGCTTGACTCACCTATGGTTAGGCCTATGCCCTTGAGTCACATACACTTTTTCTTTCTCTAATTGTCATTCATTTTCACTACCATCATAGCAATAAAAGAAGCAAAGAAAAAGGAAACTTGATAAAGAAACCAATTTCTCCAACTTCCACCATAAGAAGTTTTAATCATTGGAGACCTTGTCCTTCAAAATCACTCACCTTGGATGCAATGATTTCTCCAGCCTACTAATAACATCTCCCCATAATCTCTTGAGCACCGTTTCCCTCAACACCAACATTTCTTTCATCATTGACTACTAAGGTCTCTTGCTTCATTGACTATATAAATATGAAGAATCAGTGGAGCTATTTTCCAAATAAGTACTACCTGAGTGTGCATGTGCACTCACATAATATTTGCATAACAAGATATACATGCTTTGAGTTCTCAAGTATGGGACAACACTCCAAGCTTGCTTGGAGTTTGACCCATCACCAAAACCAACAAAACATATCCTATGGACAATAAAGAAGGGTAGTAGTTCCCTAGGGAGAGAATACATGAGATGTTTTCTCTTGGAAGTATAGAAGATTACAAATTTCTTCATGTGATCACCTCTTCTTCAACTGAGACTCTTCCTTCTTCTACAATCTTCAATCCAATACTCTTACCTTTCAATGATGATCCACCATTGAAAATTACTAGTTAAGGATACCAAAATAATATCATAATCTTGAATAGTCTTGTCACCCACCACCACTCCAACCACCAATTATTGAGCACCAAGAAGCATCTATTATCATAAACTACAAGAACTTCTCCACCACCACTCCAACCACCAATTATTGAGCACCAAGAAGCATCTACTATCAAAAACTACAAGAACTTCTCCAATGACAATACTTTGAAATCCTCATGAATGCGAGAGTTGTGGGCTCACTCCCATGAAAATTGTATTTGTTTAGATATAATATAAAGGATAAAGTAAATTTCTCTATTTAAATTTCATCTTATGCTCATGGACATTAGGGAAAGCATGAAATTAAGGAGGATTGATCATGAGGCCACAAACTAGCTAGGATGTCCAAGAGGTGAAAACCCCAAATATCTTGTGTATAAGTGTTGAAAAAGAATAGAGTAAGATATTCATGTGGGTGAAAACTTTGAGTCTTCTTATTCTTGCTTCTCTTTTTTGCATACTTGTGATAGAGTGAAAGAGAGGGAGAGAGTGAGAATGAGACTAGCAGTGAGAATGAGTGGGAGTGAGAACTAGGATTGTGAAGTTCCATCTTGTTCTTTCTTTCTTTCCATCCCTCCTTGGTCAAAGGTGAAATAGAGGCTATGTGTGAGGTTGAGTGAGAGAGTGAGAAACTTGAGTGGAGATCTTATCCATCTTCTCCCTCTCTTCTCCATATCTCTTCTCCACATGCACATGACTTGGTGGCAAGACTTCGATGATGTGACGAGAAATGCTTGGATTGTGGCATACATGTTATTGTATAATCGATGAGGGGAGAAAAACCCAAACACAACCAAAAGAGAGAATACGACAAAGGAGCACTAATAGGGGTATGTGGCTTGGCAATTGAATTGACTAGATACTAATTCTAGCCTCCAAGATCCTTCATGCAACCATAATGAATGCAAAAGAAAAACCAACCTCAAAAGAGCAATCCTGAAACCACCACCCAACCACCCAACCACCCAAAGAAACACAATAATCCAAGCTTCAAAGAGTATGACTATATTGGAGATGGCATAGAAGAACAAGTCGATTTCTTCAAGTCCTCTTTTAGTGTGTTGTATACACAATACCCCTCCATGCATCAAGGAAAAGAAAAGCACAACATATCCACTACAAATGAGCCTCCTAAACCATCATCGTACCACAATTACATGTCATTGAGGTAAGTAAGCATAGCATAAATTTTGACTTTAGTGCATAAAATATTTCAAGCATCCCAACTTGAAATTGTACCAAGAGAGGACTCAAAGTGCAACCATGAGCTTATTATTACTTTAGATAGAATTTTGACTTTAGTGCACAAAATATTTCAAGCACTCTAACCTCAATAAAATTGGTTATTATTACTGTAGCCAAAGTGCAACCATGAGCTTATTATCCTAGTTTCATTAGGAATTTGAAATAGTTTTGGTTAGGATGTTAACAAAGATTTTATTAGTCACTTCTACTTGCCTATTTGTTTATAGCTAGTAAAGACTAGACTTGTGATTTTTTAGTTGCTTTTGCTTAGTTGTTTGCTTATGGATAGTAAGGACTAGACTAATGATGTAGGACCGGGAATGTGGATAGAAGGTGCTCAATAATGGCATTCAAGGAACAAGTTCCTGGTCATGGACAATCTCAATGGGACAACCAAAGCATGAGATGATTTTCTTCCACAAGAATTTTGTTGTAGTTTTGGCATCAATATTCCTTGTGGCCCCTTTCCTTTACCCAATTAATTATGTAGTTGATGCCCACGATAATGTAGTGTGTTTGGGAGTACTAGTAGGCAAAAAGATAGATGGGTCCCATAAATTCTATTATACACTTCTTAAAGGGTTAGAAGGCAACTACAAGGGAGAGCTCCATTTTATCCTTTCTAGTTGAAAGCTTGGTCAGTTGAAACTCATTGTAGTGTTTGACCAAATGGGCCACATCTTGGAAGAGAGTAGAGCACCACAACTAGGAGTGTTGAACTTTTCTTACACTATTGTATGTGTCAAAGTATCCTCCTACAATCAAGAGTGAAGCAACACAATCTATGAGACCAAAAAAACATGCTTGGGGAGTGTGCCATTAGTAGCTTCACATCTTTGTTAGAATTTTCAGTCATGAAGAGAAGATAGGGGGAGGGAGAACATAGTCATCGGATTAGGAGTCAAGTAATATATCTTGCCTTGGTATGGATGCTTAAAAGCATAAGCATGATGAGTGATGATGATTAGTGTTTTGAAGCCTCTTGATGGTTGAGAGGGTCTTACAATGGTGATAATTAACTACCTATCTATCCATTTCTCATGATACAACAGGCTAGGGTATGTGCTCTCTTTGGTGCATTATGGTTTTGTGTGGATATGAAGCTAAAAATGTGAGGAGTCCTTTGTTGTTAGGTTAAAAAATGTGAGGAATCTTTTTTTATTTGGTAAAAGGATTCATTTTTTATTTCTTTTGGCATGTAAATGGGTATCGATTCTTGTTCTTTAGCTCATAAGTCTATGTTTCCTCCCATGTTCTCTTCCATGCAAGACTAAGGTGAACATGTTCATGATTATGTATACCTTTGATGCTTTATGTCTTTCCTCGGATCTCAGTGCCTTGGGTACCTCGTGATGGGTGACTATTGTAAATGATGACTTTGAGTCCTCTCTTGGCACAATTTCAAGTTGGGATGCTTGAAATATTTTATGCACTAAAGTCAAAATTTATGCTATGCTTACTTACCTCAATGACATGTAATTGTGGTACGATGATGGTTCATGAGGTTCATTTATAGTGGATATGTTGTGCTTTTCTTTTCCTTGATGCATGGAGGGGTATTGTGTATACAACACAGTAAAAGAGGACTTGAAGAAATCGACTTGTTCTTCTATGCCATCTCCAATATAGTCATACTCTTTGAAGCTTGGATTATTGTGTTTCTTTGGGTGGTTGGGTGGTGGTTTCAGGATTGCTCTTTTGAGGTTGGTTTTTCTTTTGCATTCATTATGGTTGCATGAAGGATCTTGGAGGCTAGAATTAGTATCTAGTCAATTCAATTGCCAAGCCACATACCCCTATTAGTGCTCCTTTGTCGTCTTCTCTCTTTGGGTTGTGTTTGGGTTTTTCTCCCCTCATTTCGAATATTTTGACTTGTATAGCTGATTCAAGAAGAGGATATATAAATTCTATCTCATGTATTCTGTGTGTGTGTGTGTGTGTGTGTGTATGTGTGTGGGGCTAGCATCTTCCCATTGATTACAAGGTTAGCATTTAAGATTTAATTAGCCTTATAAGACTCTTTGGTAAATTATTATCTTATGAATTTGGTGGCTTATTGCTAGTCACTGTAGGTATTAGTGATATCTCCGATGCTTCTTTTAGTCATTCAAATACTTAGCATTTCCGTAAAGGCAAGTTGGCTATCAACTGGTTGCATGACAATCAAGAGTAAGGCTTTGAGCACTTTATTGGTGTAGTTTTGTCTATTGTTTTCTTTAGCAATATATTTTTTTCTATTTGTGAGGACATCATATATCTTGATGAGTTTGGTGTTGGGAATTTCAATGATCAAAATGATAGAGATGATCCCAAGTTATGGCAACAACTCATTCCTCACAACCTAGTGGTGAGCTACAGTTCTTATTGACTTTGATTCTTGGTGGATGTTTGTAAAATTTAGCCTAATTATCATGCATTTATAAAAGATTTGTTGTTATTATGATTTGATCAGGCTCTGGGTTGTAGCCTTGCCATTAACTCTTTTTTTGTGTGTTTATTACAGTGTTTACTAAGGTGTTGAAAAAAAATTTTAATAGGGCATTTAAAAACAAGTTTAGAAACATATTTACAAGTTAACATAGACATATTTAGAAATATAAGCTACTCAATTTCAATTCATCCAAACATGGGAATGTGGTAATGTATTTGCGATACTAGACCCTAGACTTCCAAAGACAATTGTGGTTAAGGAGCCGAATCACTCTATATGAACTTACAACTTAATCATTGGATCTTTAGAAAGAGGTTTTATAGTTTTGTATTTAGTACTTAGGATTTAGTGTTTGATTTTAGGGTTTAAGGATTCATTTTGTTGGGATAAAGGTGCCCATGCCTAGTCACTTGTGTATTACTACACTGACAGTATCCACACACCTATACATTGTAGGTGGCGGGTGCCCATCACTGTCACTTCATTCTTTATTCTTTTAGCAACATTTAAATAGAAGGAAGGCCGATCACACATTGTGATTGTTAGAGTTTCCACATCCTCTCTCTCTCTCTCTCTCTCTCTCTCTCTCTCTCTCTCTCTCTCTCTCTCTCTCTCTCTCTCTCTCTCTCTCTCTCTCTCTCTCTCTCTCTCTCTCTCTCTCTCTCTCTCTCTCTCTCTCTCTCTCGCTCGCTCCTTCCACCATTCACTCCCTTCAACTGATATTAGAGACAACTATTTGAGGAACTTCTTCATCCTTTGCTTCAGATTGAATTCAAAGTTTTAACTCAAAGGTTTCATGGTAGCCATTGTTTCTAGCAAGACCAACCAACGAGGCACCACCCAAGGATTAGCTAAGCCTTGTTAGTGCTTATTGAGCTGAGAAGTAGCCATTTTATCCATTTTGAGTGGATACAAAGCATGCTACAGAAGTCGTGGATAGCTATGGCAGCTTCACAACATTGTCGTATTTTGGACATTGACTTTTGCATACAGTATCAGATTTAGGTGTTCTATAGCTAGAAAGAAGAGTGTAACGAGAGCTAAAACTCATAGATTTGATTTTGTGTAGTTTTCGGTTCTCTATTTCACATAGAACAAAATTGTTCTGGTTTGGATAACAAACAATGAATTCCATGATGCATGTTTGAGGCTTTGGGGATGCTATTTTGGTACCCGAATGGTACGGTTATGCTTTTGGGCTGATTTGAGAACACATTTGGCTTAGTTTTCTTAGAGATTTCATTACTATAATAACAAGATTGAATATAATTTATTTGGGAAAAGTGTATGCCTCTTATCACTTGATGCTTCCAGGGCACTTGGTATTGATGTCCAAATATTTGTTTGGCACTTGGGGATGCTTGACACATATCTTAGAATGCTTTTGGCTTTTGATTGAGCTTGCACTCACTCAAATTTATTTGTCATATCCCTATTTTTCATAGTGGATAGCAAGCACTTGTTTGATAAATATTATGTTCATTATACTTTGAAGCTACTCGAATACCACATACTAGATATATCGACACTTTGGTTGTCATGTATGCCTATGGATATGTGTATGACATGCTCCTAAGTTGAGATTGGAGCTTGGATGCTTTGAGATTGGCTATCATTCCTATCCATGGATACTACATGGATGCTACAATCAGAATCTTGTAGACTACTTGGGTTTAATGTTTTTAGATGTATGCTTTATGGATCTTGAATACTCAGATGCCATTCACATGATGTTTTGAGATTTTCTTGCTCATTTGGCATTTGAGTTTTGCTTCAGTGAGAGATACTTGGCTTTATGTACTAAGCCACATTAGCACTTAGATGTACTACAAAGTATTTGGTTTATGTAGTTGAGTTTGAGCTTATTATAGTGAGATAATGAGACTCATTGTGACACGTACATGCTCTCTTGATATTTATTGGACACACTTACCCTGTCGTGGGCTGATTTGATCTCTTGGCTTGTTAAGAAATGACAAATGATGTATGCTCTAGGAAGAGATGTCTCGAATCGCATAAGCACAGTGGTGCAAAATGCTACCTACCCAGCTACTATAAAGCATTGTACTTGACTATCACTTTCATATGGAATGAATGCAATATCATGATGCTTTGTACTTTCACTTAGTATCTTTGTCATTGTTAGTGTCCTACACAAGATTGTGTTTATGAGTCCAAGTTTCCATCTTGGAACCTAATTCACTTGTGTAACAATTGCTCTACATTGTTTATGTCAACATGAATCTAGCCTTCATCTTCCATCCTTCATAACTCCTGTCATGCTCTAGATCCACGCTTTTCACATGGTATCAGATCCCAATCAGGCATGGATTAGCTCCTCTTCATCTGTTCTTAGCTCAATTTGAGTGCTAGATCCCATCTCCAACTTCATTTGCATCTTCATTGAAGCTTCCATGGCAGCCATAGTCAGCAGCACCCTGTCAGCTTGAAGCTTTCATATCTCTCTCCACAGGCCAAATCTATCTAAACTTCCATATGGAGAAGTGTTTTTTGCTTCCATAGCTCCTCCTTGGCACCTCAATCATTGACATTGGGCATTTATAGCTTCAGCATTGCCTCTTTTAAGAGTCACTACCACAATTGTGTATGTGGATAGCAACACCTACCTGACTTGGAGGCCTTGAATCTCCCAAAAAAAGCAATATCTCCACACAATCTCTTTTGGAGATCTTTTCCTCTATTTTAGATGCAACTTCTTGCCACAAAATCTCATGACATTGAGCACTCTATGCTCCAGCATTTCCAAATTTCATGGTCGCTGCCCTGAACTACTGTGCCAACAATCCCTATATGTACGATTAGATCTTCCTCCACATAGCGGAATCTATCCTGCTGGTATAGGGATTTTGAAGCCTACCTCATAGGCTACCTCCCCAACAATTTTGTTCCAAATGATTGCTTGTACGATCTGCTACAACCAAAAAACCAGTCGCCGATTCCTCCAAACCCTAATAAACACCATAGCCATTAACATTCAAGATTCCTTCTTCACTCCATTCTCAAATCCATATGACAAAGCCAAGTACTATTACTCAGAACTATTGCTAAACTCAAGTCATTTACCAGCAAGGAGGGGACTCAAGTTGAAGGAAAAGACAAGCATCAAGAATCATTGTCAAGTAGGAAGAAGATTCAAGCTCAAGACTAGACATAGTATCTCTTGATACTATAGAGTGTGTCTTCACATTACCTTGCACTTGTGTCTCTTGACACATATTGAAATACAAATCTTTTGCTGGTTAATTGAAGCTTATCAACATGGCAGAGCTTGAGCAAATAGCAAAGTTCAATGGAGAAGGTTTCCATGCCTGGAAGGAAAAGACCATGTACCACCTCATAAGGAAAGACCTCTAGGATCTCTTTGAAGATGATGAAGGTGATGCAGATGACACGAAAGAAGATTTAGAAAGCGGGATCCTTGCAGTAGCTCCACCAAAAAACAAAGAATGGAAGAAGATGAATAACAAGGCACTAGGCATCATTGCTTGGGGACTAAGTGGCAATAGCCGTATTGCTTGTTGCAAGTCTAAATAAGGATCCATATGAGAATCTTGTGTCCACCCTAAGTAATGTTCCAAGTCTCTCACTTAAAGATATTGAGCACTCTCTTCTTGATGAAGAGAACAAACAAAAGAATAAGAATGCAAAAGATGGTATCCCTTCATCTAGGGAAAATCTCTTATATACCAAAGGAGCTGTTGGACCCAAAGGAAGCGGTCGAGGATTCAACACCGACAACAAAAATCGGATGACATGTCATTATTTTGGTAAGACTGGCCATATAGTTAGTGAATGTTTCCACAAGAAAAGAGCACAATAGATGTAGAATGATCTTCACCAGAACCAATTCATGAATGAAGAAGAAGAAGAAGACGCTTCCGCTACCATCAAGAACTCTGATAGATTGTTCTAAAATAATTTTCATTGTATCTTTCATATGTTTTTCCCTTAGTGGTTTGCTCTGTAAAAACCCTTGCCAAAGATGTAAAGTTGAAAGGTGAGAAGGATTGAAGCTTGCACGCGAGCTATGGCGGGAGAGCAAGAGCAAGAAAGAGAGAGACAAGAAATGGGAACTCCAACAGTCACAATGTGTGACCGGGCCTTCCTTTATTCAAACTGTCACTAAAAGAATAAAGAATACAGTGACGTGACGGGTGCCCGCCACCTGCAGTGTGCAGTGGCGGGTACTGTCAGTGTAGTAATACACGGGGCGGCACGGCGGAGGCGCCTTTACCCCCAACAACCTCCCACTTAAAGGCGAATCTGCCCTAGTGAGAGAGAAAAGAAAAAAGAAAAGACAGTACAAATGTACATAGGTACAAGGGATGAGGAAAGGCAACATCTCATCCAATGCCCATCAATCTCCTGAGGAAGGCAAAGCGCTCAGTAGTGAGGCTTTTCGTGAGCAGATCTGCAGGATTCTCGTCAGTGGAGATCTTGACAAGGTCAACAGACTTGTCCTCCACAACACCACGTATGAAGTGATACCTCACCTCAATGTGTTTTGTCTTTGCATGGAAAACCGGATTCTTAGCCAACTGAATGGCACTCATAGAATCCGAATGCAGTGTAGGTATAGCATCAATCCCAAGGTTAGCAACTAGACGGCCTAGCCATATGGCCTCCTTGCAAGCCTCAGTGGCTGCAACATACTCGGCCTCAGTGGTAGACAAAGCCGTACACTTCTGAACCCTGGACATCCAAGAGACAGCCCCTCCAGCATAGGTGAATACATAGCCAGAAGTGGACTTCCTACTATCTGCATGTCCTGCATAATCGGAGTCAGTGTACCCCACGACCCCTGTATCCTGGCTGCCATAGCAAATACACATATCTGTTGTGCCCTTCAGGTACCTCATGATACCCTTCACGGCATCCCAATGTCTGCTGCCAGGTGTAGCCATATAGCGTGCCACAACGCCAACTACATGTGCAATATCTGGACGAGTGGCTATCATGGCATACATCAAACTGCCCACGGCTGAAGCATAAGGGATCTTGGCCATCTCAGCCCTCTGCTCATCTGTCTGCGGACAATCGGCCTGTGATACCTTCACATAAGAAGGTAATGGACAGCCAATAGGCTTTACGTCCTGCATGCGGAAGCGCTCAAGGACTTTATGAATGTACTCCCGCTGTGAGAGATACAAAAGCCCTTGATGCCTATCGCGCTTAATGCGCATCCCAAGTATATGTGAGGCCTGTCCCAAATCCTTCATCTCAAAGCTCTTCTTCAGCTGAGATTTAAGAGCATCTAGCTCATCATGAGCTTTCCCTGCTATCATCATATCATCAACATAGAGTACCAAGATAAGCAAATTGCCATCACGAGCTTTCTTCGTGTAAAGACACGGATCCATAGTACTCCTGCTGTAGCCCTGTGACTGCATAAAGGCATCAAACTTATGATACCATTCCCTAGGTGCCTGCTTCAAGCCATACAAGCTCTTCTTCAACTTGCACACTAGGTGCTCCCTGCCAGGTTCTGCAAAGCCCTTAGGCTGATCCATATAGATCTCATCATGCAAGTCCCCATGTAGAAAAGCCGTCTTGACATCCATCTGATATAGATCTAAGTCAAGCTGTGCAACCAAAGCCAAGACTAAGCGCAGGGTGGTCATCTTAACCACAGGAGAGAAGACCTCATCAAAGTCCACACCATGTTCCTGCTTAAAACCCTTTGCTACCAATCTAGCCTTGTATGCCGGCTTGGGGTGTCCAGGGGTACTTTTCAGCTTGTACACCCACTTGCATGGCAAAGCCTTCTTGCCCTTAGGCAAGGCAACCAAATCCCAAGTCTCATTCTTATACAGGGAGTCTATCTCAGACTGCATAGCCCTCTCCCAGGAGTGACTGTCACCCCTGCGAATAGCCTCATCATAAGTGAAAGGCTCTCCTGCATCTGTAACCAAAACATAATGCATAGAGGGCTGAAATCTGTCAGGTGGACGTCTGTCTCTAGCAGACCGTCTCACCACAGGCTCTGCTGCCTGTCTAACTGCTTGTCCAACACCCTGGCCCTGTGGAGGAACTGCTGCAGGCTGTACTACTGGCTGTGCTGGAGCTCTAGGCTCCTCCTGAAAGATCACTCTGCGGATCTTAACCACCTTCTCAGGCTGCCTGTGCATCTTGTCTTCATGGAAGACGACATCATGGCTGCGTACTATTTTCTGCGCCTGCGGATCCCATAGGCGATAGCCCATCTCTCCTGACTCACCATAGCCAAGGAATATGCATTTAATGCTCTTTGGATCCAATTTACTCCTCTTGTCCTTGGGCACATGGCAGAATGCCTCACATCCAAAGACACGGAGATGCGCATAAGAGGGTGGTTTACCAGCCCAAACTTCCTCTGCAACCTGGAAATCCAATCCACTAGAAGGCGATCGGTTTATGACATGCACTGCCGTACTAACTGCCTCAGCCCAAAAGCTCTGTGGTAGGCCTGTATGGCTAAGCATAGAGCGGACACGCTCCTGAATAGTCCTATTCATGCGCTCAGCCAAACCATTCTGGGCGGGGGTGTAAGGGGCGGTCAACTGACGCTTAATACCCCTGTCATCACAAAACTGCTCAAAAGCACGTGAGACATATTCTCCCCCATTGTCAGTCCTAAGGCATTTCAGCCTATACCCAGTCTGGTTCTCAACAAGAGCAAGCCAATGCTGAAAGACTGCCAAGACATCGGACTTTTGCTTTATGGGATAAGCCCACACTTTCCTAGAAAAATCATCAATGAAGGTAACAAAGTACTTCGCGCCACCCATAGACATACACGGCATGGGCCCACAAACATCTAAATGCACCAAAGCCAAGGGCTCACTCATGCATGGCCTACCCGATTTCTTATGCGTAGACCTATTCTGCTTACCATAAAGACAATGATCACACGAGTCAAAACGTGCATAGTCCAACGGCGGAAGATACTGCAAACCAGATAACATTTTCATTCCCTTCAAAGACATATGCCCCAAATGGGCATGCCAAAGTGATACATGTGGGATAGAGCCCACTGCCAAAACATGGTCTACAGAAGACCCAGATACAACAAGAGGCTAGAGGCTGCTAGCCTTGGCGCCTCTAGCAAGCATAAGTCTGCCTTTGGTAATCTTCCAGGCAGAATCCCAAAACAGACATGAAACCATGCATCATCCAACTGTCCTGCAGACATAAGACTGCACGTAAGCGCAGGTACATGACGTACATCCCTGAGCAAAAAGGAACTGCCAGTGGAAAACTGCAACTGAATATCTCCACAGCCCACAATATCAAGAGACCTGTCATCTCCAATTCTGACTGATCCAGATACAGTACGGTAAGAGTGAAACCACTCACGGTAAGGCGTCACATGGAAGGATGCACCTGAATCCAATAACCAGCACTGTGCATACATACTAGGTGTCTCAGTCAAGTGTGAAGCATCAGAGGAACTAGCTGCAAGTATAAACTCATCACCACCATCGGACTCCTCAGTCTGCGTGACATTAATTTCCTCAATCTTGACGCTGGACTTCGTAGGTACTATGCTGCGATCAGAGGACTTCTCCTTCACTTTATCTTTCCCCTTATCCTTGCGCTTCTCATTGCGCAACTCATGACACTGTGGTCTAATATGGCCCTTTTTCCCACAATGATGACAAGTGACATTTGCATTGCGCCCACGCGACTTACTACGCGACTTGCCACGAGATTTAGACCGACCCTTCTGCGAGTCACGGCCACGGTTATTACCACGATCATTCCTGCCTCTAACTGTCAAAGCATGACTACCACGAGAGGCATCCAAGTTTTTGCGATTCACCTCTTCCTGAAGAAGAGCACTCTCAACATCTGCCAATTTTAGAGTAGCACTAGAGGCACAAAGAGCAGTGCGGAATACATCCCATGACTCATTCAGAGTCCCAAGCAAGAAAAGAGGAGTTACTTCCTCTCCAAAGGTGATATCCTGCGAAGTCAGGTTCTTCAGTATAGCATGGAACTGGCTCAAGTGAGCAGACATAGTCGCATTATCCTTCATGCGCAGATCCATAAGCTGCTTCAACCAGTACATCTGACTCGCTGAACTTTTCTTATCATAAAGATTCTTGATCTTATTCCATAGATCCCATGCACTCTATGCTTCCTCAAATACATTATAATGTACCTGTTCAGTGAGAGACAATACAATCGTGGACTTGCATAGCTCATCAAGTTCAAGCCAGTCGTCATTGTCCATAGTTTCAGGCTGCTCCCCACTCAACCGAAGTGGCTTAATCTGAGATTTCTACACCAAGACCTGCCAAATTTGACTCTTCCAATAAGAGTAGTTGGTACCATCCAACTTTGTAATGTTAAAGATGGCACTATCATGCGAAGATGACGCCATTATGCAGGCTGGAAATGCCCAAACAGTCCAAAACTGCTTGCTGTTTTACTGCAAAAACTGCCCAAAAATGACCAAAACAGGGTCCAAAGGGCGAGCAAAGTGTGCCAAAAATTGCTGCCCACTTAGTACTAGGTGCGGTACACCAAATCAGGATATTTCAGCATGAAAAGTACACCTCAGTCCACCAATAACTGCTTGCTGTAATAAATTGCAGGTATGCAGTCTAGAGAGCAAACTGTCCCAAAATAGGATCCAATGTCAAGCAAACAATGCTAGGTCCAAAGACAGCATGAAACGGACATAAGCAAGGCCAATGACAGTGAAAAGAACATGAGCTCAACACCGAAGCATGTCAAAATAACATCTGCCAGTGAAAGGCACACCCCCAGACACTCTAGGCAAAGTGTTCCTGTAACTGCCAAAACCTGACACAAATAGATGTCTGCTCAAAGAGAAATATCCAAATATGAGACTCAGCTCATAAGCATCCTATGAACCAAGAGTACATCAATGCATATCCATAAAGATCGGAGTATGATCCCAAAGTCTCAATGCGTATGTAGCTGCTCAAGACATAAACTGCTCCAAATACATGTAAGTGCTCCAATAGCATGCAACTGTCAAAGGTCAAGCAAGCATGTAAAATGCTCCCACTGGCACAAAAGGCGTACAAAGCGAGCTCAGAAGCTCAAACAACCCAAGAGAAAGCACCAGTGATAAGTGACCCTGTCAATGCATCAAGCGCATCCAAGAGAGCATGACATACATGAAGCACCGGTCGTATTAACCATGAAGCAATACATAAGCCCAAATAAGCTCTCGGTCAACTCAATGACATCCAAATAGCAACCAAGATCAGTGATCAAGTAAGCCGGGAATGCTCAAATACATCCAAATCCAAGCTCCAAATGTTGGTATGGCATACATGAACCAAATAGCATATGTCACGAACTAAAGCTTGTAATGCAAAAGCCTAACTGTCAAGCAGAGACATGAGGCATAGGCGGTCCACGAGCATGCCAAGTCGGTCCAAATGCTAGTGAAGACGGAGCTAATGCGAAGCTCAAAAGCATCCCATAATCTCATATATATGCTCCAAGCCGTCCCCAAATGTCAGAGACATCATGCCAAAGCTCAAAGCATACATCCGGTATCGGTAGGTAAGTGCCAAAGCATGTAAAGTACCTTCAGCCCACTGTTATTCCAGCATGTATTTACTGTTCTAAACAGTAGATTTCAGCCCCGAATTCAAGCCAAAATCATGGTCAAACCAAATGCATACATCCCCAATACATCCGGGTAGGAAGTAGACCGCATATGGGCATCAAATAAGGTAACTGGAGTAGAGTATAAGTATCAAATGCCAATGCCAAGTGTGGCTGCCCTGTTTCCAGCACTGTATAACAGTAAATAACAGTCCCAAATCGGCCAATATTTCAAGCCAAAATCATGGCATAATCATGTGCATACATTCCCAAGGCACTAGGCATCATGTAGACCGCATACGGGCATCAAATAGCACAACCGGAATGGAGTATAAGCAACAAATGCTAATGCCAAAGGTGCTGCCCTGTTTTCAGCCTGTTATGACAGTTTATGACAGTCCCAAATCTGAAGAAATCAGCCCCGAATGATCAAGACCAATGCCCAAAGCTTGAATGACATCAAACATGAAGTCTATAGCCCTCTTGATCAAGGTAGAGAGCAAGAAGCAATGGCCAAGTGTGGAGCTGAAGTAGATGAGTGCTCACAGCCTGGAAAAAAATGATGCAATCTGCCCTGTTGGTGCTGAACTTGCTGCTGCTCCACATGGGCTGAAAAGGGGGTAATGGGGGGCTCAAGATGGGCCTATCAAAGGCCTATGACAAGCCTCTTTGAGCCTTGATAGGTGTAAGGCACAATATGAGGGGAATAAGCTTCAAGAGTTTGAAGCCATGGCTGTCCTTGCTGTTTGCAACCTGTAGACTGAAATAAAACCCTGAAAGAATGATCAAATACCTCAGTATCAATGCCTTGAAGGTGCCTCAATAGGCTGGAAAGGTGCTCGGGAAGCTGGGGAGTGACGGGAGCTCGGGGAGATCGGATATGGCTGCCGGGATGGAGATCCAATGCGTGAAGCGAGTCGATGCGAAGGTCGGGAAGCACCGAGTCGAGCTCGAGCAAGAGAATGCCAAGCTCTGATACCAGTTGAAAGGTGAGAAGGATCGAAGCTTGCACGCGAGCTATGGCGGGAGAGCAAGAGCAAGAAAGAGAGAGACAAGAAATGGGAACTCCAACAGTCACAATGTGTGACCGGGCCTTCCTTTATTCAAACTGTCACTAAAAGAATAAAGAATAAAGTGACGTGACGGGCGCGCCACCTGCAGTGTGCAGTGGCGGGTACTGTCAGTGTAGTAATACACGGGGCGGCACGGCGGAGGCGCCTTTACCCCCAACAAAAGTTTCAAGCTTTAACTTGAATAGGTTGTCTATGAGCTAGTCTCCCGAGCCATGTCATCATGAAGGGTGGGGGGGGGGGGGGGGGGGCAAAAGCTAGCAAGTATAGGAACTCATCATTTGAGGGGAGGTGTTAAGAAATGACAAATGATGCATGCTTTAGGAAGAGATGTCCTGAATACCATAAGCACATTACTTGCTTGGTCTCATTATGCCTAGTGGTTCTCATGATAATGCTATCTTCAATATTGAGAAAGTAGATAGGAACAATTATAGCTATTGGAAGACCCAGATATGACAAGTTTTAGTGCACAAATTGCAAGTGAGACCACTAAAAAATGGGAGTGCTAAACCTAAAAACATTGCAATTAAGGATTGGAATGAACAAGATGAGCTATGCAAGTCTACAATCATTTTATCACTCTCTAAGAAAGTTCACTACAATGTTGTAACTTGAAATTAGATTGCATACGAGCTTTGGAAATCAGACTGCATATCGAAATCATACTACAATGTGGCTTATGGCTAGTCGTGGTAGGTTGTAGTGATATCTTCAATGCTACTTTTAGCCATTCAAATGCTTAGTGTTTCCATTGAGGCAAGTTGCTAGCTCTTTAGTTGTCACTTATAGGGTGTATGAAATTGCCTATATGACAAACAACATGACAACCAAGAGTAAGGCTTTAAGGCCTTTATTTGCCATTGTTTTCTTTAACCATATATTTTACTATATTTTTGAGGACATCATATATCCTTAATGAGGTTGGTGTTGGAAATTTTGATTATCATAATGGTAGAGATGATCTTGAGTTATGGCGCCAACTTGTTCCTCACAACTCGATGGTAGGTTGTAGTTCTTCTTCATTTTAGTTATTGGTGGATGTTTGGTAAAGTTGAGTCTAATTATAATTCATTTATAAGAGCTTTGTTGTTATTATGCTTTGATTGGGCTGAGGGCTATAGCCTTCTCATTAGCATTTTTCTTTCTTTGCATGTTTTTTGGAGCGTTTATTGATGTGTTAAAAAAGTAGTTTAATGGCATGTTTGAAATAAGTTTAAAATGATATTCACAAGTAAGTTTACATAAATATATTTATAAACATAAATTACAAGTTCAATTAATTCAATCTCTTGAACTTGAGTGTACTAATCATTAGGTGATGTTGGAGTAAGTACGTACAATACTTTTCCAAGTGAGCTTACGAGGGCCCCAGCTTTATCATCCAACCAAATAGGAAGATCTTGAAAAATGATCCATAATAGAAATTTATGTTGAAGCATGGTGTTAGATGTGAAAGTCACAATCCATGGAAAAGAAAACACCTAATTACAATTATATCCCATTGCACACCTAAGAACCCAATCTCGCTCAGTTGGGTGAGCTAAGGAAACCCATGTGAATTTTTTATTAAAAAAATCCAATTGAAAATTTACCAAATGTTGCTTAATGCATTCAAATGATAGAGAGACAACATCTTGATAGTATTTCTTCCCCATTGTTGTGGCCTTAGCCTTCAAGGGACCCTTTGCGACTGTAGCCTCGTATTGAGACTATATCACAATCCATTTTCACAGCAAATCTAGCTATCCTTTACAACTTATTTCCTTGTTGGGTAGCCATTAGATTGCACTTTACACTTCATCCAAGTTTCCATCAAGCATGAATGTAGAGGGATTTAGAAGCCATGTGTCATCCCCCACTTATTAATTTAAGGATTTAATTTCTCTTTAATTGAATGTCCATATAGCTCTAACTACCATGTACTCCATTATTCCTCTCCCTCGTTCCTATTATTGCATACCTTGTTTTTCAAAAATATCAATCGCTATTTATATAACTCATTCAAGAAAAGAACACACACACACACACACACACACACACACACACACACACACACACACACACACACACACACACACACACACACACACACACACACACACACACACACACACACACACACACACACACACACACACACACACACACACACACACACACACACACACACACACACACACACACACACACACACACACACACACACACACACACACACACACACACACACACACACACACACACACACACACACACACACACACACACACACACACACACACACACACACACACACACACACACACACACACACACACACACACACACACACACACACACACACACACACACACACACTAGCATCAAGGATTTTACTAGCATTATCAGCCTCTTTGGTTTATCATTGTTTTATGAATTTGGTGTCTTATGGCTAGTCATGGTAGGTATTAGACGTATCTTCAATGCTTCTTTTAGTCATTCAAATACTTAGTGTTGCCATCGAGGCAAGTTGCTTGCTCTTTAGTTGTTGCCTATGGGGTGTATGAAATGGCCTATCAGATAGTTGCATGACAACCAAGAGTAAGGCTTTAAAGCTGAGTTAAAGCCTTTATTGGTAGTATTTATTTTTAACCATATATTTTAGCATATTTATTAGGACATCATATATCTTAATCAGGTTGGTGTTGGTAATTTTGATGATCATAATAATAGAGATGATCTTGAGTTATGGTGCCAACTTGTTGCGAGACAGTTCAATAATTCTCATGTCACAGTTCGATTTTCGGAAGGCATTAGGCCTGTGTTTACTCGAGATCACAAGCACAAAAGAAAGCAAACACTCGAAGAATTCGAAATGATTTGAATTATTTGTTCACAAAAGTTGTTTACAAACTTGAGTTCCTCTGGCTGCTCAATGCTCGGAACAAATTCTTTTCACATCACAGAGTTGTGCTTGCACTCCATGATGCTTACTCCAACTCTTAGATTTCAGTGCACATAATATTACGCTCCTCCCCTATTGTGATGTATTGCCCCCTCTGTTGTCTTTTTTTTTACACTTTTTTTTTTCATAGCTTGGCTCCCTTCCAAGCAACTCTATGAGGATGTTCCCCTCCCTTCCCCTCCAAAATTAGCCTTCTCATAATCAATGTTTTCTTTTTCATCTAATAATAGCCTCATAGAAGAAAGAACCACATGAATGTCCTCCATAGAAAAGGAGGGTAGCCACCTTATACTAGAGAGTTTTGTACTTTAGCCACTAGACAGTTTCCCACTTAATGATAAGATATACATAAGCCATGCACTAAGTTGACCATCCAAATAATAACTAATGCATATTGCACTTTGTCTGAAGCACTGGGTTCAATGCAGAAGCATATCATGTAGTAAACCTAGTAGCTACTCAAGTTCTAGTGTAGATTTTACTTCGTACAAGACAAGCTATTTAAGAGTGAAACAACGGCCCCTTCTACAACAAGTATTTTTTTCCCATCTTTCCAAATACATGTTGCAAACTCAACCCTATGTTTATCTCACACGCATGTCTGAAACTGTTTGCCTTTACTTGGGCAAGAAGGTTCTCACCCACAAGAACTGATATTTTGAATTCTAGCTTTTGTGACACATAGATAGAGCCTGCTAATATGTTTTAGCTTCCCCATTAGTAAACTTGGTTCTTGCAGATGCCTCATTATGGCATTGTTTCCTTGGTGGATTAATCAATCACTAAAATGTGTGCTAATAATGGTGGGGAAAAGACCAACATAAAGCATCTCCGGTACAACCATACTTGATAAACCTATTATTTTTGCACTTAGATCCTAAGCAAGGTTTAGATAAGTCAATTTACAAAGCTCACAAAAGGAGTGCACATCCTGTAGTGTAAAAGTGTGCTCCATTGAGATTATCTCTCCTTCATGCAAATTTGATTGTGCTTCTCCTGAAAATCTTCTAGGTCCTAACTTTGTTGTGATTCTTGTGAGTTTAGGTTCTTCTACAATACTCATAACACCCCCTCTTATATGCTGGATGGGGTGTTAAACGTGCCAAATATGGAGCCAAGCTGGGAACACCATCTCCAATAGAGATGCACCAAGGGTAGGTACTTTGCTCCTACAGAAACCATGTAGGCTACCTCTATAGTAGTATGTGACTTCACTTCAAAGGGCTCCAAGAAATACCTGTAATCCATCTGAGGTATTCCTCATGCAGTATTCCCCATCCTCACATCCAATCTTCCTTCATTGCATTCATCCAGATGAAGATCCATGTCATTGATAGCCCATGATATATTGACTGTAGTCCTCATATTCTTGTAGGCACTGATGGCAGTAAGTCCAATCTTAGGACCCCGAGTTCTCTTCCACACAGATTATTGTCATCAGAACACTCCAAAGTTGCTTCGCAGTGGTGGTGGACCTGCAACGTCACAACATCCGTCCCCTCCTAATCCACACATCCTCTAGATGGGCCAACTTGTTTAATGCTTGCAGTAATATTCCCACTAGGATCATATGGGTAATCATCTGGATAATATGACAAGTAGGTAAGTTGACATAGGTTATCATAACATCCTCGTGGATCATATGGACAAATCAAAGTAGGTAAGTTTTCATAGATCATCATAACATCCAATGGCTTGGTCTTCTCTCTTGCAAAAATCTTCTCCATAGCATTTAGATCTTCTTTGGTTGGTTGTTCCCGTGACTCCAAGCTCTCTTTCCTCCTTCATCAATGGAACAAGTCTTGTTTGTGCCTTGATCACGTTGATGTTTATATCCATATCCATCTCCATAAATGGCATAAAAATTGGTAAATCATCATCACCCACTCTAACATAAGAGGTGTCATCATCCATAAGTAGCATATTTGATACGATAACCTTGTTTGGAATTTGAATAACTGCGTGTGCAACATTTGTGCTAGGTAAAGAATCCTTTAGAACCTCAGCAAGCATCTACATAAACTCTTCATTATACTCTTGTCCCTATTACATTAAATCTGGTTTGTCTTTACACTGATTGTTACTCTTATAATCTAGAATAGAAAACCTCTCTAAAGCTTCATCAAGAAGAGCCAAAAGTTCCATGTCTTCCTTCACTGCCAAAGAATCTTGTAAATCACCTCTATGATGACCAAAAGAAACCTCATCACATATATCATACATAGAGGTATTATGACTTGTAAAAATCTCCTCCTCCTTGTTACTCTCGATAAGATATTTGTGAGCTGTAGCATCACAAGACATATCATGTATCATAAAAATAGCATTAATTTCCCTTTCCATAGTAGCATCATAGCAAACCTTCTCACTGAATGCACCAAGAGACTACACATCATCCTCCATAGTAAAATCACAATCATATGAACCATAATTGAAAACGTGAGAATAGTCCATGTAGATAGTATTTTCCTCCAAGATAGCCATAAGACGGTCTACACCTTCATCTCCATCCTCACTGGAACCGCTCTTGGAGGTAGTTGTGACATACATCACCTTTGAAAAATTTTGGTCAGGTTCAATTCGGTTTATATCTTCGACCTGTGTAGAATTGTTCAAAATCTAGTTTTCTCTTATTTCCAATTGCGCATGGAGAACTCGAACTACTCTGTCCTCATCATGATATTCTAGAACATCACCATCTTTGATAAGGCATGCATCTTTCTTTGCTTTAAGGTTTGCACAAATTTGCTCCCAGAATTCATCATACCTTGACTTTTGCCACAGACCCTGATCTTCTTGTTCTTTGAGAACACCTACATCACCAAAATTTTTCCCTACTTTTGATTCCAAATAACAGTCTCCCACTTGTATAACAACATCTTCAAAATCTGTCCAACTATCTTCATATACTCCATCCAATTCATGTATTTGCTCATGCAAATCTAGAATCACTAGTTGTTTAAAATCTTTGATCATGCGTTCTCATCTGGGACACCTCTAAGTTTCATCTCTAACTTGTAGCATGTAAGATAACCTTTAGCATCATATCCATCAAATACACACCTTTCCTCATATATTGCATCTAGTGTATCTTCCATTGCTTCATCCATCTGCTTTTTCTGATTCATCGATTACATAAGTTTTGTAAGTTCCATCATTAGTTGATAACCTTTTTCTGCCATAACTCCCAACTTCACACTCTGGCTAGTTTCACATCACCTTCACATCTCCTTTGCTTGCAATCCAAGTTCCAGCCATCACGCCAGGTTCACCAGATGTGAGATAGTTTGATAAATTTTCTCAACTCATAGTTTGATTGGCTGGAAGGCATCAGGCCTCTTTTTACTTGAGATCACAAGCACGAAAGAAAGCAAACACTCGAAGAATTCGAAATGATTTGAATTATTGATTCACTTTGAAATGATTTGAATTATTGATTCACAAAAGTTGTTTACAAACTTGAATTGCTCAAGCTACTCGATGCTCAGAACAAAATCTTTTCACATCACACGACTGTGCTCGCACTCCATGATGCTTGCTCCAACTCTTAGACTTCAGTGCACATAATATTATACTCCTCCCCTATTGTGATGTCTTGCCCTCTATGTTGTCTTTTTTTTACACTCTTTTTTTTCATAGCTTGGCTCCCTTCCAAGAAACTCTATGAGGCTGTTCCCCTCCCTTCCCCTCCAAAATTATCCTTCTCATAATCATCATTTTCTTTTTCATATAATAATAGCCTCATAGAAGAAAGCACGGCTTGAATGCCCTTCATGGAAAAGTAGGGTAGCCACCTTATACTGGACAGTTTCCAACCTTAGCCACACTAGACAATTTCCCATTTAATGATAAGATATACATAAGTCATGCACTAAGTTGACCATCCAACTAATAACTACGTAGATTGCACTTTGTCTGAAGCATTGAGTTCAATGCAGAAGCATATCATGTAGTAAACCCAACAGCTACTCAAGTTCTAGTGCATATTTTACTTCGTAACAAGACAAGCTATTTAAGAGTGCAACAATAGCCCCTTCTACAACAAGTATGTTTTTCCCATCTTTCCAAATACATGTTGCAAAATCAACCCTATGTTTACCTCACACGAGTGTCTGAAACAGTTTGCCTTTACTTGGGCAAGAAGGTTCTCACCCACTACAAGAGCTGATATTTTGAATTCAAGCTTCTTTGACACATAGATAGAGCCTGATAATATCTTTTAGCTTCCCCATTGTTAAACTTGGGTCCTGGAGCCTCATTATGGCAGTCTCCTTGGTGGATTAATCAACCATTAAAATGTGTGCTAATAATGGTGGGGAAAAGACCAACATACATAATCTTTGGTGGTACAAAAATACTTGATAAACCTATTATTTTTGCAATTGTGTCTTGAGCAAGGTTTAGATGAGTCAATTTTCAAAGCTCACAAAAGGAGTGTACATCATGCAATGTAAAAGAGTGCTCCATTGAGATTCTCTCTCCTTCACGTAAATTTGATTGTGCTTCTCCTAAAAATCTTTTGGGTCCCAACTTTGTTGTGATTCTTGTGAGTTTAGGTTCTTCTACAATACTCCTAACACCCCCTCTTATACATTGGATGGGGTGTTAAACATGCCAAATATGGAGCAAAGTTGGGAACACCATCTCCAATAGAGATCCACCAAGGGTGGGTACTTCACTCCTACAGAAATCATGGAGGCTACCTCTATAGTAGTATGTGATTTCACTTCAAAGGTCTCCAAGAAACACCTATAATCCACTTGTGGTATTCCTCCTACAGTATTCCTCATCCTCGCATCCAATCTTCCATTGTCGCATCCATCCAAACGAAGATCCATCTCATCGATTGATGTAGGCTAGCCCATGCCATGACTGTAGTCCTCATAGTCTTGCACACATTGATGGCATTGAAACTAACAACGAATCAACAGTAAGCCCAATCTTAGGACCCCGATTTCTCCTCCACACAAATGACTGTCATCAGAACACTCCAAAGTGGCTTCACAGTGTTGGATGCACGTCATGACATCATTCCTCACAACTTTATGGTAGGCTTAAATTCTTCTTGATTTTGGTTCTTGGTAGATGTTTGTCGCATCAAGCCTAATTATCATGCCTTGTTGTTATTATTCTTTGATTATGCTAAGGGTTGTAGCTATGTCATTAGCATTTTTTTCTTTGTGCCTTTATTAGAACATTTTACTAACCTGTTTAAAAACTAGTTTAGTAGCACATTTACAATAAGATTTAAAGTGTATCTATAAATAAGATTACATAAATATATTTTTAAATATAAAATAGTCAAGTTCAATTAATTCACTCATGGGAATGTGGCAACACAATTGTGATACTAGACCCTGGACTCCCAACAAGGACAATTGTGGCAAGGAATTCAATGGAGGTTAGGCACTCTCTATGCACTTACAACTTGCTCAATGTAGAGAGTTTAGGATTTAGATTTTAGGGTTGAATGTTTAGTGCTTAATAGGGTTTAGTATTTAGGGTTTAGGAATTAGCATTTAGTGTTTAGGGTTTAGAGTTTGGTTTAGGGTTTAGGATTTAGGTTTTGGCTTAGTATTTATGATCAAGGATTTAGGATTTAGGGTTTAGGATTTAGTGTTCTCTTGTGCTTCAATGGGTGGTCCTTTGCAAAGTGGACAAATTGTTTGTTAACATAAGATATGAGAGGGAAAGTCCCAAACTTGACCTACAAGACAACCTAAAGGCCGTGAGTATCTTCAAGTCCCAAAGGATATAGGCCTTTTGCTCAAGCTTTAGTGCACCAATCACTAGGTGATGTTGGAGCAGGTACACACAATACTTCTCCAAGTGAACTTACAAGAGCATCGACTTCATTATCGCACCAAATAGGGAGATCTTAAAAAGATGATCCATACTAAAAATTTATGTTGAAGTGCAGTGGTACACGTGAAAGTCACAGTCCATGGTAAAGCAAAAACCAAATTGCCATTATAATCCATTGCACACCTAAGGATCCAATCTCGCTCATCTAGCAAGCTACAAAAACCTGTGTAAAAGACTTTTCCAACAAATCCAAATTATTGGAGCATTTCTTTTCCATGGAATGTTGATGCAAATTGTCTTATGAGGTCTAGCTATTGGGGAGATTTTTCCATAAAGTACAAGTAAATGCTACCAGTTTGAAAATCAGCACAATGCTCCTTAATACATTTCAAAGACACAGAGATAGCAACTCAATAGCATATCTTCCCCATTTTTGTGGTCTTAGCTCGTCACCGTTCATTGAAGGCATGTTCCTCTTGGTAGACTAACTTCTTAATCTTTGCCACATCCTTCAAGGGACCCTTTGTGGCTGTAGCCTCATATTGAGACTATATCATAATCCATTCCCATGGTAAATCTTGTGATGCATTACTACTTATTTATTTGTCTAGTGGCCATTAGATTGCACCTTTCGCTTCATCCATGCTTACATCAGGCATGCATGTAGAGGTAGTGAGAAGCCATGTGTCATCTCCCACTTATTACTTTATGGCTTTAAAGGCTCTTTAATTGATTTCCATAGAGCACTAACAACCATCTACTCCATTATCCCTATCCCTCCTTCCTATTGTTGCATGTCGTATTTTTCAAAAATATTAATTGCTATTTATATAACTCATTCAAGAAGAGGACATATAAATTTTATCTCATGTCCTCTCTCTCTCTCTCTCTCTCTCTCTCTCTCTCTATATATATATATATATATATATATATATATATATATTCCCCCCTCTCTCGAGTGGTAGCATCTTGTCATTAATTTTACAAAGTTTTAGCTCTAAGGATTTAGTTATCCTTATAAGGCTCTTTTTTCTATATTTTTTTTATGAATTTGGTAGCTTATGGTAGTCATGGTAGGTATTAGTGATATCTTCAATGCTTCTTTTAGTCATTCAAATGCTTAGTGTCACCATGGAGACAAGTTGCTACCTCTTTGATTATCGCTTATGGAGTCTATGGAATGGCCTATTGGGTTGGTTGCATGACAATGTGTGTATATGCGTGCTTACAACGAAGACACCACGTTTAAATAACTATTTGTGATCGTGAAGTGTGTAGATGGGGCATGTTTAAAAAGGCGTGAAATGTCGTGTTTATACCGCATGAAATAAATGCAACTTTGGACATTGGTCCTTTGATGGGTTTTTAATCATGAGTATAAATCTACCCACAAGTTTTTTTTTGTAATTCAAAAAATGTGTCAATATGGCCATCTACATGCCTAATCCATAGTAGTGGTTGTGCCTTTGGTTCTTTTTTCCTTTGTGGGACCCTCGAAAGGTGCATCTATAAGAAATAATTTATAACACACTTACAAATGGGTGCTAAAAAATACACTTTACTTACATGTTATAAGGCAATAAAATGATACATTTTCTTTAGATAGCGTACAATTTTTTTTCAAATTACAATAAAATTAAATCCCTATTTGTAAATGTAATCTTGACATGTTCATTAAATAAAATTACCCTTTCATCGCACATGGTACACATACATTTTTAAAGCCTTTTTTGGCAGACGTATACCCTGTAATGCATTGAAAAATTGATGTCATTACGTGCTCACTGTGTTAATGAGCCCCCTTTGTTGATCCACCAAGCACTCCATCACATGATTTGTGATGACAACCATGGTCGCTATATATTATATATATATATATGCTTATGATGGTCAGACCAAGAATTAAAACATAATTTAAATTTTCACCCTTACGTGCTCACTATGTTAATGAGCCCCCTTTGTTGATCCACCAAGCACTCCATCACATGATTTGTGATGACAACCATGGTGACTATATTATATATATAATTATACATATATATATATATATATATATATATATATATATATATATATATATATATATATATATATATATATATATATATATGCTTATGATGGTCAGACCAAGAAAAACATAATTTAAATTTTCACCCTTTTCCTTTAAATTTTCCATCCCTCTAAATTGAAAAGCAACACTATTTACGAGCCAAATAGTAATTGTCCATGATGGATATTTGGGGTATCTAACCAAAGGTGAAATCGACCATCTTACCATGCTTTCATTGTAAAATTTACATAAGCTCATTGGTGTAAAATTTTCACCTTATTATTTGTTAAGAGGAATTTAGATATCTTGAGAATTTCTTGATTCTTTTTGTCAACAACAGCAATTCTCAGTCCCATCATATCCTCATCAAGTATATACATAGTTGAATGATCATCATGCATTAGCTGACTGGCATGAGCAATATTAGCCATCAAAGAAGAATGAATCACAACATCTCAAGGATATCTAAACATAAAATCCAATCCTTCAAAAACACATGAATACCGACTAGAGCATGATGTGGTTGAAAATCTAAGTTATATAAATTTGCTAAATGCAAATTTGTAGTGTGTTTAAGAAAACTCATATTTTTATAACCATTTGCAAACTGTAATCTGAGTTATATTTTTCCAAATGCAAACTTGTTTTATATATTGTAATGTGCCTGAATGATGGCAGACCACAGAGAGAGATGCGTTGCCTAGAGATGTTCCCGTTTCTCCTCGCCTGTTACATCTTATGCAATTGTTGGAGTAACTGTCAACCCAACTTGGA
Source organism: Lygodium microphyllum (assembly GCF_053477565.2). Lineage (NCBI taxonomy): Eukaryota > Viridiplantae > Streptophyta > Polypodiopsida > Schizaeales > Lygodiaceae > Lygodium > Lygodium microphyllum. The sequence continues at coordinate 117,419,510 of NC_141148.1, read as the reverse complement.
TTAATGTTAACTGGGGTTCCCACACTTCCCCTCCCCCACATGGAACTTGTTGCACAGTAAATGAAGTGTTACATCTTATCCAATTGTTGGAGTAGCTATCAACCCAACTTGGGTTAATGTTAACTGGGGTTCCCACTATATATATATATATATATATATTGGACACCGTGTCCTTGAATTAAGGAGGGGCAGGAGCTGGTGGTGCCCCTCCCACGTCTGATCTGGGTCTGTAGTAGTTGCTTCGCCTCCCCAGCATTACTGCAACACAGTCATAGAAGTATCAAGATGATCAACCCAGGAATAGAGATGTACACGTACCCAGTCATCTCGTTTCCCCTCTTCCTCCCTCTTCGCTGGTCAGCGTCCACAATCAAAGCGATAATGCAACTGTGCACGGATAGTATTGAAAAGCTATGGCGGCTCTTTATAACATATATATCCCAGCTATGGCGACACCAAAACGATCAGAATAACAGAGTTTGGTCGAACACATGAAGCAGCAGCAGCTGCATGCATCATAATAATCGTCACAAATGCAAGACGTATGAAGCTTCCAATTGCCGTAAGGTATAAGACATTCGGATGGAAAGAGGAAATTTTCTCGAATGCTCTAACAGGCAATGGTCGTCAAGAAGTAACCTTTCTAATAAGTTCTTTCCGAGGAATTATGATCAGCCTAAGGAAGAAGCAACACGCTTCCATACTTTGTGCTGGTGTCATCCACACCCCAACTCCCTCCCTTTCTTGCAAATTCTCTCTCCTCTTATTCACACAGGATTGGATGACCTCCACCTCCTAATAATAATGCTTCTCCACACTTAATATCCAAGGCTTGGAGTACACATGAGAGTTCCAAAAGCATTGTAGAAGTGGAAGTTCCCCTTTATAGAATAAAGAGATACTAGGTGCTCCATGCTTAGATTCTCCCAACGCTTAGTGCCACTGTTATCTGGGTGCTTGGCACCGGGGTTTGAAGCACCAATATCAAGATTAATTAGGGCACTTTGCATCCTAATGCACGCTTTATGTGACAAGAGGGTTTATATGTCAAGAATCGCGTGGTGGGGGGACTTGCTTGAGCTGCTGCACCAAACACACAGTGTATATACAAGAGGAAGCTCACTCAAGAACACAAGAAGAGAGATGGAGGCCAAAACGTTTTCTTGCTGATTTTTTCTTTTTTTTTTCACACACTATACAATGTACGCAAAGTATAGATAAGATACAACATAAAGAAAAGTGACCTACTAAGTCAAACAGTGCATAACCGACTACACTAATCGACTGGCGCTATGTCTTTGCCAGCTGTAGGTAGGTGTAACAAACTAAATATAATAAGTGATAAATCAGTGGCCATGTGAGTATCATAATGACCACCAATGTGCTAAGTGTAGACGTGCGGACCCATCTAGCCAGGCGGTCCATCATCAATGTCCAGACGTGTTGAGCTTGCCATCTCAACATGATAGGTGGTTGAGTCACAAAGAAATTTACACCTAGGCCATTAGGCAAAGTGCGGCATCACAAAAATAGAGTGTGCTTCATATCCTGAGCCATGCTTCACATACCAAGAATCTTATTGGCCATAAGAAATCCATACATATACGTCACATATGTTTAATACAAAAAATTAACATTTTGGATAAGATACAATCCATCATGTAAAAAACTTGAATGCCATTAGCAACCAATTTTATAAACCATCACTATTCAATCCCATGGTTTTTAATGAGTTAGCTAATTAGTAAGTTTTTGTTTAATAACTATCTAATTGAAGTCCCTATGTGATAAATTTCTCGAAAAACTTCATGGTTCTTAGTGAGCTCTACATTGGCATGTCTATGGAGAGGGCATCTTCCATTGCAAAATATGTATGGGTCTTTGCATGGACCGAAACAAAATTGGTGCTTCGTGCACAACCTTGTTCTTTCTTTTCTAATATTGTAAGGCATTCTTAATGGCATTGAGGCTGATGGTACATTTGATTTTCAAAATTAGGAGCAAGGAAGGTGAGAAAAGATCAAGAGTTAAAGTTTGTGATTTTTCTTCACCAACCGTGTGAGACTTTGTATGATATCCTTAATTTTTAGAATACTCTCAAGAATGCTTGTAGGATTAGTTGGCAAAGGAGAATGATAAATCCCAAAATTTTGCACACTCATGAAGTCAAATGGTGTGTATATTAGCCAAATCCATTCATTTCTATCTTTGATGGTATGTGATAAATGTTTCCATCATCGTACATATCTTTGATGATATGTAAAAATATTCTTCAAATTATCAAATCTTATGTGAGTGTGCCACGGGTCAAAGCAAGTCTACCACATATTAGGCCATGTGCATGGAGGCTTTCATGTCATTGTACTTATAAGGTCATGCATATTCCTCTCTTTAGTTAATACTCGACAAGTTGCTTGCAGGCTTCAAGGATAAAAAAATATGCTTGTGTCTAATTATGGTGAATAGACAAAGGATGCATGGATTGAGAGGCTAACATGAAAATGCTCAAAACTGCTATTTTTGTTATTTTGGAAATGGTTAGAGAGTTTCCTGCCTCAGAATAGTATGGATCACAGTTTAGTCCCACTCAATATCAAGTCCATCAAGATCGGGTAGTGTCGGACGAAGCAGCAACACAACGCTTCCAAGTATTCTGCGGCTTGTTTCAGTAGTAGCAATAGTACCAAGCTACAAGGTGAATGATGTTGTTAGCATCAACAATGAAGCAAGAGTTATCAATCGCCAAAATTGGTTCTTCCAGCTCCCTTAAGGCTCATACATACATACATACATACATACATACATACATACATACATACATACATACATACATACATACATACATACATACATACATACATATATATATATATATATATATATATATATATATATATATATATATATATATATATATATATATATATATAGAGGGAGAGCGAGCGCAATGGTGGCAGCGTTGCACACAAGCACCAACTGCCCTTCTGAAGCATGTCGTGGCCCCCTCAGCGTTACACACAGATGCCAGCTACCCTTTCAAAGTATATCCTAGTCCCCCCCCCCCCTCTCTCTCTGATCACACACACACACACACACACACTCTCTCTCTCTCTCAGAGGTAGTGGGCAGTAGGTGAGTTGAGCAATATTGCACGTGCCCATGCACCGGATTACGGGCTCTTGTGTGTAGCTAATGCATTAAGCAGCTTGATTCATTCCCTGATGGTAGTAGTAGGGTCAATATTGTGAGCAACTTGGTGGCTTGATACCCGACTATCTCTCTCTCTCTCTCTCAACATGAGAGTGTTCATAGTAGATGGACGGGAAATGAGGTGGACTCAGGCAAATGAGCGAGAGGAGGGCAGCGTGCAGGTACCCGATGGCAGTGGTGACACACACAACCAAATGTAACCGGCGATAGGCAGACGATGAGCATATGTATTCGACTAAACATAGAGAGAGAGAGAGAGAGAGAGAGAGAGAGAGAGAGAGAGAGAGAGAGAGAGAGAGAGAGAGAGAGAGAGAGAGAGAGATGGCTATCCTTGCCTCGTTCTAGTGTGAGATATAGGAAGAGTATGAACCTTTAAAAAAAGATAGTTAAAAACTTTTATCGTATCTATTATGACAATATTTTTTATTAGTAAGAACGACTTGTGAGTGTTGTCTACTAGTGTTCCGCGCGCACAGAACGTTAGGCTGCTTCAATGTAATGAAGGAGACCTAACTGTCCTAACTAAGGGGGAAGAGAGAGAGAAGGACTGCAGAAGAGGAGGGAGAGGAGAGAGAAAGGCAAGAAGAAGAGAGAGAAAGAGGGAGAGAGGAAGAAGAAGAGGAAGCCATGGAAGCTTAAGAAGGTGAAAGAGAGTTTCTTGATAATTTCTGTGATGGCTCAAAATACCCTCTTACACCTTATATACCGTCAGTGTGACTGGTATATTCCCATGCCATATTCCCGTGATCCCCATTCATTACAAACCATCCCATTTCATAAAGTTTTTGTCCTAAAAAACAAGGGATGTAGTCATGGACTGTGAGAGTGTACTGTAGGGAATCAGCTATAACTTTGTGTGGGCAACTCCGAATGGGACAATTGAGGTGTCCTTACGGAGCGCATGAGATGTACTTTCAGCCCATGTGGTTGGGGCGGGGCTGCAATCAGGTCAGAACCAAAACTGGTACAAAATAAAGGGCTGTCCAGGAATTTCTAGTGTGCAGTCCTAGATGGTATGGCTGGAGAAAAACAGCCATAACTTTCACTAGGGAACTCCGATCGGAGCAAGTAAGGTATCAGAATGGAGCCCTCGAGGTATACTTTCTGGCCATGTATGGAGGATGGGGCTGAGAGTGGACCAGGACCAAATCTGGTATAAAATAGGTGGCTGTCCAGATGCAGACTGCAGCCCAAAACAGGGGTCATGGTGAGGTACCAGCCAACACAGCCTCCTTGAGGTGTGGAAATTCATCCAATATAGATGCTGGGCGCCAAGAGGTTTCCTCTATTGGTAGGCCTTGCCATTTGATCAAGTATTCATGTATGGAACATGTGCGGAGTTGCTTTTCACATTGCCCAATGACCGCTTCCGCAATGTATTGAATAAGGCCCTCCTCATGTATGGATGGGAGCTCCTCTACATGATCTTTGGGGGTGCTAATGAAAGGTTTCAATTGGCTCACGTGGAAGACGTCATGGATCTTAGTGGTGGAAGGGAGTTGGAGGCGGCAAGCCAAGTCCCTGATCTTCTTAATGATCTTGTAGGGCCCATAGTAATGGTGTGCCAACTTGTTGCAAGAGCCGTCCTTTAGTGTGGCATAACGGGATTTGGGGACCTTGAGGAGTACCATTTCACCCTCTTGAAAGTCAAGGGGTCTTCTTTTTGCATCAGCATGGAGCTTCATGTGCTCTTGAGCCCTTTTGAGGTTTACTTTGCATTGTTGAAGTAGACTTCATGTGCTCTTGAGCCCTTTTGAGGTTTACTTTGCATTGTTGAAGTAGAGCTTGCATGCGGTCCAGCTCTTCTTTTCCCAAGGGGTTGAGCTTTTCATTGAAGATCACAGTAGGAAGGGGCACCCGATAACCATACAATGCTTCGAAGGGAGAGACTCCAATGCTTGAATGAGTGGAGTTGTTGTAAGAAAATTCAGCCAAGTGCAGCCATACATCCCAAGAATTCTGCACATCATGACAAAAATTTCGCAAATAAGTTTCAAGCCACTTATTGACTCTTTCGATTTGCCCATCCGTTTGGGGATGATATGCTGTAGACGGAGCCAATTTGGTCCCCATGGAGCTGAAAATGGTATGCCAAAACTGACTCATAAATTTGGTGTCCCGGTCATGTACTATGACTTGGGGCAAGCCATGCAACTTAAAAACATGCTCCATAAACTGAGTGGCAACTTGGGATGCTGTAAACTGGGATTTTGTAGGGATGAAATGGGCTACTTTAGTGAGTCGGTCAACTACCATGTAAATGCTATCCCAACCCTTCTTGGTTGTAGGTAAACCAGTGATGAAATCCATGGTAATGTGGGTCCATTTTCCTTCGAGAATAGGTAAAGGCTGCAACAAACCACCCGGTTTAAGAGAGCTATCTTTATTTTGTTGGCAAGGCACACATCTAGACACAAAGTCTTTTACATCCCGCCATAAGCCTTTCCAATGGAAGCTTTTTGAAACTCGATCATATGTTTTGAAGACCCCTAAGTGGCCAGCAAGGAAGAATGCATCTCTTCAAGGATCCTTTGGGTGAAGGGAGAGTTATGGGGAATCACAATACGGCCATGGATCCAAATGAGGCCATTATGGAGCTGATATTGGGAATTCTCATCCAAGACACCTTGCTGTAGTTTCTGGAAAAGAGGGCTGAATTCAGCATCAAGCAAGTATGCCTCTTGGAGCTCTTCAATCCAATCATGGTGGAGTTCAGTGATGGATGAGACCTTGCATGCCCACATGCAAGAGAGTGCATCGGCCACTACATTGTCCTTTCCACGGGTGTAGGTAATCTCAAAGTCATAGTTTTGTAGTGTTGCCACCCATCTACGTTGTTTGGGAGTGAGGTTGGGCTGAGTCAAGAAATATTTGAGCACACGGTGGTCACTTTTTACCTTAAATCTGCTGCCATACAAGTAGTGATGCCAGTTTTTGATAGCATGAATGACTGCCAACATCTCCTAATCATAGACATGCAACTCTCTCTCTTTATCATCCAAATTTCGGCTCTCAAATACTATTACCCCATGTTCCTGTAGCAAAACTGCACCAATACCCCGTCCACTAGCATCACCCTGGATGGTAAAATCTTTTGAAAAATTAGGGCATACGAGGATGGGGGCTGAGGTGAGCAAGTCTTTCAGCTTGCTGAAAACTGCGGGCAGCCAATTCATCCCATAGGAAAGCCTCTTTTTTTAGCTGGTCTGTTAATGGGGCTGCAATTGTGGCATAATGGCGAATAAATCTCCTATAAAAGGAGGAGAGACCAAGAAAACCACGCAAAGAGGTAGTGGTAGTGGGGGTAGGCCACTCCCGGACACATTGCACTTTTCTAGGATTAGCTTGGATGCCTTTTTCACTAACGATGTGTCCTAAGTACTCAATCTCCGTTTGCATAAAGACACACTAGGTTTCTTTGGCAAAGAGACGGTGCTCTCTCAGTACATAAAAAATCTGTCTAACATGCTTCAAGTGCTCATGCATTGACTTGCTGTAAATGAGTATATCATTAAAGAATACCAACAAAAGCCATGGCTGCAATATCTTGTTCATTAAGCTCTGAAATGTGGCGGGAGCATTTGTGAGCCCAAATGGCATGACAAGGAAATGATACAAGCCACGGTCAGTCCGAAAGGCTAATTTGACTCCATCACCCGCCCGCATTCTGATTTGGTGGTAACCGGATCGCAAATCAATCTTAGTGAAGTAGCGTGCACCCTTGAGTTCATCAAGCAAGTCATCAATTCGAGGGATGGGTAATCTATTTTTGATGGTGATCTTATTGAGATCACGATAGTCAATGCACAACCGGAAAGATCCGTCCTTTTTCTTAACCAATAGGACTGGGGAGGCATAAGGGGAAGAGCTAGGCTCTATGAATCCCATCTCAGTGAGATCCTTGACTTGCTTTGCTACTTTCTCTCTCACACATTTAGAGAGTCTGTATGGGGGTTTATTGATGGGCTTGGCATGGGGCTCCAAGTCGATCGGGTGATCCACCAATCTTTTAGGGGGAAGGGTAGTGGGAGGCTGAAATAGGTCCTCATACTCAGCCAAAAGTGCGTTTAGTGCTACATTTTGCTTCCCCAAGGTGTGTTGGTCATCATTATCCTTATGCAAATGCAAGACAAAGATTTGGGAGCGCTTCTTGAATTCCTTTTTGAGTTGTCTTGTTGTTATAAGTTGAAAATCTGCATTTTCTTTGATTTCCTCCAAGTGTACAAGCTACCCATGCATTACAAACTCCATGTACAGCTGAGAGAAGTCCATAGAGATTTTTCCCAACTGCTGAAGCCAATCACATCCCAATACAACATCCACGGGGCCCATATCAAGGGTAATCAAGTCCACCTTTGCTGTGTAATTTTCAGCCAGCATGAGAGACACTTGTGTGCATACATGGGAGCTCACTTCCTCATTTCCATTGGCCACTTGAACCCGAAGGGGTTGCTGTAATTCAGTGGGAACACATGCCAAACGGCTAAGAGTTGATTTATTTACAAAGCTGTGTGTGCTGCCACTATCTATGAGGATGTATACACTCTTGCCATCAATGTTACTATGCACCCGTAAGGTGTTCGGACTCCTAGAGCCGGTCCATGCATCCATGGAGATTGAGCAGGCTGATATAGCGGTGAATGAGGGGTGCCAAGGGTCATTCCCAAGCATGTTATCAATGGGGCAGCCACCGGGGTCAAAAGGGAACCCGTCCGGTGAGTCATAAAACTGATCGGGATCAATATCTTCCTCATATTCAGCATTTTCAGCAAGTGTCATTATTTGAGAGCTATCATGCATGTCCTCTTCCAGCTTGTCACCATCTTCCAGCACATACATGCTATTAAACTTGACAGTGGCGTTCTTGAAGGGGCATTTGGATGCATGATCAGTCGTGTACTTATCCCCGCATTTGAAACACAAGCCTTTGGCTTTTCTATCCTTGACAACTTCAGGAGGAATGAATTTTTGACCGTAGGGACCGAAGCCATTCCCGGCCTTATTTTCAGCATACTTTGGGTCACTTTTGAAGGGTGGTGCTGTCCCAAAACTGCCATATTTCCTTTCAGCATTAAAAGTGGGGTAAGTAGGAAATTTGGGGCTGCCATTCCTTGCATTATTGCTGCGATAATTAGTAGCATATGGGGGTTTCCTACTAGGGTATCTTTGCTGTCCGACAATGGGCTGCGTGCTCTCATTGCGGCGGTACTTTCGACCATAGTGTTCGGCCAATTCTATGGCTACAAACAGGGTGGCTGGCTTTTGAGCCATTACATCAGCTGAGAGATGCGCATCCAGCCCATAAATGTATTTATGCAATTTGGCCTCATCACTAACTACCTCAAGATACATGGATAAGTTCATAAACTGGTTGGTGTACTCCCTCACGGTGAGATTTCGCTGATAAAACTGATACCATTGCCTAGCCAAGCGTTCTTTTTCCACCGGGGAGACAAAAACTTGGATCATATGCATCTTGAACTCTTCCCAATCACGAAAGTGCTGGTTTTCTCGTTGAACAAATCTCCACCATGTGTGGGCAAAACCTTCTAAGTGAAGGGAGGCAAAAATGATCTTTGCTTCATCGGTACGGGGGTAGATGAGAAAATAGGCTTCCAATTTAGAGGTCCATTCCTCTAGTTCAGTTGGGGATGAGGATTGCCCATTGAATTTTGTAAACACAATCTTGTCACGCAGCTCATTTGGGCCTGGTTGCCCATGAATGCCATGTGCTACATGTTGCCCATAAATGCCTTGCTGTCCAAAATTCCCATGGGGGCCATGCTGCCCGTGCATTACATGAGGACCAAATTGCCCATTAGGACCTTGCTATCCAAAATGTCCATGTTGCCCATTACCATATACATGCTGCCCATTGCCATATGCATGCTGCCCATTGCCATGTGCATGCTGCCCATTGCCATGTGCATGTTGCCCATTGCCATATGCATGCTGCCCATGCACTCCGTGCAATCCATGCTGCCCAAGGTTTGCATTGGGGCCATTCCCTTGAGTGTGTAAGTAGCTTCCGTTATTTATGGGGGAGTTGGGGTGCCAATGATGGGCTAGAAGGATTCGTAACGGGGGAGGGAAGGAGGGGCTCATCATGTCAAGCGGAGGGCTCACCCGTCTCATAAGTGCTATGGGGGATGCCATGGGTACCACCAAGACCTTGTGGGCTGCGCCTGGTCTCCAAGGGGGAAGGGCAGTTAGCCTCACGGGGCAGGACATACTCTTTGGGTCGATCTGAGGGGGGGCAATGGCGGGAATGAGGGCGCCCATGTGCTCTATGAGTAAGTCCATCTTGGCCATCATCTCGGAATGATGCTGATCTTGGCGGGTTTCCATCTCCCTGTGGCGTTGCTCCATCTCTCGATGTCGATCAACATGACGGGTCTCATGTTGGCATAAGGTTTGGTTGAGCACAGATAAGCGATCTATCTCGGGGGAACCTTCTTCAAACAAGTCTTCACAATCCTCCTGGGCTGAGCTAGGATCATTCATTGAGGCATGGGAGTCCCTTATTTCACACTGAAATTCCCCCTGGGCCTTTGCTTTACCCTTGTGGCCTGCCATCCCAGTGCAGTCTACCAGACCCCCTGTTACAGAAATGATGATAACTTGAGCTAGGGAACTCTGATTGCCAAACTTTCTGATTCAAATGAAAGCCCTCGATCCCCTCTATGAGGCTATATAAAAATATCTCCAACAATAAATGATCAGGGCTTTGGTATAATCACTTTTTGTGGGCTGACTGTGTAGGACTGCTGCCTATCCCACAGTACCTCTGGGCACAAAACTGAGTATATCTCCCAAACCGTAGGGCGGAATGGGGAGATTTTTAGCTCAGATCAAAGGGGAAAATGCCCTCTTCGAATCAAGCTATAGAGCTCATGCTCAATCACACGAAAAGACTTTTTTGTAATCAGTTTTTGTAGGCTGACTGTGTAGGACTGCTGCCTGTCCCACAGTACCTCTGGGCACAAAACTGAGTGCATCTCCCAAATCGTAGGGCGAAATGGGGAGGTTTTTAGCTCAAATCAAAGGGGAAAATGCCCTCTTCGAGTCAAGCTATAGAGCTTGCACTCAGTCACATAAAGAGGCTTTGCTGTAATCAATTCTTGTGAGCTGACTGTGTAGGACTGGCTGCCTGCAATATCCTGCAAAGGCTCCCTCAAGAAGCATTCTTTATCCCAATGGTGAGGGTCTTATCCCAAACATCCAGGGCCTCAATGGTGGCTCTCAATGCCCCATAAAGCCATACATTCTTTGCATCTATAGCTTATTGCTGAGACCAGTTCCACACTGCATTCCCTGCCCTTCTTGCATTGCATCCACCATACATTACCAAGCGGTTTATGACATTACCAATGCATGTAGGGGTTTGTAGGCTCAAGTGATCAGGGTTCGGGCTATTCCATCAAATGTACCTGCACCTGCAATAATTCTTTGGGCTCCGAATCACCGGGAGGTGGGCAAAGTTTCCCTCGGGCTGTGTTGTGCACCCCTTCACGGTCTTTGATGGCAAGGGGGGGTCACCCCTCTTTTGTCTTGCCACCTTGCCTGGCATCGGGCTTTTTCTCACTCGGAATATACATGGCAGACATTTATTAATTAAATAACCAGCATGAGATGCATTTCTTTAATCAAAATTTTGGGCTTTTCATAAAGTGCATGGAATTGGAATGGGAAATAGGGATAGGGAGCTTACCGGCAGTGACTCAGTGCCTACTCACCCTTATACAATGGATTTTTTTATCACTTCTTGGCTCAGCCAATTCACAAGAAGCCAAACGGGTTATGGGTAAGCAAAATATAATCACAATGAAGCTTCAGCATGAGTAAAATCCATTTCAGCACTATAAGATCAAAGAGAAATGACTGGGATAATTAATCAGCATGCATTCAAGGTCTGGGCCTCCTATTATCTACTTGGACTCATACATTCTCTCAAATAAATGGATGAGATTCAACAAGAGGCTTAAATTGAGAGAATGAGAGCCAAGAATCAGTTACCTTGAGTCTTTTGGAGAAGAAGGCAACCACTGATGCCACCTCAGTCCTCCATGAGAGCTCCATTTGATCCCGAATGCTCCATGGCTCCAAAATGGGTATGCTTCCTCAAGAAAGGGTGAAATCAAGCTTGGGGCAGGATGGTTCAGGACCTCCCCATGAGAGTTCTTGCTAAAATTGAGGTCCTACTCCATAGCCATGGCTGCCCACGAGTGCATGCCTTCAAATCTTGCTTGTAATCTTCTTCTCGTTCTTCTTGATGGCTGAAATCTTGAGCAATGTTGAAGAGGGACTCTCAGGGACCAAGGAGAGACGAAAATCTTCAGGATTTCTGAGCTTGATGCCAAGGTTCCATGGCTGCCATGGACTGCACCAGACTAGGGTTTCTTGAGTGCAAAAGGGGAGTCCAAGGGCTGAGGAAGATGTCACTGATGCTGCCCAAGAAGGTTGCCAAGGGCCAGGATTGAAGCCAGGAAGGAGGGGAGGGATGGGGGGGCTGCCCTGCAGGCCAGGAAGCAGCCCGTTTTTTGCGTCGCAAATTTTGGGTTGCTCCTGGGAGGGCTACAAGCAAGGAAACTCAGGTGTGCTGCTGCTCAAAGTGCTGCTCCAAGTGAGGGGAAGACCATGGGACAAGCCGGGGCAAGATTTCTAAGTTTCTTGGGCTGG